>NC_069502.1:788381771-789124271 GCF_027579735.1 Bombina bombina | reverse complement strand
CTAAGTTCAAACTCCATGGTGGAGCAACAGTTTTAAACACAGGCTTGATCCTAGCTAAAGCCTGACAAAAAGCTTGAACGTCCGGAACCTCTGACAGACGTTTGTGTAAAAGAATGGACAGAGCTGAAATCTGTCCCTTTAAGGAACTAGCGGATAAACCCTTTTCTAAACCTTCTTGTAGAAAAGACAATATCCTAGGAATCCTAACCTTACTCCATGAGTAACTCTTGGATTCGCACCAATATAAGTATTTACGCCATATTTTATGGTAAATCTTTCTGGTAACAGGCTTCCTAGCCTGTATTAAGGTATCAATTACTGACTCAGAAAACCCACGTTTTGATAAAATCAAGCGTTCAATTTCCAAGCAGTCAGCTTCAGAGAAATTAGATTTTGATGTTTGAAGGGACCCTGGATCAGAAGGTCCTGTCTCAGAGGCAGAGACCAAGGTGGACAGGATGACATGTCCACTAGATCTGCATACCAAGTCCTGCGTGGCCATGCAGGCGCTATTAGAATCACTGATGCTCTCTCCTGTTTGATTCTGGCAATCAATCGAGGAAGCATCGGGAAGGGTGGAAACACATAAGCCATCCCGAAGGTCCAAGGTGCTGTCAAAGCATCTATCAGAACCGCTCCCGGATCCCTGGATCTGGACCCGTAACGAGGAAGCTTGGCGTTCTGTCGAGACGCCATGAGATCTATCTCTGGTTTGCCCCAACGTCGAAGAATTTGGGCAAAAACCTCCGGGTGAAGTTCCCACTCCCCCGGATGAAAAGTCTGACGACTTAGGAAATCCGCCTCCCAGTTCTCCACTCCCGGGATGTGGATTGCTGACAGGTGGCAAGAGTGAGACTCTGCCCAGCGAATTATCTTTGATACTTCCATCATTGCTAGGGAGCTTCTTGTCCCTCCCTGATGGTTGATGTAAGCTACAGTCGTGATGTTGTCCAACTGAAACCTGATGAACTCCCGAGTTGTTAACTGGGGCCAAGCCAGAAGGGCATTGAGAACTGCTCTCAATTCCAGAATGTTTATTGGCAGGAGACTCTCCTCCTGATTCCATTGGCCCTGAGCCTTCAGAGAATTCCAGACAGCGCCCCAACCTAGTAGGCTGGCGTCTGTTGTTACAATTGTCCAGTCTGGCCTGCTGAATGGCATCCCCCTGGACAGATGTGGCCGAGAAAGCCACCATAGAAGAGAATTTCTGGTCTCTTGATCCAGATTCAGAGTAGGGGACAGGTCTGAGTAATCCCCATTCCACTGACTTAGCATGCACAATTGCAGCGGTCTGAGATGTAGGCGTGCAAAGGGTGCTATGTCCATTGCCGCTACCATTAAGCCGATCACCTCCATGCATTGAGCTACTGACGGGTGTTGAATGGAATGAAGGACACGGCATGCATTTTGAAGCTTTGTTAACCTGTCTTCTGTCAGGTAAATCTTCATTTCTACAGAATCTATAAGAGTCCCCAAGAAGGGAACTCTTGTGAGTGGAAAGAGAGAACTCTTCTTTTCGTTCACCTTCCATCCATGCGACCTTAGAAATGCCAGTACTAACTCTGTATGAGACTTGGCAGTTTGAAAGCTTGAAGCTTGTATCAGAATGTCGTCTAGGTACGGAGCTACCGAAATTCCTCGCGGTCTTAGTACCGCCAGAAGAGCACCCAGAACCTTTGTGAAGATTCTTGGAGCCGTAGCCAATCCGAATGGAAGAGCTACAAACTGGTAATGCCTGTCTAGGAAGGCAAACCTTAGATACCGGTAATGATCTTTGTGAATCGGTATGTGAAGGTAAGCATCCTTTAAATCCACTGTGGTCATGTACTGACCCTTTTGGATCATGGGTAAGATTGTCCGAATAGTTTCCATTTTGAACGATGGAACTCTTAGGAATTTGTTTAGGATCTTTAAATCCAAGATTGGCCTGAAAGTTCCCTCTTTTTTGGGAACCACAAACAGATTTGAGTAAAACCCTTGTCCTTGTTCCGACCGCGGAACCGGATGGATCACTCCCATTAGTAAAAAATCTTGTACACAGCGTAGAAACGCCTCTTTCTTTATCTTGTTTGTTGACAACCTTGACAGATGAAATCTCCCTTTTGGGGGAGAGGATTTGAAGTCCAGAAGATATCCCTGAGATATGATCTCTAACGCCCAGGGATCCTGGACATCTCTTGCCCAAGCCTGGGCGAAGAGAGAAAGTCTGCCCCCCACTAGATCCGTTCCCGGATCGGGGGCCCTCAATTCATGCTGTCTTAGGGGCAGCAGCAGGTTTCCTGGCCTGCTTGCCCTTGTTCCAGGACTGGTTAGGTCTCCAGCCTTGTCTGTAGCGAGCAACAGCTCCTTCCTGTTTTGGTGCAGAGGAAGTTGATGCTGCTCCTGCTTTGAAATTACGAAAGGAACGAAAATTAGACTGTCTAGCCTTAGGTTTGGCTCTGTCTTGAGGCAGGGCATGGCCTTTACCTCCTGTAATGTCAGCGATAATTTCTTTCAACCCGGGCCCGAATAAGGTCTGCCCTTTGAAAGGTATGTTAAGTAATTTAGATTTAGAAGTAACGTCAGCTGACCAGGATTTTAGCCACAGTGCTCTGCGTGCCTGAATGGCGAATTCTTAGCCGTAAGTTTAGTTAAATGTACTACGGCATCCGAAATAAATGAATTAGCTAGCTTAAGTGTCTTAAGCTTGTTTGAAATCTCATCTATAGTTATTGAATCAAGAGTCTCTTCCAGGGACTCGGACCAAAAAGCGGCCGCGGCCGTGACAGACGCAATACATGCAAGGGGTTACAATATAAAACCTTGTTGAACAAACATTTTCTTAAGGTAACCCTCTAATTTTTTATCCATTGGATCTGAAAAGGCACAGCTATCCTCCACCGGGATAGTGGTACGCTTAGCCAGAGTAGAAACCGCTCCCTCCACCTTAGGGACCGTCTGCCATAAGTCCCGTGTGGTGGCGTCTATTGGAAACATTTTTCTAAACACAGGAGGGGGGGAAAAGGGTACACCGGGCCTATCCCACTCCTTAGTAATTATCTCTGTAAGCCTCTTAGGTATAGGAAATACGTCAGTACTCGCCGGTACCGCATAGTATCTATCCAGCCTACATAATTTCTCTGGGATTGCAACGGTGTTACAATCATTTAGAGCTGCTAATACCTCCCCTAACAGTACACGGAGGTTTTCGAGTTTAAACTTAAAATTAGAAATGTCTGAATCCATTCTATTGGGATCAGAACCGTCACCTGCTGATTGAAGCTCTCCGTCCTCATGTTCAGCATACTGTGACGCAGTATCAGACATGACCCTATTATCAACAGCGCACTCTGTTCTTACCCCAGAGTGATCACGCTTACCTCTTAGTTCTGGTAATTTAGCCAAAACTTCAGTCATAACATTAGCCATATCCTGTAATGTGATTTGTAATGGCCGCCCTGATGTACTCGGCGCCACAATATCACGCACCTCCCGAGCGGGAGATGCAGGTATTGACACGTGAGGCGAGTTAGTCGGCATAACTCTCCCCTCGTTGTTTGGTGAAATATGTTCAATTTGTACAGATTGACTTTTATTTAAAGTAGCATCAATGCAATTAGTACATAAATTTCTATTGGGCTCCACTTTGGCTTTAGCACATATAGCACAGAGATATTCCTCTGAATCAGACATGTTTAACACACTAGCAAATAAACTAGCAACTTGGAAATACTTTTGAAAGTAATTTATAAATAATATGAAAACGTACTGTGCCTTTAAGAAGCACAGAAAAAGTTATGACAGTTGAGAAATAATAAACTGAGAAACTATAACATCAAATCTTTTCCGGTAAAAACACAATTTTAGCAAAGGATTGCCCCCATTAGTAATGGACCCTGATAGCAGAAAAAAGTACAGAAATAAACGTTTTTTATCACAGTCAGCTACAATCTCACAGCTCTGCTGTGAGTGATTACCTCCCTCAAAATAAGTTTTGAAGACCCCTGAGCTCTGTAGAGACGAACCGGATCATGCAGGGAAGACAAGAGACTTCTGACTGAATTTTTTGATGCGTAGCAAAAGCGCCAAAATAGGCCCCTCCCCCTCACACACAACAGTGAGGGAGATCAGTAAACTGTCTTAAATTAAATAAAACGTTTGCCAAGTGGAAAAAAACAGTGCCCAAAACATTTTTTCACCCAGTACCTCAGAAAATTAAACGATTTAACATGCCAGCAAAAACGTTTAACATCAAATAAATGAAATGTCATTAGAAAGCCTGTTGCTAGTCACTGCAAATTAGGCTAAAGTCTTATGCATACAGTATTATCCCAGTGAAGTGCCATTCCCCAGAATACTGAAGTGTAAAATATACATACATGACAGCCTGATACCAGTTGCTACTACTGCATTTAAGGCTGAGTTTACATTATATCGGTATGGCAGAATTTTCTCAGTCAATTCCATTGTCAGAAAATAATATGCTGCTACATACCTCTTTGCAGATTAACCTGCCCGCTGTCCCCTGATCTGAAGTTTACCTCACTCCTCAGATGGCCGAGAACAGCAATATGATCTTAACTACGCCGGCTAAAATCATACAAAAAACTCAGGTAGATTCTTCTTCAAATTCTACCAGAGAAGGAACAACACACTCCGGTGCTGTTATAAAATAACAAACTTTTGATTGAAGGTATAAAACTAAGTATAATCACCACAGTCCTCTCACACATCCTATCTATTAGTTGGGTGCAAGAGAATGACTGGGTGTGATGTAGAGGGGAGGAGCTATATAGCAGCTCTGCTGGGTGAATCCTCTTGCACTTCCTGTTGGGGAGGAGTTAATATCCCAGAAGTAATGATGACCCGTGGACTGACCACACTTAACAGGAGAAATAAGACACCCCCCCTCCCCCTTCCTTTGCATACAAAAGGACTCTTTACAAAAACAGAAGCAAGCTGGAGTTGGTATACATCAGTATTCTCTTAAAACTTTGGAGATTGGTTAGCAGTCTGAAAATCAGAGCAATGTTATTTAAAAATAAGCAAAACAATACATTAAAAAAAACAAAAAACTTTATGGGCTATATAAATAGAGCATAAAAAAACATTTATGCAAAGAAAAAAACGAGTATAGTGTCCCTTTAAGAGGCTGTCTATAGTGACTTAGAAACAGGCAGAAATGTAGGGGTTTAAATGTCCATAAAGTGTATTAATATAACAATGATGGTTGTGCAAAACTGGGGAATGGGTGTTATCTATCTTTTTAAACAATAACAATTTTATTAAAATTCAAACAAATCTTGTTTTTCCAGGTGCTTGTAACTTGGACTGTTATATTAATTTAGCAATCAATATTCTGGGAAACTTAAACTTAAAGGGACAGTCTAGTCAAAATTAAACTTGCATGATTCAGATAGGGTATGCAATTTTAACCACTTTAACCAAATTTACTTTTGCCATCAAATTTGATTTGTTCTCTTGGTATTCTTAGTTAAAAACTAAACCTAAGTAGGCTCATATGCTAATTTCTTAGCCCTTGAAGGCCGCCTTTTTATCTAAATGCATTTGACTGTTTTTCACAGCTAGAGGGTGTTAGTTCAGGTGTGTCATATAGATAAGATTGTGCTCACACGTGTAGTTATCTAGGAGTAACTACAGAGGTTAACAGTGTATTAATATAACCGTGTTGGTTATGCAAAACTAGGGAATGGGTAATAAAGGGATTATCTATCTTTTTAAACAATAAAAATATTGAAGTAGACTGTCCCTTTAAAACTGCTTGTAAGCTGTGCTCAGAGCAACATACAGCTGATGCCTGTGCTTTCGTGCTATCCACTCAGGGTGTTATGTACACACAAAAAATGCTGCGTAGCCATGATTTCTAATGCAGTGATTTTTAACCTTTTTTTTTGCCATGGCACACTTTTTTACATTAAAAAATCCTGTGGCACACCACCATCCCAAAATTTTTAAAAAATCACACATTGTAGCCTAATACAGCATATATATATATACACATACACACAAACACACACATACTGTATGTATTGTGCTGTTATGCCATGCCTCCTACAAACTACCCCTGCACTGGGAGTAAAAAACAAGCAAAGTTTAAAAAATATGTCACACTGTTGTCAGTCTGCCGTGGCACACCTGAGGATCTCTCACGGCACACTAGTGTGCCACGGCACACTGGTTGAAAAACACTGTTCTAATGTACTCAAAATTAATAGATTTACCCCACAATTTTAGGACTTGTAGTAAGTGCTGATCTCTTTTGAAATACCCTATTTCAGACAAAGGTGTTGATGTATTTAGGAGCCAAAGAGCTCTATAAATTACGTTTTTATAACATTTAAATTTAAACTATGGCAGCATTTATAGCATATCCTGTATTAACAGCTGAAATTTAGTGCCTGCTTGTTAACTTAATTCGTTTTAATCCCAATATGTCAAGAGTTTATTTAATTATTTTATATTTGTCTTATGTTATATACAGTAATATGTATTGGTTATTTTTTCACCAGGAAATTGTAAAAGACCCTGAATTCATACTGGGAGGTGCATCAAGAACAGATGTGTGTCAAGGTGACCTAGGTGAGTGTAATACTATTCGCTTTTTCATTTATTTGTATAAAATGCATGCTCTTAATTTTTTACTGTGGTGTGTGTGTGTGGGGGGGGGGGGGGGGGCCCCCCAGGAGCAAGTGGGGAACCTGCCCCTTGCTTCTGGATTCTCCTCCCCACCTGGAGTACAAACTGCAGGGAGAAAAAGACAGCAAAAGAACATTAATATGTTAAATATATATACTGTGTATATATATATATATATATATATATATATATATATATATATATATATAACATAATTTATGCTTACCTGATAAATTCCTTTCTTCTGTTGTGTGATCAGTCCACGGGTCATCATTACTTCTGGGAATATAACTCCTCCCCAACAGGAAATGCAAGAGGATTCACCCAGCAGAGCTGCATATAGCTCCTCCCCTCTACGTCACTCCCAGTCATTCGACCAAGAATCAACGAGAAAGGAGAAACCAAGGGTGAAGTGGTGACTGGAGTATAATTTAAAAGATATTTACCTGCCTTAAAAAACAGGGCGGGCCGTGGACTGATCACACAACAGAAGAAAGGAATTTATCAGGTAAGCATAAATTATGTTTTCTTCTGTTATGTGTGATCAGTCCACGGGTCATCATTACTTCTGGGATACCAATACCAAAGCAAAAGTACACGGATGACGGGAGGGATAGGCAGGCTCATTATACAGAAGGAACCACTGCCTGAAGAACCTTTCTCCCAAAAATAGCCTCCGAAGAAGCAAAAGTGTCAAATTTGTAAAATTTGGAAAAAGTATGAAGCGAAGACCAAGTTGCAGCCTTGCAAATCTGTTCAACAGAGGCCTCATTCTTAAAGGCCCAAGTGGAAGCCACAGCTCTAGTAGAATGAGCTGTAATTCTTTCAGGAGGCTGCTGTCCAGCAGTCTCATAGGCTAAACGAATTATGCTACGAAGCCAGAAGGAGAGAGAGGTAGCCGAAGCCTTATGACCTCTCCTCTGACCAGAGTACACGACAAACAGGGAAGACGTTTGTCGAAAATCCTTAGTTGCCTGCAAGTAGAACTTGAGGGCACGAACTACATCCAGATTGTGTAGAAGACGTTCCTTCTTTGAAGAAGGATTCGGGCACAGGGAAGGCACCACAATCTCTTGATTGATGTTCCTGTTAGTGACTACCTTAGGTAAGAACCCAGGTTTTGTACGCAGAACTACCTTATCCGAATGAAAAATCAAATAAGGAGAATCACAATGTAAAGATGATAACTCAGAGACTCTCCGAGCCGAAGAAATAGCCATTAAAAATAACACTTTCCAAGATAACAACTTTATATCAATGGAATGAAGGGGTTCAAACGGAACTCCTTGTAGAACGTTAAGAACAAGGTTTAAACTCCATGGCGGAGCAACAGTTTTAAACACAGGCTTGATCCTAGCTAAAGCCTGACAAAAGGCCTGGACGTCTGGATTTTCTGACAGACGCCTGTGTAACAAGATGGACAGAGCTGAGATCTGTCCCTTTAATGAGCTAGCCGATAAACCCTTTTCTAAACCTTCTTGTAGAAAGGACAATATCCTAGGAATCCTAACCTTACTCCAGGAGTAACCTTTGGATTCGCACCAGTATAGGTATTTACGCCATATCTTATGGTAAATCCTTCTGGTAACAGGCTTCCTAGCCTGTATCAGGGTATCAATAACCGACTCAGAAAAACCACGTTTTGATAAAATCAAGCGTTCAATTTCCAAGCAGTCAGCTTCAGAGAAGTTAGATTTTGATGTTTGAATGGACCCTGTATCAGAAGGTCCTGTCTTAGAGGTAGAGACCAAGGCGGACAGGATGACATGTCCACTAGATCTGCATACCAAGTCCTGCGTGGCCATGCAGGCGCTATTAGAATCACTGATGCTCTCTCCTGTTTGATTTTGGCAATCAATCGAGGAAGCAGCGGGAAGGGTGGAAACACATAAGCCATCCCGAAGTTCCAAGGTGCTGTCAAAGCATCTATCAGAACCGCTCCCGGATCCCTGGATCTGGACCCGTAGCGAGGAAGTTTGGCGTTCTGGCGAGACGCCATGAGATCTATCTCTGGTTTGCCCCAACGTCGAAGTATTTGGGCAAAGACCTCCGGATGAAGTTCCCACTCCCCCGGATGAAAAGTCTGGCGACTCAAGAAATCCGCCTCCCAGTTCTCCACTCCCGGGATGTGGATTGCTGACAGGTGGCAAGAGTGAGACTCTGCCCAGCGAATTATCTTTGATACTTCCATCATTGCTAGGGAGCTTCTTGTCCCTCCTTGATGGTTGATGTAAGCTACAGTCGTGATGTTGTCCGACTGAAACCTGATGAACCCCCGAGTTTTTAACTGGGGCCAAGCCAGAAGGGCATTGAGAACTGCTCTCAATTCCAGAATGTTTATTGGCAGGAGACTTTCCTCCTGATTCCATTGTCCCTGAGCCTTCAGAGAATCCCAGACAGCGCCCCAACCTAGTAGGCTGGCGTCTGTTGTTACAATTGTCCAGTCCGGCCTGCTGAATGGCATCCCCCTGGACAGATGTGGCCGAGAAAGCCACCATAGAAGAGAGTTTCTGGTCTCTTGATCCAGATTCAGAGTAGGGGACAAGTCTGAGTAATCCCCATTCCACTGACTCAGCATGCACAATTGCAGCGGTCTGAGATGTAGACGTGCAAAGGGTACTATGTCCATTGCTGCTACCATTAAGCCGATCACCTCCATGCATTGAGCTACTGACGGGAGTTGAATGGAATGAAGGACACGGCATGCATTTAGAAGCTTTGTTAATCTGTCTTCTGTCAGATAAATCTTCATTTCTACAGAATCTATAAGAGTCCCCAAGAATGGAACTCTTGTGAGAGGAAAGAGAGAACTCTTCTTTTCGTTCACTTTCCATCCATGCGACCTTAGAAATGCCAGAACTAACTCTGTATGAGACTTGGCAGTTTGAAAGCTTGAAGCTTGTATCAGAATGTCGTCTAGGTACGGAGCTACCGAAATTCCTCGCGGTCTTAGTACCGCCAGAAGGGCACCCAGAACCTTTGTGAAGATTCTTGGAGCCGTAGCCAATCCGAATGGAAGAGCTACAAACTGGTAATGCCTGTCTAAGAAGGCAAACCTTAGATACCGGTAATGATCTTTGTGAATCGGTATGTGAAGGTAAGCATCCTTTAAATCCACTGTGGTCATGTACTGACCCTTTTGGATCATGGGTAAGATTGTCCGAATAGTTTCCATTTTGAACGATGGAACTCTTAGGAATTTGTTTAGGATCTTTAAATCCAAGATTGGCCTGAAAGTTCCCTCTTTTTTGGGAACCACAAACAGGTTTGAGTAAAACCCTTGTCCTTGTTCCGACCGCGGAACCGGATGGATCACTCCCATTAATAACAGATCTTGTACACAGCGTAGAAACGCTTCTTTCTTTATCTGGTTTGTTGACAACCTTGACAGATGAAATCTCCCTTTTGGGGGAGAGAATTTGAAGTCTAGAAGGTATCCCTGAGATATGATCTCTAGCGCCCAGGGATCCTGAACATCTCTTGCCCAAGCCTGGGCGAAGAGAGAGAGTCTGCCCCCCACTAGATCCGGTCCCGGATCGGGGGCCCTCGGTTCATGCTGTCTTTGGGGCAGCAGCAGGTTTCCTGGCCTGCTTGCCCTTGTTCCAGGACTGGTTAGGTTTCCAGCCTTGTCTGTAACGAGCAACAGCTCCTTCCTGTTTTGGTGCAGTGGAAGTTGGTGCTGCTCCTGCTTTGAAATTCCGAAAGGGACGAAAATTAGACTGTCTAGCCTTAGCTTTGGCTTTGTCTTGAGGCAGGGCGTGGCCCTTACCTCCTGTAATGTCAGCGATAATTTCTTTCAAACCGGGCCCAAATAAAGTTTGCCCCTTGAAAGGTATATTAAGTAATTTGGACTTAGAAGTTACATCAGCTGACCAGGATTTTAGCCACAGCGCCCTACGTGCCTGAATGGCGAATCCTGAGTTCTTAGCCGTAAGTTTGGTTAAATGTACTACGGCCTCCGAAATGAATGAATTAGCTAGTTTAAGGACTCTAAGCCTGTCCGTAATGTCGTCCAGCGTAGCTGAACTAAGGTTCTCTTCCAGAGACTCAATCCAAAATGCTGCCGCAGCCGTAATCGGTGCGATGCATGCAAGGGGTTGCAATATAAAACCTTGTTGAACAAACATTTTCTTAAGGTAACCCTCTAATTTTTTATCCATTGGATCTGAAAAAGCACAGCTATCCTCCACCGGGATAGTGGTACGCTTAGCTAAAGTAGAAACTGCTCCCTCCACCTTAGGGACCGTTTGCCATAAGTCCCGTGTGGTGGCGTCTATTGGAAACATCTTTCTAAATATTGGAGGGGGTGAGAACGGCACACCGGGTCTATCCCACTCCTTAGTAACAATTTCAGTTAGTCTCTTAGGTATAGGAAAAACGTCAGTACTCGCCGGTACCGCAAAGTATTTATCCAACCTACACAATTTCTCTGGTATTGCAACAGTGTTACAATCATTAAGAGCCGCTAAAACCTCCCCTAGTAATACACGGAGGTTCTCCAATTTAAATTTAAAATTTGAAATATCTGAATCCAGTCTGTTTGGATCAGAACCGTCACCCACAGAATGAAGCTCTCCGTCCTCATGCTCTGCAAGCTGTGACGCAGTATCAGACATGGCCCTAGTATTATCAGCGCACTCTGTTCTCACCCCAGAGTGATCACGCTTGCCTCTTAGTTCTGGTAATTTAGCCAAAACTTCAGTCATAACAGTAGCCATATCTTGTAATGTTATCTGTAATGGCCGCCCAGATGTACTAGGCGCCACAATATCACGCACCTCCCGGGTGGGAGATGCAGGTACTGACACGTGAGGCGAGTTAGTCGGCATAACTCTCCCCTCGCTGTTTGGTGAAATTTGTTCAATTTGTACAGATTGGCTTTTATTTAAAGTAGCATCAATACAGTTAGTACATAAATTTCTATTGGGCTCCACCTTGGCATTGGAACAAATGACACAGGTATCTTCCTCTGAATCAGACATGTTTAACACACTAGCAATAAACTTGCAACTTGGTTACAATCTTATTTAACAAAAACGTACTGTGCCTCAAAGAAGCACTAAACGATTAAATGACAGTTGAAATAATGAACTGAAAAACAGTTATAGCATCAATCCTTAAAAACAACACAACTTTTAGCAAAGGTTTGTTCCCATTAGTAAAGTAACAATAATTAAATTTGAAACATAAAAATTACAGAGCAACGTTTTTAATCACAGTCAATATATAAGTCTCACAGCTCTGCTGAGAGAATCTACCTCCCTCCAAAGAAGTTTGAAGACCCCTGAGTTCTGTTAGAGATGAACCGGATCATGCAGGAAATACAAGAGTAACTGACTGGAAATTTTTGATGCGTAGCAAAGAGCGCCAAAAACGGCCCCTCCCCCTCACACACAGTAGTGAGAGAGAAACGAAACTGTCACAATTAAAACAAGCAACTGCCAAGTGGAAAAATAATGCCCAAACATTTATTCACTCAGTACCTCAGAAAATGCAAACGATTCTACATTCCAGCAAAAAACGTTTAACATAATAAATACCTATTAAAAGGTTTAATGTACTTTTAACAGAGTAATTCCAGTGAAATACCATCCCCAGAATACTGAAGTGTAGAGTATACATACATGTCATTATAACGGTATGGCAGGATTTTCTCATCAATTCCATTCAGAAAATAAAAACTGCCACATACCTCAATGCAGATTCATCTGCCCGCTGTCCCCTGATCTGAAGCTTTTACCTCCCTCAGATGGCCGAGAAACAGCAATATGATCTTAACTACTCCGGTTAAAAACATAGTAAAAACTCTGGTAGATTCTTCTTCAAACTCTGCCAGAGAGGCAATAACACGCTCCGGTGCTATTGTAAAATAACAAACTTTTGATTGAAGTTATAAAAACTAAGTATAATCACCATAGTCCTCTCACACATCCTATCTAGTCGTTGGGTGCAAGAGAATGACTGGGAGTGACGTAGAGGGGAGGAGCTATATGCAGCTCTGCTGGGTGAATCCTCTTGCATTTCCTGTTGGGGAGGAGTTATATTCCCAGAAGTAATGATGACCCGTGGACTGATCACACATAACAGAAGAAATATATATAAGATGAGTCAGGTGCACTCTCACAAACAGTTCATTAAATGCCAGGGTGGTAGAGTAAGGATAATATATGGCAAGCAGGAAACAGCACTCTCTGGTCTCTGATGAAGGGGTGTATTCCCCCGAAACGTCACTTAATAAATTAATTATTTATTTACTAAGACCAGAGAGTGCTGTTTCCTGCTTGCCATATATATATATACATACATACATACACACACATATTTAGACATGTCAATTGTCAATGTATGCATGTATATGTTAAAGCCCTTTTTTTGTCTAAAATCTAATACCATCTTTCTTTGAGCCCTTATAACTTTTTTATTTATTTTAAATAATTTTTAAAATTACACTTTCATGATACAGATAGAGCATGCAATTTTAAACAATTTTCCATTTTACTTTTATTATCTAATTTGCTTTGTTCTCTTGGCATCCTGTGTTATCTAAGTAGGCCCAGGAGCAGCAATGCATACTGGGAGCTGGCTGTTGATTGGTGGCTGCACATATATGCCCCTTGCTCACCTGATGTATTCCCAGTAGTGCATTGCTGTTCCATAAATAAAAGATACCAAGAAAATTATGCAAATGTGATAATAGAAAATACAATCTTAAACAACTTTCCAATTTTCTTTTATCTGAATCATGAAAGAAAAAGTTTGGGTTTCATGCCCCTTTAAAGGGACAGTCAAGTCCGATAAAAACCTTCATGATTTAAATAGGGAATGTAATTTTAAACAACTTTCCAAATTACTTTTATCACCAATTTTGCTTTGTACTCTTGGTATTCTTAGTTGAAAGCTAATGCTAGGAGGTTCATATGCTAATTTCTTAGACCGTGAAGACTGCCTCTAATCTGAATGCAGTTTGACCACTAGAGGGCATTAGTTCATGTGTTTCATATAGATAAAATTGAGCTAATGCACGTGAAGTTACCCTGGAGTGAGCACTGATTGGCTAAAATGCAAGTCTGTCAAAAGAACTGAAATAAGGGGGCAGTTTGCAGAAGCATAGATACAAGATAATCACAGCAGTAAAAAGTATATTTCTATAACAGTGTTGGTTATGCAAAACTTTGGAATGGGTGATAAAGAGATTATCTTTCTTTTTAAACAACAAAAATTCTGGTATTGACTGTCCATTTAAGTCTAATTCTTAGTTTATTGGAATGTTGGGATATATTACTATAAATATTATATTGTTTCAGTAACTTGAAAATGCCATCTTATTATGTTATAATTTTTGGTTTAGCACCTTTATTTTGGAGGAGAGTTGTTAAGAGTTTTTGTAATAATTAATGGCCACTAAAATTAAATTTGTTTTGTATATTGGGGAGTCTTCTCCTTATTAATTAATTGCAGGTCTTTGGTCTATTACCTATTCCCCAGATTTGCATAACCAACACAGTTATAATAATACACCTTTTACCTCTGTGATTATCTTGTATCTAAGCATCTGCAAACTGCCCCCTTATTTCAGTTCTTTTGACAGCCAATCAGTGCTGGCTCCTAGGTAACTCCACGTGCGTGAGCACAATGTTATCTATAGGACATACATGAACTAATGCTCTCTAGTGGTAAAAAATGGTCAAAATACATTCAGACAAGAGGCGGCCTTCAAGGTCTAAGAAATTAGCATATGAGATTACCTAGGTTTAGCTTTCAACTAAGAATACCTAGCAAAATTGGTGATAAAAGTAAATTGGAAAGTTGTTTAAAATTACATGCCCTATCTGAATCGTGAGATAATGCAAAATGATAAACCACATATATATATATATATATATATATATATATATATATATATATATATTTATATATATTTAAACTCTGCATTATACATTCATTATTTATTTTGTCCCCTTTTCCTGCAATTCCGTTCTGAAATTTTGAACTTTTCAGTTAGAAATGGAAGTGCAGATGACAAGACGGACGGGCTTCCCCTCACCCCTTCCTCTTAAAGTGAAAGTAAATGTTAGCCCTTTACAATACATCCAGGTATTGTATACATTAAAAATATTAAGATCGCCATATTTTTTTATTTTAATTATGTGAATTTTGACTTTTATTTTAAATTTAATTTCTCCTACCGTTATCCTTCATGCTCCGCCTATCTTCCACTTCCTATGCTTCTGTGTGTTGACGTATAGAGCGGTCCCACCCGCTCTATACGTAGGTCAAATGCGCGTTCACAAGCACAGTGCGCATTGCGCATGCGTGAATTGCAGATCTTAACTTCAATGCGCATGCGACTCTGTGATGATCCAGTGTACAAAGCGCATGCGTGAATCGCGGGGGAGACCTAGTTGCCGAGACGCAGTCTAAACTGATGACATCCTCTGCTGTTCTCAAAGAAAAGGTGTGCGCATGTGTGAATCGTGAACGCGCTTCCTAAACAATGATGTCAAAACAGATTTGCCGCATGCGCAATTCAACACATAGGCGGATGACGTCGGCCTCACAGCCGCCTAATGGCCAGAAAGTCAATTGGTCGATGTTAAAACGTCATCAGGAAGTAAAATGAGAGACAAAAAACGGGTTGAATTGTAAGTCTGAAAATATAGACTTTATTTGAGGCGAAAATGGCATTTATATCAAAATTAGTACAAAATCATGAATGAAACTCCTATTCATTTTAAATCAACTATAGAACTGAGGAGAGCGAAGTGCCTAACTTTACCTTCACTTTAATATCTTTACTCACCCTCGACTCATTTCCCCACTTCGACATATATTACATCTTGCCTCACATTTGTATCAAATCCGCAGCAGACACGAATAATGTAGGATGCTGTTTTACTAACAGTTTCTCAACATTGCCCTCAACTCAGAGTTTATGAAAGTGATGTATCATGGCGACCTATAATGCCGAAGCGGAACCCAAACTAACAAAATGGACTATATCCATGGACATTCAATCCGTACTCATGCCATGGGCACAGAGACTATCTGAAACACAAACATTTCTGTTTCTAGTTTTTCACCTAACATGAAGTCATTATGTTACTCTGTATACCACACCTTCTTGTATGTTCACTCACACTATGTAAATTACTTAATATGACAACAATAAAGACAATTTTTTTTTTTTTGGGGGGGGGGGGAGAAATGGAAGTGCAGAACACTGTTATATTCCACACAGCCATTGGCTGCACACAAACTATTGACCTATTTATAACTCGCTTTTATTGGCCACAGCAGAGAAGGTAATCTAAGTTACAACATGGCAGTTCCCATTGTTTTATAGACATTAAATATTTTCAATATTTAAACAGCTAATGGAACTTTAAAAAATACTGTACATCTACGTGTTATTCTCAGACTAATCTTTTCTTTGAATGCATCATTCTATCTAGCATTTATTTAGTGTTTAATGTCCCTTTAACACAATAGTGTTGCAAAAGCTGAGTCACAGGTAAGCCACCCAACACCTAAGGGTGTATTGCACTCTAGTTCTCTTGAACAGTCTATAACTGAAGATCTCATCTGTTCTTCCTGTTCTCCCCCCACACACAAATATATGTGTTCAATTGACAATTTTATGACCCTAATAGAGAGTTTTAGAACTGTTATTAATGCAAAGGCAGCTTTAATCAGAAGTGTTCAAAGGACTTCAAAGAACATAAAAGTATAAATAGGTGTATATTTGTTTTTACAATACTGAGCATTTTACTGGTGTTTACATGACAGATGGTTTATTTGTGTAATTTCTGCCCCCACTGCTCCACACACATGCCACTCATCAAACTGGACAAACTGGCCTCATTAGTTATTCAGCTGTGTTCAGCACGAGCCTTTAACCCTCACAGCCCCATTATGGCTTGAAAGGATTTATTCACCAATATTTTAAAGATATTTCTTTATTACATACATTGCCATGTTGCAAACTATGTATTTTGTAAGGGGCAAATAGTTAATTATAATAAGTGAATGTTGTTAATTGTTACAGGGGCAGGGTTAATTCCAGTAAGGAGGTTATGAATAGCAACTGGTTAATGGAAAACCCTAATATTTAAACTGTTATTTGCAATACATAATGTATATTTGCTCTGTATGTATTAAGTTTACCCCGTACCCTACCTTGTCTGCCCTTATGAATGTATACCAGGCTGACACAGGAGCTTTGTGTGCAGGACAGTTCACAAGACATATTTCAATAGGATTGTGGTGCCACCATAAAATATACTTCACTCCATTATCTCTGTTTTTATCTTTCATTACTCTTTGGCCTATGCAGGGGATTGATCCCAGATCACCTAAAGCACCCCCCCCCCCCCACTACCACCATAGCATCAACAAGGAAGAACGCCACGGCTGAACTTTCGGCTTGAGCATCCTTTACCCCTGTGCTTTACACTGGAGATAGTAGATTCTGCATCAAACCCCTCCTTATCTTCTAGTCTAATATATTTGGTTCCTTTTTTTTTTTTCACTTGGAGAATCTGCTTACTCCAATATACACCAATCCAACAAAGTGAGTGACAGCACAAATAAGCTTAAAAATATAAAATGCATCATTTCGAACCTAGATAATTAAGGACCATGTAATGTTGCATTTTAAATTTCTTGGCTATATACTCTAGTAAGTTTAATTGTGTTGCTGTCACTCATTTTGATAGACTATTTTATTAGTTTAAAATGGTTATTGAGGATCTGAGATAGGAAAATAGTATATACTGTAGTTATTTCCAATTTGGTAATTATTATAATCAGTTAATTTGATTTGGGCCTATGCATATTTTCAGGCAAGACTAATCAGTGATAAAAACCAGTATGCATTACTAATAGTGTAATAATTTAACATGTATAAATTGTTATCTTAAAATAAAAAACATGTTTAAAATACAAACATAGGTATTGTGAATAAAAATGTGAACTCTAATTATATATATGTGAGGGCTATAAATCCAACTGTAACCTAAGAAGTTATTAATATTTTATCTAGTAGTGATAAACCATAGATCATACTAAAATGAAGAGATTCATCATTAACTTACATTTAGGGACAGTTTACCCACATTTTTTCTCCCCTTTAAATTGGTCCCAATTATTCATTTTACCTGCTGGAGACAATTAAATGGTTTACAAGTAGCTTCTTTATTCTTATTTTGGCATTTGAAATAGCTTATTTAGCCTGTGTTATCCTTACCTAAACTGAAAGTTTCTAGTCTTACGTCCAGGCTATTGACAGGTAATGTAAAGACAGCCAGCAGAAGAAATTACACTCCTGGTGGGGTGCAAAATAGTTAGGGAGGACAATGGAAAACAAAGTTTTTTTTATTCCTTAAAGGGACAGTCTACACCAGAATTGTTATTGTTTTAAAAACATAATTTATGTAAAAACTTACCTGATAAATTCATTTCTTTCATATTGGCAAGAGTCCATGAGCTAGTGGCGTATGGGATATACATTCCTACCAGGAGGGGGCAAAGTTTCACAAACCTCAAATGCCTATAAATACACCTCCCACCACACACACAACTCAGTTTAACGAATAGCCAAGTAGTGAGATGATAACAAAAAGGAGTAGAAAAGCATACAAAAAGAGGAACTGGAAAATAATATTGTGCTTTTATACAAAAAAAATCATAACCACCATAGAAAGGGTGGGGCTCATGGACTCTTGCCAATATGAAAGAAATTCATTTATCAGGTAAGCTCTTACATAAATTATGTTTTCTTTCATGTAATTGGCAAGAGCCCATGAGCTAGTGACGTATGGGATAGAAATACCCAAGATGTGGAAGTCCACAGAAGAGTCACTAGAGAGGGAGGGATAAAATAACAACAGCTATTTCCACTGAGAAATTAAATCCACATAGTAATTAAGTTTTTCTTAAAAAAAACTTAAATCAAAAGCAGTAGAATCAAACTGAAACAGCTGCCTGAAGAACTTTTCTACCAAAGACTGCTTCAGAAGAAGCAAAATACATTAAAATGATAAAAACAATAAAAGTATGCAAAGAAGACCAAATTACTGCTTTGCAAATTGATCAACCGAAACTTCATTCTGAAAAAGCTCAAAAAATGGCGACTGAACTTATTAGAATAAACTGTAAATCTCTGAGACGGAGCCTTCCCTGCTTCCAAATAAGCCTTGAGAAACAAAAGCTTTAACCAGGATGCCAAAGAAATGGCAGGGTTTTTTTAACCTTTTCTGGAACCAGAAGAACAACAAATAGACTAGAAGTCTTCTGAAATCCTAGTAACCTCGATATAGAATTAAAAAGCTCTTACCACATCCAAAGGATGTAAAGAACTCTCAAATAATTCTTTAGGATTAGGACACAAAGAAGAAACATCAATTTCTCTACTAATGTTGTTCAAATTCACAACCTTAGGAAGAGAAAAAATAAAGAAGTTGACAAAACAACTTATCTAGATGAAAAATCAGATAAGGAGACACGCAAGAGAGGGCTGATAAATCAGAAACTCTTCTAGCAGAAGAGATAGCCAAGAGAAACAACACTTTCCAAGAAGGTAAATAATCTTCAAAGAAAATATAAGCTCAAAAGAAAGAGTCTGCAAAATCCTTAAACTAAGACTCCAAAAAGGAGAAATTAATAACTTAACAGGCTTGATACAAACCAAAGCCTGAACAAAGCAGTGAATATCAGGAAGTTAAGCAATCTTTCTAAGAAATAAACAGAAAGAACAGAGATTTGTCCCTTCAAAATATTTGCAGACAAACTTAATCCAAACCAACATGAAGAAACTGTAAAATCTTTGGAATTCTAAAAGAATGCCAAGAGAATTTATGAAAAGAACACCATAAAATATAGGTTAGCCAAACCTGATAATACATGTTCCTTGAAACAGACTTATAAGCCTGCAACCTAGTTAAAAAAAAAACTGAGCCAAAGAAACCTCTATGACTAAACACTAATTAATTTCTATACCTACAAATTAGTCATTTGAGATCCCTATGGAAAAATGACCCTTGAAGCCAGAAGGCTGGCCAAAGAAAAAGCGGCCAAGGATGGCAACTGGACATCCGGACAAGATCCACATACCAAACATATGAGGCCATGTTGATGCTATCAGAAACATATGAGACTGTTCCAATATGACCTTGGAGATCACCCTTGGAAGAAAAAAACAGAGGCGCAAACATGTAGCCATGTTGCAAAACCAAGACACTGCTAATGCATCCACCATCTTCGCCTGAGGATCCCTGGACCTGGGATATACATTCCTACCAGGAGGGGGCAAAGTTTCACAAACCTCAAATGCCTATAAATACACCTCCCACCACACACACAACTCAGTTTAACGAATAGCCAAGTAGTGAGATGATAACAAAAAGGAGTAGAAAAGCATACAAAAAGAGGAACTGGAAAATAATATTGTGCTTTTATACAAAAAAAATCATAACCACCATAGAAAGGGTGGGGCTCATGGACTCTTGCCAATATGAAAGAAATTCATTTATCAGGTAAGCTCTTACATAAATTATGTTTTCTTTCATGTAATTGGCAAGAGCCCATGAGCTAGTGACGTATGGGATAGAAATACCCAAGATGTGGAAGTCCACAGAAGAGTCACTAGAGAGGGAGGGATAAAATAACAACAGCTATTTCCACTGAGAAATTAAATCCACATAGTAATTAAGTTTTTCTTAAAAAAAACTTAAATCAAAAGCAGTAGAATCAAACTGAAACAGCTGCCTGAAGAACTTTTCTACCAAAGACTGCTTCAGAAGAAGCAAAATACATTAAAATGATAAAAACAATAAAAGTATGCAAAGAAGACCAAATTACTGCTTTGCAAATTGATCAACCGAAACTTCATTCTGAAAAAGCTCAAAAAATGGCGACTGAACTTATTAGAATAAACTGTAAATCTCTGAGACGGAGCCTTCCCTGCTTCCAAATAAGCCTTGAGAAACAAAAGCTTTAACCAGGATGCCAAAGAAATGGCAGGGTTTTTTTTAACCTTTTCTGGAACCAGAAGAACAACAAATAGACTAGAAGTCTTCTGAAATCCTAGTAACCTCGATATAGAATTAAAAAGCTCTTACCACATCCAAAGGATGTAAAGAACTCTCAAATAATTCTTTAGGATTAGGACACAAAGAAGAAACATCAATTTCTCTACTAATGTTGTTCAAATTCACAACCTTAGGAAGAGAAAAAATAAAGAAGTTGACAAAACAACTTATCTAGATGAAAAATCAGATAAGGAGACACGCAAGAGAGGGCTGATAAATCAGAAACTCTTCTAGCAGAAGAGATAGCCAAGAGAAACAACACTTTCCAAGAAGGTAAATAATCTTCAAAGAAAATATAAGCTCAAAAGAAAGAGTCTGCAAAATCCTTAAACTAAGACTCCAAAAAGGAGAAATTAATAACTTAACAGGCTTGATACAAACCAAAGCCTGAACAAAGCAGTGAATATCAGGAAGTTAAGCAATCTTTCTAAGAAATAAACAGAAAGAACAGAGATTTGTCCCTTCAAAATATTTGCAGACAAACTTAATCCAAACCAACATGAAGAAACTGTAAAATCTTTGGAATTCTAAAAGAATGCCAAGAGAATTTATGAAAAGAACACCATAAAATCTAGGTTAGCCAAACCTGATAATACATGTTCCTTGAAACAGACTTATAAGCCTGCAACCTAGTTAAAAAAAAAACTGAGTCAAAGAAACCTCTATGACTAAACACTAATTAATTTCTATACCTACAAATTAGTCATTTGAGATCCCTATGGAAAAATGACCCTTGAAGCCAGAAGGCTGGCCAAAGAAAAAGCGGCCAAGGATGGCAACTGGACATCCGGACAAGATCCACATACCAAACATATGAGGCCATGTTGATGCTATCAGAAACATATGAGACTGTTCCAATATGACCTTGGAGATCACCCTTGGAAGAAAAAAACAGAGGCGCAAACATGTAGCCATGTTGCAAAACCAAGACACTGCTAATGCATCCACCATCTTCGCCTGAGGATCCCTGGACCTGAAAAGGTACCTGGGAAACTGAGAGAACACATCTGTATAAAGATACCACTCTCCCGGACGTAAAGTCTGACGGCTGAGATAATCCACCTCCCATATGTCTAACCTGAGATATGAAATGTAGACATTAGACAGGAGATGAATTCCACCTAAGAACTTATTCAAGATACTTCTTAGTTGCTAAGGAACTGCAAGTCTCTATTGATGATTGAAATATGCCACGCCCACAGTTGGGATATTGTCTGTCTGAAAGCAAAATGAAAAGTTCTCGTAAAAGAGGCCAAGCCTGAAAAAGCTCTGAAAATAGCACAGAGTTCTAAAATATTGATTAGTAACCTCGCCTCTTGAGGTTTCCAAACCCCTTGTGCTGTCAGAGACCCTCAGACAGCTCCCCAATCTGTAAGACTTGTAACCGATAAGAATACAATCCAGGAAGGATGAACAAAAGGAGGCCCCATGATGATGATATCTGAAAACAATCCCTGCACCATTGATTCAGTATGCAAAGCTAAAGAGGTCTCAGATGAAAAATGTGCAAAGGGAACCACATCCGATGCTGCAGTTATGAGACCTAAAACTTCCATGCACATAGCCACTGAAAGGAATGTTCTAGACTGTAAGTTTAGACAGGCTAACGCCAATTACAATTGACTCTTGTCCGATAAAGGCAAAGTCATGAACACTGAATCCATCTAGAATCTATCAAAATCTATTCAAAACCCTAAAAATAATATAGATTTTGGACTGAGTTTCCAAAGACATTTTAATCTGCTCCCTACCAGAAGTACTGGTTTGAGAACCACACCTTCATGCAGTTTTAATAACTAGTAATTATATAGCGTTTTACTCCCAGAAGGATAAAAAAACGCTTATTCAGTGCATGCACCCGGAGTTAATCAAATCAGCAGCTGATAAAAAAGTAGTTATTATTATCCAAATAAATGGTACACAATAAATTGATCTCAAAAGGCCAAAGGGCTGTATTAATCATGCCGGGATATGAATCTATGACCCTTGGATCTAGAACAAGCGTTTTTAGTCAGTACATTCACCAACTGATCTACATAACCGGACTAAAAGTAGGGCAGAAAAAAACTCTAAACCTCCAGAAATAGTGGAGATAATAGAAATCAAACAAATTATCCTAACAAGATAGAGATAATAAAATATATTTGAAACCATAATAATAGATATAGTAAACATAATTAAATGAATACATCAGAAGTAAATAAACAGAGTTATATACTTCACAATCTGAAACTGCTTATGCCAACTGGTCAACAGAAGGTTGAGAGAACAGTTAAACAGAACAGATAAAGCTTAGCTAAAAATATAAACAGTACGTGAATATGCTCTACTAAGGTTATATTCAAACTCTAAAGAAACCTGAAAATAAGTACCAACTTCCATAGAAATAGTAGAACATTCCCAAGAGGGAATCAGGATAACCCTTCTCTAGAATATATTACAGAAAGTATATTGAATAGGAAAAAACTTCAAGAGCAAATTAAGCCAAAGAAACCTTCATCAGTAGAATAAACATGAGTATGCTGTCAGTCAGAACAAAATTAATTCAATCTTAATAATTTTTAAAAGACCTTGTAAGTTTACTTAAAGGCATAATAGCAGTCATAACCTTTATGATAAAAGCAATAACATATGATATTTGCAGATGAAATCAAGTACATGAACTGAGAAAGTAAAAACAGTAAATGTCATTGTACATATAGAAACGTGATAAATAAATGCCAAATAATCGAGCTGAAGAAAATAACAACAGCTTAATAATGAACAAAAACACAAAGCTTTGAAGAATTGTGTTTCAGGGCATCATAGTTTCTACAGTAACATCACAGTCAGGATCAGAATGAGACATCTCGCAAAATGTAACAGAAAAAGAAAAATAACATTAGGCAAAACATTCTCGTAAAAGAGGCCAAGCCTGAAAGAGCTCTGAAAATAGCAAAGAGTTCTAAAATATTGATTAGTAACCTCGCCTCTTGAGGTTTCCAAACCCCTTGTGCTGTCAGAGACCCTCAGACAGCTCCCCAATCTGTAAGACTTGTAACCGATAAGAATACAATCCAGGAAGGATGAACAAAAGGAGGCCCCCTGAAAAAATGATGATAATATAATCACCAAATCGGAGAGAGTTGAGTGTTGGAATTTAAGAATATCAACTGTGATATCTGAAAACAATCCCTGCACCATTGATTCAGTATGCAAAACTAAAGAGGTCTCAGATGAAAAATGTGCAAAGGGAACCATGTCCGATGCTGCAGTTATGAGACCTAAAACTTCCATGCACATAGCCACTGAAAGGAATGTTCTAGACTGTAAGTTTAGACAGGCTAACGCCAATTACAATTGACTCTTGTCCGATAAAGGCAAAGTCATGAACACTGAATCCATCTAGAATCTATCAAAATCTATTCAAAACCCTAAAAATAATATAGATTTTGGACTGAGTTTCCAAAAACATTTTAATCTGCTCCTTACCAGAAGGACTTGTTTGAGAACCACACCTTCATGCAGTTTTAATAACTAGTAATTATATAGCGTTTTACTCCCAGAAGGATAAACAAAAATCTTATTCAGTGCATGCACCCGGAGTTAATCAAATCAGCAGCTGATAAAAAAGTAGTTATTATTATCCAAATAAATGGTACACAATAAATTGACCTCAAAAGGCCAAAGGGCTGTATTAACCATGCCGGGATATGAATCTATGACCCTTGGATCTAGAACAAGCGTTTTTAGTCAGTACATTCACCAACTGATCTACATAACCAGACTAAAAGTAGGGCAGAAAAAAACTCTAAACCTCCAGAAATAGTAGAGATAATAGAAATCAAACAAATTATCCTAACACGATAGAGATAATAAAATATATTTGAAACCATAATAATAGATATAGTAAACATAATTAAATGAATACATCAGAAGTAAATAACCAGAGTTATATACTTCACAATCTGAAACTGCTTATGCCAACTGGTCAACAGAAGGTTGAGAGAACAGTTAAACAGAACAGATAAAGCTTAGCTAAAAATATAAACAGTACGTAAATATGCTCTACTAAGGTTATATTCAAATTCTAAAGAAACCTGAAAATAAGTACCAACTTCCATAGAAATAGTAGAACATTCCCAAGAGGGAATCAGGATAACCCTTCTCTAGAATATATTACAGAAAGTATATTGAATAGGAAAAAACTTCAAGAGCAAATTAAGCCAAAGAAACCTTCATCAGTAGAATAAACATGAGTATGCTGTCAGTCAGAACAAAATTAATTCAATCTTAATAATTTTGAAAAGACCTTGTAAGTTTACTTAAAGGCATAATAGCAGTCATAACCTTTATGATAAAAGCAATAACATGTGATATTTGCAGATGAAATCAAGTACATGAACTGAGAAAGTAAAAACAGTAAATGTCATTGTACATATAGAAACATGATAAATAAATGCCAAATAATCGAGCTGAAGAAAATAACAACAGCTTAATAATGAACAAAAACACAAAGCTTTGAAGAATTGTGTTTCAGGGCATCATAGTTTCTACAGTAACATCAGAGTCAGGATCAGAATGAGACATCTCGCAAAATGTAACAGAAAAATAAAAATAACATTAGGCAAAACATTCTTGTAAAAGAGGCCAAGCCTGAAAGAGCTCTGAAAATAGCACAGAGTTCTAAAATATTGATTAGTAACCTCGCCTCTTGAGGTTTCCAAACCCCTTGTGCTGTCAGAGACCCTCAGACAGCTCCCCAATCTGTAAGACTTGTAACCGATAAGAATACAATCCAGGAAGGATGAACAAAAGGAGGCCCCCTGAAAAAATGATGATAATCTAATCACCAAATCGGAGAGAGTAGAGGGTTGGAATTTAAGAATATCAACTGTGATATCTGAAAACAATCCCTGCACCATTGATTCAGTATGCAAAGCTAAAGAGGTCTCAGATGAAAAATGTGCAAAGGGAACCACTTCCGATGCTGCAGTTATGAGACCTAAAACTTCCATGCACATAGCCACTGAAAGGAATGTTCTAGACTGTAAGTTTAGACAGGCTAACGCCAATTACAATTGACTCTTGTCCGATAAAGGCAAAGTCATGAACACTGAATCCATCTAGAATCTATCAAAATCTATTCAAAACCCTAAAAATAATATAGATTTTGGACTGAGTTTCCAAAGACATTTTAATCTGCTCCTTACCAGAAGGACTTGTTTGAGAACCACACCTTCATGCAGTTTTAATAACTAGTAATTATATAGCGTTTTACTCCCAGAAGGATAAACAAAAAGCTTATTCAGTGCATGCACCCGGAGTTAATCAAATCAGCAGCTGATAAAAAAGTAGTTATTATTATCCAAATAAATGGTACACAATAAATTGACCTCAAAAGGTCAAAGGGCTGTATTAACCATGCCGGGATATGAATCTATGACCCTTGGATCTAGAACAAGCATTTTTAGTTAGTACATTCACTAACTGATCTACATAACCGGACTAAAAGTAGGGCAGAAAAAAACTCTAAACCTCCAGAAATAGTGGAGATAATAGAAATCAAACAAATTATCCTAACAAGATAGAGATAATAAAATATATTTGAAACCATAATAATAGATATAGTAAACATAATTAAATGAATACATCAGAAGTAAATAAACAGAGTTATATACTTCACAATCTGAAACTGCTTATGCCAACTGGTCAACAGAAGGTTGAGAGAACAGTTAAACAGAACAGATAAAGCTTAGCTAAAAATATAAACAGTACGTGAATATGCTCTACTAAGGTTATATTCAAACTCTAAAGAAACCTGAAAATAAGTACCAACTTCCATAGAAATAGTAGAACATTCCCAAGAGGGAATCAGGATAACCCTTCTCTAGAATATATTACAGAAAGTATATTGAATAGGAAAAAACTTCAAGAGCAAATTAAGCCAAAGAAACCTTCATCAGTAGAATAAACATGAGTATGCTTTCAGTCAGAACAAAATTAATTCAATCTTAATAATTTTGAAAAGACCTTGTAAGTTTACTTAAAGGCATAATAGCAGTCATAACCTTTATGATAAAAGCAATAACATATGATATTTGCAGATGAAATCAAGTACATGAACTGAGAAAGTAAAAACAGTAAATGTCATTGTACATATAGAAACATGATAAATAAATGCCAAATAATCGAGCTGAAGAAAATAACAACAGCTTAATAATGAACAAAAACACAAAGCTTTGAAGAATTGTGTTTCAGGGCATCATAGTTTCTACAGTAACATCAGAGTCAGGATCAGAATGAGACATCTCGCAAAATGTAACAGAAAAATAAAAATAACATTAGGCAAAACATTCTTGTAAAAGAGGCCAAGCCTGAAAGAGCTCTGAAAATAGCACAGAGTTCTAAAATATTGATTAGTAACCTCGCCTCTTGAGGTTTCCAAACCCCTTGTGCTGTCAGAGATCCTCAGACAGCTCCCCAATCTGTAAGACTTGTAACCGATAAGAATACAATCCAGGAAGGATGAACAAAAGGAGGCCCCCTGAAAAAATGATGATAATCTAATCACCAAATCGGAGAGAGTAGAGTGTTGGAATTTAAGAATATCAACTGTGATATCTGAAAACAATCCCTGCACCATTGATTCAGTATGCAAAGCTAAAGAGGTCTCAGATGAAAAATGTGCAAAGGGAACCACTTCCGATGCTGCAGTTATGAGACCTAAAACTTCCATGCACATAGCCACTGAAAGGAATGTTCTAGACTGTAAGTTTAGACAGGCTAACGCCAATTACAATTGACTCTTGTCCGATAAAGGCAAAGTCATGAACACTGAATCCATCTAGAATCTATCAAAATCTATTCAAAACCCTAAAAATAATATAGATTTTGGACTGAGTTTCCAAAGACATTTTAATCTGCTCCTTACCAGAAGGACTTGTTTGAGAACCACACCTTCATGCAGTTTTAATAACTAGTAATTATATAGCGTTTTACTCCCAGAAGGATAAACAAAAAGCTTATTCAGTGCATGCACCCGGAGTTAATCAAATCAGCAGCTGATAAAAAAGTAGTTATTATTATCCAAATAAATGGTACACAATAAATTGACCTCAAAAGGTCAAAGGGCTGTATTAACCATGCCGGGATATGAATCTATGACCCTTGGATCTAGAACAAGCATTTTTAGTTAGTACATTCACTAACTGATCTAGATAACCGGACTAAAAGTAGGGCAGAAAAAAACTCTAAACCTCCAGAAATAGTGGAGATAATAGAAATCAAACAAATTATCCTAACAAGATAGAGATAATAAAATATATTTGAAACCATAATAATAGATATAGTAAACATAATTAAATGAATACATCAGAAGTAAATAAACAGAGTTATATACTTCACAATCTGAAACTGCTTATGCCAACTGGTCAACAGAAGGTTGAGAGAACAGTTAAACAGAACAGATAAAGCTTAGCTAAAAATATAAACAGTACGTGAATATGCTCTACTAAGGTTATATTCAAACTCTAAAGAAACCTGAAAATAAGTACCAACTTCCATAGAAATAGTAGAACATTCCCAAGAGGGAATCAGGATAACCCTTCTCTAGAATATATTACAGAAAGTATATTGAATAGGAAAAAACTTCAAGAGCAAATTAAGCCAAAGAAACCTTCATCAGTAGAATAAACATGAGTATGCTTTCAGTCAGAACAAAATTAATTCAATCTTAATAATTTTGAAAAGACCTTGTAAGTTTACTTAAAGGCATAATAGCAGTCATAACCTTTATGATAAAAGCAATAACATATGATATTTGCAGATGAAATCAAGTACATGAACTGAGAAAGTAAAAACAGTAAATGTCATTGTACATATAGAAACATGATAAATAAATGCCAAATAATCGAGCTGAAGAAAATAACAACAGCTTAATAATGAACAAAAACACAAAGCTTTGAAGAATTGTGTTTCAGGGCATCATAGTTTCTACAGTAACATCAGAGTCAGGATCAGAATGAGACATCTCGCAAAATGTAACAGAAAAATAAAAATAACATTAGGCAAAACATTCTTGTAAAAGAGGCCAAGCCTGAAAGAGCTCTGAAAATAGCACAGAGTTCTAAAATATTGATTAGTAACCTCGCCTCTTGAGGTTTCCAAACCCCTTGTGCTGTCAGAGATCCTCAGACAGCTCCCCAATCTGTAAGACTTGTAACCGATAAGAATACAATCCAGGAAGGATGAACAAAAGGAGGCCCCCTGAAAAAATGATGATAATCTAATCACCAAATCGGAGAGAGTAGAGTGTTGGAATTTAAGAATATCAACTGTGATATCTGAAAACAATCCCTGCACCATTGATTCAGTATGCAAAGCTAAAGAGGTCTCAGATGAAAAATGTGCAAAGGGAACCACTTCCGATGCTGCAGTTATGAGACCTAAAACTTCCATGCACATAGCCACTGAAAGGAATGTTCTAGACTGTAAGTTTAGACAGGCTAACGCCAATTACAATTGACTCTTGTCCGATAAAGGCAAAGTCATGAACACTGAATCCATCTAGAATCTATCAAAATCTATTCAAAACCCTAAAAATAATATAGATTTTGGACTGAGTTTCCAAAGACATTTTAATCTGCTCCTTACCAGAAGGACTTGTTTGAGAACCACACCTTCATGCAGTTTTAATAACTAGTAATTATATAGCGTTTTACTCCCAGAAGGATAAACAAAAAGCTTATTCAGTGCATGCACCCGGAGTTAATCAAATCAGCAGCTGATAAAAAAGTAGTTATTATTATCCAAATAAATGGTACACAATAAATTGACCTCAAAAGGTCAAAGGGCTGTATTAACCATGCCGGGATATGAATCTATGACCCTTGGATCTAGAACAAGCATTTTTAGTTAGTACATTCACTAACTGATCTACATAACCGGACTAAAAGTAGGGCAGAAAAAAACTCTAAACCTCCAGAAATAGTGGAGATAATAGAAATCAAACAAATTATCCTAACAAGATAGAGATAATAAAATATATTTGAAACCATAATAATAGATATAGTAAACATAATTAAATGAATACATCAGAAGTAAATAAACAGAGTTATATACTTCACAATCTGAAACTGCTTATGCCAACTGGTCAACAGAAGGTTGAGAGAACAGTTAAACAGAACAGATAAAGCTTAGCTAAAAATATAAACAGTACGTGAATATGCTCTACTAAGGTTATATTCAAACTCTAAAGAAACCTGAAAATAAGTACCAACTTCCATAGAAATAGTAGAACATTCCCAAGAGGGAATCAGGATAACCCTTCTCTAGAATATATTACAGAAAGTATATTGAATAGGAAAAAACTTCAAGAGCAAATTAAGCCAAAGAAACCTTCATCAGTAGAATAAACATGAGTATGCTTTCAGTCAGAACAAAATTAATTCAATCTTAATAATTTTGAAAAGACCTTGTAAGTTTACTTAAAGGCATAATAGCAGTCATAACCTTTATGATAAAAGCAATAACATATGATATTTGCAGATGAAATCAAGTACATGAACTGAGAAAGTAAAAACAGTAAATGTCATTGTACATATAGAAACATGATAAATAAATGCCAAATAATCGAGCTGAAGAAAAACAGAATTTATGTTTACCTGATAAATTACTTTCTCCAACGGTGTGTCCGGTCCACGGCGTCATCCTTACTTGTGGGATATTCTCCTCCCCAACAGGAAATGGCAAAGAGCCCAGCAAAGCTGGTCACATGATCCCTCCTAGGCTCCGCCTACCCCAGTCATTCGACCGACGTTAAGGAGGAATATTTGCATAGGAGAAACCATATGGTACCGTGGTGACTGTAGTTAAAGAAAATAAATTATCAGACCTGATTAAAAAAACCAGGGCGGGCCGTGGACCGGACACACCGTTGGAGAAAGTAATTTATCAGGTAAACATAAATTCTGTTTTCTCCAACATAGGTGTGTCCGGTCCACGGCGTCATCCTTACTTGTGGGAACCAATACCAAAGCTTTAGGACACGGATGAAGGGAGGGAGCAAATCAGGTCACCTAAATGGAAGGCACCACGGCTTGCAAAACCTTTCTCCCAAAAATAGCCTCAGAAGAAGCAAAAGTATCAAACTTGTAAAATTTGGTAAAAGTGTGCAGTGAAGACCAAGTCGCTGCCCTACATATCTGATCAACAGAAGCCTCGTTCTTGAAGGCCCATGTGGAAGCCACAGCCCTAGTGGAATGAGCTGTGATTCTTTCGGGAGGCTGCCGTCCGGCAGTCTCGTAAGCCAATCTGATGATGCTTTTAATCCAAAAAGAGAGAGAGGTAGAAGTTGCTTTTTGACCTCTCCTTTTACCGGAATAAACAACAAACAAGGAAGATGTTTGTCTAAAATCCTTTGTAGCATCTAAATAGAATTTTAGAGCGCGAACAACATCCAAATTGTGCAACAAACGTTCCTTCTTTGAAACTGGTTTCGGACACAGAGAAGGTACGATAATCTCCTGGTTAATGTTTTTGTTAGAAACAACTTTTGGAAGAAAACCAGGTTTAGTACGTAAAACCACCTTATCTGCATGGAACACCAGATAAGGAGGAGAACACTGCAGAGCAGATAATTCTGAAACTCTTCTAGCAGAAGAAATTGCAACTAAAAACAAAACTTTCCAAGATAACAACTTAATATCAACGGAATGTAAGGGTTCAAACGGAACCCCCTGAAGAACTGAAAGAACTAAATTGAGACTCCAAGGAGGAGTCAAAGGTTTGTAAACAGGCTTAATTCTAACCAGAGCCTGAACAAAGGCTTGAACATCTGGCACAGCTGCCAGCTTTTTGTGAAGTAACACAGACAAGGCAGAAATCTGTCCCTTCAGGGAACTTGCAGATAATCCTTTTTCCAATCCTTCTTGAAGGAAGGATAGAATCTTAGGAATCTTAACCTTGTCCCAAGGGAATCCTTTAGATTCACACCAACAGATATATTTTTTCCAAATTTTGTGGTAAATCTTTCTAGTTACAGGCTTTCTGGCCTGAACAAGAGTATCGATAACAGAATCTGAGAACCCTCGCTTCGATAAGATCAAGCGTTCAATCTCCAAGCAGTCAGCTGGAGTGAAACCAGATTCGGATGTTCGAACGGACCCTGAACAAGAAGGTCTCGTCTCAAAGGTAGCTTCCAAGGTGGAGCCGATGACATATTCACCAGATCTGCATACCAAGTCCTGCGTGGCCACGCAGGAGCTATCAAGATCACCGACGCCCTCTCCTGATTGATCCTGGCTACCAGCCTGGGGATGAGAGGAAACGGCGGGAACACATAAGCTAGTTTGAAGGTCCAAGGTGCTACTAGTGCATCCACTAGAGCCGCCTTGGGATCCCTGGATCTGGACCCGTAGCAAGGAACTTTGAAGTTCTGACGAGAGGCCATCAGATCCATGTCTGGAATGCCCCACAGCTGAGTGACTTGGGCAAAGATTTCCGGATGGAGTTCCCACTCCCCCGGATGCAATGTCTGACGACTCAGAAAATCCGCTTCCCAATTTTCCACTCCTGGGATGTGGATAGCAGACAGGTGGCAGGAGTGAGACTCCGCCCATAGAATGATTTTGGTCACTTCTTCCATCGCTAGGGAACTCCTTGTTCCCCCCTGATGGTTGATGTACGCAACAGTTGTCATGTTGTCTGATTGAAACCGTATGAACTTGGCCCTCGCTAGCTGAGGCCAAGCCTTGAGAGCATTGAATATCGCTCTCAGTTCCAGAATATTTATCGGTAGAAGAGATTCTTCCCGAGACCAAAGACCCTGAGCTTTCAGGGATCCCCAGACCGCGCCCCAGCCCATCAGACTGGCGTCGGTCGTGACAATGACCCACTCTGGTCTGCGGAATGTCATCCCTTGTGACAGGTTGTCCAGGGACAGCCACCAACGGAGTGAGTCTCTGGTCCTCTGATTTACTTGTATCTTCGGAGACAAGTCTGTATAGTCCCCATTCCACTGACTGAGCATGCACAGTTGTAATGGTCTTAGATGAATGCGCGCAAAAGGAACTATGTCCATTGCCGCTACCATCAAACCGATCACTTCCATGCACTGCGCTATGGAAGGAAGAGGAACGGAATGAAGTATCCGACAAGAGTCTAGAAGTTTTGTTTTTCTGGCCTCTGTCAGAAAAATCCTCATTTCTAAGGAGTCTATTATTGTTCCCAAGAAGGGAACCCTTGTTGACGGAGATAGAGAACTCTTTTCCACGTTCACTTTCCATCCGTGAGATCTGAGAAAGGCCAGGACAATGTCCGTGTGAGCCTTTGCTTGAGGAAGGGACGACGCTTGAATCAGAATGTCGTCCAAGTAAGGTACTACAGCAATGCCCCTTGGTCTTAGCACCGCTAGAAGGGACCCTAGTACCTTTGTGAAAATCCTTGGAGCAGTGGCTAATCCGAAAGGAAGCGCCACGAACTGGTAATGCTTGTCCAGGAATGCGAACCTTAGGAACCGATGATGTTCCTTGTGGATAGGAATATGTAGATACGCATCCTTTAAATCCACCGTGGTCATGAATTGACCTTCCTGGATGGAAGGAAGAATAGTTCGAATGGTTTCCATCTTGAACGATGGAACCTTGAGAAACTTGTTTAAGATCTTGAGATCTAAGATTGGTCTGAACGTTCCCTCTTTTTTGGGAACTATGAACAGATTGGAGTAGAACCCCATCCCTTGTTCTCTTAATGGAACAGGATGAATCACTCCCATTTTTAACAGGTCTTCTACACAATGTAAGAATGCCTGTCTTTTTATGTGGTCTGAAGACAACTGAGACCTGTGGAACCTCCCCCTTGGGGGAAGCCCCTTGAATTCCAGAAGATAACCTTGGGAGACTATTTCTAGCGCCCAAGGATCCAGAACATCTCTTGCCCAAGCCTGAGCGAAGAGAGAGAGTCTGCCCCCCACCAGATCCGGTCCCGGATCGGGGGCCAACATTTCATGCTGTCTTGGTAGCAGTGGCAGGTTTCTTGGCCTGCTTTCCCTTGTTCCAGCCTTGCATTGGTCTCCAAGCTGGCTTGGCTTGAGAAGTATTACCCTCTTGCTTAGAGGACGTAGCACTTTGGGCTGGTCCGTTTCTACGAAAGGGACGAAAATTAGGTTTATTTTTTGCCTTGAAAGGCCGATCCTGAGGAAGGGCGTGGCCCTTACCCCCAGTGATATCAGAGATAATCTCTTTCAAGTCAGGGCCAAACAGCGTTTTCCCCTTGAAAGGAATGTTAAGTAGCTTGTTCTTGGAAGACGCATCAGCTGACCAAGATTTCAACCAAAGCGCTCTGCGCGCCACAATAGCAAACCCAGAATTCTTAGCCGCTAACCTAGCCAATTGCAAAGTGGCGTCTAGGGTGAAAGAATTAGCCAATTTGAGAGCATTGATTCTGTCCATAATCTCCTCATAAGGAGGAGAATCACTATCGACCGCCTTTATCAGCTCATCGAACCAGAAACATGCGGCTGTAGCGACAGGGACAATGCATGAAATTGGTTGTAGAAGGTAACCCTGCTGAACAAACATCTTTTTAAGTAAACCTTCTAATTTTTTATCCATAGGATCTTTGAAAGCACAACTATCCTCTATGGGTATAGTGGTGCGTTTGTTTAAAGTGGAAACCGCTCCCTCGACCTTGGAGACTGTCTGCCATAAGTCCTTTCTGGGGTCGACCATAGGAAACAATTTTTTAAATATGGGGGGAGGGACGAAAGGAATACTGGGCCTTTCCCATTCTTTATTAACAATGTCCGCCACCCGCTTGGGTATAGGAAAAGCTTCTGGGAGCCCCGGGACCTCTAGGAACTTGTCCATTTTACATAGTTTCTCTGGGATGACCAACTTGTCACAATCATCCAGAGTGGATAATACCTCCTTAAGCAGAATGCGGAGATGTTCCAACTTAAATTTAAACGTAATCACATCAGGTTCAGCTTGTTGAGAAATGTTCCCTGAATCAGTAATTTCTCCCTCAGACAAAACCTCCCTGGCCCCATCAGACTGGGTTAGGGGCCCTTCAGAACCATTATTTTCAGCGTCGTCATGCTCTTCAGTATCTAAAACAGAGCAGTCGCGCTTACGCTGATAAGTGTTCATTTTGGCTAAAATGTTTTTGACAGAATTATCCATTACAGCCGTTAATTGTTGCATAGTAAGGAGTATTGGCGCGCTAGATGTACTAGGGGCCTCCTGAGTGGGCAAGACTTGTGTAGACGAAGGAGGGAATGATGCAGTACCATGCTTACTCCCCTCACTTGAGGAATCATCTTGGGCATCATTGTCATTGTCACATAAATCACATTTATTTAAATGAATAGGAATTCTGGCTTCCCCACATTCAGAACACAGTCTATCTGGTAGTTCAGACATGTTAAACAGGCATAAACTTGATAACAAAGTACAAAAAACGTTTTAAAATAAAACCGTTACTGTCACTTTAAATTTTAAACTGAACACACTTTATTACTGCAATTGCGAAAAAACATGAAGGAATTGTTCAAAATTCACCAAATTTTCACCACAGTGTCTTAAAGCCTTAAAAGTATTGCACACCAAATTTGGAAGCTTTAACCCTTATACAGTCCCTGGTATCTGCTTTGCTGAGACCCAACCAAGCCCAAAGGGGAATACGATACCAAATGACGCCTTCAGAAAGTCTTTTCTAAGTATCAGAGCTCCTCTCACATGCGACTGCATGTCATGCCTCTCAAAAACAAGTGCGCAACACCGGCGCGAAAATGAGGCTCTGCCTATGATTTGGGAAAGCCCCTAAAGAATAAGGTGTCTAAAACAGTGCCTGCCGATATTATTATATCAAAATACCCAGATTAAATGATTCCTCAAGGCTAAATATGTGTTAAAAATGAATCGATTTAGCCCAGATAAAGTCTACAGTCTTAATAAGCCCTTGTGAAGCCCTTATTTACGATCTTAATAAACATGGCTTACCGGATCCCATAGGGAAAATGACAGCTTCCAGCATTACATCGTCTTGTTAGAATGTGTCATACCTCAAGCAGCAAGAGACTGCTCACTGTTCCCCCAACTGAAGTTAATTGCTCTCAACAGTCCTGTGTGGAACAGCCATGGATTTTAGTGACGGTGCTAAAATCATTTTCCTCATACAAACAGAAATCTTCATCTCTTTTCTGTTTCTGAGTAAATAGTACATACCAGCACTATTTCCAAATAACAAACTCTTGATTGAATAATAAAAACTACAGTTAAACACTAAAAAACTCTAAGCCATCTCCGTGGAGATGTTGCCTGTACAACGGCAAAGAGAATGACTGGGGTAGGCGGAGCCTAGGAGGGATCATGTGACCAGCTTTGCTGGGCTCTTTGCCATTTCCTGTTGGGGAGGAGAATATCCCACAAGTAAGGATGACGCCGTGGACCGGACACACCTATGTTGGAGAAATAACAACAGCTTAATAATGAACAAAAACACAAAGCTTTGAAGAATTGTGTTTCAGGGCATCATAGTTTCTACAGTAACATCAGAGTCAGGATCAGAATTAGACATCTCGCAAAATGTAACAGAAAAAGAAAAATATCATTAGGCAAAACATTCAATTTCCACAATGTAACAGTTTCAGTAGATAGGAAAAAAACAAAGATAGAATTTTTTTTTTTAAAAAAACAACAAAAAATAAAATAAAAAAGCAGGCATAATAGCTTTCAAAAATCATGAAAACAGAGAGCAATAGAAGGAGAGGGGTAAAATAACAAAAATATGGCGCCAAGAATGATGCATTACGTAAAAGAAAGTAAAAAAATTTTTTCCGCAAAACCAACACCAGGAAATGATGCAACTCGCATCATAACAAACACAACTTCGCGCCAAAACAACTAGTGTCAACAAAGACACAGGAAATTACGAAATTCGCGCCATCAAAGGCACAACTTCACGCCAAAAATTTTCTGCTCCAAGAATGACGCAATAAATAACAGCATTTTGCATCCTCGCGAGCCTAGATTTGCCCGTGAAAAAATTTAAAAACAAGTCAAATTAGAAAAAGACTGAAAACCCTGACTCATGGCAAATATAAGTAAAATACATATATTTAAAATTTTATATTAATACATAAAGCGCCAAACCATAGCTGAGAGTGTCTTAAACAATGATACACACTTACCGAAAGACACCCATCCACATATAGCAGACCGCAAAACCAGTACTGAAAACTATCAGCAGAGGTAATGGTATATAAGAGTAAATCGTAGATCTGAAAAGGGAGATAGGAGATGAATCCCTACGACCGATAACAGAGAACCTTTGAAAAGATTTCCCGTGAGAGAAACCATAAAATCAATAGGCGATACTCTCTTCACATCCCTCTGACAAACACTGTACTCTGAGAGGAATTGGGCTTCAGAATGCTTAGAAGCGCTTATCATAGAAGAAATCTCAAAAATCAAGCACAAACTTACTTCACCACCTCCATAGGAGGCAAAGTTTGTAAAAACTGAGTTATGGGAGGTGTATTTATAGGCATTTTGAGGTTTGGGAAACTTTTCCCCCTCCTGGTAGGAATGTATATCCCATATGTCACTAGCTCATGGACTCTTGCCAATTCCATGAAAGATTACATGAAAGATAGATAATCCCTTTATTGCCCATTCCCCAATTTTGCATAACCAACACGGTTATATTAATATACTTTTTACCTCTGTGATTACTTTGTATCTAAGCATCTTCTGACAGCCCCCTGATCACATGACTTTTTATTTATTATCTATTGACATGCATTTTAACTAATTAGTGCCGTGTAGTGCTGACTCTTAAATAACTTGACGGAAGTTAGCACAATGTTATCTATATGGCCCACATGAACTAGCAGTCTCCTGTTGTGAAAAGCAAATAAAAAAGCATATGATAAGAGGCTGTCTGTAATGGCTTAGAAACAGGCAGAAATTTAGAGGTTTAAATGGTATAAAGTATATTAATATAACAACGTTGGTTGTGCAAAGCTGGAGAATGGGTAGTAAAAGGCATTATCTATCTTTTTAAACAATAACAATTTTAGTGTTGACTGTCCCTTTAAGTATTGATCTTTGGTTTTAAAAACAATTAAAAGATAAGGAAGCAAGTCTGTGTACACAAAGTGATAACATAATGAAATATGTTATTAACTGCAAGCTCAACCCTTTTAAATAGGTTATGGTTTAAAAGCACAAAACCAGCTAATTCATATTCAGAAATAAACCTGAAAATGCACGCTCTCTCATAAATTTTATACTCTGCAGCTGGTATAACAAGTTATTGAAATAGAATTTTATAGTAAACTCTTCCTTTTAAGTGTGTTGCTCATATAGAGGTTCTTAGTTTAGATCCCTTTTAACCTCAAACCTATTATACAGCCAATGGATTAGAGAAATCTGTGTATGATTTATGCAAATCAGATTACATTAAATGGTAAAGAATCTAAGGATTATGCCATCATCTAACATATAAAGCAGGAGATTAAAGGGACATTAAACACAAATTTTGTCTTTCATGATTTAGAAAGAGCAAGCAGTTTTAAACAACTTTCTAATTTACTTCTATTATCTAATTTGCTTCATTCACTTGATATTCTTAGCTGAAAAGCATATCTAGATAGGCTCAGTAGCTGCTGATTGGTTGCTGCACATAGATGCCTCCTGTGATTGGCTCTCCCATGTGCATTGCTCTTTCTTCAACAAAGGCTAACTAAAAAATGAAGCACATTAGATAATAGAAGTAAATTGGAAAGTTGTTTAAAATTGTATTCTCTATCTGAATCATGAAAGAAAAAATTTAGGTTTAGTGTCCCTTTAAAATATGCACATGTGTTATAAAATTATTTTTCTTTGCAGGAGATTGTTGGCTTTTAGCTGCTACTGCTTCCCTTACTTTGAATGAAAAGGTCCTGAATAGAGTGGTGCCACCTGATCAAAACTTTGGTTCTGGATATGCGGGTATTTTTCATTTTCAGGTATGCTGTATAATTAATCTACCATTTTTTATATCTAATATATTTACTTTATTTTTAGACCAGTCATTTCAATTTAGTACCTGTTAAATTTATAGGTGGAGAATATATAGATTACCATTTTTCTTTCATGATAGCATGATAAGGTAGCACATGCAATTTTCAACAACTTTCTAATTTACTTCTATTATCATTTTTTCTTTGTTTTCTTGCTATCCTGTGTTGAAAAGCAGAAATGTATGCTCAAGCGTGTGCACGTGTCTGCAGCAATATATGGCAGCAGTTTTGCAACAATGTTATACATCAGCAAGGGCACTAGATGGCAGCACTATTTCCTGTTGTGTAGTGCTTCAGGCATGTGCACGCTACCTACCTAGGTATCTCTTCAACAAAGAATAACATGAGAATTAAATAAGTGTAATAGAAGTAAATTGGAAACTTTTTAAAAACTGTTTTCTCTATCTGAAACATACATGAAGAATGTTAAACAGGAACAGAGAGAAGCAGGCACGACATCAGGGTATCCATAAAACTTGAATCCTTTATTGAAGCAAGGTTAAAAAAGTAAACAGCTACATCCGCTGTATATTACGCAAAAAGGTACAAAGTACAAGGCACAAGGCAGGAGTGGTGAGACACATAGGCTGTCTGACTAGTTTAGAGTCCCTACAGGACTCTTATTCATAGACACCTTTTTGCGTAATATACAGCGGATGTAGCTGTTTACTTTTTTAACCTTGCTTCAATAAAGGATTCAAGTTTTATGGATACCCTGATGTCGTGCCTGCTTCTCTCTGTTCCTGTTTGTACACAGTGGCTGGGTTTCGCCACTGCTACGGCACTCCGTTGGATCTCTATGGGAAGATTTCTCACAGACCGGCGTCACTTCCGGTTTCTTTGCCGGGCCCGTGGTTGTTACTTGAAACGCCGCTCCTGTGTTTGTTGCATCTATGAAGAATGTTGAGTTTAATGTCCCTTTAAAGGGACATGAAACCGAAATTTTTTCTTTCGTGATTCAGATATAGAATACAATTTTAAACAACTTTCCAATTTACTTCTATTATTTAATTTGCTTCCTTCTCTTGTTATCATTTGCTGAAAGGTTTATCTAGGTAAGTTCATGAGCAGCAGAGAACCTAGAATCTAGCTGTTGATTGGTGGCTGCATATATATATTGAATGTGATTGGCTCACCCATGTGTTTAGTTAGAAACTAGTAGTGCATTGCTGCTTCTTCAGCAAATGATACCAAGAGAATTTAACAGATTAGATAATAGAAGTAAATTAGAAAGTTGTTTACAATTGTATTCTCTATCTGAATCATGAAAGACAAATTTTGGGTTTCATGTCCCTTTAACAGTCATTTTAGAGGTTCATATAGAAAATGTGTGTGTTTTAAAAGTTAATTTGTGGATTTTTAAAAAAAATATTTTTTGTTAATATTTAGAAAAAGAAAGAAACAAGAGTTGCATGTTACTAGGTGGGAAATTTATTAGGAATATAAACAAGCTATAACCGAACAATTATCCGCCTAAAATCAAATCCTTACAATCCCAAACAAGGCCACTTTTGGACCTTTGTAGCTATGATTACGGCCATTCAGGATGAAACGCCTCAGTGGACAGTCCTTTGAGGGTCTTCTATATCACCCACATTGTCACTTGTGTGAATTCCTGCTTATATAAGGATATTTTTCTGAACTCACAATTAAAGCTTTTTAATTGCATCCTGCGTGCTGGTGCTCCTTAGCTACAGCTAACTTTGATTATCCAGAAACGGAGGATTGCATGGCATTTGCTGGGATTTCAACCTTGCATGAGTCACTTTTCTCTCACCTACCTCATCAGCAGCTTTTCCGGTGAAGACGAGGTAGACTACCGGAAGATAGAGAATCTGGATGACGTCACACGCCATACACGCCATTGCGGAGTGGACCTAGGAGGGGAGCAAAGAAACCAGAGGTCTTACCTGTCTGTTACGACTGGACCAGTGTTTTGAGGTAGCCGGTTTGTTTTCCCTGTGGACAGGCCACCAGTTGTTGGGACGGTGGACATTTCAGAGACCGGAGCTGCAGAGGTTAGGTGAGTGGAGGGGGAAGCCCCCATTCTACTTTACTATAATTTGTGGAAATAAGGAGGCGTAGATATTTCCTATAGAATCTGACTTTGCTGCATTAATAAGTGCTCACACTGCTCAGTACAAGAAGCCAAAACTGAAGAGCCCTGAAAATCGCACGGAGTTCCAAAATATTGTTTGGTAATCTCGCCTCTTGAGATTTCCAAACCCCTTGTGCTGTCAGAGATCCCCAAACAGCTCCCCAACCTGAAAGACTTGCATCTGTTGTGATCACAGTCCAGGTTGGATGAACAAAAGAGACCCCTAAAATTATACGATGGTGCTCTAACCACCAAGTCAGAGAAAGTCGAACATTGGGATTTAAGGATATTAATTGTGATATCCTTGTATGATCCCTGCACCATTGGTTCAGCATACAAAGCTGGAGAGGTCTCATATGAAAACGAGCAAAGGGGATCGCGTCCGATGCTGAAGTCATGAGACCTAAAACTTCCATGCACATAGCTACTGAAAGGAATGACTGAGACTGAAGGTTTTTACAGGCTGCAACCAATTTCAAACATCTCTTGTCTGTTAGAGACAAAGTCATGGACACTGAATCTATCTAGAAACCTAAAAAGGTTACCTTTGTCTGAGGAATCAAAGAACTTTTTGGTAAATTGATCCTTCAACCATGTCTTCGAAGAAACAACACTAGTTGATTCGTGTGAGATTCTGCAGAACGTAAAGACTGAGCGAGTACCAAGATATCATCCAAATAAGGAAATACCGCAATACCCCGCTCTCTGATTACAGAGAGTAGGGCACCTAGAACCTTTGAAAAGATTCTTGGAGCAGTCGCTAGGCCAAAAGGAAGAGCAACAAATTGGTAATGCTTGTCTAGAAAAGAAAATCTCAGGAACTGATAGTGATCTGGATGAATCGGAATATGAAGATATGCATCCTGTAAGTCTATTGTGGACATATAATGCCCTTGCTGAACAAAAGGCAGAATAGTCCTTATAGTTACCATTTTGAAAGTTGGTACTCTTACATATCGATTCAAAATCTTTAGATCCAAAACTGGTCTGAATGAATTTTCTTTCTTTGGGACAATGATTAGATTTGAATAAAACCCCAGAGAAACGAAACTGGTATGAGTACCCCTGATAACTCCAGGTCTGAAACACACTTCAGAAAAGCCTTCAGGAAAGCCTGAGCTTTTACTGGGTTTGCCGGAATGCGTGAGAGAAAAATATCTTCTCACAGGCGGTCTTACTCTGAATCCTATTCTGTACCCCTGAGAGACAATACTCTGAATCCAATGATTTTGGACCAAATTGATCCAAACATCTTTGAAACATTTTAATCTGCCCCCTACCTGCTGAGCTAGAATGAGGGCCGCACCTTCATGCAGACTTGGGGCTGGTTTTGATCTCTTAAATGGCTTGGATTTATTCCAATTTGAAGAAGGCTTCCAATTGGAAGCAGATTCCTTGGGGGAAGGATTAGGTTTCTGTTCCTTATTTTGTCGAAAGGAACGAAAACGGTTAGAAGCTTTAGATTTACCCTTAGGTCTTTTATCCTGAGGCAAAAAAACTCCCTTCCCCCTAGTGACAGTTGAAATTATTGAATCCAACTGAGAACCAAATAATTTATTACCTTGGAAAAAAAGAGATAGCAATCTGGACTTAGAAGTCATATCAGCATTCCAAGATTTGAGCCACAAAGCTCTTCTAACTAAAATAGCTAAAGACATAGATTTAACATCAATTTTGATAATATCAAAAATGGCATCACAAATGAAATTATTAGCATGTTGAATCAACTTAACAATGATAGACAAATCATGATCCGATACTTGTTGCGCTAAAGTATCCAACCAAAAAGTTGAAGCAGCTGCAACATCAGCCAAAGAAATTGCAGGCCTAAGAAGATGACCCGAATATAAATAAGCTTTCCTTAGATAAGATTCAAGTTTCCTATCTAAAGGATCTTTAAAAGAAGTACTATCTTCCGTAGGAATAGTAGTACGTTTAGCAAGAGTAGAGATATGCCCATCAACTTTGGGGATCTTTTCCCAAAACTCCAATCTAACTGCTGGCAAAGGATACAATTTTTTAAACCTTGAAGAAGGAATAAAAGAAGTACCAGGCCTATTCCATTCCTTAGAAATCATATCAGAAATAGCATCAGGAACTGTAAAAACCTCTGGAATAACCACAGGAGGTTTATAAACGGAATTTAAATGTTTACTAGTTTTAATATCAAGAGGACTAGTTTCCTCCATATCTAATGTAATCAACACTTCTTTTAACAAAGAACAAATATACTCCATTTTAAATAAATAAGAGGATTTGCCAGTGTCAATATCTGAGGCAGGATCTTCTGAATCAGATAGATCCTCATCAGAGAAGGATAATTCAGTATGTTGCTGGTCATTTTAAATTTCATCAACCTTATGAGAAGATTTAAAAGACCTTTTACATTTATTAGAAGGCGGAATGGCAGACAAAGCCTTCTGAATAGAATCAGAAATAAATTATTTTAAATTTACAGGTATATCTTGTGCATTAGATGTTGAGGGAACAGCAACAGGTAATGAACTACTACTGATGGATACATTCTCTGCATATAAAAGTTTATCATAACAACTATTACAAACCACAGCTGGAGGTATAACCTCCACAAGTTTACAACAAATGCACTTAGTTTTGGTAGAACTGTTAAGGTTGCAGGGTTCCAACAGTAATTTCTGAAACAGGATCAGATTGAGACATCTTGCAAATGTAAGAGAAAAAAACAAAATTATCAATTTCCTTATATGGCAGTTTCAGGAATTGGAAAAAAACAGCATAGCCCTCTGACATAGAAAAAAGGCAGGAGGCAAAAATGAAAGGGGTCTTAAATAATGAAAATATTTGGCGCCAAGTATGAAGCACAACAAACAGAAAAAAAAACAGAATTTATGCTTACATGATAAATTTCTTTCTCCAGCGGTGTGTCCGGTCCACGGTGTCATCCATTACTTGTGGGAATATTCTCTTCCCCAACAGGAAATGGCAAAGATCCCATATAGCCCCTCCTCAGGCTCCGCCCCCCAGTCATTCGACTGACGGTAAGGAGAAAAAAGGAGAAACTATAAGGTGCCGTGGTGACTGTAGTGTATAGAGAAATACATTTTTCAAACCTGATTAAAAAACCAGGGCGGGCCGTGGACCGGACACACCGTTGGAGAAAGAAATTTATCAGGTAAGCATAAATTCTGTTTTCTCCAACATTGGTGTGTCCGGTCCACGGCGTCATCCACTACTTGTGGGAACCAATACCAAAGCTTTAGGACACGGATGAAGGGAGGGAGCAAATCAGGTTACCTAAACAGAAGGCACCACAGCTTGCAAAACCTTTCTCCCAAAAATAGCCTCCGAAGAGGCATAAGTATCAAATTTGTAGAATTTGGCAAAAGTGTGCAGAGAAGACCAAGTCGCTGCCTTACATATTTGATCAACAGAAGCCTCGTTCTTGAAGGCCCATGTGGAAGCCACAGCCCTAGTAGAGTGAGCTGTGATTCGTTCAGGAGGCTGCCGTCAGGCAGTCTCATAAGCCAATCGGATGATGCTTTTCAGCCAGAAAGAAAGAGAGGTAGCAGTAGCTTTTTGTCCTCTCCTCTTACCAGAGTAAACGACAAACAAAGATGAAGTTTGTCTGAAATCCTTTGTTGCGTCTAAATAGAACTTTAAAGCACGGACCACATCTAAATTGTGTAACAAACGTTCCTTCTTTGAAACTGGATTCGGACACAGAGAAGGAACAACTATTTCCTGGTTAATATTCTTGTTGGAAACTACTTTTGGAAGAAAACCAGGTTTGGTACGCAAAACAACCTTATCTGAATGGAACACCAGATAGGGTGGATCACACTGCAAAGCAGATAATTCAGAAACTCTTCTAGCAGAAGAAATAGCAACCAAAAACAGAACTTTCCAAGATAGTAACTTGATATCTATGGAATGTAAAGGTTCAAACGGAACCCCTTGAAGTACTGAAAGGACTAAATTTAGACTCCAAGGAGGAGTCATGGGTCTGTAAACAGGCTTGATTCTGACCAAAGCCTGTACAAAAGCTTGTACATCTGGCACAGCTGCCAATCGTTTGTGTAACAAAACAGATAAGGCAGAAATCTGTCCTTTTAGAGAACTCGCTGACAACCCTTTATCCAAACCCTCTTGGAGAAAGGAGAGAATCTTAGGAATTTTAATCTTACTCCAGGAGAATCCCTTGGATTCACACCAGCAGATATATTTTTTCCATATTTTATGGTAAATCTTTCTAGTCACAGGTTTTCTGGCTTGGACCAGAGTATCTATCACTGAATTTGAAAACCCACGCTTGGATAAAATCAAGCGTTCAATTTCCAAGCAGTCAGCTGCAGAGAAACTAGATTTGGATGTTCGAATGGACCTTGTACTAGAAGATCCTGTCTCAAAGGTAGCTTCCATGGTGGAGCCGATGACATATTCACCAGGTCTGCATACCAAGTCCTGCGTGGCCACACAGAGGCCTTCTCCTGTTTGATCCTGGCTACGAGCCTGGGAAGGAGAGGAAACGGTGGAAACACATAAGCAAGGTTGAACGACCAAGGCGCCACTAATGCATCCACCAGAGTCGCCTTGGGATTCCTGGATCTGGACCCGTAGCAAGGAACCTTGAAGTTCTGACGAGACGCCATCAGATCCATGTCTGGAGTGCCCCATAATTGAGTTAACTGGGCAAAGACCTCCAGGTGGAGTTCCCACTCCCCCGGATGGAAAGTCTGACGACTCAAATAATCCGCCTACCAGTTGTCTACTCCTGGGATGTGAATTGCAGATAGATGGCAGGAGTGATCCTCCGCCCATTTGATGATCTTGGATACCTCTCTCATCGCCAAGGAACTCTTTGTTCCTCCCTGATGGTTGATGTAAGCTACAGTCGTCATGTTGTCTGACTGAAATCTTATGAATCCGGCCTTCGCTAGTTGAGGCCAAGCCCAGAGCGCATTGAATATCGCTCTCAGTTCCAGGATGTTTATCGGGAGAAGAGACTCTTCCCGAGACCATAGACCCTGAGCTTTCAGGGAATCCCAGACCGTGCCCCAGTCTAATAGACTGGCGTCGGTCGTGACAATGACCCACTCTGGTCTGCGAAAACTCATTCCCTGAGACAGGTGATCCTGAGTCAACCACCAACGGAGTGAGTCTCTGGTTACCTGGTCTACTTGAATCTGGGGAGACAAATCTGCATAGTCCCCATTCCACTGATTGAGCATGCACAGTTGTAATGGTCTTAGATGAATTTGAGCAAAAGGAACTATGTCCATTGCTGCAACCATCAATCCTACTACTTCCATGCACTGAGCTATGGAAGGCTGCAGAATAGAGTGAAGAACTTGACAAGCGTTTAGAAGCTTTGACTTTCTGACTTCTGTCAGGAAGATCTTCATTTCTAAGGAATCTATTATTGTTCCCAAAAAGGGAACTCTTGTTGACGGAGACAGGGAACTCTTTTCTACATTCACCTTCCACCCGTGAGATCTAAGAAAGGCTAGAACAATGTCTGTATGAGCCTTTGCCTTGGAAAGAGACAACGCTTGAATTAGAATGTCGTCTAGATAAGGTGCCACTGCAATGCCCCTCGGTCTTAGAACCGCTAGAAGGGACCCTAGCACCTTTGTGAAAATACTGGGAGCAGTGGCTAAACCGAACGGAAGAGCCACGAACTGGTAATGTTTGTCCAGAAAGGCGAACCTTAGGAACTGATGATGATCTTTGTGGATAGGAATATGTAGGTACACATCCTTTAAATCCACGGTAGTCATATACTGACCCTCCTGGATTGTAGGTAAAATTGTTCGAATGGTTTCCATTTTGAACGATGGAACTCTGAGAAATTTGTTTAGAATTTTTAAATCCAGAATTGGTCTGAAAGTTCCCTCTTTTTTGGGAACTACAAACAGGTTTGAGTAAAACCCCTGACCTTGTTCCACTGTTGGAACTGGGTGTATCACTCCCATCTTTAACAGGTCTTCTACACAATGTAAGAATGGCTGTCTCTTTATTTGGTCTGAAGATAAGCGAGACATGTGGAACCTTCCCCTTGGAGGAAGTTCCTTGAATTCCAGAAGATAACCCTGAGAGACTATTTCTAGTGCCCAGGGATCCGGAACATCTCTTGCCCAAGCCTGAGCAAAGAGAGAGAGTCTGCCCCCTACTAGATCCGGTCCCGGATCGGGGGCTACCCCTTCATGCTGTCTTGGTAGCAGCAGCAGGCTTCTTGGCCTGTTTACCCTTGTTCCAGCCTTGCATTGGTTTCCAAGCTGGCTTAGCCTGGGAAGCGTTACCCTCTTGTCTAGAGGCTGCAGAGTTAGAAGCCGGTCCGTTCCTGAAATTACGAAAGGAACGAAAATTGGACTTATTCTTAGCCTTGAAAGGCCTATCCTGTGGGAGGGTATGGCCCTTCCCCCCAGTGATGTCTGAAATAATTTCTTTCAATTCTGGCCCAAAAAGGGTCTTACCTTTGAAAGGGATATTAAGTAATTTTGTCTTGGAAGATACATCCGCCGACCAAGACTTTAGCCAGAGCGCTCTGCGCACCACAATTGCAAACCCTGAATTTTTCGCCGCTAATCTCGCTAATTGCAAAGCGGCACCTAAAATAAAGGAATTAGCTAACTTAAGTGCGTGAATTCTGTCCATGACTTCCTCATATGGAGTCTCCTTATTGAGCGACTTTTCTAGTTCATTGAACCAAAAACACGCCGCCGTAGTGACAGGAATAATGCACGAAATTGGTTGAAGGAGGTAACCTTGCTGAACAAAAATCTTTTTAAGCAAACCCTTCAATTTTTTATCCATAGGATCTGTGAAAGCACAATTGTCCTCAATGGGCATAGTCGTGCGTTTGGCTAGCGTAGAAACTGCCCCCTCAACCTTAGGGACTGTTTGCCATGTGTCCTTCCTTGGGTCGACCATGGGGAACAATTTCTTAAATATAGGAGGTGGGACAAAAGGTATGCCTGGTTTCTCCCACTCCTTAGTCACTATGTCCGCCACCCTTTTAGGTATTGGAAAGGCATCAGGGTGCACCGGGACCTCTAGGAATTTGTCCATCTTGCACAATTTTTCTGGAATAACCAAAGAGTCACAATCATCCAGCGTAGTTAGTACCTCCTTAAGTAATGCGCGGAGATGCTCTAACTTAAATTTAAACGTCACAACACCAGGTTCTGCCTGTTGAGAAATTCTTCCTGAATCAGAAAGTTCTCCCTCCGACAAACCCTCCCTCTCTGCCACTTCTGACTGGTGTGAGGGTATGACAGATAAAATATCGTCAGCGCCTTCTTGCTCCACTGTATTTAAAACTGAGCAATCACGCTTTCTTTGAAATGCTGGCATTTTGGATAAAATATTAGCTATGGAATTATCCATTACTGCCGTTAATTGTTGCATAGTAACAAGCATTGGCGCACTAGATGTACTAGGGGTCAACTGCGCGGGCATAACTGGTATTGACACAGAAGGAGAGGATGAAGAACTATCCCCACTACCTTCATTTGAGGAATCATCTTGGCCAACCTTATTAAATGTGACAGTACTGTCTTTACTTTGTCTGGACGCCATGGCACAATTATCACATACATTTGAAGGGGGGACCACCTTGGCCTCCATACATACAGAACATGTTCTATCTGAAGGTACAGACATGTTAGACAGGCTTACACGGGCTAATAATGCAAAAAAAAACGTTTTTAAACAAAACCGTTACTGTCTCTTTAAATGTTAAACAGAGCACACCTTATTTCTGAATGTGTGAAAAACTATGAAGGAAATATCCAATCTTTACCAAATTTTTACCCTAGTGTCTTAATGCTTTTAAAGTATTGCACCCCAATTTTCAAGTTTGTAACCCCTTAAATGAGGAAACTGGAGCTGTTTTATCAATTAGCAATTTTAAACCCACTACAGTCCCAGCCACAGCGTTTGCTGTGACTTCACCTGTCCTTGGGGGTTATACGACACCAAAATAAGCCTTCCAGGAACGTTTTCAATGACCACCAGACCCTCTCACATGAAGCTGCGTGCACTGCATTCAAAAGAAACTGCGCAATTATGGCGCGAAAATTAGGCTCTGCCTACTATAGTGAAAGGCCCTTCCTGACTGGGAAGGTGTCTAAACGACTGCCTGGCGCCTAAAAAAGTTCCCAAACACTAAAAGTTTTGAAAATCACTTCAAACCTCATAAAAAACTTAAATAAAGCTTTCTCCCATACCACCTTACAGAGGCAGCTCCCCAGGTGAGAGATCAGCTACCCTGAATTACTTATTGGATAAGGTTACAGACTCTCTTATGTTCCCATAGAGACTTGGACCCTAAGGTATCCTAGATATACCCCCCTTTCACCAAGGGGCTCTAGAACACTATAACATGTAAGTTCTCTAACAACGGCCCATACCCCCGCCAACCCATGAGTGCTTAATCAACATACTAAAAGTAAGCGGATTCCCAGGAACAGAGGCTAAACCATCAATAACAAGACAGCTTAAGATCTCGCCGAGGGGCCCTGATTTGAGATGTCTCAGCTCCATAAAAAAAAACAAAAGTCATATAATACCCCCAAGAGAACGGTCGTTGACCACTTCCAGCACCCAAGCAAGATGGCGCACACTAGATCTGAAGATGAGGGATCTGACACTGGGAGTCTCTCAGATACCCACCCTGGCAAAACACTAACAAAAAGGGCCTCCCGACTACCATCAGTAGAAGGTGCTCCAAATAATTTAATGGACTCTATTACAACACTGCTGGCATCCCATCATGACTCTCTATCGAAGAAATTCGACAAATCCCATGCTGACCTCAAAAAAGATATTGGCAGTATTGGTGAACGTACAGATGCGCTGGAGCGCAGACAGGAAGATCTGGCAGTGGATCACACGAACCTTCTCAGTTATTCCCAATGCCTGGCCGGCCAAATAACAGACCTGGAACTAAAACTGGCGGACCTGGAGGACAGGTCGCGCCGTAATAACATACGAATCAAAGGGATCCCAGAGACTGTCCCACCTCAGGAATTGGATACCTACCTACAGGACCTATTTAAAGCAACACTAGGCACTGATCTAGGAAATGAAACCCTTATTGACAGAGCGCACAGGGCGGTCAGGCCTAGATCTGCAGATGAAGGGAAACCCCGTGATGTAATAGCCAAACTTCACTACTAAACATTTCGAGAAAAGATTCTCAGAGCCCTTGCTCGAGAAAAGTCGCTGCCAGACAAATATGCCGACTTACAGATCTTTCCTGACCTCTCCCCACACACCCTACAGCTTCGAAGACACTATCAACCATATACCAAGATCCTTAGAGATAAAGGCCTTAAATACAGATGGGGCTATCCGGTACGTCTGTTCATCTCCAGAGACAGCCAGCAATATCTTGCCACAACACCTCAACAAGCCAGAGAATTGTTACAGAAATGGGATCTGCTCCCGCCAGATTCGGAGGACCGAGAAATGGGCCCTGCTAAGAACAACGGCCTTAGGGCCTCTGCACCGTCTTGGAGACCTCTCCCACAACGACCTACACCTACCTCCAAAAGATCCTTGGACTCTAGAGACCTAACTACAGCTGAAGATATATAGGGAATCCGCTTACAACCCTATGAACACAACTTCACATCCATCCAGAGACATTGAGTCTACCCCATGCACTTTTCCCAACGAAAACTCAAGACCACAGATGAAGATGGGTGAGACCCTTAGGTCCTATGCTAACTCAGACTGTCTAACATAGTATTTCTGTAATATAAAGCTCAATTGGTATCATTAATATACACGGTAGTTCAGATACAAGTCACCACTGTTCTCTCTGCTACCACCCTATCCATAGAGGGCTCAAGATATGCTTTAGTAATACTTTGTGTGACCAGACCTGCTATTTTTTCTTTCTTTCATACCTATTTTTTGACAAGAGTAGAAATCACACTGCAACACCACCGGTCTACAAAGTACCATGAGAGTAACCTGACCAACTATCCCCACACTACTTCTTCCTACCTGTTCCATGACCACATAACCAGTGAGTCTTTATCTCCTTTATCTCCACCTGACAGTATAGTAATATCAGATTATTGGTGATTCTGGACCTACCATGGTCTCTAAGAGAATAACAGGAAACGGGTACATACCTTAGCCAATGTCATACTACAGGCCCACCCCAGCTCCCTGGTAGATTCAACTACAGTGACGGAATGAAGGCCCCATACCTCACTAGACATGACACAGGGCAACAGGATACATAAGATATACCAACTTACTATTCCGGTCACGACACATAGTCAGACACCCACGCAGCTCTCATTAAGCATCACCCCACCTACCTGGTCTGAGAGCCACCTGGTCTGATAGTAGAATGTATGTTCTTTTTTTCTCTGGTTTAAATATGTTTTGTGTTCTTGTTCATTAATGTTTGCTATGTTACGAATTCATTTAAGTATGTTTTGTTGTATTCATGTTTGACTTATGAAAGCAGCACTGCTTTCTGGGTTTGGCGGGGATTATGGCTGATTTTTGCTAATCTCCGCCCCACAAAAATAGTTGTGCCCCCCTGATACAATTCAGGGGATACACTCATTGCGAAAGTGATTTTCCTGACACTTTTCTTTTGTTACTCCTTTCTTCCTAGAGTCAAATCTGGGACATTTGATCCTTTAACCATAACAGGCATCCCAGCTTGGTAGACACCAGTGTCTGGCTCCTCGGCTACAAATTTAGTGACCCCCACGTCCCCCACCCAGATCTTACCCTTCCCTCTGTCCACAACCGATATTAATATGGCCCCAATTCGAATAGCTACTCTTAATGCACAAGGGTTAAATTCCCCAACAAAGAGGAAACTCCTACTTAATTACATCCGTACCCACAAGATCCATATCCTGTTTCTTCAGGAGACACATTGGTCTACAGACTCACATACCATTAGGAATTCAAGATACTACCCTATTTGCGAGATGGCCTCAAATAATACGGGGAAAACTAGAGGAGTAGCAATTCTACTCAGTAGGGACTTGACCTTCACAGTAGAGCACATAGAGAAAGACACGGAAGGTAGATTCCTCATACTAATCTGTAAGCTTAATGGCGTACAATACACCCTAGCTTCATTATATGCACCAAATGCGAAACAGATCCCCTTTCTAAAGCAGTTCCTCACCAGGATAGACCAACTCAAAAGAGGCCACCTAGTCATAGGAGGAGACCTCAACATGGTATGGGACCCACACAAAGATAAGAGATCCCTCCTCACTGCTCATTCAGATAGAAATGTTTCGTCAACCTCCAATGCCTTCCGAAAACTTATGTTCCAGTATCACCTTTATGATGCATGGAGATGCTTAGCCCCCACAACTACCGACTTCACACATTATTCCAAAGCCCACAATTCGTACTCAAGGATTGATTATGTCCTGTGTGACTCTTGGTCCCTAGACAAAATGACAAACCCAACTGTACAGCCATGCACATGGTCGGACCATGATATGGTCTATCTAGACTATTCTGAATTACAGACCTCGACCAGCAGACCCCCCTGGAGACTCTCTGACCACTTACTGACCGAAAGGGAGATGCCATTACTCCTTAGGGAAATAACTAACTTCTTAACACACAATGACACAGATGCCACTGACCTAGACATGGTCTGGGCAGCCTTTAAGGCGTATTTGAGAGGGTACTTTATCAAAACTTTAGCTCATCAACGTAAATCAGGTAACCAATCTTTGGCCAAGCTCTATGGAGATCTTTATGCCCTAGAGACCAGCAACAAATCCTACCCTGAATCTCTATTATCCCAACAGATAGGTCACATTAGGGAGGAAATTGCTAGAAGGGAAACTTTACGAGTGCAAGACAATTTACACAGACTTAAGCAGTTATATTATTACAAAGGCAATAGAGCAGATAGGCTACTAGCTCATAAGCTCAGGAAACGCGCGCAGCAGAGCAGAATAGCATCTATCTCTACTCAACAGGGCCCAGTCCACTCCCCAAGAGCAATAGGAGTGGCCTTTGCGGATTACTATTCCTCTCTCTATAATATTGCGTCGACAGAGTCCACGCCTAAGGCCACCATGGATGACATCCGTCAATTCTTGGGAGAACTGCATCTACCCACATTGACTGATGATGCCAGAACCGCACTAGAGCAGCAATTCACACTGGAAGAGGTCAGCATGGCCATTGCCGATCTGACCCCCCACAAAGCCCCAGGACCAGACGGTTTCACTGTCACCTTCTATCAGAACCTTAGTTCTATCCTCACCCCGATACTGCTCCGCCTCTTTAATAGAGTAGCCCAACGTGGTGAGTTTCTCCCAGAATTTCTGGAGGCCAACATCACCACAATCCACAAGGAAGGCAAAGATCCATCACTATGCTCTAGTTACAGACCCATATCACTAATTAATGTTGATGCCAAGATCTATGCCAAAATTCTCGCCAACAGGCTGAATGTGCACCTTCAGTCACTCATTCACTTGGACCAGGTGGGTTTCGTCCTCAATAGACAGGGCTCTGACAATACTCGCCGCCTCTTGAACATATATACGGAGGCAGCAGACCTGGGCCTACCCATGCTCACTCTGTCGCTCGATGCCGAAAAGGCGTTCGACAGAGTAAGGTGGGACTATTTAACCCAGACCCTGGAGGCGTTTGGTATGCCGGATATGTATATCAGAGCCGTTATGGCACTCTACTCACACCCCACCGCTGTAGTGAGAGGATTGGGCTTTTGCTCCCCCACGATACGGATCACAAATGGGACAAGACAGGGATGTCCCCTGTCCCCCTTACTGTTCGTCCTAGAGATCGAACCCCTGGGAGCAGCCATCAGGAGATGCCCTGAAATACAGGGACTCCAGCTTCACGACACCATACAGAAGCTAGCCCTGTTCGCGGATGACCTCACGGTCTTCCTTACGGAGCCTCTGGACTCACTCCCTTCCCTGTTCCGACTGCTACAGAGATTCGGCGAACTCTCCTATTACAAAGTAAATGTCAGTAAAACCGAGGTATACTCAATCAACCTTCCCTTAGAGGAAGAGCATAGCATCCGACTCCTCTACCCTTTTAAATGGTCCAAGGAGGGGATCAGACATCTGGGAGTATTTCTTTCCCACTCTAAACAGATTACCATCAAAGAAAACTTTGAGAAACTACTGAAGGAGATAACATTTGATCTGAACACCAACAGATACGGTGAGATCTCGTGGTTCGGCAGGGTGGCGGCCCTTAAAATGATGATCCTCCCCAGACTCACATACGCGTTTCGGTGTATACCCATCCCAATTCCGACTTCCCTGATTCGGAAGTTCCAGACTCTCTTTAATGCCTATACTTGGCGAGACAAAAGACCCCGGGTAGCGGCCCATATACTGCAAGCCCCTATAGAGAGGGGAGGAGCAGGCCTCCCTAATGTGAGGAAATACCATGAGGCAGCAATGATCACCCACGCCTCGGCGTGGAGTAGTGGCCTACCAGCAACCAGATGGAGAGAGATAGAGCAGGCCTCCCTGCCAGCACTGGTAGAGTTGGAGGACCTCCTGTGGCTTCTTCCGCATTGGAGGACGAAAATCCATATCTCTAATGGCATAGTCAAGGCATGCCAGGAAACCTGGCTGAAATTGTGACATAGCAGACTTATTGCCCCACACCCCTCACCCACACACTCTATCCGGGGCCTCCTTCTGGGATTACCCGATATCCCTATCGGATCGCGGTTTGCTACAGAGGTAGCCTCCCTGTCAGATTTCTACGACAACAGGAGACTGAAAACTCATACGAACATGCTAGCACTACCTACGGTAACCCCGAGAATCCATTTCACGCTATTACGCCTTCGAGCGCTCATGAAATCCTGGGGCTTCCTGGAAGATGAGCTAAGGAACCCCACAGTGTGGGAGCAGCGTTGGAGGGCAAATCTCCAGCTCTATAAACCCCTTTCAACGCAGTATCAGTGTTTATTGGGAGATCCCACCCCCTCCAAAACAATCCATATGGAGGCTTGGGGAAAAGAGCTACGATGTACTTACCCTTTAGAAGTTTGGGAAGAAACAATATGCATCACCAAAAGGGCTACTCACTGTGTCACCTTATACAAGCTTTATTTCAAAATAATAACAAGATGGCACCTGGTCCCCACCAAACTGCAGAGACTCTATCCTGATCACTCCCCCATGTGTTGGCGTGACTGTGGAGAACAGGGCTCTCCGATCCACATCTGGTGGTCCTGCCCAAAACTGGCGGGCCTGTGGAGAAGGGTCGAATCCATGTGTAGGGAACTTGGACTGGTGGAAACACTAGGACAGGCCCTAGCGCTCTTACATTTAGGGGTGGACTCACAAAACGATCCCTACTCATATACATACTCATTTCCACCAAACTGCTAATAGCCAGAAACTGGAAGAAAAGTCAGCCCCCCAAGTGGCGAGGAGTAGTAGAATGTGTGAATTACATAAGAAGCATGGAAACCTATGTCTATAGTGAACGCAAGAAGCTTACTGATTTCTGTCTTATCTGGGAACCCTGGGACGCTATCTTGCCCAGGTGAATTCACAATTAGACTACATAACCTTAGACTTAACCAATATACCCTTACAGACCTTACCTGAGACCCTACCAGCCGAGGAGACCAGACATGGGATGTCCAAGAAAACCAATGACCAGATGAAAATGGTTTCTCTTGACCCCCATACAACTCATGATGAGATGCCTGAATCTCAAATCTCCAATTTCTAATCCCCAGTTGCCTACACCCCTGATGTACCTGTAACACATGTTACTTACTAGTCCCTATGACCCTATCCATTGAATAAAAAGCCGTCCCAGTTACATACCCGCTAAAGTGGGCAAACATGTTCCATACTGCCCAATTAGTTCTCAAATGACGGCCTCTGTAAAAACGAGGTACGAACCCCATTCCAGGGGTAAACCCGCCTTCTGTTTCACAGTTTATACACCATGTTATGATGTTGTTGTTTATTTTATTGCAATGCATAAGCTGTATGCCTTTTGACTTACCTCAATAAAAACTTTTTGGAAGAAAAAAACTTAAATAAAGCAATCGATTTAGCCCACAAGAGTGTCACCAGTATATAGCCCATAATAAGCCTTCATTCTGTTAAGAGTCTAAGAAAATGGCTTACCGATCCCAAAGAGGGAAAATGACAGTCTTCTAGCATTACACAGTCTTGTTAGAAAATGGACTAGTCATACCTTGAGTAGAAAAGTCTGCAAACTGTTCCCCCCAACTGAAGTTCTCTGGGCTCAACAGTCTTGCGTGGGAACAGCAATTGATTTTAGTTACTGCTGCTAAAATCATACTTCTCTTTTAAACAGAACTCTTCATCCTTTTCTGTTTTAGAGTAAATAGTACAAACCGGCACTATTTTAAAATAACAAACTCTTGATAGAAGAATAAAAAACTACAACTAAACACCACATACTCTTCACCATCTCCGTGGAGATGCTACTTGTTCAGAGCGGCAAAGAGAATGACTGGGGGGCGGAGCCTGAGGAGGGGCTATATGGGCAGCTTTTGCTGTGCTCTTTGCCATTTCCTGTTGGGGAAGAGAATATTCCCACAAGTAATGGATGACGCCGTGGACCGGACACACCAATGTTGGAGAAATATTTTTTGGCGCCAAAAACGTCCGGAAACGACACACTCGCGTCATAGATAACGCAACCTTGTGAAAGGACCCGGCGTCAACTAAGATGCTGGAAATGACGAATTTGCGTCAACGAACGTAACTTTGCGGCAAAAAAATCTTGCGCCAACAATGACGCAATAAACTTTAGCATTTTGCACCCTCGCAAGCCTAATTCTGCTCGTGAATTTGAAAATGACAGTCAATTAAAGACTATACCCCAGGTAAGAAATACATTTTCCTAAAAAATGCATTTCCCAGATATGAAACTGACAGTCTGCAAAAGGAAATATACTGAAACCTGAATCATGGCAAATATAAGTACAATACATATATTTAGAACTTTATATAAATACATACCGTGCCAAACCATAGCTGAGAGTGTCTTAAGTAATAAAAACATACTTACCAGAAGACACCAATCCACATATAGCAGATAGCCAAACCAGTACTGAAACAGTTATCAGTAGATGTAATGGAATATGAGAGTATATCGTCAATCTGAAAAGGGAGGTAGGAGATGAATCTCTACGACCGATAACAGAGAACCTATGAAATAGATCCCCATGAGGAAAACCATTGCATTCAATAGGTGATACTCCCTTTACATCCCTCTGACATTCACTGTACTCTGAGAGGAAACAGGCTTCAAAATGCTGAGAAGCGCATATCAACGTAGAAATCTTAGCATAAACTTACTTAGTAAAACTAAACTGAATTGTGGGTGTGGTGAGGGGTGTTTTTATAGGCATTTTGAGGTTTGGGAAACTTTGCCCCTCCTAGTAGGATTGTATATCCCATTTGTCACTAGCTCATGGACTCTTGCCAATTACATGAAAGAAATCCAATTTGAGGTACTTAGACCCAACAAAAACCTGTTATATATACTATGCAATGAGAAATAACCCCAAAGTGTGTGAAAATTATAAAAAAAAAAAAAAACTATTTATGCTTACCTGATAAATTCTTCTCTTTCTCAATGATGATAGTCCAAAGGGCTCTATAATATGTGGGATATAATTCCCGCCACTAGGAGAGGCCATCGCTTTTCAGTTTAACACATAGAACAGGAAACGGATAGGTAGGAAAGACAAAAGCAGGGTCTATAGAGGTGCAAATAAGAACACATGTGGGATTAATACCCAAACAGACAGTCCATGTTACAGAAAGGGTATGACAATATTCAGGCAATTCCTATTTAGCAGACACTGCGGCCTGAAGGACTTTCCTGCCAAAAGCTGCTTGCGAAGAAGCAAAAACATCAAAGCGGATTTCTTTAAAAAAAAGTATGAAGAGCAGACCATGCTGCAGCTTTCCAAGTCTGCTTCAAAGATGCATCATTTTGAAAGCCGAGTAAATTGTAACTGATCTTGTAGAATGGGCTGTGATAAATTAAGGGGGCAAATTTCTCACCACCAAGAAGGGCTTTGTGATGACCTGTTTGTGCCAAGAGGCCAAAACTACAGTGGTAGCCTTCTGCACTTTGAGTCCCAGAGTAGTGAACAAACAAGCTGAAAGATTATTTGAATTCCTTAATTTGTTGAAGATAGAACTTCAATGCTCTGATTAAATCAAGTTTATATAAACGTTTTGCCTTAGAATTAGCAGGATCTGGACACAAAGGGTGGACAACAATCATTTAGTATGAAGTATAGCTTTATCTTTGTGAAAAAAAATAAAAATGGAGAATCCTAAGACAAAGCGAATAACTCAAACTCCCCAACCTGAGGAGACTGTTAACAAGAAAAGCACTTTCTAAGATAAAAGTGATATAAATAGGGGGCGTGTCCAAGCAGCGTTCTGAATAGGACGCATACCCTGAGGGCTCCGAGCAGAGGTTTTGATAATCCGCCGATTATTAACAAATAACAGCAAGATTAAACGTATATCATTTGAAGGTATCACAGTTCTGTTAATTGTGACCCTAAATTTATTTTTCTCGCTGTACAAATGACGCTGGGGTTGCAGATTGGAACATAAAGGCCTAGGGCGGCGGCCTAATACTAGGCATTCACCTCCCCCCCAGGAAGAGCCGGGTCACCAGTGCTGCCAGGGATACTGGCTTACTGAACCTCGTCACCTACTATCACTGTTCAGTCATCAAAACTACATATTGTGTTAACCACCTGAAACGCTTCTGTATCTCAGTGACAAGGGAGGGACATTTTCACACGGCGGAAAATGACAAATATGGCGGATGGGAATTATTTGGATCGACATGAGGAACTTTTTGCACAGTTTGAAGCAGCCATGTATAGGCTTATGGAGAGAGCTCCGTTCGATAACTTGATGGAACGTTTAAGCTCTAAGAACGAGACCACAGCTCACTCAATGGACTCAACGGAGTGCAGGGACTGCAGTTATCAGTCAAGCATCGGTAATATAGCGATGTTGGGAGAACCGCAAAGCTTGAAGCATGATTACCCAGCCTCCATGATACCGACATATACAAGTAATGCAGCCTCACATCACGAGCACTGGTCTTCTTGTTGGTAGATACCAGCGACGGAGATGGAGTCAGCTACAACTGCCCAGGTGGACACTAAACCTAGGATCCAATCATTTGATGGCGCTCCGTTTAGGTCACCGGGGATAAGGAAACTATCGGTGCAGGCAGCTTTAGGGCAGATGTTCGGGGGGGGCCACCTGAACGAACAACTTATAACACTGAACAAACTTTGCGCTGGGCGATTCGGATGGGATGCTCTTGTTAGATTTGGCGATGTACTGCCCATGCTCCAAACCAACTTTTGACAAAACATTTTGTGCTTTTATAATAATGGCTGTGTCCCGAAGAAAGGAGAGGGGTAACAAAATATATCTTAATTACTGTAAACGCACAACGTTCCCCAGATTTTCCTCAAGAATTTGACAGTATTTTGCCCCATCCATTATTCCTTCTATGTGGACAAGTGTTCCAGTGCCTGCTGCAGAAAAACACCCCATAACAGGATATTACCAACTCCATGCTTTACTGTAGGTATGGTGTTATTTGGATGGTGACTTGTATTGGATTTCCTCCACACATATTGTTTGGTGTTGAGGCTAAATAATTCAATGGTCTTATTTGACCATAACACCTTTTTCCATGTGACCTTAGAATCTCCTAGGTGTGTTATGGCAAAGCTCAGTCGTGACTGCATGTGGCCTTTCTTGGGGAGTGGCTTTCTTCTTGCAACCCTCCCATACAAACCACATTTGTGGAGAATTTCTGATATTGTTGGCACATGCACACAATGACCACTCTTTGTCAGAGTTGCTGTGGGCCTCTTGGTAGCCTCTGTGACCAGATTCCTCCTGGCTCTTTCATCCAGTTCGGAGTGACGTCATGATCCAGAGAGGGTCTGTGTTGTACCAAATACCTTCCACTTCTTAATAATAGACTTCACTGTGCTTCTAAGCATTGATAAAGCCTTTGATATTTTCTTGTATCCATCTCCTGACTTATGCCTGTTCACAACATTATCCCGGAGATCTTTTGACAGTGCCTTGCCACCCATAGTAGCCTTCTGAGCTTTACTCTTTCCAGAGAAACAAAAAAACAAGGCAGAGGACTGGCAAAAATTCTTAGTCGCCTGTAGGTAGAATTTTAGAGCATGCACAATGTCCAAGTTGTGCAACAGACGTTCCTTAAGAGAAGAAGGATTAGGACAGAGAGAAGGAACAACAATTTCCTGACTAATATTTCTATCTGAAACCACTTTAGGAAGAAAACCCAACTTAGTACGAAGAACTGCCTTATTAGCATGAAAGATAAGGTACGTTGAATGACACTGCAAAGCCGAGAGTTTCGAGACTCTCTGAGCAGAAGAGATAGCAATAAGAAACAAAACCTTCCAAGATAGCAACTAAATATCTATGGAATGCAATGGCTGCAAAACTTTAAGAACAAGGTTAAGGCTCCAAGGAGGAGCAACAGGTTTAAACACAGGCCTAATTCTGACCAGGGCCTGACAAAAGGATTGCACATCTGGCAAATCTGCCAGACGCTTGTGTAACAAAATGGATAATGCAGAAATCTGACCCTTCAGCGTACTGACTGACAAACCCGTCTCCAGACCTTCCTGGAGAAAGGACAAAATCCTAAGAATCCTGACCCTACTCCAAGAGTAGCCCTTGGATTCAAACCAATAAAGATATTTACGCCATATTGTATGGTAAATATTTCTAGTAACAGGCTTGTGAGCCTGAATCAGGGTCTCAATGACCGACTCAGAAAAACCATGCTTAGACAGAACTAAGTGTTCAATCTCCAAGCAGTCAGCTTCAGAGAAACGAGATTTGGATGAAGGAATAGACCCGGAGTTAGAAGGTCCCTTCTCAGAGGCAACCTCCAAGGTGGAAGAGATGATATCTTCACTAGGTCTGATAACCAGATCCTGCGAGGCCAAGCAGGAGATATTAGAATTACCAATGCTCTCTCCTGCTGGATACAAGCAATGACTTGTGGAAGGAGAGCAAACAGGGGAAACAGGTATGCTAGACTGAAATCCTAAGGAACCGCCAGAGCATCTATTAGTCCGGCCTATGGATCTCTCAACCTTGACCCGTACCTTGGAAGCTTGGCGTTCTGCCGAGATGCCATCAGATCCAACTCTGGCACCCCCCCCCCCCCCCATCTGAGGGTTAACCTGGAGAACACCTCTGGATAAAGAGCCCACTCCCGAGGGTGAAATGTCTGTCTGCTCAGGAATTCCGCTTCCCAGTTGTCCACTCCTGGAATGTGGATGGCAGATAGACAGCATGGCTAAGGAACTCCGAGTTCCTCCTTGGTGGTTGATGTAAGCCACTGAGGTGATATTGTGCGACTGGAACCTGATAAACTGGGCTAAGGACAACTGAGGCCAAGCCATCAGAGCATTGTAAATCGCTCTCAACTCCAAGATATGTATGGGGAGAGCAGACTCGTCCAGAGTCCCTGTGCCTTTAACGAGTCCCAGACTTCTCCCCAGCCCAGCAGGCTGGCATCCGTGGTCACGATCACCCAGGAAGGTCTCCAGAAGCATGTGCTCTGAGACAGATGCTCCTGAGAAAGCCACCACGGGAGAGAGTCTCTTGTTGACTGATCTAGATCTATCCTCTGAGACAGATCTAAATGTTCCCCTTTCCATTGTCTGAGCATGCATAATAGCAGAGCTCTCAAATGGAATCGAGCAAAGGGAATGATGTCCTTGGAAGCGACCATCAGACCAATTACCTCCATACATTGAGCTACTGATGGCCGAACAGTAGACTGAAGAGAGGCAAGAGGAGAGAATTTTGGATTTTCTGAGCTCTGTCAGAATTTTTTTCATAGATAGTGAATCTATTATGGTCCCTAAGAAAACCACCATTGTAGCTGGAACAAGGGAACTCTTTTCCAGATTCACTTTCCAACCATGGGAACGTAGAAAAGACAACCAGATCTCTGTATTTGAGTTTGCTTGTTGAAAAAATGGCACCTGAACTAATATGTCATCCAGGTAGGGTGCCACTGCAATTCCCGAGACCTGATCACTGCCCAGAGAGCCCCCAGAACCTTTCAGAAAATTCTGGGAGCTGTGGTAAGGCCAAACTGAAGAGCCACAAACTGAAAGTGTTTGTCTAGAAATGCGAATCTCAGGAACTTGTGATGATCCCTGTGGATGGGAACATGAAGATATGCATCCTTTAGGTCTATGGTTGTCATGAACTGACCTTCTTGGACCAATTCAAGAATGGAACAAATGGTTTCCATTTTGAAGGATGGAACCCTGAGAAACTTGTCGAGACACTTTAGGTCTAGAATAGGACTAAAAGTTCCCTCTTTTTTGGGTACCACAAACAGATTTGATTAAAATCCTAGACCCTGTTCCCGAACTGGAACTATCACTCCCAGGGAATAAAGGTCCTGAATGTAATCAAGAATGCCTTTCTTTTTATCTGGTCTACAGATAATCTTGAGAGGTAGAACCTGCCCCTGGGAGGAAAAGTCTTGAATTCTATTTTGTAACCCTGAGACACTATGTCCACAGCCCAGGGATTTGGGACATCTCGTACCCATGCTTGATAAAAAAGAGAAAGTTTGCCCCCCACTTGATCCGATCCTGGATCGGGGGCAAACCCTTCATGCTGATTTAGACTCAGCTGCTGGTTTGTTTACTCTATAGGATATTATATCTTTATTAAAAATGAAATTTCTCAACCACCGTAGAGGGTTTACTCCTCTTGGCCATGGAGGAAGTTAACGCCTAAAGTCTCCATACCACATACAAATTAAGTACCTGCCCACTGCCAATAAAAGATCCTCCATTAAGGATTTTATGTCTCATAATAAAGTGCAGAGAGTCCCCATAACCCCATCAGTGCAGGTCTCCCAGCCCCAGAAGACAAAAGCACTTACATGCACATCTAGCCTTCCGGCAGGAGGACAGCTCATAAGGCGTGAAAGGACACATACTCCTTACAGAGGCCTGTGGAGAAAAGAGAGAGCAGAGTAAACCTACTTTGGCTTTCTATACCCTGGGCAGCAAATATGTTAGTAAAACGCAGCAAAGCCCACCTTACAAATTCTTAACTGCTTTAAAGCCACCACTACTCTGCTGCAGAGATTGACTACAGCTATACCCAAAAAAACTTGCTTGTAGAGAAAAGAAATTAAATGTTTCTATCTAGACAAGAGGTACAAAATTGCATGGGCAACACAATTTGGTTCTCTAAATATAGGAGACACAAGTTCAAAGGAACAGAATCCTCTTCCATGACTAAGGAAAAGATATTGCAAAAATGAAATACAAATTTTTAATATACTGTCCCTTTAAGAAATAGTAGAACGGAATAGGTTAGATAGACAACCTGCTCCCTCACTGCTTAAAGTAAAATGGCCCCAGTAAGCAATTCACAAGGAAAAAAGAAAACTGCTTTTATAGTACCAGTGTTTTACTTTCACTTTGCTCAACAATCTATTGTACGGCCTCTACACCTCAGCTTACACTGAGGTGTCTACCTGCCCCCTTCGATGCAGCAGTAATGAGAAAACATCTGGATCCTAGCCGGTCTTAATCTCACATCCAACAGCCTTCATTGCTCAGAAAAACTGAAAGCGGTATTGTAAGGTCACGTGACTGGTAAGGATTGAAGTTGCACAACAGAAGAAAATGCGCGCTTCATAGCCGACAGAGGCAGGCCAATGAGGGAACCGTGATTAAGACACCAAAACTTCCCCTCCTCCATTGACAGAGGCAAAGAAAATGACTGGGGATTATGGGCATGGGAGTGACACTTAACAGCTTTGCTGTGGTGCTCTTTGGCTCCTCCTGCTGACCAGGAGTGATATTCCCACTAGTAATTGATGACGTTGTGGACTCTCCATATCTTAGGAAAGAAAGTATTGTTTTGCTTATTTTTAAATAACATTACGCTAATTTTTAGACTCCCAACCAAGCCCCAAAGTTAAAGAGAATACTGATGTATCCATACTCTAGCTTGCTCCTGTTTGTGTAAATAGTTTTTTCATATGCAGGGGAGGGAGGAGTGTCTGCTATTTCCCACTTGCAGAGCTAAACTGGGAGCTTCTAATTAAATTTTTAAACTTTTTTTTACTGGATTTTTAGATCAGCATCTGTGCATATTATTCTTTATAGCAGTGTTTTTCAACCAGTGTGCCGTGGCACACTAGTGTGCCGTGAGAGATCCTCAGGTGTGCCACGGCAGACTGACAACAGTGTGACATTTTTTAAACTTTGCTTGTTTTTTACTCCCAGTGCAGGGGTAGTTTGTAGGAGGCATGGCATAACAGCACAATACATACAGTATGTGTGTGTTTGTGTGTAGATGTATATATATATATGCTGTATTAGGCTACAATGTGTGATTTTTTGAAATTTTGTTATGGTGGTGTGCCACAGGATTTTTTAATGTAAAAAAGTGTGCCACGGCAAAAAAAAGGTTAAAAATCACTGCTTTATAGTAATGTCTATTACATGCAGTTAAATGAAAATTGGTGTATACAGCCCCTTTAATGCTATTTATTGTCAACCGTGGCCATCTAATGGTCAAATAATGCATCTACATCTAATTTTAAAATACGTTACAAATACACAGTTTCATTCCAAATATATATACAAATATTTAGAAGCTTACGCCTAGATTTAGAGTTTTGCGGCCAAAGGGGTGCGTTAGCTACGCGTGCTTTTTTCTGGCCGCACCTTTTAAATACCGCTGGTATTTAGAGTTCACAGAATGGCTGCGTTAGGCTCCAAAAAAGGAGCGTATAGCATATTTACCGCAACTTCAACTCTCAATACTAGCGGTGCTTACGGACGCGGCCAGCTTCAAAAACGTGCTCGTGCACGATTCCCCCATAGAAAACAATGGGGCTGTTTGAGCTGAAAAAAACCCTAACACCTGCAAAAAAGCTGCGTTCAGCTCCTAACGCAGCCCCATTGTTTCCTATGGGGAAACACTTTTTTAAGTCTGCACCTAACACTCTAACATGTACCCCGAGTCTAAACACCCCTAACCTTACACTTATTAACCCCTAATCTGCCGCCCCCGCTATCGCTGACCCCTGCATATTATTTTTAACCCCTAATCTGCCGCTCCGTACACCCCCGCCAAATACATTATCCCTATGTACCCCTAATCTGCTGCCCTAACATCGCCGACCCCTATATTATATTTATTAACCCCTAATCTGCCGCCCCCAACGTCGCCTCCACCTAACTACACTTATTAACCCCTAATCTGCCGACCGGACCTGAGCGCTACTATAATAAATGTATTAACCCCTAATCCGCCTCACTCCCGCCTCAATAACCCTATAATAAATAGTATTAACCCCTAATCTGCCCTCCCTAACATTGCCGACACCTAACTTCAAGTATTAACCCCAAATCTGCCGACAGGAGCTCACCGCTACTCTAATAAATGTATTAACCTCTAAAGCTAAGTCTAACTTTAACCCTAACACCCCCCTAAATTAAATATAATTTAAATCTAACAAAATAAATTAACTCTTATTAAATAAATGATTCCTATTTAAAGCTAAATACTTACCTGTAAAATAAACCCTAATATAGCTACAATATAAATTATAATTATATTGTAGCTATTTTAGGATTAATATTTATTTTACAGGCAACTTTGTAATTATTTTAACCAGGTACAATAGCTATTAAATAGTTAAGAACTATTTAATAGCTACCTAGTTAAAATAATTACAAAATTACCTGTAAAATAAATCCTAACCTAAGTTACAACACTACACTATCAATAAATAAATTAAATACAATTCCTACAAATAAATACAATTAAATAAACTAACTAAAGTACAAAAGATAAAAAAGAACTAAGTTACAAAAAATAAAAAAATATTTACAAACATTAGAAAAATATTACAACAATTTTAAACTAATTACACCTACTCTAAGCCCCCTAATAAAATAACAAAGACCCCCAAAATAAAAAAATGCCCTACCCTATTCTAAATTACAAAAGTTCAAAGCTCTTTTACCTTACCAGCCCTTAAAAGGGCCCTTTGCGGGACATGCCCCAAAGATTTCAGCTCTTTTGCCTGTAAAAAAAAACATACAATACCCCCCCCCCAACATTACAACCCACCACCCACATACCCCTAATCTAACCCAAACCCCCCTTAAATAAACCTAACACTAAGCCCCTGTAGATCTTCCTACCTCACCGGCTTCACCGATCGGTCCAGAAGAGGGTCCGAAGTCTTGATCCAAGCCAAAGCGGGGGGCTGAAGAGTGACGTCCATCCTCGGGCTGAAGTCTGGATCCAAGCGGCAAATGAAGAAGTCCATCTTCGGGAAGAAATCTTCATCCTATCCGGGCAGAAGAGGACATCCGGACCGGCAAACATCTTCATCCAAGCCGCATCTTCTATGTTGTTCCATCGGATGACGAGCGGCTGATCTTGAAGACCTCCGGCGCGGATCCATCCTCTTCGTTCGACGTCCAACTGAAGAATGAAGGTTCCTTTAAGGGACGTCATCCAAGATGGCGTCCCTCGAATTCCGATTGCCTGATAGGATTCTATCAGCCAATTGGAATTAAGGTAGTTCCGATCAGCCAATAGAATGCAAGCTCAATCTGATTGGCTGATCGGATCAGCCAATCGGATTGAACTTGATTCTGATTGGCTGATTCCATCAGCCAATCAGAATTTTCCTACCTTAATTCCGATTGGCTGATAGAATCCTATCAGCCAATCGGAATTCGAGGGACGCCATCTTGGATGACGTCCCTTAAAGGAACCTTCATTCTTCAGTTGGACGTCGAACGAAGAGGATGGATCCGCGCCGGAGGTCTTCAAGATCAGCCGCTCGTCATCCGATGGAACAACATAGAAGATGCGGCTTGGATGAAGATGCTTGCCGATCCGGATGTCCTCTTCTGCCCGGATAGGATGAAGATTTCTTCCCGAAGATGGACTTCTTCATTTGCCGCTTGGATCCAGACTTCAGTCCGAGGATGGACGTCACTCGTCAGCCCCCCGCTTGGGCTTGGATCAAGACTTCGGACCCTCTTCTGGACCGATCGGTGAACCCGGTGAGGTGAAGACAAGGTAGGAAGATCTTCAGGGGCTTAGTGTTAGGTTTATTTAAGGGGGGTTTGGGTTAGATTAGGGGTATGTGGGTGGTGGGTTGTAATGTTGGGGGGGGGGTATTGTATGTTTTTTTTTTACAGGCAAAACAGCTGAATTCTTTGGTGCATGCCCCGCAAAGGGCCCTTTTAAGGGCTGGTAAGGTAAAAGAGCTTTGAACTTTTGTAATTTAGAATAGGGTAGGGCATTTTTTTTATTTTGGGGGTCTTAGAGTAGGTGTAATTAGTTTAAAATTGTTGTAATATTTTTCTAATGTTTGTAAATATTTTTTTATTTTTTGTAACTTAGTTCTTTTTTATTTGTTGTACTTTAGTTAGTTTATTTCATTGCATTTATTTGTAGATATTGTATTTAATTAATTTATTGATAGTGTAGTGTTAAGTTTAATTGTAGATTATTGTAGGTATTTTATTTAATTAATTTATTGATAGTGTAGTGTTAGGTTTAATTGTAACTTAGGTTAGGATTTATTTTACAGGTAATTTTGTAATTATTTTAACTAGGTAGCTATTAAATAGTGCTTAACTATTTAATAGCTATTGTACCTGGTTAAAATAATTACAAAGTTGCCTGTAAAATAAATATAAATCCTAAAATTGCTATAATATAATTATAATTTATATTGTAGCTATATTAGGGTTTATTTTACAGGTAAATATTTAGCTTTAAATAGGAATAATTTATTTAATAAGAGTTAATTTATTTCGTTAGATTTAAATTATATTTAACTTAGGGGGGTGTTAGTGTTAGGGTTAGACTTAGCTTTAGGGGTTAATCCATTTATTACAGTAGCGGCGAGATTCGGTCGGCAGATTAGGGGTTAATAATTGAAGTTAGGTGTCGGCGATGTTATGGAGGGCAGATTAGGGGTTAATACTATTTATTATAGGGTTATTGAGGCGGGAGTGAGGCGGATTAGGGGTAAATAACTTTATTATAGTAGCGGTGCGGTCCGCTCGGCAGATTAGGGGTTAATAAGTGTAGGCAGGTAGAGGCGACGTTGAGGGGGGCAGATTAGGGGTTAATAAATATAATATAGGGGTCGGCGGTGTTAGGGGCAGCAGATTGGGGTACATAAGGATAACGTAGGTGGCGGTCGGCAGATTAGGGGTTAATAAGTGTAGGCAGGTGGAGGCGACGTTGAGGGGGGCAGATTAGGGGTTAATAAATATAATATAGGGGTCGGCGGTGTTAGGGGCAGCAGATTAGGCGTACATAAGGATAACGTAGGTGGCGGTCGGCAGATTAGGGGTTAAAAAAATTTAATCGAGTGGCGGCGATGTGGGGGGACCTCGGTTTAGGGGTACATAGGTAGTTTATGGGTGTTAGTGTACTTTAGAGCACAGTAGTTAAGAGCTTTATAAACCGGCATTAGCCCAGAAAGCTCTTAACTACTGACTTTTTTCTGCGGCTGGAGTTTTGTCTTTAGATTTCTAATGCTCACTTCAGCCACGACTCTAAATACCGGCGTTAGAAAGATCCCATTGAAAAGATAGGATACGCAAATGACGTAAGGGGATCTGCGGTATGGAAAAGTCGCGGCTGGAAAGTGAGCGTTAGACCCTTTCCTGACTGACTCCAAATACCAGAGGGCGGTAAAAACCAGCGTTAGGAGCCTCTAACGCTGGTTTTCACGGCTACCACCCAACTCTAAATCTAGGCCTTAATGACTATACCATTATTTAATACATATGTAATATATAAAAATTATAATTTCAAGAATATATGTACATTCATACAAATACGTAACCTCCAATAAAATGAAAAACTATTGTTCTAAAAATACATATATTTCCTCAATTACTACCAGCAATAAAACTGTAAACTATATATATATATATATATATATATATATATATATATATATATATATATATACAGTATATATATAAAAAAGCATGTATGTAGTTTACCTACTACAGTGTGGGTGTGGCCTACAAAATTGTAGGTTGCACAAAATGGAAACTATGTAGGCACTTCAGTGAACATTTTGCAAATATAAAAACATAGGCCTAGATTTGGAGTTTGGCGGTAGCCGTGAAAACCAGCGTTAGAGGCTCCTAACGCTGGTTTTAGGCTACCTCCGGTATTTGGAGTCATTAAAAAAAAGGGTCTAACGCTCACTTTTCAGCCGCGACTTTTCCATACCGCAGATCCCCTTACGTAAATTGCGTATCCTATCTTTTCAATGGGATTTTTCTAACTCCGGTATTTAGAGTCGTGTCTGAAGTGAGCGTTAGAATTCTAACGACAAAACTCCAGCCGCAGAAAAAAGTCAGTAGTTAAGAGCTTTCTGGGCTAACGCCGGTTCATAAAGCTCTTAACTACTGTACTCTAAAGTACACTAACACCCATAAACTACCTATGTACCCCTAAACCGAGGTCCCCCCACATCGCCGCCACTCGATTAAATTTTTTTAACCCCTAATCTGCCGACCGCCACCTACGTTATACTTATGTACCCCTAATCTGCTGCCCCTAACACCGCCGACCCCTATATTATATTTATTAACCCCTAACCTGCCCCCCACAACGTAGCCGCCAGCTACCTACAATAGTTAACCCCTAATCTGCCGACCGCAAAGCGCCGCCACCTACGTTATACTTATGTACCCCTAATCTGCTGCCCCTAACACCGCCGACCCCTATATTATATTTATTAACCCCTAATCTGCCCCCCTCAACGTCGCCTCCACCTGCCTACACTTATTAACCCCTAATCTGCAGAGCGGACCGCACCGCTATTATTATAAAGTTATTAACCCCTAATCCGCCTCACTAACCCTATAATAAATAGTATTAACCCCTAATCTGCCCTCCCTAACATCGCCGACACCTAACTTCAAACATTAACCCCTAATCTGCCGACTGGAGCTCACCGCTATTCTAATAAATGTATTAACCCCTAAAGCTAAGTCTAACCCTAACACTAACACCCCCTAAATTAAATATAATTTTAATCTAACGAAATTAATTAACTCTTATTAAATAAATTATTCCTATTTAAAGCTAAATACTTACCTGTAAAATAAATCCTAATATAGCTACAATATAAATTATAATTATATTATAGCTATTTTAGGATTAATATTTATTTTACAGGTAACTTTGTATTTATTTTAACCAGGTACAATAGCTATTAAATAGTTAAGAACTATTTAATAGCTAAAATAGTTAAAATAATTACAAATTTACCTGTAAAATAAATCCTAACCTAAGTTACAATTAAACCTAACTCTACACTATCAATAAATTAATTAAATAAAATACCTACAATTACCTACAATTAAACCTAACACTACACTATCAATAAATTAATTAAATACAATACCTACAAATAACTACAATGAAATAAACTAACTAAAGTACAAAAAATAAAAAAGAACTAAGTTACAAAAAATAAAAAAATATTTACAAACATAAGAAAAATATTACAACAATTTTAAACTAATAACACCTACTCTAAGCCCCCTAATAAAATAACAAAGCCCCCCAAAATAAAAAAAATGCCCTACCCTATTCTAGATTACTAAAGTTCAAAGCTCTTTTACCTTACCAGCCCTGAACAGGGCCCTTTGCGGGGCATGCCCCAAGAAGTTCAGCTCTTTTGCCTGTAAAAAAAAACATACAATACCCCCCCCCCAACATTACAACCCACCACCCACATACCCCTAATCTAACCCAAACCCCCCTTAAATAAACCTAACACTAAGCCCCTGAAGATCTCCCTACCTTGAGTCGTCTTCACCCAGCCGAGCCAAATTCTTCATCCAAGCGGAGCAAGAAGAGGTCCTCCATCCGGTAGAAGTCTTCATCCAAGCGGGGCAGAAGAGGTCTTCCATCCGATTGAAGTCTTCATCCAAGCGGCATCTTCTATCGTCATCCATCCGGAGCGGAGCGGCAGGATCCTGAAGACCTCCGACGCGGAACATCCATCCTGGCCGACGACTGAACGACGAATGACGGTTCCTTTAAATGACGTCATCCAAGATGGTGTCCCTCGAATTCCGATTGGCTGATAGGATTCTATCAGCCAATCGGAATTAAGGTAGGAATATTCTGATTGGCTGATGGAATCAGCCAATCAGAATCAAGTTCAATCCGATTGGCTGATTGGATCAGCCAATCGGATTGAACTTGATTCTGATTGGCTGATTCCATCAGCCAATCAGAATATTCCTACCTTAATTCCGATTGGCTGATAGAATCCTATCAGCCAATCGGAATTCGAGGGACGCCATCTTGGATGACGTCATTTAAAGGAACCGTCATTCGGCTAGTAGGCGTCGGGAGAAGAGGATGTTCCGCGTCAGATGGAAGATGATGGCTACCGAAGAAAGAAGATTGAAGATGCCGTTGATAGAAGACTTCATCCGGATCATGGACCTCTTCAGCTCCCGCTTGGATGAAGACTTCAGCCGGATCATGGACCTCTTCAGCTCCCGCTTGGATGATGACTTCAGCCGGATCATGGACCTCTTCAGCTCCCGCTTGGATGATGACTTCAGCCGGATCATGGACCTCTTCAGCCCCCCGCTTGGGCTTGGATCAGGACATCGGAGGAGCTCTTCTGGATCGATCGGTGAACCTGGTATGGTGAAGATAAGTTAGGAAGATCTTCAGGGGCTTAGTGTTAGGTTTATTTAAGGGGGGTTTGGGTTAGATTAGGGGTATGTGGGTGGTGGGTTGTAATTTTGGGGGGGGGGTATTGTATGGTTTTTTTTACAGGCAAAAGAGCTGAACTTCTTGGGGCATGCCCCGCAAAGGGCCCTGTTCAGGGCTGGTAAGGTAAAAGAGCTTTGAACTTTAGTAATTTAGAATAGGGTAGGGCATTTTTTTATTTTGGGGGGCTTTGTTATTTTATTAGGGGGCTTAGAGTAGGTGTAATTAGTTTAAAATTGTTGTAATATTTTTCTTATGTTTGTAAATATTTTTTTATTTTTTGTAACTTAGTTCTTTTTTATTTTTTGTACTTTAGATAGTTTATTTCATTGTAGTTATTTGTAGGTATTGTATTTAATTTATTTATTGATAGTGTAGTGTTAGGTTTAATTGTAGATAATTATAGGTATTTTATTTAATTAATTTATTGATAGTGTAGTGTTAGGTTTATTTGTAACTTAGGTTAGGATTTATTTTACAGGTAATTTTGTAATTATTTTAACTATTTTAGCTATTAAATAGTTCTTAACTATTTAATAGCTATTGTACCTGGTTAAAATAAATACAAAGTTACCTGTAAAATAAATATTAATCCTAAAATAGCTATAATATAATTATAATTTATATTGTAGCTATATTAGGGTTTATTTTACAGGTAAGTATTTAGCTTTAAATAGGAATAATTTATTTAATAAGAGTTAATTAATTTCGTTAGATTAAAATGATATTTAACTTAGGGGGGTGTTAGTGTTAGGGTTAGACTTAGCTTTAGGGGTTAATACATTTATTAGAATAGCGGTGAGCTCCAGTCGGCAGATTAGGGGTTAATAATTGAAGTTAGGTGTCGGCGATGTTAGGGAGGGCAGATTAGGGGTTAATACTATTTATTATAGGGTTAGTGAGGCGGATTAGGGGTTAATAACTTTATTATGATAGCGGTGCGGTCCGGTCGGCAGATTAGGGGTTAATAAGTGTAGGCAGGTGGAGGCGACGTTGTGGGGGGCAGATTAGGGGTTAATAAATATAATATAGGGGTCGGCGGTGTTAGGGGCAGCAGATTAGGGGTACATAAGGATAATGTAAGTAGCGGCGGTTTACGGAGGGGCAGATTAGGGGTTAAAAATAATATGCAGGGGTCAGCGATAGCGGGGGCGGCAGATTAGGGGTTAATAAGTGTAAGGCTAGGGGTGTTTAGACTCGGGGTACATGTTAGGGTGTTAGGTGCAGACGTAGGAAGTGTTTCCCCATAGCAAACAATGGAGCTGCGTTAGGAGCTGAACGCGGCTTTTTTGCAGGTGTTTTTTTCAGCTCAAACAGCCCCATTGTTTCCTATGGGGGAATCGTGCACGAGCACGTTTTTGAGGCTGGCGGCGTCCGTAAGCAACTCTGGTATCGAGAGTTGAAGCTGCGTTAAATATGCTCTACGCTCCTTTTTTGGAGCCTAACGCAGCCTTTATGTGGACTCTCAATACCAGAGTTATTTTTATGGTGCGGCCAGAAAAAAGCCGGCGTTAGCTACGCGGGTCCTTTCCGACAAAACTCTAAATCTAGCCGATAGTCGTGCGCGTGCACGATTCCCCCATAGGAAACAATGGGGCTGTTTGAGCTGAAAAAAAACCTAACACCTGCAAAAAAGCCGCGTTCAGCTCCTAACGCAGCCCCATTGTTTGCTATGCGGAAACACTTCCTACGTCTGCACCTAACACCCTAACATGTACCCCGAGTCTAAACACCCCTAGCCTTACACTTATTAACCCCTAATCTGCAGCCCCCGCTATCGCTGACCCCTGCATATTATTATTAACCCCTAATCTGCCGCTCCGTAAACCGCCGCTACTTACATTATCCCTATGTACCCCTAATCTGCTGCCCTAACATCGCCGACCCCTATATTATATTTATTAACCCCTAATCTGCACCCCACAACGTCGCCTACACCTGCCTACACTTATTAACCCCTAATCTGCCGACCGGACCTGAGCGCTACTATAATAAAGTTATTAACCCCTAATCCGCCTCACTAACCCTATAATAAATAGTATTAACCCCTAATCTGCCCTCCCTAACATCGCCGACACCTAACTTCAATTATTAACCCCTAATCTGCCGACTGGAGCTCACCGCTATTCTAATAAATGTATTAACCCCTAAAGCTAAGTCTAACCCTAAGACTAACACCCCCCTAAATTAAATATAATTTACATCTAACGAAATTAATTATCTCTTATTAAATAAATTATTCCTATTTAAAGCTAAATACTTACCTGTAAAATAAATCCTAATATAGCTACACTATAAATTATAATTATATTATAGCTATTTTAGCTATTTTTAGGATTAATATTTATTTTACAGGTAACTTTGTAATTATTTTAACCAGGTACAATAGCTATTAAATAGTTAATAACTATTTAATAGTTACCTAGTTAAAATAATAACAAAATTACCTGTAAAATAAATCCTAACCTAAGTTACAATTAGCTACAACATAAATTATAATTATATTATAGCTATTTTAGGATTAATATTTATTTTACAGGTAACTTTGTATTTATTTTAACCAGGTACAATAGCTATTAAATAGTTAAGAACTATTTAATAGCTAAAATAGTTAAAATAATTACAAATTTACCTGTAAAATAAATCCTAACCTAAGTTACAATTAAACCTAACACTACACTATCATTAAATTAATTAAATAAAATATCTACAATTACCTACAATTAAACCTAACACTACACTATCAATACATTAATTAAATACAATATCTACAAATAACTACAATGAAATAAACTAACTAAAGTACAAAAAATAAAAAAGAACTAAGTTACAAAAAATAAAAAAATATTTACAAACATAAGGAAAATCTTACAACAATTTTAAACTAATTACACCTACTCTAAGCCCCCTAATAAAATAACAAAGCCCCCCAAAATAAAAAATGCCCTACCTTACCAGCCCTGAACAGGGCCCTTTGCGGGGCATGCCCCAAGAAGTTCAGCTCTTTTGCCTGTAAAAAAAAATAGCATTCTATTGGCTGTTCCGATCAGCCAATAGAATGCGAGCTCAATCTGATTGGCTGATTGGATCAGCCAATCGGATTGAACTTGATTCTGATTTGCTGATTCCATCAGCCAATCAGAATATTCCTACCTTAATTCCGATTGGCTGATAGAATCCTATCAGCCAATCGGAATTCGAGGGACGCCATCTTGGATGATGTCATTTAAAGGAACCGTCATTTGTCGTTCAGTCGTCGGCCAGGATGGATGTTCCGCGTCGGAGGTCTTCAGGATGCTGCCGCTCCGCTCCGGATGGATGACGATAGAAGATGCCTCTTGGATGAAGACTTCAATCGGATGGAAGACCTCTTCTGCCCCGCTTGGATGAAGACTTCTACCGGATGGAGGACCTCTTCTTGCTCCGCTTGGATGAAGAATTAGGCTCGGCTGGGTGAAGACGACTCAAGGTAGGGAGATCTTCAGGGGCTTAGTGTTAGGTTTATTTAAGGGGGGTTTGGGTTAGATTAGGGGTATGTGGGTGGTGGGTTGTAATGTTGGGGGGGGGGGTATTGTATGTTTTTTTTTACAGGCAAAAGAGCTGAACTTCTTGGGGCATGCCCCGCAAAGGGCCCTGTTCAGGGCTGGTAAGGTAAAAGAGCTTTGAACTTTAGTAATTTAGAATAGGGTAGGGCATTTTTTTATTTTGGGGGGCTTTGTTATTTTATTAGGGGGCTTAGAGTAGGTGTAATTAGTTTAAAATTGTTGTAATATTTTTCTTATGTTTGTAAATATTTTTTTATTTTTTGTAACTTAGTTCTTTTTAACTTTTTGTACTTTAGTTAGTTTATTTCATTGTAGGTAATTGTAGGTATTTTATTTAATTAATTTATTGATAGTGTAGTGTTAGGTTTAATTGTAACTTAGGTTAGGATTTATTTTACAGGTAAATTTGTAATTATTTTAACTATTTTAGTTATTAAATAGTTCTTAACTATTTAATAGCTATTGTACCTGGTTAAAATAAATACAAAGTTACCTGTAAAATAAATATTAATCCTAAAATAGCTATAATATAATTATAATTTATGTTGTAGCTATATTAGGATTTATTTTACAGGTAAGTATTTAGCTTTAAATAGGAATAATTTATTTAATAAGAGTTAATTAATTTCGTTAGATTAAAATTATATTTAATTTAGGGGGGTGTTAGTGTTAGGGTTAGACTTAGCTTTAGGGGTTAATACATTTATTAGAATAGCGGCGAGATTCGGTTCGGCAGATTAGGGGTTAATAATTGAAGTTAGGTGTCGGCGATGTTAGGGAGGGCAGGTTAGGGGTTAATAAATATAATATAGGAGTCGGCGGTGTTAGGGGCAGCAGATTAGGGGTACATAGCTATAATGTAGCTGGCGGCTCTTTGCGGTCGGCAGATTAGGGGTTAATTAATGTAGGTAGGTGGCGGCGATGTTGTGGGGGGCAGGTTAGGGGTTAATAAATATAATATAGGGGTCGGCGATGTTAGGGCAGCAGATTAGGGGTACATAGGGATAATGTAGCTGGCGGCGGCGTGCGGACGGCAGATTAGGGGTTAATAAGTGTAGGTAGCTTGCGGCGACGTTGTGGGGGGCAGATTAGGGGTTAATAAATATAATATAGGGGTCGGCGGTGTTAGGGGCAGCAGATTAGGGGTACATAAGGATAACGTAGGTGGCGGTCGGCAGATTAGGGGTTAAAAAATTTTTATCGAGTTGCGGCGATGTGGGGGGACCTCGGTTTAGGGGTACATAGGTAGTTTATGGGTGTTAGTGTACTTTAGAGTACAGTAGTTAAGAGCTTTATGAACTGGCGTTAGCCCAGAAAGCTCTTAACTACTGACTTTTTTCTGCGGCTGGAGTTTTGTCGTTAGATTTCTAACGCTCACTTCAGACACGACTCTAAATACCGGAGTTAGAAAAATCCCATTGAAAAGATAGGATACGCAATTTACGTAAGGGGATCTGCGGTATGGAAAAGTCGCGGCTGAAAAGTGAGCGTTAGACCCTTTTTTCAGTGACTCCAAATACCGGAGGTAGCCTAAAACCAGCGTTAGGAGCCTCTAACGCTGGTTTTCACGGCTACCGCCAAACTCCAAATCTGTGTGCTCATTCCCATGAAGTTGTGTAGGACAATGTTATCTATGTGGCACACATGAATTAGCAGTCTCCTGTTGTGAAAAGCTAAAAAAAAACGTGATAAGAGGCTGTCTGTAGTTGCTCAGAAACAGGTACAAATTTAGAGGTTTACATGTTATAAAGTATATTAATATAACAATATTGTTTGTGCAAAGCTGGGGAATGGGTAGTAAAGACGTTATTTAACTTTTTAAATAACAATAATTTTGGTGTAGACTGTCCCTTTAAGATTTTTGGTTCCAACTACCATATCTTAGTGGAACACATAAAAGGTGATCGGATTATATCTGTATGTTTGGTTCCCACTGTCAAGCATGGGGGAAGAGGTTTGATGGTGTGGGGTACTTTACTAGTAACACTGATGGCAATTTAGTTAGAATTGAAGATACTGTTAACTAGCATGACTACCAAAACATTAGGCTGTGCCACATTATCCCACCTACTTTGCAGTTGGTTTGGGCAGTTATTTGTTTTTTTCAACAGGACCATGACCCATAAAACTTCCCCGGTCTGTATAAGAACTACCTGACAATGAAAGGGAGTGACTGAAAGCTGCATCAGGTGACCTGACCTCCTCGGTCACCTGACATAAACAGAACAGAGATAGTTTGGGATGCGTTGGACCAAAGAGTGAACTAAAATCACCAAACAAATGCACAACATATGTGGGAACTTTTTTTTAACTTTGCTTGAAAAACATTCCATGAGGGGACTTTCATGAAATTAGTTGTCATTTTTTTTTGTCACAAATTAGATTTGTTTTATTTAATTGTATTAATACCTTTTACTGTTATTCTAAAATAGGGAGGAAAGTAATAACAATAAAAAAAATCTTAGACTAGTATTATGTATAAAGGGATAGAGAGGTTTTATACTATGAGCTGCTTAATAGTTTATTTTTTTCTGCAAAATATCTAAAAGTGTTATGTATGCTTTTTAGTTCCAAAAACATACTCAACAGTTAACAGTCTTGTTTACTTATGTTCAATCTTTACTTTACTTATGTTATCTTTACTTCAATCTTTACTTTTAATTCCCAGTTTTGGCAGCATAATGAGTGGGTCGATGTTGTAATTGATGATCGACTTCCCACCTTCAGAAATCGTCTAGTGTTTCTGCACTCAGCTGATCTCAATGAATTTTGGAGTGCATTAATGGAAAAAGCGTATGCGAAGTAAGTATTGCAAGATGTGCGACTAAAGTGTATGAACAGGACAATAAGGATACTGACTTTATAGACTTTTTGGGAAAGGAAGGTCTTATACAAGGTATGGGCATGTCAGATGTATATTAGATATTATAGGTAAACAATATAACAAAATGTAGTTGTGAAATGTAAGCAAGAGTTAAAAAATGGGGGAAACTGATTTATGCTGTTGCTGGCTTTACTATGTTGTCAAAACCGAGCGTGACATCTTAGCACTATTTATAAACAGTAAAAAATAATGGATACATATGTTAACTCATTGGTACTGTGTTTCAGTCATCTTTGGAAGCTAATGAATTGATTTTATAACAAACACTATCTGCTAACTGTAAAAACAACACTGTATTATGCAAATTGCAACTTCATTACAATTTCTAACCCATTAAAGCTACCAATGTAATTGAAAGTTAGGAGCCCCCCAGAATACCAAAGAATTATACATATACTTTCTTAGGAGTAACAGAATGAGATTGATATAGTATTATAAGTGTATAATATATAACCTAAAACGTAAAGGGGTGCCACATTAGGGTAATCTTGCCAACTTGTCAGTTATAAAATAGAAAGTAATGTAGAATAATTCATAATTATGTTACCTATTGCTTGCGGACTCCCATTATTTCTCATGGCTTGTCCTAAACATGCACAATTTTAGAGACACTTTATAAGTTCATGTGGCTACATACACATTACTCAAAATGCCTGTATATAGACTTTAAAAAATGCTTGTGTGTATATATACTAACAAAAAAAATTGCTTGACGTCCATCCCGTGACACAACTTTATGCAAGTATTACAAATCTGTGATTGTATGCTATTCACTCAAAGGGTCTTACCACGCTACTGATGAATCCGTCTGGTCACTCTAAGCAGATCGTCATTAGGGCAACAAACTTCCTCCACAGTATTTGTTTCTAGACAGCAACCATATCAAGAATACAGGAATAGACATTATAATACTAATAATTATAATTACTACTATGGAAATAGAAATAAAAATAGGAATTGGAATATGGCCAATTACAACCAGAGAAATACAAATGCACAGCAGATGAATAAAAATTCTTATGATTGGAGGGAAACAAAAATAAAAAATAGAAGAATCTTTAACTATAATGCACACAATTGTAAGACCTCCCATTGAGACCACAAATAGATTTGTTCCTCTAGATAATGAAATTATAAATAAACAAGATATATGCACTAATATGTCTTCCACCTCAGGCACCCAAACTGAAAGCCAACATGTGCCTTTTTTTAGACAAAGGACACAAGGGCCCACATAGGAATTTTCAGAGAAATTCTCAAACACAACAGTTTAAAAAAAAGTGTCACAATCCCCAAGAATGCAAAGAAAAGAAGAGCTTCAGAAAACGAGGGAAGAGAGGTAGAGGAGCACAGACAAGCAAAAAACATAAGACAAAGATAGATCAAAAAGGAATAAACAATTTAAGTAAAACTAAGAAAATCAGATTGAAAAATTAAATAAAGGCATATTGTTTGACCCTACTCAAAAGCTAAACAAATGCAATGCCTTTAATGATGTGAACAAATATATAAAGAATCTAACTGTGAAAAAATGTTTTTTAAAAACCACAGAAGAAAGAAATATCAGTATAAATAATGGGAAAGATAATGATCCATGTATACACACACATTTAAGACAAAAGTCTACTTTCTGAAATTGAAACAAAAATAATAAATAGGTCATAATAAAACCTGCAGATAAGGGTTATTTTAAACAAAGATCAATATTTGAGAATGACATGACTTACTTGAAGATAAAATCACATATAGAATGTTAAGTAAAGATCCGACAATAATGTATAAAACTGAATTGGAAGTGCTTTTAAAAAAAGACTAAGGAGACATGTATTATCAATGAAAAAGAATATACATATTGATTAGTAAAATTTCAGTAAATACAACTTTTTTTATTGTTTGCTGAAAATTCACAAATCAGTAAAATCACCTCCTGGTCGCCCAGTTATCTTTGGCCAAGGGTCAATAAGAGCTGATTTGTCAGAATATATTGACCACTACTTACAAAAATATATCACTACCCTCCCTTTATTTTTGAAAGATTCCACTGAGGTCTTACAAATATTAGATAGGATAAAATGGGATGATAATTATATCCTGGTCACATGCAACATATCCTCATTATACACTTGTATTGAACATAATAAAAGTTTAGAAGCTGTACATTTTTATCCTCATAAAGATGGGACACTAGAAGATGAACAAAACAAGTTAATCTTGGATAGTATCAAGTATATATTGTAACATAATTTCTTCTCATTTGATGACAAGTATTATTTGCAACTTTGCGGGAAAGCAATGGGAACCAGGTTTTCTCCCAGCTACGCCAATTTGTTTATGGGTCTTTGGGAACACATTTTCCTAGACTCGGTTGATCTGGGAACAACCTGGTTCTCTATAAAAGATGCATAGATGATATTATAATCATCTGGAAAGAGAGAGAGGAATATGTAGATTGTTTTTTTTTTCAAGAATGAACAACAATGAAAGTAGTCTAAAGTTTACATATACTTGTAGTAGGCAACAGATACGATTTTTAGATCTAGATATCAGAATTGAAGACAATAAAATATTGACTAAAACATACTTCAAACCTGTGGATGCGAATAACTATATTCACACAGCTAGTTGCCATTTGGAGAAATGGAAAAAGAACATTACAAAAAAACCAATTCATGAGGATTCGTAAAAAATTGTAATAATGATGAAGGCTATTTAGTTCAATAAAATGTCTTAGCAAAGAAATTTGAAGAGAGAGGTTACTGTCTAGATATGATAGAAAATAAATAACAGAGAAGCTTGCATCAGTCTAGTGAAAATATATTTTATAATACTAAAAAGAACAGAGATAAGAAAATAGAAGAGAGTAAGCAAGTATTCCTTTCTTTCATTACACAATTTAACAGCAACAAAAGTCTGGTAGAAAGAATTCTGAGAAGACTCAGAGAAGTTACCTTCTGGACTTTGAATATTGGAAACTCTGAGTATTCACCTGTGTTTTTATACCTTTTTTTGTAAATGTGTTCATGAACTGTTATGTGTATATATACATTTTTATGTATTTTTATATGTGCTAATTAAATTGTACTCCTCTGAAATTGAACCCAATTCACTTCAACAGTTTGCACTATATTTTAGCTAAAAATAATTTATTCAATCACCATATTTACCTTTAGCAACCTCTCACACAGAGAAGTTGCTTTGTTTTTTCCCAGACATGATTGGATGGTCAACATCGCCAAGAGTTATCTCACATCCCAAACAAGAGTGTGTTTTTTTAGGGGTTACCATAGATTCGGTAGAGATGAAGATATTCCTAACAGACCAATGCAAACTCAAGCTTCAGTCGGCTTGCTGCAATCTTCAGGCTATTCCTTTGCCTTCAGTGGCAGAGTGCATGGAAGTAGTGTGTCTCATGGTGGCAGCTTCAGATGTCATTCCATTTTGCATGGTTTCATCTGAGACCTCTACAACTGTGCATGCTAAGACAGTGAAATGAAGACTACTCCGATCTGTCTGTTAGTGACCTTGGATCCTCCTACCAGACAGTCTGGGGGATTTCTACTCATCCAGTATCTCTAGGCATGAGTTTCCACTGTCTTGGGTCCACTGAGAGTTCGGGGAGTTTGGTCTCCTCAAGAGAAGTCTTTGCCCTTCAATGTCCTAGAAATCCAGACAATTTTTAATGCCTTACAAGTGTGGCCTCATCTATGCATTGTCCCTTTTCTTCACTTCCAATCAGACAATGTTACAAGAGTGGCGTACATAAATTGGGGGGGGGGGCAAGACGTTCCCTAGCCATGAAGCAGGTTAACTCACTTTATGTCATGGGCGGAAATGCATCAATGCACCATTTTCAGCCATCCACATCACTGAACTGGGAAGTGGATTATCTAAGTCATCAAGCTCTTCAATCATTCAGGGGAATGGTCTCTGAATCAGGAGATTTTCTATCCCCTTCTGTCCAGGTGGAGCGTTCCAGAGGTAGATCTCATGGTGTCCTGTCTAAATCACAAGCTTCCAAGATATGGTTTGAGATCCTCTGTTGGAGCTGATAGATACCTTGATGGCTCTGTGGTGGTATCGTCTGATTTATCCATTTCCTCCAATTGCCCTGCTCCCGCGAGTAGTTGCGCGGATCAAGCAGGAAAAGGTGTCAGCGATTCTCATAGCTCTGGCGTATCCTCACAGGACCTGGTATGGAGGTCCAGTGCTCCTCCCTGGTGGCTTCCCCAGTGACCAGATCTTCTCAGTCAGGGCCCATTCTTTTAACAATAATTGCAATCTCTCAGTTTAACTGCTTGGAGGTTGAACGGGTAATCTTATTGAAGAGAGGTTTCTCTGAATCAGTTACTAACTCTTTGATCCAGGCACGCAATCCGATCACTAGGAAAATTTACCATAAGGTATGGAAGGTTTATTTTTCCTGGTGTTCTCTTGACATTCAGTGAGAATTCCACAGATTCTTCAATTCATTCAAGAGGGTCTGGAAAAGGACGTATCGTCCAGCTCTTTAAAGGGTCAAATCTCTGCTATGTTGGTTCTGTTACATAGTAAGTTAGCTGGTTAGCCTGATATTCAATCCTTTGTACAGGCTTTGAGAAGGATCAAACCGTTAGTCAAGCCCATTGCTCCTCCTTGGAGCCTTAATTTGATTCTTAGAGTCTTACAACATCCTCCCTTTTGAACAAATGCATTCTTTGGATATCAAGATGCTGACTTGAAAAGTATTGTTTTTACTAGCAATCTCTTCTGCTCATAGAGTTTCAGAATTATCAGCTCTTTCCAGTGAGCATCTTTATCCTGGAATTCCATCCAAAGTTTTTGTCCTAACCCCAGTAGTGCTAAGGAAAAGCTAATACATAATTTAGATGTGGTTAGGGCACTAAAAAATTTTCTCCAAGCGACTAAAGATTTTCATCAGTCATCCAGTTTGTTGTAGTTTTTCTGGTAAGCATAAGGGCCAGAAGGCTATGGCTGTGTCTTTTTGGTTACAAAATTTGATTTGTGAAGCTTACTTGGTGGAAGGTCAAAAACTGGCTTTAAGAATTACTGTTCATTCTACTCGTTCGGTGTCCACTTCCTGTGCTTTCAAAAGTGAGGCCTCTGTAGAACAAATCTGCAAGGCTGCGACTTGGTCGTCTGCATACCTTTACTAAATTTTATCAATTTTATATTTTTGCATCAGCAGAGGCAGTTTTTGGAAGAAAGGTTCTTCAGGCAGTGGTTCCTAGTATATAGGTGCCTGCCTTACTGTTGTGCCACCCAGTTTTTTTCGTGGACTTCACGGCTTGGGTATTGTTTGCAAGAGTAAGGAATCATGGACTCAGTACCATTAAAAAGAAAACCTAATTTATTCTTAAAAAATAAATTAATTTCTTTCTCGGTACTAAGAGTCTACAAACCCACCAATTTCTTTCTGGACATAGGCTTTTGCTAAAACTTGACTTTTTTTTTGGATATTTAAATTAAAAACAAGATTACTGAGTGGGCTAAATTCAATTTATGATTTAATGAATTTTTGGTAAAAAAAAAAACAAAAACTGGAGTAATTACTTATTGGGGTGTTTTGATAACATACACCCTTTTTCAAAACTGTTCAGATTAAGGTATATTTCTCAGTATTGATGTAAGAGTATATACAGTATATATATATATATATGTATGAGAGAAATAAATAGTATGATCATTTAGGTTTTATTAATAAATAATTAAAATTCTTCAGAATTAAAGTCAAACCATATAAATATTCTTGGTACATGACCTTTGGCTAATAAAATAGTTAGAAATGCCTTCAAAAAGGCGGAGAGAATGGATCCCACTCCATATTTCCCTCCTACTTGACAAAAGACAAGCAATAACCTATTTGGAGGAGGAAAATAGTATGACTCTGAAAGACATAGGCACAAGAAAAATTAGCAGGGTGTGCAATCATATGGGTCAACATTAAGGTCCTGAAGATCGAAACATCCACAATGTGGCAATATATTCAAAAAGGGTCCATCATGGGACCGAGATTGCCAGTGAAATACTCAAAACATCAGTGTTTGAAGGAAGTCTCGCTTAGAAGCATTTTCACTATACATCTCAGTGGATGGGCAATGATTTTCTGATGCTTGCAATATATTCAAAGCAGCATTGTCACCTACATTGAAGGTGTAATGTAAATGATCTGATTACACAGTATTGTATAGCAATACAACTTACATGTGTCAACAGAAACTCATTCCCTTTTGTTATAATACAATAGTAGAATTGTGACATAAATAATACACCTAAAGGTAATGGGGGGTTGTGGGTATATAATCAATGTATATGTAATATTTAATTTATCTGTATTGTATTGTATAATGTTATAATACTTAATTTAAAGTCTTGTCGGGATTGTAAAAATAGTGTATTTTACCATTCCTGTTTTTTTTTTTTTAGGAAGATCTTGTGTTCACAATATTATTTCATAGAAGACAATAGCCGCGACTTTTATCTTTATTTATGTATTGCCAAAATACGTTTTCACTGTTGTGTACGTGTTATAATATTGTGATGGCATTGTAACAAAAGTGTTCAATATTAAAAACTATTTTTTTTTACAGTGCGGTCACAATATTAGAAGTATAACATGTTCAGCACAGTGAGAACTTATATTGGCAATACATAGATAAAAACAAGTCCAAGTTACTGTCTTCTATAAAATATTAATACTGCAAACACAAAATCTTTCTGAAAAAAACACAACAAAGGCAAAATACACGATTTTTACAATCACGAGAAGACTTTAAAAACATATAATATTATACAAAACAAGCAAAATAATGTTCCCTATGCACCACAGCCCATGGGCCATTCGCCTAAGGACAGGGGAGAAATTATTCCATTTCCCTTTCGCAAATCTCCCCTATATAGGATTGTTATAAGCAAGTCAGCAGTGCGAAGCTAGGCTGGCGTATCATATTGAGTTGGATTTATTTGAACATATTCCTTCGTCTTTGTATATATAACCGCCCATAAGAACATAATCTTGTTTACTATGCCATAATAGTGGAAACCGGTCATGTCCATAACAAGCCACGACATGTTCCTAGAATTTTAGTATTTCCAGCTTACTATGTATACTCTTCTCATATCTGCATCTTATGTTATTATCAATGTCTGCTATTTGTATATCCCGTAGGTTGCGTGTTTACTGTTTTGAATATCAGCTGTTTAGACGTAGAGCAATAATAGTCTATTACGATAGGACTAGCTAAAAGTGGGCATTGTTGTTTTTTAACCTATCCTGAGTCTGTTGTGTCCTTTTAAACATGTGTGAGGCTAGGCACTGTAGGCTATGACTACGGCAGCATTAGCCGAAACGCGTAAGCCATCCAGTGCTACGCCACTTGTATGCTTGTGTCCTTGAGGGTTGCAGTACCCCTGCTTTTAAAGTTGTTTCAATAAATATGGATTTTATTTAACTTTGGCAAACCATCCCCTCTTTTGTTTACTGGATTATACAATACAATACAGATAAAAGAAACATTGCATGTACATCAATCATATACCACATCCCCACTGCTATAGGTTTAATAGGAAGGCGCTTTTTTGCTGTTATCTTTATTACCAAAGTAGATTGCAGACGTCACAAATATAAAAGTGGACTGTAGGCGTTTCATCTCATTGTCATGAGTGTGTAATATTCAAAGCACTGTCTTCCATCTTGGATGCACCTTTTCAGCCATATCAGTCTTGCCGGCTATTCAATGGTGAGAATTTCCAGTGTGTCAAATCTAGTGAATGTACAGTGAAACTTAGTTTACAAATGCACCAAAACCATTGTTTTAGCAAATGCAGTGTTTGTTGTGTAAACACACTTTAAATACAACCACCCCCGACCCCTGCCAAGACTGCAGCAAGGTGGCGATGGGGGCAGACTTTTCTGAAGCTGCGATCCTTTTTATTTACTATGAGACATATATTGTTACTTGTCGGAACAGAGAGGTTCAGCCCACTTTTTTGGAATATATTGCCAGACCCATGGACTGGCGGACTGGCAGACTGGCAAGGTCAAAAAGGCAATTTCTTGTGGGTCTGACTATGTTTTGAATATCAGGACCTAAGTTTGAAGGCATTAGTTTACCTGTTTTTTCTCACAGTCTCATATTACCATATCAGTATTCTTTTATCAGTACCAATGAAGTTCTATCAATGCTGCAGAAGCAAACACATTGAACTAGTAGGAGTTAGTAAAATTATGTAATGAAGACCCATGGGACTGCCTTATATCTGTTGCACTAATTCTTCACAAAGACAGGTCGAGGAAGCTGCAATTACTTGAGTAGAATAAGCCTGAATCTTAAAAAGAATGCGCTTTTTTCCCCCTGATATTATAAGATTGGCTAAATACATTTTTGGAAGTTTTCTGGCTTTTCATGCAATCAGAAAGGGGAGAGAGAAGTGAGAAAGGGACAGAAAGGAGGGAAAGAGAGAGGGAAGAGGAGAGGATAGAAGGGGAAGATGAGAAGATGGAGATGATAGAAGAGAAGAAAAGGATAGAAGGGAGGGGGAGTAGCGAGAGAGAGAGGGAATAGAAGGGAGGGAGAGGATAGAAGGGAGGGAGGTATTTGGGGAGTGTAAACTGTGGCACAGAAGTTTGTGCGTTTTAAATATGAATAACTGCATAGGGTGCTAACATTATGTACACAGCCTCTCCCTACAGGTGGTCCCCTTAATATATAAAACATTATGCACTTAAACATCCTATTGGACTGCAGCAGTGCTCAGAGACAGATCTCATAGTGTGCAGACAGCAGACCTGAGCTCTTCTTGCACTCTCACAGGGGATCTGGATACCTCACTAACCATGTGTGCAGCAAGCATGCAAGATGCAACTGGGGAACTCTTGTTCTGTGGGGCTTGGATTTCTGCCACTGAGCGTACAGCACCACTTCTCTAGGTACTGGTGGTAATGTGGGCGGGAGTACAGGGGAGCCCAGCTAACATCACTAGTGTGTTACCCAGGCTTCCCAGTACTCCACATCAATGTGATCACACAGGGAGGGAGAAGTTGAAGTGGTGGCAATTCGGTATTGCAGACTGTCTCAGCAGGACAGACCTTAGAGTTCAGGACAGCTGGGAGGTAATGCAACATCATAAATCTGTGTAAAAGTGCCCCCATGAAATTTCCCTGCTTATATCTAAGCTTAAAAAAACCCTGCTGCACATGTTGCCACTGATACACCAGTACCCCCCCCCCCTCCCCTCAAAAAAATGATTCAGTGACGCTTGTTAAAAACTTTTCTAACAAAACACAATTTACCAAATTAACATTTTGCATAGAGATGAAGTATTTCAGGTTGAAGTTGTGTCTAAAATAACTGATTTTTATTTTATAACGTTAATATCTGTATTTGTTTTAGGCTAAATGGGAGCTATGAGGCTTTAAAAGGTGGCAGCACAATAGAAGCTATGGAAGACTTCACTGGAGGTGTTGCAGAAACATATGAAACCAAAAGTGCCCCTGATAATTTTTATGATATAATGGACAAGGCTCTTAAAAGAGGATCAATGTTGGGCTGTTCTATTGATGTAAGCACTATCCTAAATGCTAATTATGTATATTAACACATGTACATTTGGGTAAAACTTCTCACAAGAGTTACATTGAAACCAAGGAAGCACTATTTTAATAAAGTTAAAATAACAACAACAAAAAAGACAAAATGGTGTATAGATTACACAATGTTAATTTTTATATATATACACAGGTATATATATATATATATATATATATATATATATATATATATATATATATATATATATATATATATATATATATATATATATATATAAACCTTATAAACTTATACAATACCATTCCTTTAGAAACAAGTGCAGTCAATTTTAAACATTTCATAGTGCATTAGAGTGTGCACCCACTAATTCTGATAGATATATATATATATATATATATATATAATACGTTAGTGTACACTTACCATTAGTGCACATGCGCGCATATACACATGTACTCATATACACGCACATGTACACACTAAAATATACACTTACACACTCACTGATTATAAACGCGTATGTGCTAATACACATTCACCCCCTCCCATGCCCATACACATTTTCACATCCCACTCCAATGCTGATACCACTACTACCCCCCTTCCATGCCCATTCTCTCTCTCTCTCCCCTTCCATGCTCATACCCCTTCTTTCTCCTCCCCTTCAATGCCCCTTATCTCACCCCCCTTACATGTCCATATGCCTTATTGCCCCTCCACACTCTAACATTAGTGCTAAATTAGGCGCATGGTGGCAATGCACTTTAAGGAGGGGGTGGGAATATGACAACACATCATATCCCCTGCTTCCCTTACCGATTGGCTGAAACGTACTGCAGGGAAGCCTGTTAAAACGAGAGGGATCCTGCAAGGACTCGGCGAGGGCACCTGTCAGAGGGGTCACTGTGCGACAGGCGTGATCTTTGTGTGCACAAGGGTGATTTTAGTGTGAGCCCAGGCCTATGAAAATGTAATTGAAATAAATATCCCAAGTAATCAAGAAATTCTTTAATCCAGATTTCCTGTTTTTTAGTAATAATTACCTGATATTCTTATTACATCTTGTGTGAGCACTACACACCAGAGCTCTGAAGGATGCTTGCAGATTGTTCTTACATGCATTTTTTTCTTTCAAGGACAAATATACAATTTTTGCCCTTTCCCTTAACAGAACAACTGTTTTCTTTTTTAAAAGAACATTAAACACCTCTAGCTTTTGTATAAAAAGTGTGCTTTGTTCCACGCTCCCAAAAAAATAATTCTGTAAACTGCAAAAGTTTCAAATCATATAAAAATTTTTTTAGTAGTTTTCAGCATTTTGGAAACCTAGGTTATAGATTTTGCTGTTTTACCTCTCTAGGGCCTAGATTTGGAGTTCGGCGGTAAAAGGGCTGTTAACGCTCCGCAGGTTTTTTTCTGGCCGCACCATAAATTTAACTCTGGTATCGAGAGTTCAAACAAATGCTGCGTTAGGCTCCAAAAAAGGAGCGTAGAGCATATTTACCGCAAATGCAACTCTCGATACCAGAGTTGCTTACGGACGCGGCTGGCATCAAAAACGTGCTCGTGCACGATTCTCCCATAGGAAACAATGGGGCAGTTTGAGCTGAAAAAAAACCTAACACCTGCAAAAAAGCAGCGTTCAGCTCTTAACGCAGCCCCATTGTTTCCTATGGGGAAACACTTCCTACGTCTGCACCTAACACTCTAACATGTACCCCGAGTCTAAACACCCCTAACCTTACACTTATTAACCCCTAATCTGCCGCCCCCGCTATCGCTGACCCCTGCATTACACTTTTAACCCCTAATCTGCCGCTCCGTAAACCGCCGCCACCTACGTTATCCCTATGTACCCCTAATCTGCTGCCCTAACATCGCCGACCCCTATGTTATATTTATTAACCCCTAATCTGCCCCCCACAACGTCGCCGACACCTGCCTACACTTATTAACCCCTAATCTGCCGAGCGGACCTGAGCGCTACTATAATAAAGTTATTAACCCCTAATCCGCCTCACTAACCCTATCATAAATAGTATTAACCCCTAATCTGCCCTCCCTAACATCGCCGACACCTACCTTCAATTATTAACCCCTAATCTGCCGACCGGAGCTCACCGCTATTCTAATAAATGTATTAACCCCTAAAGCTAAGTCTAACCCTAACACTAACACCCCCCTAAGTTAAATATAATTTTTATCTAACGAAATAAATTAACTCTTATTAAATAAATAATTCCTATTTAAAGCTAAATACTTACCTGTAAAATACATCCTAATATAGCTACAATATAAATTATAATTATATTATAGCTATTTTAGGATTAATATTTATTTTACAGGCAACTTTGTAATTATTTTAACCAGGTACAATAGCTATTAAATAGTTAAGAACTATTTAATAGTTACCTAGTTAAAATAATAACAAATTTACCTGTAAAATAAATCCTAACCTAAGATATAATTAAACCTAACACTACCCTATCAATAAAATAATTAAATAAAATACCTACAATTACCTACAATTAACCTAACACTACACTATCAATAAATTAATTAAACACAATTGCTACAAATAAATAAAATTAAATAAACTATCTAAAGTACAAAAAATAAAAAAGAACTAAGTTACAGAAAATAATAAAATATTTACAAACATAAGAAAAATATTACAACAATTTTAAACTAATTACACCTACTCTAAGCCCCCTAATAAAATAACAAAGCCCCCCAAAATAAAAAATTCCCTACCCTATTCTAAAATACAAATATTACAAGCTCTTTTACCTTACCAGCCCTGAACAGGGCCCTTTGCGGGGCATGCCCCAAGAATTTCAGCTCTTTTGCCTGTAAAAAAAAACATACAATACCCCCCCCCCAACATTACAACCCACCACCCACATACCCCTAATCTAACCCAAACCCCCCTTAAATAAACCTAACACTACCCCCCTGATGATCTTCCTACCTTGTCTTCACCATGCCAGGTTCACCGATCCGTCCTGGCTCCAAGATCTTCATCCAACCCAAGCGGGGGCTAGACATCCACTGAAGAAGTCCAGAAGAGGGTCCAAAGTCTTCCTCCTATCCGGCAAGAAGAGGACATCCGGACCGGCAAACATCTTCTCCAAGCGGCATCTTCTATCTTCTTCCATCCGATGACGACCGGCTCCATCTTGAAGACCTCCAGCGCGGATCCATCCTCTTCTTCCGACGACTAGACGACGAATGACGGTTCCTTTAAGGGACGTCATCCAAGATGGCGTCCCTCGAATTCCGATTGGCTGATAGGATTCTATCAGCCAATCGGAATTAAGGTAGGAATTTTCTGATTGGCTGATGGAATCAGCCAATCAGAATATAGTTCAATCCGATTGGCTGATCCAATCAGCCAATCAGATTGAGCTCGCATTCTATTGGCTGTTCCGATCAGCCAATAGAATGCGAGCTCAATCTGATTGGCTGATTGGATCAGCCAATCGGATTGAACTATATTCTGATTGGCTGATTCCATCAGCCAATCAGAAAATTCCTACCTTAATTCCGATTGGCTGATAGAATCCTATCAGCCAATCGGAATTCGAGGGACGCCATCTTGGATGACGTCCCTTAAAGGAACCGTCATTCGTCGTCTAGTCGTCGGAAGAAGAGGATGGATCCGCGCTGGAGGTCTTCAAGATGGAGCCGGTCGTCATCGGATGGAAGAAGATAGAAGATGCCGCTTGGAGAAGATGTTTGCCGGTCCGGATGTCCTCTTCTTGCCGGATAGGAGGAAGACTTTGGACCCTCTTCTGGACTTCTTCAGTGGATGTCTAGCCCCCGCTTGGGTTGGATGAAGATCTTGGAGCCAGGACGGATCGGTGAACCTGGCATGGTGAAGACAAGGTAGGAAGATCATCAGGGGGGTAGTGTTAGGTTTATTTAAGGGGGGTTTGGGTTAGATTAGGGGTATGTGGGTGGTGGGTTGTAATGTTGGGGGGGGGTATTGTATGTTTTTTTTTACAGGCAAAAGAGCTGAAATTCTTGGGGCATGCCCCGCAAAGGGCCCTGTTCAGGGCTGGTAAGGTAAAAGAGCTTGTAATATTTGTATTTTAGAATAGGGTAGGGAATTTTTTATTTTGGGGGGCTTTGTTATTTTTTTAGGGGGCTTAGAGTAGGTGTAATTAGTTTAAAATTGTTGTAATATTTTTCTTATGTTTGTAAATATTTTATTATTTTCTGTAACTTAGTTCTTTTTTATTTTTTGTACTTTAGATAGTTTATTTAATTTTATTTATTTGTAGCAATTGTGTTTAATTAATTTATTGATAGTGTAGTGTTAGGTTAATTGTAGGTAATTGTAGGTAGTTTATTTAATTATTTTATTGATAGGGTAGTGTTAGGTTTAATTATATCTTAGGTTAGGATTTATTTTACAGGTAAATTTGTTATTATTTTAACTAGGTAACTATTAAATAGTTCTTAACTATTTAATAGCTATTGTACCTGGTTAAAATAATTACAAAGTTGCCTGTAAAATAAATATTAATCCTAAAATAGCTATAATATAATTATAATTTATATTGTAGCTATATTAGGATGTATTTTACTGGTAAGTATTTAGCTTTAAATAGGAATTATTTATTTAATAAGAGTTAATTTATTTCGTTAGATAAAAATTATATTTAACTTAGGGGGGTGTTAGTGTTAGGGTTAGACTTAGCTTTAGGGGTTAATACATTTATTAGAATAGCGGTGAGCTCCGGTCGGCAGATTAGGGGTTAATAATTGAAGGTAGGTGTCGGCGATGTTAGGGAGGGCAGATTAGGGGTTAATACTATTTATGATAGGGTTAGTGAGGCGGATTAGGGGTTAATAACTTTATTATAGTAGCGCTCAGGTCCGCTCGGCAGATTAGGGGTTAATAAGTGTAGGTAGGTGTCGGCGACGTTGAGGGGGGCAGATTAGGGGTTAATAAATATAACATAGGGGTCGGCGATGTTAGGGGTAGCAGATTAGGGGTACATAGGGATAACGTAGGTGGCGGCGATTTGCGGTCGGAAGATTAGGGGTTAATTATTTTAAGTAGCTTGCGGCGACGTTGTGGGGGGCAAGTTAGGGGTTAATAGATATAATACAGGGGTCGGCGGTGTTAGGGGCAGCAGATTAGGGGTACATAAGTATAACGTAGGTGGCGGTCGGCAGATTAGGGGTTAAAAATTTAAATCGAGTGGCGGCGATGTGGGGGGACCTCGGTTTAGGGGTACATAGGTAGTTTATGGGTGTTAGTGTACTTTAGGGTACAGTAGTTAAGAGCTTTATAAACCGGCGTTAGCCAGAAAGCTCTTAACTCCTGCTATTTTCAGGCGGCTGGAATCTTGTCGTTAGAGCTCTAACGCTCACTGCAGAAACGACTCTAAATACCGGCGTTAGGAAGATCCCATTGAAAAGATAGGCTACGCAAATGGCGTAGGGGGATCTGCGGTATGGAAAAGTCGCGGCTGAAAAGTGAGCGTTAGACCCTTTAATCAATGACTCCAAATACCAGCGGGCGGCCAAAACCAGCGTTAGGAGCCTCTAACGCTGGTTTTGACGGCTACCGCCGAACTCTAAATCTAGGCCTAGGGATCTTAGACAAAGCACAATTTTTACAAAAAAGCAATAGATGTTTAAGATAGCCCTACACGATTATTTAAGAGACAGAGGTGAATACAAAACACACAAACTGAGCGAAAAAAGTGGATGATCTCTGTATAATGCTCACTAGTACTAAAACATGTGTATTAAAGCACATAGCCACTATGAACCATTATGAAGATGAATACAGTTAAAGAAACATTTAGCATTTGAGAAATATACACTGAATAATAAAAATACTTTTAAAAGGATACAGATCATCTTTGAAGCATACAAAACGGATTTTGTTTTGCTTTATATATAGGTACCATTGTTGTTTCTATTCAATCCACCAAGACCTTCTCTGCCCCCTATGTAAGTTCACCTGCTCAAAGCACCCAGACCCACTGACACAATGACTCCCCAAATACCCACACCCTATGGCAATTTACCCAAAACAGTAAGTTCCAGCTGATGCAGTTATTTCCTTCACTGCTGGATGGATCCACAATTTTAATTAAAGGGATATGAAACCCATTTTTTTCTTCTTTAATGATTCAGATAGAGCATACAATTTTAAAAAACATTTTCTAATTTACTCCTATTATCATTTTTTCTTTGTTTTCTTGCTATCTTTATTTGGAAACCAGGAATCTAAGCTTAGGAGCCGGACCTTTTTTTTGTTTAGCACATGGGTAGTGCTTGCTGATTGGTGGCTAAATGTAGCCATCAATCAGCAAGCGCTACCCAGGTGGCTGGACCAAAAATGGTCCGGCTCCTTAGCTAGAGATTCCTGCTTTTCAAATAAAGATACCAAAAGAATAAATAAAAATTGATAATAAGACTCAATTAGAAAGTTGCTTAAAATGGCATGCTCTATCTGAATCATGAAAGAAAAAAATTGGGTTTCATATCCCTTTAAGCCCTAACACCCTGCTCCTTCCAGCCATAAGTTACCCATGTAGGGAGTCATCAATGCTTGCTATAGGGGCACTGGGGATGCTAGCAGTATAGGAGAACCATAATGTTTTATGCATTAACAATTTATAATTTTAGTCTTGTAAAGCATGTATTTATTTTACTGTACTGCTTTTACAGATCACAAGTTCTGCTGAAACAGAGGCTAAAACCCCACAAGGACTTGTAAAAGGACATGCATATTCAATAACTGGTCTGGATGTTGTAAGTGGCAAACATATTTGTGTACTAAGATTTATTAAAGCCTATAATATGTCTCAAGGAGATTTGGGTTTTAGGCAGGTTCTAAGCAAAATGCTTCTTTTTCTGCATTCACTAAAGAGTTTCTTATTTCTAATTGTTAACTTATGTATAGCTTGTCACATGTAATCTTTCTCATGAAAGGCTGATACAATATAATAAGGACATTTTATCACATTAATGCAACCATCACTAGAATCTTACATAACAAAAAAATGTGAGATGACATCTGTTATTGAGATTAATCTTGTCACTGGCTGATGTGTTCATTTTTGTCACAAATTCTTAGCAGATAGTAATCTGATATTTGCACATGATTTACATTTCTTGTGTATCTAATGAGATAATCATCTGCCAAATGATGAGAACCATACTGAGCAGTTTTAGTGTTTTTTTTCTAAAAGGACACTAAAGTCAAAATTAAACTTTCATGATTTCAGATAGAGCATGCGATTTTAAAAAACTTTCCAAATCACTTCCATTATCAAAATGTGCACAGTCTTTTTATATGCACACTTTGAGACACCAGCTCCTATTGAGCATGTGCAAGAATTCACAGTATATACATATATGCATTTTGTGATTGGACGATGGCTGTCACATGATCCAGGAAGATGGTCCTTTACCTACACTATATACTTTGTTTCACAGCCTAAATATCATTACTTTTTTTTCTTCATTCATTTTGTATGTATATTGTTTGCCATTGGCTCACTTTTATCTCTCCCTAACTAGCTTGTTGTTTTATCATCTTATTTACTTCAGTTCCTATCTAGCTTTATAATTAAAAGCTTTACATTTATTTTTTCATTATTAAAAAAGAAATAAAAACCTATGCATAATATTTTCTTGCTAATCTTTGCTTTGATTACATATTTAATGACAGCATTAATTTAGTTTTTAAACCCCTGTAAATATGCCTTCCTGGGGCCCCATCCGATATGCAGCGTCGCCCGCAAAAGCCGGCGACGCCAGTTTTTGCGTGGGTTTGGTATCCTATATACAGCGCCGCATATAAATACGCCACGTATATTTCACCCATCGGACGTAGTTTTTTCCCCCATAGACTAACATATAAAACTCACGCAATTTGGTATCCAATATCCAGCGCAAGGCCTTACGTGGCGAAAATGGAGAAAACTCACTCCATTTTCACCTCGCCATAAAATGCAGCCATAGCAGGTCTTGCGCGGAGTATGGGAGCACCGTAACTCCCTAAAATGCCTGCAAAAAAAAACCTAACACCTAACGCATGCGCAATGTCTATCTACCTGTCAACCACAATCCCCCACCGCAATACCTAATAAAGTGTATTAACCCCTAAACCGCTCCTGGACCCCGCTGTCACCTACATTATATGTATTAACCCCTAAACTGCCTCTCCCGGACCCCGCCACACTTAAATAAAGTGTTTAACCCCTAAACCGCCACTCCCGGACCCCGCCGCCACCTACATTAAATATATTAACCTCTAATCTGACCCCCCTACACCGCCGCCACCTACATTAAATGTATTACCCCCTAAACCTGATTGGATCAGCCAATAGAATGCAAGGTCAATTCTATTGGCTGATCCAATCAGCCAATCGGATTGAACTTCAATCCGATTGGCTGATTAAATCAACCAATCGGATTTTTCTACCTTAATTCCGATTGGCTGATAGAATCCTATCAGCCAATCGGAATTCAAGGGACGCCATCTTGGATGACGTCATTTAAAGGACCAGCCATTCGTCGGGTAGTCGTCGGCCTAGAAGGATGTTCCGCGCCGGAGGTCTTCAAGATGGAGCCGTTCCTCGTCGGATGGATGAAGATAGAAGATGCCGCTTGGATGAAGATGTCTGCCGGTCCGGATGTCCTCTTCTGCCCGGATAGGATGAAGACTTCTGCCGGTCTGGATGTCCTCTTCTGCCCCATTGGATAACCACTGGTGCCCGGGCTGGGTGAAAACGGCTCAAGCTAGGGTGATCTTCAATGGGGTAGTGTTAGGTTTTTTAAGGGGGGATCGGGTGGGTTTTCGAGTAGGGGTGTGTGGGTGGTGGGTTGTAATGTTGGGGGGTATTGTATTTCTTTTTTTTACAGGCAAAAGAGCTGATTACTTTGGGGCAATGCCCCGCAAAAGGCCCTTTTAAGGGCTATTTCTAATTTAGTTTAGGATAGGGAATTTTATTATTTTATTAAGCTTATTTATTTTATTAGGGGGCTTAGATTAGGTGTAATTAGATTAAACTTCTTGTAATATTTTTTTATTTTTTGTAATTTAGTGTTTGTTTTTTTGTAATATAGTTTAGTTTATTTAATTGTATTTTATTTTAGATAATTGTAGTTAATTTATTTAATTAATTTATTGATAGTGTAGTGTTAGGTGTATTTGTAACTAACTAGGTTAGGATTTATTTTACAGGTAATTTTGTAATTATTTTAACTAGGTAGCTATTAAATAGTTATTAAATATTTAATAGCTATTGTACCTAGCTAAAATAAATACAAAGTTATCTGTAAAATAAATATAAATCCTAAAATAGCTACAATGTAATTATTAATTATATTGTAGCTATCTTAGGGTTTATTTTATAGGTAAGTATTTAGTTTTAAATAGGAATAATTTAGTTAATAATATTAATATTATTTATATTTATTTAAATAATAATTAAGTTAGGGGGTGTTAGGGTTAGACTTAGGTTTAGGGGGTAATTCATTTAATGTAGGTGGCGGCAGTGTAGGGGGGTCAGATTAGCGGTTAATACATTTAATATAGGTGGCGGCGGGGTCCGGGAGCGGCGGTTTAGGGGTTAATACATATAATGTAGGTGGCGGTGGGCTCCGGAATCGGCAGTTTAGGGGTTAATACTAGGATAGGTTTATTGTGGTGTGGGCTATGGTGGTTTAGGGGTTAAGAATTAGGCTTATTGCGTTGTGGGGGGTTGTTGGTCTAGGGGTTAATACATTTATTATTAGGAGTGAGAGGGGTGATTGCGGATATAGGGGTATACGTCTCGGGCTGATTTTTGGGAGGCGTGTTAGACAGTTACGGGAGATTTAATATTTTAGTTAGTTTTTTTAGGTGCAGGCAGTTTCTAAAGTGCCGTAAGTCACTGGCGACTCCAGAAATTTGTAGTTACGCTAATTTCTGGACATCGCTAGTTTGTCCGACTTACGGCACTTTAGCAACTGCCGGCGGGGTATATGTAATACCCCGATGTGCAAGGTGAAACTACAGGCGGCGCGGGCTCCCTCGCTTGCGCCGAAAACTACGCCGTATATCGGATCGCACCCCTAGCTTTGGACTACATTTGTCTATCTCAGAGCTAATTCATTATAATATAAATGCATAACTTGTCTGACATTTAATTAATGGTTAAGGGAAACCTATCTACATCTTAAATCCTCACTCTGTCCTGTTCTTTCATTTAATTCTATGTCCATATTAAGGTTTTTATGTTATAATAAATGATAAATACTTAAAGGGACAGTCTATCTTTTTAAACAATTAAAAATTCTGGAATAGACAATCCGTTTATTCCCCATTCCCAAGTTTTGCACAACCAACACGGTTATTTTAATATACTTTTAACCTCTTTGATTAGCTTGTATTTAAGCCTCTGCAGACTGCCCCCTTATATAAGTCCTTTTGACAGACTTGAATTTTAGCCAATTAGTGCTGACTCATAAATACCTCCATGGGAGTGAGCATAATGTTTACCTATATGAAACACATGAACTAGTGCTGTCTAGCTGGGAAAAATGGTCAAAATGCACTGGGATAGAGGAGGCTTTCAAGGTTTTAGAAATTAGCATATGAGCCTACCTAGGTTTAGCTTTCAACAAAGAATAGCAAGCGAACAAAGCAAATTTGATGATAAAAGTAATTTGGAAAGTTGTTTAAAATTGCATGCCCTAGATAAATCATGAAAGTTTAATTTTGACGTGGCTGCCCTTTTAAGTGCTGAAAGTGAGAAATTTGGCTTTTGTCACAAGCAAGATGCCGTAAAAAATATTTCCCTAAACAAGAATGAATCTTGATATTTTATATCTTCCTTTCATTAATGTTAGCATTTTGAATGAAATTAAATGTGGCTATGACTAAAAGCAATTCTATTTTTATCTAAAGGTAAATTTCAGAGGTCAAAAAGTAAAGCTCATCAGAGTAAGAAACCCTTGGGGGCAGGTTGAATGGAATGGACCCTGGAGTGACAAGTAAGTTATAAATTACAATAGGTGTATTTAGCTGGATAATTTAAGGTGCAGGTTTTTTTTCTCGTTTTTAATCATTGGCAATGCTGTAGCAATAAAAACCTGTATAGGATATGCTTAAATTGTCATTATTTTTTAAACAAACCAACTCAATTATTATGTCTGTCTGTGATACAATAAAATTTAGAAATGTCCATTATAATAACCAAATGTGCACACTTAGGGGCCGATTTATTAAGCTCTGTATGGAGCTGGATGCCCCTGTTTCCACGCAAGTCTTTAGGCTCGCCGGAAACAGAAGTTATTAAGCAGGGGTCTAAAGACCGATCTTTAAAGGGATAATAAATAACCCCAATTTTTTTCTTTCAGGATTCAGATAGATCATGCAATTTTAAGAAACTTTCTAATTTACTCCTATTATCAATTTGTCTTTGTTCTCTTGTTATCTTTTTTTGAAAAGCAAGAATAAAAGCTTAGGAGGCGGCCCATTTTAGGTTCAGCACATGGGTACTGCTTGCTGATTGGTGGCTAAATGTAGCCACCAATCAGCAAGCGCTATCCAGGGTGCTGAACCAAAAATGGGCCGGCTCCTAAACATTCATTAATGTCTTTTCAAATAAAGATACCAAGAGAACAAAGACAAATTGATAATAGGAGTAAATTAGAAAGTTGCTTAAAATTGCATGCTCTATCTTAATCATTAAAGAAAACAATTGGGTTTAGTGTCCCTTTAAGCCTTTGGCTGGGGGGTCCTCCTGGTGGCCAGGTTCTTAATTCCCACAAGTAATGAATGAAACGGTCTAAAGACCACTACTCCATAACTTGTCCGCCTGCTCTGAGGTGGCGGACAGAAATCAACCCGATCGAATACGATCGGGTTGATTGCACCCCCTGCTAACGGCCGATTGACCGCAAATCTGCAGGGGACGGCATTGCACCAGTAGTTTACAAGAACTGCTGGTGCAATGATAAGGAGTGATACGCTACATTGTATCATGTTCGCTCACACTATGATAAATCTACCCCTTAGGGCTGTATCAAATAAAAGAAGGCATCCTGATCAAATGATGCTGGCAAAATAGTGCAAAGCAATGCGCTGCTGGCATCCATGTGGTTAAAGATAGTTTGCACCCCAGGCAGCACACTATGATGTGCAGATAACACTACTATGTTCGCAAAGTCACTTGCAGCATTGTTGCCCCAGTGATATCTTGAACACAAGCAACATTGTTGCAGTTGTAATATTGGGGATCAGGGGAAATTTAAGAAAAGAACCACATGTATCTGATATGTAGCTGTTCACATTTTAGTTAGAGAAAACACAAATAAAGGAATGTAGCTAATTTCTGCAATGTTTTTGTAGACACACAAAAGGGTTAACAAAAAGGATACATTTTTGTCCCCCAAAATAGACATTCCTGTACTAGAAAAAACAAACAAAATAGAACAATTTTTTTGTTTTTATGCTCACGAAACATGTCACTGTCCACCAAGAAAGCAGCAAAAGTCCAGTTTTATCAGTTAGAGAGCAATCAGTTGAGGAACAATGTACTGTAATGTAATGCAAGTATATTATCAGAGTTCATTTTATTCCAAACACCCTTTTAAATGGACTGGGCTCTCTCTCCCAATCAGAGACTGGTTTCTGCTGTTACTTCTTGTTTACATTTCTTTTCTATAGAGAATACTGCAGTATTCATACTTTCAGTAGAGCTGGTGGTTTAAACAGGCTAAATCATCTATTTTAAATAAAGGTAACATAGCTATTTGTAAACAATTTAATACACCTCAGCAAGTAACATGGCTCATTAGGAACATATGGGCTAGATTACGAATATGAAGCGCTAACAGTTATGCGTAAGCGTATTACAAGTTGAAAGTAAATGCGATTGCTTCAGCTCAATTCAAGTTAACACATGTCGGGTTAGCACAACCTCAGAGCTTACTTTTTAATGTAGCGCTGACATTCAAATACCCAGCGCTCCACCGCCCACTTCAAAAGTCTATTTTATTCTGTGAGCTAAAAACAAAATTTATGCTTACCTGATAAATTTCTTTCTCCTGTAGTGTAGTCAGTCCACGGGTCATCCATTACTTATGGGATTATAACTCCTCCCTAACAGGAAGTGCAAGAGGATCACCCAAGCAGAGCTGCTATATAGCTCCTCCCCTCTACGTCATACCCAGTCATTCGACCAAAACCAAACGAGAAAGGAGAAACTATAGGGTGCAGTGGTGACTGGAGTTTAATTTAAAATTTTAGACCTGCCATAAAAAACAGGGCGGGCCGTGGACTGACTACACTACAGGAGAAAGGAATTTATCAGGTAAGCATAAATTTTGTTTTCTCCTGTTAAGTGTAGTCAGTCCACGGGTCATCCATTACTTATGGGATACCAATACCAAAGCTAAAAGTACACGGATGACGGGAGGGACAGGCAGGATCTTTACACGGAAGGAACCACTGCCTGAAGAACCTTTCTCCCAAAAACAGCCTCCGAAGAAGCAAAAGTGTCAAATTTGTAAAATTTGGAAAAAGTGTGAAGTGAAGACCAAGTTGCAGCCTTGCAAATCTGTTCAACAGAGGCCTCATTCTTAAAGGCCCAAGTGGAAGCCACAGCTCTAGTAGAATGAGCTGTAATTCTATCAGGAGGCTGCTGTCCAGCAGTCTCATAGGCTAAACGTATTATGCTACGAAGCCAGAAAGAGAGAGAGGTAGCAGAAGCTTTTTGACCTCTCCTCTGTCCAGAATAAACGACAAACAGGGAAGAAGTTTGGCGAAAATCTTTAGTTGCCTGTAAATAAAATTTCAGGGCACGGACTACGTCCAGATTGTGCAGAAGTCGCTCCTTCTTTGAAGAAGGGTTAGGGCACAATGATGGAACAACAATCTCTTGATTGATATTCCTGTTAGTGACTACCTTAGGTAAGAACCCAGGTTTAGTACGCAGAACTACCTTGTCTGAATGAAAAATCAGATAAGGAGAATCACAATGTAAGGCCGATAACTCAGAGACTCTTCGAGCTGAGGAAATAGCCATTAAAAACAGAACTTTCCAAGATAACAGCTTGATATCAATGGAATGAAGGGGTTCAAACGGAACACGTTGTAAAACGTTAAGAACTAAGTTTAAGCTCCACGGCAGAGCAACAGTCTTAAACACAGGTTTAATCCTGGCCAAAGCCTGACAAAAAGCCTGAACGTCTGGAACTTCTGACAGACGTTTGTGCAAAAGGATGGACAGAGCTGAGATCTGTCCCTTTAAAGAACTAGCAGATAAACCCTTTTCTAAACCTTCTTGTAGAAAAGACAATATCCTAGGAATCCTAACCTTACTCCATGAGTAACTCTTGGATTCGCACCAATGTAAATATTTACGCCATATTTTATGGTAAATTTTCCTGGTAACAGATTTCCTCGCCTGTATTAAGGTATCAATTACTGACTCCGAAAATCCACGCTTTGATAAAATCAAGCGTTCAATCTCCATGCAGTCAGCCTCAGAGGAATTAGATTTGGATGTTTGAAAGGACCCTGAATCAGAAGGTCCTGTCTCAGAGGCAGAGACCATGGTGGACAGGATGACATGTCCACTAGATCTGCATACCAGGTCCTGCGTGGCCACGCAGGCGCTATTAGAATCACCGATGCTCTCTCCTGTTTGATCCTGGCAATCAATCGAGGAAGCATCGGGAAGGGTGGAAACACATAAGCCATGTTGAAGGCCCAAGGTGCTGTCAGAGCATCTATCAGAACCGCTCCCGGGTCCCTGGACCTGGATCCATAACAAGGAAGCTTGGCGTTCTGGCGAGACGCCATGAGATCCAGATCTGGTTTGCCCCAACGCCAAAGTATTTGGGCAAAGACCTCCGGATGAAGTTCCCACTCCCCCGGATGAAAAGTCTGGCGACTTAGAAAATCCGCCTCCCAGTTCTCCACGCCTGGGATGTGGATCGCTGATAGGTGGCAAGAGTGAGACTCTGCCCAGTGAATTATCTTTGAGACTTCCATCATCGCTAGGGGACTCCTTGTCCCTCCCTGATGGTTGATGTAAGCCACAGTCGTGATGTTGTCCGACTGAAACCTGATGAACCTCAGAGTTGCTAACTGAGGCCAAGCCAGAAGGGCATTGAAAACTGCTCTTAATTCCAGAATATTTATGGGAAGGAGACTCTCCTCCTGAGTCCATGATCCCTGAGTCTTCAGGGAATTCCAGACAGCGCCCCAACCTAGCAGGCTGGCGTCTGTTGTTACAATCGTCCAATCTGGCCTGCTGAAGGGCATCCCCTTGGACAGATGTGGCCGAGAGAGCCACCATAGAAGAGAATTTCTGGTCTCTTGATCCAGATTCAGCATAGGGGACAAATCTGAGTAATCCCCATTCCACTGACTTAGCATGCACAATTGCAGTGGTCTGAGATGCAGGCGTGCAAAGGGTACTATGTCCATTGCCGCTACCATTAAGCCGATTACCTCCATGCATTGAGCCACTGACGGGTGTGGAATGGAATGAAGGACACGGCAAGCATTTAGGAGTTTTGTTAACCTGTCCTCTGTCAGGTAAATTTTCATTTCTACAGAATCTATAAGAGTCCCTAAGAAGGGAACTCTTGTGAGTGGCAATAGAGAACTCTTTTCTTCGTTCACTTTCCACCCATGTGACCTTAGAAATGCCAGTACTAACTCTGTATGAGACTTGGCAGTTTGGAAACTTGACGCTTGTATCAGAATGTCGTCTAGGTACGGAGCTACCGATATACCTCGCGGTCTTAGTACCGCCAGAAGAGAACCCAGAACCTTTGTAAAGATTCTTGGAGCAGTAGCTAAGGGAAGAGCTACAAACTGGTAATGCCTGTCTAGGAAGGCAAACCTTAGGTACCGGTAATGATCTTTGTGAATCGGTATGTGAAGGTAGGCATCCTTTAAATCCACAGTGGTCATGTTCTGACCCTTTTGGATCATGGGTAAGATTGTCCGAATAGTTTCCATTTTGAACGATGGAACTCTTAGGAATTTGTTTAGGATCTTTAAATCCAAGATTGGTCTGAAGGTTCCTTCTTTCTTGGGGACCACAAACAGATTTGAGTAAAACCCTTGTCCGTGTTCCGACCGCGGAACCGGGTGGATCACTCCCATTAGTAAAAGATCTTGTACACAGCGTAGAAACGCCTCTTTCTTTATCTGGTTTGTTGACAACCTTGAAAGATGAAATCTCCCTTTTGGAGGAGAAGCTTTGAAGTCCAGAAGATATCCCTGAGATATGATCTATAACGCCCAGGGATCCTGGACATCTCTTGCCCAAGCCTGGGCGAAGAGAGAAAGTCTGCCCCCCACTAGATCCGTTTCCGGATTGGGGGCCCTCACTTCATGCTGTCTTAGGGGCAGCAGCAGGTTTTCTGGCCTGCTTGCCCTTGTTCCAGGTCTGGTTAGGTTTCCAGCCCTGTCTGTAGCGAGCAACAGTTCCTTCCTGTTTTGGAGCGGAGGAAGTTGATGCTGCTCCTGCCTTGAAGTTACGAAAGGCACGAAAATTAGACTGCTTAGCCCTTGGTTTGGCTCTGTCTTGAGGCAGGGCATGGCCCTTACCTCCAGTAATGTCAGCGATAATTTCTTTCAAACCGGGCCCGAATAATGTCTGCCCTTTGAAAGGTATGTTAAGCAATTTAGATTTAGAAGTCACATCGGCTGACCAGGATTTAAGCCACAGCGCTCTGCGCTCCTGAATGGTGAATCCGGAGTTCTTAGCCGTAAGCTTAGTTAAGTGTACTACAATAAATAAATGAGCTTAAGGACTCTAAGCTTGTCTATAATTTCATCCAATGGAACTGAGCTAATGGTCTCTTCTAAAGACTCAAACCAGAATGCCGCCGCAGCCGTGACAGGCGCAATGCATGCGAGGGGTTGTAATATAAAACCTTGTTGAGTAAACATTTTCTTAAGGTAACCCTCTAACTTTTTATCCATTGGATCTGAAAAAGCACAGCTATCCTCCACCGGGATAGTGGTACGCTTAGCCAGAGTAGAAACTGCTCCCTCCACCTTAGGGACCGTCTGCCATAAGTCCCGTGTGGTGGCGTCTATTGGAAACATTTTTCTAAATATAGGAGGGGGGGAAAAGGGTACACCGGGCCTATCCCACTCCTTGGTAATAATCTCTGTAAGCCTCTTAGGTATAGGAAAAACGTCAGTACACACCGGTACCGCATAGTATCTATCCAGCCTACATAATTTCTCTGGGATTGCAACCGTGTTACAATCATTCAGAGCCGCTAATACCTCCCCTAATAATACACGGAGGTTCTCAAGCTTAAATTTAAAATTTGAAATGTCTGAGTCCAGTTTATTTGGATCAGATCCGTCACCCACAGAATTAAGCTCTCCGTCTTCATGTTCTGCCAATTGTGACGCAGTATCAGACATGGCTCTAACATTATCAGCGTACTCTGTTCTCACCCCAGAGTGGTCGCGTTTACCTCTAAGTTCTGGTAATTTAGATAAAACTTCAGTCATAACATTAGCCATGTCTTGCAAAGTGATTTGCAAGGGCCGCCCTGATGTACTTGGCGCCACAATATCACGCACCTCCTGAGCGGGGAGATGCAGGTACTGACATGTGAGGAGAGTTAGTCGGCATAACTTTCCCCTCGTTGTCTGGTGAAATTTTCTTGACATGTACAGATTGGCTTTTATTTAAAGTAGCATCAATGCAATTAGTACACAAATTTCTATTGGGCTCCACATTGGCCTTTGAACATATTGCACAAAGAGATTCCTCTGTGTCAGACATGTTTAAAAAAACTAGCAATTAGACTAGCAAGCTTGGAAAATACTTTTCAAATAAATTTACAAGCAATATAAAAAAAACGTTACTGTGCCTTTAAGAAGCACACAAAACTGTCACAGTTGAAATAACAATGAACCGGATGGATTAGTTATAGCAACAAATTTTCACAGTAAATGCATTAAGTTAGCAAAGGATTGCACCCACTAGCAAATGGATGATTAACCCCTTAATATCAAAAAACGTATAACAATTGAAAATATAAACGTTTTTATCACAGTCAAAGCACAGTCTCACAGGTCTGCTGTAAGTGATTACCTCCCTCAAAACTAGTTTTGGAGACCCCTGAGCTCTGTAGAGACGTCCTGGATCATGCAGGGAGAAAAAGGCAGACTGTGACTGAATTTCTACTGCGCAATAAAGCGCCAAAAATAGGCCCCTCCCACTCATAATACAACAGTGGGGAAGCTCAGTAAACTGATTTAATTCAAAACAAACGACAGCCATGTGGAAAATAATGCCCATAAAATTTTTCACCAAGTACCTCAGAGAAAAAAACGATTAACATGCCAGTAAACGTTTTAAATATAAAATTATGAAATGTTATTAAAAAGCCTGCTGCTAGCCGCTCTCACTGCAGAATAGGCTATAAGTTATATGTATACAGTATTTTCTTAGTGAAGTGCCATTCCCCAGAAATACTTCAGTGTAAAGATACATACATATCAGCCTGATACCAGTTGCTACTACTGCATTTAAGGCTGTACTTACATTACATCGGTATTAGCAGTATTTTCTCAGTCAATTCCATTCCTTAGAAAATAATATACTGCAACATACCTCCTTGCAGGTGAACCCTGCCCGCTGTCCCCTGTTCTGAAGTTACCCCGCTCCTCAGAATGGCCGAGAACAGCAAATGGATCTTAGTTACGTCCGCTAAGATCATACACAAACTCAGGTAGATTCTTCTTCTAATGCTGCCTGAGAAAAAACAACACACTCCGGTGCCGTTTAAAAATAACAAACTTTTGATTGAAGAAATAAAAACTAAGTTTAACAACCACAGTCCTCTCACACGTCCTATCTATTAGTTAGGTGCAAGAGAATGACTGGGTATGACGTAGAGGGGAGGAGCTATATAGCAGCTCTGCTTGGGTGATCCTCTTGCACTTCCTGTTAGGGAGGAGTTATAATCCCATAAGTAATGGATGACCCGTGGACTGACTACACTTAACAGGAGAAAGTTTTAATTGTTCTCCAATCAGTGCTATAGATATAACAAAAGTGCCATATGGGAAGAGCGCTGATTTGAGAAATCTGATTTTTTTTAAAAAAAAAATACTTTTGAAATTGGCAGCGGAGCGTGGGGTATTTGAATTTCAGAACTATATTAAATAGTAAGTTATATCGTAACTTCATTACAATTTATGAATTAAACTTCATCTAAAATATCACTAACATTCTGGATCTGATTTTAAAAGGGGAGAATTTACCATCACTTTAAAGTAAAAGTCATTTTATACCTGCATTGTATATATCCACATTAGATACTGCATTGAAAATAATCTGAATAAAAATAAATGTCATCTCCTCTACTGTGGCCTGTTAGGGTCATATATAAATTAGTTCCCACACTGATAGAGCAATCACTGTTCAGAATGTTGCAGGATCAGTTTGTGAACCATGCCGGATGCACCTCAGATGCGGTAGTAGTAAAATAACACTTTTAATATAGGTAAGAGCTTTTTACTTAATAAGTAGAATAATTTCATTACATTTATATATTAATTGTTGCTGCTACAAAAGACTGTTCTAAGGATAGATTTATTAAAGGGATATTAAAATGCTGAGCACAACACTAACACCTTACTAAACGAGCACCCACAATAAGAGCTATGCTGCTGAGAATATGTATCAATAGTGTAAAGTCAGTAATAGCCCTACACTGGAAATCTCAACAGATTCCAACATTAGAAATGAGGCTAGTCAAAACAGATGAACCCAACGCTTGAAGGATACGGTTACTACAAGATAAACAAATCTGTGTTCTTTTACAACATTAAATTCTATTGGGAATCCATATGCCGCCCACCCCAAACCCCAACACGACTAATCCCCCTTCCCACTCCTCATAAAATACATATAATGCCCTGACACCAGACCTTGGATCTCAGATACTAGCAGCAAATCTCACCCAGACCACAGCTGATAACCACAAACCCCAACAACCCACTTTTACCTAAATCCAGATTATCTGCGGCATTTTATTCCCCAGTTTCAATCTCCCCCGCTCCTTTTCTTGTTTTTCATTTTTTACCTTTTCTTTTTTCTTTTTTTTTTTCTTTCTCTCTCTCCATATAATGTGTACCCTTAACAACATTTGAAAATAAACGTCTTATTGATGTTATAATTGATCAAACAACTTGAGTAGGACATGTACTGAAGCTGATTTAGAAAGATCAATATTATGAGGCATATTTACTAAAGGTCTTGCGGACCTGATCTGACAGTGCGGATCAGGTCTGCAAGACCTCGCTGAATGCGGAGAGCAGTACGCTCTCCGTATTCAGCATTGCACCAACAGCTCACAAGAGCTGCTGGTGCAACGCCGCCCCCTGCAGACTCGTGGCCAACGGGCCGCAAGCAGGGGGTGTCAATCAACCCGATCGTACTCAATTGGGTTGAATTCCAGTGGATAGGGTTATGGAGCAGCGGTCTTTGTGACCGGTGCTTCATAACTGCTGTTTCTGGTGAGTATGAAGACTCGCCAGAAACACGGGCCCACAAGCTCCTTACAGAGCTTGATAAATGGGCCCCTATGTCTAATTATCGAATACTATTTTTGCTTGGTGACACGAAGAATTTTGTCTCTGTCAAAATGCACTTGATCCTGCATTGCATTGCAAAAACACCAAGTACAGCAAGCTGTTTTAAGAGTATCCTCAACTGCCACAGCTTCCTTCAGAAGTACCTGTATATGCCATTTTATTGTAACAAACTGAATGTTGAGTTATTTGAATTGTTAGATATGTTTTCTACTACAATAAAATAAAAAATATTATTAAGAAAAAAAAAATGCTGAGCACAACTACAAAAGAATATAACTATTACATTTCGCCCTGTTCCTGCAACACTTTTTTTCAAATACGTTCTCCTGTTTTAGTAAACTAAAGGGACATTAAACACTAAATACATGCTAGATAGAATGATACATTCAAAGAAAAGATTAGTCCATGACTAACATGTAGATGTATTTTTTAAAGTTTCATTAGTTGTTTAAAAAGTGACAAAATAAGTGTAAAGTTTTAGTGTCTATAAAACACTGGGAGCTGCCATGTTGTAACTTGTGTTACCTTCTCTGCTGTGGCCAATTAGGGACAGTTATAAATAGGTCACTAGAGTGTGCAGCCAATGGTTGTGCTGGATTTAACAGTGTTCTGCACGTCCATTTCTAACAGGAACTGAAAAGCTCACAATTTCAGAATGGAATTACAGGCAAAGGGGACTAAATAAATAATGAAAGTATATTGCAGAGTTGTTTTATATATACAATTTATCATTTTATATTACCATCTCAAAGTGTTTAATGTGCCAGATACTGAAGCTCTGCCTCTTTATACTCAGCGTTGCCATCTTGGAGAAGCAGCGTGAATTTACATATCTATGATATTGGCCACAACTGTTTCATTTGCTTGGAGTTAGAGTGTATAATATATCATGTTGGCTTTACATTTTTTGCATTTTTTTACACGGTTTTTGTTAAACAAAATATATTTTAAAAAGCACTCAACAATAACATACAGCAATCCAGCCACAGCAAAATGTACATCTCCTGCTCTTTATCATGCACCCTAATCTGAAGAACATTATACAGTTGTCAAACAACCTCATTGATAAGTAAATGCACACAGCTTCTTTAACAGTGAGTATAACTGTGCTCCAAGAGGGCACCCTCCAGTACAAAGAGGTGGAGATTCACCTCGTGACAACTTTTCAGGGGTTAAATTGGAGCACAGCTTTGAAGAGATCTGCAGTAACAGGAGGAAAGTAATAGCACAGTGAGTGGTAACCATTTTAGAGTAGTTGTGCTCAGTAGTTTAATGTCCCTTTAATAGTGGTTGCTAAGGATCCCTTCGACATTAATGAGAAACTGGGATGTAAACTTGTCTCCATATGAGAACCAAACTGTGCAGTTGATGGGTCTGATTTATTATGTGGTATGAAGAACTACAACAATAACACTGAATGAAAAAGCCTCTCCTATTTCCACTAAAAAAAACTAATGATGTAGACAGCTATGGCCACTGCTTGAGCTGAACAGTCAGTAGAAATTCCCATTAGGTCCCTCTGTTCTGGAGGGTCTGTACTTGAAACTTATTGAAGAACTCAATAAAGCATTGTTTATGAAATCCATACTAAACAGGGACTCCTTTTATGCTTGTTCCTAAAAAAAAATCCCAGTTAGGAGCCAGTCAGAGTGAACTCATGCGGGTGGATTTATGAAGCAGCGGATGCTGCTTCCGACCCACTTCGCTTCAGTTCCGCCTGAAGCGGAAGTTAAGAAGCAGCAGTCCTAAGACCGCTGCTCCTTAACTTGTCCGCCACCTACGAGGTGGCGGACAGCAATCAGCCCGATCGAATATGATGCTGACCCCTAGTAACACAGTACTCACCCTATCACCACTTGGTTGACACCACTATTGCTATTCACTGGTGGGAATGGGTGGAGCTCATGCATTTTACAAGATTGGCAGGAAACAAAATAGGTTTTCAAACTGCATTAATTTTCCCCCACAAGTAATAAGCTGCTAAAGTTGCAGTTAGACATGAATATTAGTCAAATTAATAACTACTAGTACCAATAATAAACTACCAGTCATTAGTATAGTAGATGCTTAAAGCAACCAGCCAACTTCACTCTCCACCGCCACATACATTCCTATTTTAATATTTCAAAAAAGTTCCTTTTATAACCTTTGTGGTAACACATCAGTGAAAAAAGCATTATTTAGATTAAAAATATTTATTTTTAATATCAAAAGGACATTGGTTAAGCCAATGATGACATGAGGCAAATATGTGCAGCCACCAAGCTCCCAGTAGTGCATTGCTGCTCCTGAGCCTACCTATTTATGTTTTTCAACAAAGGATACAAAAAGAACAAAGCAAAATTGATGCTAGAAGTAAATTGGAAAGTTGTTTAAAAGTTGTATGCTGTATATGAATCATGAAAGTTTATTTTGACTTTACAATCTCTTTAATAGTAAGGGCCCGATTACAAGTGGCACGTTAATGATAGCACAGGTCACGATACGCATTTCGCTGGCTGTTTGCTCACTGGCTGACAAACAGAACTGCCATTGTTTTATTGAATGACAGTGACATACTTCACAAGCATAAAACTGGATTTTTCCTTTATACGGGAGCATCTATTTGCAAAATTGAAACCAATACATTTCAAAATACCTTTTCTTTTTTTCTCTTAAATGCAACAAAGAGAAAAGAACTTTAACAAATCCAGGGAGCCATTAATCTTAACATTTTCATTCTTCTACATACATAATTGTATAAAAGCATTCCAAAATTGTATGCTTTTATTCTCAATTATTCTGTATTCTGGTAATTTTTAAGTTTCAAACAAATCTAATATTTATGTTCTTTCAAGATATAACACTTCAAATTATATAAATAAAGGAGTGTCTGAATATGTTTGAAAACACAGTACTTTAAAAATTACGTGAAGGTAATGGAAATGTTTGGATAGATTTGAAGTGCCTGCAACTATTGCTTTTATAGACTTTTCTTTTACTTAATTTTTTTTTTTTTTCTTTTAGTTCTTCGGAATGGAACTTCATTGATGCAGCAGAGAAAAACCGCCTTTGTCAGAAATCTCTTGATGATGGTGAATTCTGGTAAAAAAAACTTTTTTTAATGACTTTTTTCTTATTAAAGGGTTAATAACAATCTATTGTCCAATCTGTTTCTGTATGTTTTTAGACCCCGATAAACACTTTTTAAAAATTTGAGCTAATCACAATCACTGCTTTTCCATAGTCTTTTGGACCTGAAAATGTATTATCTCCTCGATGATAAAAGGCCCTATACATTACATGGGACAGCTATGTTCAAGGGGATTCCAATCTTTTAGCACCATTTTTCATTTTTTCAAATGCACTTGATAAATTTCCAAACTGCTCTTTGACTTGCTTTCACTTCTAATAAGATACAGTTCATATTTTAATTTTCTTTATTGTAGGATGAAGATTGAAGATTTCAAAAGATACTTTGACAAAGTTGAAATTTGTAACCTCACTCCTGATGCACTAGACAACGATACTTTACATAAGTGGGAAGTGATGGTTCATGAAGGAAGCTGGGTCCGAGGATCCACTGCTGGTGGCTGCAGAAACTTTTTAGGTATTTCTTGTTTGTTTTTATTTTCACTCTATTGATATATTGCTTGCCTAATTATGATTTTTTTTTTCTCTTCAGTAGAACTGGAAAGCTAAATATATTCTGTATTAGTGAAAAAAACACCTGTATCTAGAGAAATTGTTTTTCTTAGTTCAGGGATCACAAATGAATGTTATGATGCGAGCCATATTCCATTATTTTTCCTAAAAAGAGCCGTGCTGTATAATACTTCTATTAAAAGAAATCTCTCTCTCTTTACCTCAATATGTGACTCTCCCAGAGGGCTTCAATTCATCAATATCCTGCAGTCCTCATTATCTAATGCATCATATTTCATTACCATTGGTGGTGTCAGAAAACTTATGGGGGTAAACATTCCTGGGTTTAGTAGTAGTGTTCCACTGGTGGGGACCAGGTGAATAGCGGCGTATTTGTGTATGCCATGGACAGGGTCGGGGCAGGGGAAGATAGTCACGGGTGGTTAGGTGGTCCGAGCCTGTGTTTAGGCAGTTGTGGAACATGGCCTGCTCAAAAGAACAGGGACAAGGAGTAATGTTTTTTTTTTTTACCCTCTTCCTTAGCCAAATGGCCGTGCAAAACAGAAAATTGCCACTGGCTTTTATTCTCTGCGCCTCATTATCTTAATTTCTATAACCTTCGGAAAGCAAAGCATGAAATACCCACAATATTAATCCACACCCATAATCTGTACCCATGATCTTCAGTCTAGCAGCATAAGCCCTCAAGGACTTCATATTTTATGTTGCACATACACATTCTTTAATGCCTTTAATTTATTTATATATGGTTAGAAAAAATGCAGGTGCGTTTAGGAAAAGCAAGGCCAAACAAATGGATGCATTTGAAATCAATTAAACTTCCACTTTAGTTTAAAAATTATTGTGGTTTTGAGACCTCAATCCACTAAGTGTGATCACTACTCATTTGTAGTCAATCACCTAGATTCAATAAAACCCTTATGTGAAACAAATATCTTGCTAAAAAAAATTGAAACTTGAAATCTGTGTAATTCAAAGAGATTTGTAACCGCCTGTCATTTAATCAATGAGTTGCAGTATCAGCTATATTAAAATGAATTGAGTTGCATCTATCACACAAACATTACACAGATACATTTAAAATGTACAATATTATATAATCCCAGTGATATGAACACAATTTTCTACAAAGACCACAAAAAACATCTCTATCAAGATCTTTAAGTTTTTTTCAGTTAATGTTATGAAATAAGTTTAAGTAACGCACATTTAAAGGGACACTGAACCCACATTTTTTCTATCGTGATTCAGATAGAGCATGCAATTTTAAGAAAACTTTCTAATTTACTCCTATTATCAAATTCTTTTCATTCTCTTGGTATCTTTATTTGAAATGCAAGAATGTAAGTTTAGATGCCGGACCATTTTTGGTGAACACACTGTTGTTCTTGCTGATTGGTGGGTAAATTCACCTACCAATAAACAAGTGCTTTCCATAGTCTGAACCAAAAAAATAGCTTTGATGCCTTCTTTTTCAAATAAAGAAAGCAAGAGAAAAAAGAAAAATGTATAATAGGAGTAAATTAGAAAGTTGTTTAAAATTGCATGCTCTATCTGAATCACGAAAGAAAGAATTTGGGTTCAGTGTCCCTTTAATGTAGTATCCTAATATCATACAGGGAGTGCAGAATTATTAGGCAAATTAGTATTTTGACCACATCATCCTCTTTATGCATGTTGTCTTACTCCAAGCTGTATAGGCTCGAAAGCCTACTACCAATTAAGCATATTAGGTGATGTGCATCTCTGTAATGAGAAGGGGTGTGGTCTAATGACATCAACACCCTATATCCTTTGGCAAAATGGGTCAAAAGAAGGACTTGACAGGCTCAGAAAAGTCAAAAATAGTGAGATATCTTGCAGAGGGATGCAGCACTCTTAAAATTGCAAAGCTTCTGAAGCGTGATCATCGAACAATCAAGCGTTTCATTCAAACTAGTCAACAGGGTCGCAAGAAGCGTGTGGGAAAACCAAGGCGCAAAATAACTGCCCATGAACTGAGAAAAGTCAAGCGTGCAGCTGCCAAGATGCCACTTGCCACCAGTTTGGCCATATTTCAGAGCTGCAACATCACTGGAGTACCCAAAAGCACAAGGTGTGCAATACTCAGACACATGGCCAAGGTAAGAAAGGCTGAAAGACGACCACCACTGAACAAGACACACAAGCTGAAACGTCAAGACTGGGCCAAGAAATATCTCAAGACTGATTTTTCTAAGGTTTTATGGACTGATGAAATGAGAGTGAGTCTTGATGGGCCAGATGGATGGGCCCGTGGCTGGATTGGTAAAGGGCAGAGAGCTCCAGTCCGACTCAGACGCCAGCAAGGTGGAGGTGGAGTACTGGTTTGGGCTGGTATCATCAAAGATGAGCTTGTGGGGCCTTTTCAGGTTGAGGATGGAGTCAAGCTCAACTCACAGTCCTACTGCCAGTTTCTGGAAGACACCTTCTTCAAGCAGTGGTACAGGAAGAAGTCTGCATCCTTCAAGAAAAACATGATTTTCATGCAGGACAATGCTCCATCACACGCGTCCAAGTACTCCACAGCGTGGCTGGCAAGAAAGGGTATAAAAGAAGAAAATCTAATGACATGGCCTCCTTGTTCACCTGATCTGAACCCCATTGAGAACCTGTGGTCCATCATCAAATGTGAGATTTACAAGGAGGGAAAACAGTACACCTCTCTGAACAGTGTCTGGGAGGCTGTGGTTGCTGCTGCACGCAATGTTGAGGGTGAACAGATCAAAACACTGACAGAATCCATGGATGGCAGGCTTTTGAGTGTCCTTGCAAAGAAAGGTGGCTATATTGGTCACTGATTTGTTTTTGTTTTGTTTTTGAATGTCAGAAATGTATATTTGTGAATGTTGAGATGTTATATTGGTTTCACTGGTAAAAATAAATAATTGAAATGGGTATATATTTGTTTTTTGTTAAGTTGCCTAATAATTATGCACAGTAATAGTCACCTGCACACACAGATATCCCCCTAAAATAGCTATAACTAAAAACAAACTAAAAACTACTTCCAAAACTATTCAGCTTTGATATTAATGAGTTTTTTGGGTTCATTGAGAACATGGTTGTTGTTCAATAATAAAATTAATCCTCAAAAATACAACTTGCCTAATAATTCTGCACTCCCTGTATGTATATACTTTATTGTAATTTTTACTTACTTTTTTTTAGAAACTTTCTGGACAAATCCACAAATCAAACTGATCCTGAAAGAAAAAGATGAAGGTCAAAACGAATGCACTTTTATAGCCGCACTCATGCAGAAAAATAGACGCAAGTTAAGAAAAGTGGGAGCAGATCTGCTTACTATAGGATATGCTATTTATCAGGTTTGTTAATTGCAAATGGCTATTATCAATGAACACAATGTATCCCCTACATAATTTTTTTATCACCCCTACTAATATATTTATAATGGATCATTAAAAGGATCTAGAGGAAATTCTAAAAGTTCAAAGCATATTTGAAAGAAATATTTCTTTAACCAAGTCTTACAGCAATAATTTTCATGCTAAATACATCAGAGAAATTAAGGTATTTACCTAAATATAATAGGAATGTAATGGTCAGTAACCACATTGTAACCTAGATTACAAGTGGAATGTAAAAGTGTTTGCGCAATGGTTGCATTAACATTGAGCACAATCCATGCTGCCCCTACTTTTTTCCAAAGTTGTTTATCGCTTAAGCCGCATATTGGATAGCACGGATGTGTGAATTCTCTCGCATGAAATAGACTTCTATGGGGGTAAAATTCCTATTGGCTAATAGTTAATGTTTTATATTATTGTGCTCATAAGAAGTATTCAGAATTTTCAATAGCTTGAACTGCGTCCAAATTGTTTAATATAATTCAGTTTTTATTTTTGAAGGTTATTAAACAAGAATCTATAATTTTGCCCAATTAGTGCAACTCTTGTATGAAAATATCTTCTACATGTACTGCCAGCTAAAAAAATTATCAATCAGCTAGATTACGAGTTTTGAGTGCTATAGGGAAATTAACGACCGCCACAAAAGCGGCGGTATTTAACCTCCCTATTTCACTGCTATTACAGGTTTTGAAAAACCCGGCTTGCGCGGTGCGATATGGTGGCGTTAAGCTCCATACCTCACCCAAATATAAGCAGTGTTTTTACGTGCTTGTGCAAGATTTCCCCATAGACATCAAAGAGAGTCGGCTAAAAAAAAAACGAACAACTGCGATCGCGAAAACAAAAGCTCTGTAACGCAGCCCCATTGATGTCTATGGGAAAAGCAAAAGTTATGTTTAAACCTAAAACCCTAAAAACCATGTCTAAACACCCCTAATCTGCCACCCCCGACATCACCGCAACCTACATAATGTTATTAACCCCTAATCTGCTGCCCCTAACATCGCCGCCACCTAAATACACTTATTGACCCCTAATCTGCCGCACTTAACATCGCTGCCACCTAAATATACTTATTAACCCCTAATCTGCCGCCCCAAACATCGCCACCACCTACATTAGTTATTAACCCCTAATCTGCTGGCCCAAACATCATCGCCACCTACCTACTCTTATTAGCCCCTAATCTGCCACTCCCCTATGTCGCCACCACTATACTAAAGTTATTAACCCCTAAACCTCTGGCCTCCCACATCACTAACACTACATAAATATATTAACCCCTAAACCTAACCCTAATGTAACCCTAACTGTAAGCATAACCCTAGCGTAACCCTGAACCTAACCCTAACACCCCCTAACTGAAATATAATTAAAATAAATCTAAATAAAACTTACAATTATTACCTAAATAATTCCTATTTAAAACTAAATACTTACCTAAAAAATAAAACCTAAGCTAGCTACAATATAACTAATAGTTACATTGTAGCTAGCTTAGGTTTTATTTTTATTTCACAGATAAGTTTGTTTTTATTTTAACTAGGTAGACTAGTTAGTAAGTAGTTATTAACTATTTACTAGCTATCTAGTTAAAATAAATTCAAAGTTACCTGTAAAATAAAACCTAACCTGCCTTACACTAAAACCTAACATTACAATAAAATAAATTAAATTAATAAAATACAAATATCTAAATTACAAAAAAATAAACACTAAATTACACAAAATAAAAAACTAAATTATCAAAAATAAAAACGAATTACTCCTAATCTAATATCCCTATCAAAATAAAAAGCACCCCCCCAAAAAAAAAAAAACCCTAGCCTACACTAAACTGCCAATGGCCCTTAAAAGGGCCTTTTGCGGGGCATTGCTGCAAAGAAATCAGCTCTTTTACCTGCAAAAAATATACAAACAGCCCCCCAAACAGTAAAACCCCCCACACACACAACCAAACCCCCCAAATAAAATTCTATCTTAATAGACCTAAGATAACCATTGCCCTGAAAAGGGCATTTGGATGGGCATTGCTCTTTAAATGGCATTTAGCTCTTTTACAGTGCCCAAACCCTAAGCTATTTTTTATTTGGTTATGGTTTTTATTTTTAGCTTAGGGTTTGGGCACTGTTAAAGAGCTAAATGCCATTTTAAGGGCAATGCCCATCCAAATGCACTTTTCAGGGTAATGGTTAGCTTAGGTTTATTTAGATAGAATTTTATTTGGGGGGTTTGGTTGTGTGGGTGGTGGGTTTTACTGTTGGGGGGGATGTTTGTATTTTTAATTGCTATGTAAAAGAGCTGATTTCTTTGGGGAAATGCCCCGCAAAAGACCCTTTTAAGGGCTATTGGCAGTTTAGCCTAGTAGGCTAGGGATTTTTTTATTTTGGGGGGACTTTTTTATTTTTATAGGGCTATTAGATTAGGAGTAATTTGTTTTTATTTTTGATAATTTCATTTTTTATTTTGTGTAATTTAGTGTTTTTTGTTTTTTTTGTAATTTAGATAATTGAATATTATTAATTTATTTTATTTTATTGTAATGTTAGTTTTTAGTGTAAGGCAGGTTTTACAGGTAACTGTATTTATTTTTACTAGGTAGCTAGTAAATAGTTAATAACTATTTACTAACTAGTCTACCTAGTTAAAATAAATACAAACTTACCTGTGAAATAAAAATAAAACCTAAGATAGCTACAATATTGTAACTATTACTTATTTTGTTGCTAGCTTAGGTTTTATTTTATAAGTATTTAGTTTTAAATAGGAATTATTTAGGTAATAATTGTAAGTTTTATTTAGATTTATTTTAATTACATTTAAGTTAGGGGGTGTTAGGGTTAGACTTAGGTTTGGGGTTAATATATTTATGTAGTGATGTGGGAGGCCAGAAGTTTAGGGGTTAATAGTTTAAAATATTTCATTGTTGGGGGCTTGCGGTTTAGTGGTTAATAGGTTTATTATAGCGGCGGTGTGGCAGACGGCAGATTAGGGGTTAATAATATTTAAATAGTGTTTGCGATGCGGGAGGGCGGTGGTTTAGGGGTTAATAGGTTTATTATAGTGGCGATGATATCGGGGAGCGGCTGTATAGGGGTTAATCCATTTTTCAAGTGGTGGCGATGTCCGGAGTGGCAGATTAGGGGTTAATATTTTTATTTAGTATTTGCGATGCGGGAGGGCTTCGGTTTAGGGGTTAATAGGTAGTTTATGCGTGTTAGTGTACTTTGTGACAGTTTAGTTATGAGTTTTATGCTACAGCTTAGTAACATATAAAACTCATAACTACTGACTTTAGATGGCGGTACAGATCTTGTGGTTTTAGAGTGTACCGCTCACTTTTTGGCCTCACCGCAAAACTCGTAATACCGGCGCTATGGAAGTCCCATTGAAAAAGGACGTGGCGGCCAAAAAGGTGTGCGGTACACCTATTCTGACAAGACTTGTAATAGCGGCGTTTGGGGAAAAGCAGCGTTATGAAGCATAACAATGCTTTTTCACTCATAACGCAAAACTCGTAATCTAGCTGAATGTTTTTTTTATAAATAATACTGGCCATGTTGTGAAAAGTGCAGTGGTGTTGTTTTGTTTTTTCTTCTAAAAGTTTATGGGTTTTGCAGATATTTGTATACATAACTGCACAAAGCAATAAACATATTGGGCCAGATTACGAGTTTATTGCAGGGGTTTGCGCTCTTGGGCTTACCGCTGGTATTAAAAGGTTGAAAGTAAATGTGATCGCTTCAGCTCAATATGGGTGTGTGTGTGTATATATATATATATATATATATATATATACATACATACACACACACACACACTCACACTCTTGTGGCTGTGGGAACAGTGTGATTATTTACACAACACCTAGTAATGTTAGAACTAATCCAGGACCCCCCCAATTATTTTGATAATCAAAGGTTTAAAGTCAAGTTAAGGCAATTAATAACATATATATATATATATATCCTAATCCTATGAAGGTAGTCATAGCTTATATAGTTTAATAATGTGCTTATATAGTTTAATAACTGCATGATTTATGTAAAGAAGTTTCTTGGTATTAGTACATTTAATTTTTTGGTTTAAATTCTTGATTAAACTTAAATTCTGTGCTCTATCACCCACAAAAGAAAATGACCTGGATAATGTAGGAGGAGAACCAAGAAAAGAATCAATGGATGTAATTCAGCACTGAAAATGGAGGAATTTCTAATGCTCAGAATTTGAGATGCACCTGCTGACTTATCTAGGCTAACTTTGCTAAATATACGTCCGTAATTGACTAAACTTATAACAACTGCAAAACAAATTCCTTTATAATAACGTTGTGACCATAGCTAATTTTGCTTTCTGCAGACAAAAGCCCTGATTGGCTCCTCTGTATTAGGCAAATAGTGGCTGGAGTTTGGTTACTGAAACATAATTACAATAAAAACGATGTTAACTTTTTTTTCAAACTTTTAGACTTGTCTAATATGTTATTCTATAGCAACACAACAAAAATTTCTTGTAATTACAAGATGTTTACTCTCTTTTTAATTACCTTAGAATATGTAAACTTTTACTAACATACATGCCTAGTGTAAAATTTTCTGAATTTTGGCCGAATTCCATCCACTATTTGTTTTATTGGGAGGAACCAATTTTATTGTTTTGCATTAGGAACTAATAAATAACTGGCTTAGTCTTGTGAAGAATTGCAAAATCAACCATTTTCAAAGTAAAATTACTGGAAAGGCTGTGCAGATAAATGATTAATTTTTATTTCAAATGGTTTTTTTTATTATTTATTTTTTATTTGAGAATAAAGAGATTAGAGAAATAGAGGAAGAAGTATACAAGTAAAAACTTAGAACATAAGTTAAATATACAATGCCAGTGTTTTGATTCCTGAAACATTCATATATCATCCGTATTAACATATAACTTAAAGGGTCATGATACCCAAATGTTGAAACACTTGAAAGTGATGCAGCATAGCTGTAAAAAACTGACTAGAAAATATCACCTGAACATCTCTATGTAAAAAAGAAAGATATTTTACCTCAAAAGTTCCTCAGTAGCCACATCCCATTGTAAAGGACTTCTAAGCAGCAAATCAGTATGTCTGTCCCGGGATAGCTAAGGGAGTGAGCTTATGTGCACACTCATCTTATTTCCCTATTCAGCTTAAGGAAGTTTACTATGAAATCTCATGAGATCACAGTAAAAGAGTTCATGACCTCAACACTGATGATGCTGATTGGCTGCTGTTTATTTCTTCCTTTTTTTTATTTTTACCTGCAGCTGAGCAACAGCTGAAGTATATTTTTTTACACAGAACTTACTCTGCTGAGCTGAGGAAATTGTGAGGTAAAATATTTTTTACATAGAGATGCACAGGTTATATTTCCCTGTCAGCTTTTTACAGTTATACTGCATCAGTTTTAAGTGATTTACATATTATGTCCCTTTAAATTTATAATACAACACAAAAATCTCATCCATGAACCTCCGGGGTTATAAATAAACAAAATATGGATACCACATATATTATCATTCAGAATAACACCAAATTTTTCTTTAAATATCTCAGTTTCTTAGATACAACCTTTCCTGATTTTGCTTTCCTTTTATCTAATAGAGTACTATACCAGTCTTTTATAAATATAAAGATAGATTTCCTTGATATTATATCTTAAAGGAACACTGAACCCAATTTTTTCTTTGGTGATTCATATAGAGCATGCAATTTTAAGCAACTTTCTAATTTACTCCTATAATCAATTTTTCTTTGTTCTCTTGCTATCTTTATTTGAAAAAGAAGGCATCTAAGCTAAGGAGCCAGCCAATTGTTGGTTCAGACCCTTGGACAGCACTTGTTTATTGGTGCTGTCCAATCAGCAAGGACAACCCTGGTTGTTCACCAAAAATGGGCCGGCATCTAAACTTACATTCTTGCTTTTCAAATAAAGATACCAAGAGAATGAAGACAATTTGATAATAGGAGTAAATTAGAAAGTTGCTTAAAATTGCATGCTCTATCTGAATCATGAAAGAAAAAATTTGAGTTTAGTGTCCCATTAATACCAGAGAAATAAAGATTCTTATCGGAACTCATTTAAAAAAGCAAATCATGAAGTGCAATTTATATATCACTGCTTGATAGTACTTTCCAAATGTATTTTGTCTACTCATAATTAAACACTATACATTTTTTATAGTTTGTAGATTCAAACTGATCTGAAATGACATGTTTATGGTTTTTAGTGTCCAGGAACTGAATCACAGTTGAAAAAGGAATTCTTCAAATTTAACCCATCAAAGGCACGAAGCAAAACTTATATTAATTTAAGAGAGATTTCTCAAAGATTCAAACTTCCACCAGGAGAATATATGTTGGTTCCTACAACATTTGAACCTCACCAGGAAGCAGATTTTTGCCTGAGAATATTTTCAGAGAACAAAGCCAAAATTGAGTAAGGATTGTAATGAGTATAATTATTTTCATTACAGAATTTTTAAAAAGTATATAGTTTTTTATAATTGCCTGTAAAATGATATTTTGCTTGGCTAAAAATGATTTTATTTATTATTATTGTACATTGTGTTCTGTGTTTAAAGTAATTGAGCATGATATATAAATATATATAAATTATTCAACATAAATTCTTGCAATAATCTATATTGATAATATATAGCTAGGATAAAATGTGCTTTTAGGATTCTACTAAAACACTGACGGCTAGATTTAGAGTTTTGTCGGTAACGACCCGTGTAGCTAACGCTGGCTTTTTTTTGGCCGCACCTTTTAAATACCGCTGGTATTTAGAGTTCACAGAATGGCTGGGTTTTCAGTGCGTTAGGCTCCAAAAAGGGAGCGTAGAGCATAATTTACCGCCACTGCAACTCTCGATACCAGTGGTGCTTACGGACGCGGCCAGCTTCAAAAACGTGCTCGTGCACGATATCCCCATAGGAAACAATGGGGCAGTTTGAGCTAAAAAAAAACCTAACACCTGCAAAAAAGCAGCGTTAAGCTCCTAACGCAGCCCCATGGGGAAACACTTCCTAAGTCTGCACCTAACATGTACCCCGAGGCTAAACACCCCTAACCTTACACTTATTAACCCCTAATCTGCAGCCCCCGCTATCGCTGACACCTGCATATTTTTTTTAACCCCTAATCTGCCGCTCCGTACACCACCGCAACCTACATTATACCTATGTACCCCTAATCAGCTACCCCTAACACAGCCGACCCCTATATTATATTTATTAACCCCTAATCTGCTGCCCCTAACGTCGCCTCCACCTACCTACAATTATTAACCCCTAATCTGCCGACCGGACCACACTGCTACTATAATAAATGTATTAACCCCTAAAGCTAAGTCTAACCCTAACACTAACACCCCCCTAATTTAAATATAATTTAAATCTAACGAAATAAATTAACTCTTATTAAATAAATTATTCCTATTTAAAGCTAAATACTTACCTGTAAAATAAACCCTAATATAGCTACAATATAAATTATAATTATATTGTAGCTATTTTAGGATTAATATTTATTTTACAGGCAACTTTGTAATTATTTTAACCAGGTACAATAGCTATTAAATAGTTAATAACTATTTAATAGTTACCTAGTTAAAATAATTACAAAATTACCTGTAAAATAAATCCTAACCTAAGTTACAATTAAACCTAACACTACACTATCAATAAATTAATTAAATAAAATACCTACAATTACCTACAATTAAACCTAACACTACACTATCAATAAATTAATTAAATACAATACCTACAAATAAATACAATGAAATAAACTAACTAAAGTACAAAAAAATAAAAAAGAACTAAGTTACAAAAAATAAAAAAATATTTACAAACATTAGAAAAAATATTACAACAATTTTAAACTAATTACACCTACTCTAAGCCCCCTAATAAAATAACAAAGACCCCCAAAATAAAAAAATGCCCTACCCTATTCTAAAATTAAAATAGAAAAGCTCTTTTACCTTACCAGCCCTGAAAAGGGCACTTCACAGGGCATGCCCCAAAGAATTCAGCTCTTTTGCCTGTAAAAAGAAAACATACAATACCCCCCCTAACATTACAACCCACCACCCACATATCCCTAATCTAACCCAAACCCCCCTTAAATAAACCTAACACTAAGCCCCTGAAGATCTCCCTACCTTGTCTTCACCACGCCGGGTTCACCGATCGATCCAGAAGAGCCTCCGATGTCTTGATCCAAGCCCAAGCGGGGGGCTGAAGATGTCCATGATCCGACTGAAGTCTTCATCCAAGCGGGAGCTGAAGAGGTCCATGATCCGACTGAAGTCTTCTATCAAGCGGCATCTTCAATCTTCTTTCTTCCGGATCCATGGTCATCCCGCCGACGCAGAACATCCATCTTCACCGACGAATGACGTTTCCTTTAAGGGACGTCATCCAAGATGGCGTCCCTCGAATTCCGATTGGCTGATAGGATTCTATCAGCCAATCGGAATTAAGGTAGGAAAATTCTGATTCAAGTTCAATCCGATTGGCTGATCCGATCAGCCAATCAGATTGAGCTTGCATTCTATTGGCTGATGTTTGTAAATGTTTGCAAATATTTTTTTATTTTTTGTAACTTAGTTCTTTTTTATTTTTTGTACTTTAGTTAGTTTATTTCATTGTATTTATTTGTAGGTATTGTATTTAATTAATTTATTGATAGTGTAGTGTTAGGTTTAATTGAAGGTAATTGTAGGTATTTTATTTAATTTATTGATAGTGTAGGATTTATTTTACAGGTAATTTTGTAATTATTTTAACTAGGTAACTATTAAATAGCTATATTAGGGTTTATTTTACAGGTAAGTATTTAGCTTTAAATAGGAATAATTTATTTAATAAGAGTTAATTTATTTCGTTAGATTTAAATTATATTTAAGTTAGGGGGGTGTTAGTGTTAGGGTTAGACTTAGCTTTAGGGGTTAATACATTTATTATAGTAGCGGTGTGGTCCGGTCGGCAGATTAGGGGTTAATAATTGTAGGTAGGTCAAGGCGACGTTGGGGGTGGCAGATTAGGGGTACATAGGTATAATGTAGGTTGCGGCGGTGTACGGAGCGGCAGGGGTAGTTTGTAGGAGGCATGGCATAACAGCACAATACATACAGTATGTGTGTGTTTGTGTGTATGTGTATATATATATGGTGTGCCAAAGGATTTTTTTAATGTAAAAAAAGTGTGCCACTGCAAAAAAAAAGGTTAAAAATCACTGCTTTAGAGCACAGTAGTTAAGAGCTTTATGAACCAGCATTAGCCCAGAAAGCTCTTAACTCCTGTTTTTTTTCTGCGGCTGGAGTTTTGTCGTTAGATTTCTAACGCTCACTTCAGCCACGACTCTAAATACCGGCGTTAGAAAGATCCCATTGAAAAGATAGGATACGCAATTGACGTAAGGGGATCTGCGGTATGGAAAAGTCGCGGCTGCAAAGTGAGCCTTTCCTGACTGACTCTAAATACCAGCGGTAGCCCAAAACCAGCGTTAGGAGCCTCTAACGCTGGTTTTGACGGCTAACGCCAAACTCTAAATCTAGCCGTGAGTAAATTAAATTCAGTAATTAGTAGGAATCTTTATAGCTTCCAGCAAAGTAGAAATCACAGTCTCAGGCACACCAATTGAGAGTATAACAAGGTGTTCTGTGTCATTACTGAAAAATACCAAAGATAAATACCAAAATACCAAAGACAAATACCAATAATGTATGCTAGTTCTCAGAGACTTCTTAGATAATACTTTTTTCCATTAGATCCACTTCTTGGCGACCTCAGTTTAAGATTATTTTGGAACCCTTGTTCAGGCATAATTTAGGTATGACAAAATCTCAGAACTTATATCACAATGCCCATTAATAGTTTAAAACACACTTTTAAAAAAACAGAGGAAAAAGATATATCAGAGAAATGTTCCAAGGGAAGATGAGAGGATCAATCATGTGGGCCCTTGGATCTCTTGACCTGGTGCAAGAAACCGGAAGTTTGAGGTTCAATCTGGACACAATGAGATCTTTTTCTGGAAGATTTGACCTCAGGACTACTTGATGGAGCACGTCCTGAAGAAGAGACCATTCCCCTGGATAGACAGACTGACGACTTAGGTTTTCTGCTTCCCAATTCTTCACTCCTGGAATGTGAATGGCGATAGGGTGCAGTGGTTTTCCTCTGCCCAAGACAGACTTAGAGTCCCTCCCTGATGATTGATGTATGCCATGGCAGTGACATTTTCTGACTGCAATCAAATACATTTTTCCTGTTTGAGAAGTGACCAAGATTGAAGGGCCTGAAGAATCGTGAAAAGTTCTAGGATGTTGATAGGTAACCTCAAAAAATTTAAATTTAAATTAAAAAAAACCTTAACCACTAAACAAGTTGATAAAATAGGGAAAAATATAAGAATATTAAAAAAATAATAAGATAATTGCAATAAGCTCACTAATTCATGGATGATGTCACCACATTAATTTTGCGGGTTACTATGGCTGGTGTTTGTTTCAACCAGTGAAACAATTATTTTTGTTTATAGGATTTTGCTAGATATTGAACTTAAGTTATTACATGTATTGACTCCTTCAGTTACTTTTGCTTAAATATATTGCTTAGTAAAGGAATCATGCATTATTATTTTTTTTTTTTTAGGGAACTAGATGGAAATATAATCGTTGATCTTCCTGATGTAAGTTTAACTTAAATACACGGTGACTTCACTATCTTTCTTTCTAAAATCTATTGTAAAACATTTGAAAAATATTTTCCTTTTTTCAGCCACCTAAACCAACTCCTCCTCAAAAAGAAACTGAAGAGGAAAGACAGTTTCGCAGCTTATTTGAGCAAATTTCTGGAGAGGTAAAGCAAACTAGTAGTACAGGAGGTTTTTTAATAATATATTATTTTTTAATGGATTGTTGAAACGTAAATATTTTATATGTAACTGATGGCAAAGCTGAGTAACATTAGGGAAAAAAATACAAAATTTATAGAGATTATGTGGTCAGTGGGTTAATTGAATAAATTAAACTGAACATACATAAACGTTATTATTATTATTTATTCAGTGTTCTTCACAGAAAATGTTGCCAGCCGGGTGGCATTTTGAAGTAACCTGATGAGGACAGTGTAATATTCTCTCATATTATATCATTCTTTTATCCAAAGCACAAATTAATTGCATAATTTAAAATAAATGTATTTAATGATCATTTGTGCAAATTATTTGTGCAATAAAAATTGAACATTGTTAATGCAGGCTTAATAATGGTGCGTCTGCTAAAAAAGGTCCTGGGAAGAACACTGTAATTATTTTTGTTTTGTGTTTTTTTTCTTCAAATCCTTTTTAGCCTAAAATGCCAAGTAATCTAAGAATGTATTATGTGAAGTACTCTTGACATATAAGATGCAGTCATTAATATATTGTGTATATCTCTACAAATGTATGTATCAAGACTTCTTAATAGCTATCTACCATAAAACATAAATAATTCCTCTTTTCACCATAATCGAGCTTCTCACTACACATATCTATCCAAAACTGAAATTAATATTATAAAATATAAAATTATAAAATAACGTAGCAGAGATTGAGGGCTAGATCCTAGAAGGTCACTATGATGAAACCACTATGAAAAAAAAATTAGAGGCTCACTAATACAGAAGCTCCTGCCAGGAAAAGTCTGTTTCTAACCAACTGTTTCCTGATATTGCATAGGTGCTAGTTTTATTGCACTTTAAATTTAACTGCAACCCCCACCCTCACCACAAATATCCCCACAAGAACCTCTGTTAATCTTAACCACCACTGGGGAGTGGTAACAAATTCTCTTCTTCTTAGCGCTTACCACATTCTGGTTCTTCTAGTAGTTCCATTCCATGTATAAAAAGTATATCTCCAGTCCTCAGAGGTTAATCAAGTTAACTTATCAGGAAGGCCTATGGGAAAGCCATATTTCACAATGGAGTAGTCCACTCTTATGATATATTTAATCCCTAAACACGACCCCCATTGCATTAATTCTTTCTCACAATAGCCTAATTATTGACCATATAACTCACTATCACCATAGTTGCCTACATTAATTAACTTCCAATCATGACCACTCCATTGCATAAATCCTTCATACACTATGCACAATTACTGCCTATTTTTTTTTACCTCTTCACTTAAGTAAGCTCTAAGACTTTGCCCACTATATTACCACTTCCTGTGTGAACCTTACAATGCATTTACATTGCCCTCTAAAAAAACCATCCACAACTGCCTTTCCTACGCTAATAGCTTTAGTAAAAAAATAGGGCCTTTATATCCCATAAAAACAGAATTTATGTTTACCTGATAAATTTCTTTCTCCTACGGTGTATCCGGTCCACGGCTTCATCCTTACTTGTGGGATATTCTCTTCCCCTACAGGAAGTGGCAAAGAGAGCACACAGCAGAGCTGTCCATATAGCTCCCCTCAGGCTCCGCCCCCCCAGTCATTCGACCGACGGTTAGGAGAAAAAGGAGAACCATAAGGTGCAGTGGTGACTGTAGTTTACAAAAAATAAATTTAAACCTGACCAAAATGCCAGGGCGGGCCGTGGACCGGATACACCGTAGGAGAAAGAAATTTATCAGGTAAACATAAATTCTGTTTTCTCCTACATTGGTGTATCCGGTCCACGTCTTCATCCTTACTTGTGGGAACCAATACCAAAGCTTTAGGACACGGATGAAGGGAGGGAACAAGTCAGGTAACCTAAACAGAAGGCACCACCTTTTTTTTCTCCCAAAAATAGCCTCCGAAGAAGCAAAAGTAATGAATTTGTAAAATTTGGCAAACGTATGCAGTGAAGACCAAGTCGCTGCCCTACAAATCTGTTCAACAGAAGCCTCATTCTTGGAAGCCCATGTGGAAGCCACAGCTCTAGTAGAGTGAGCTGTAATTCGTTCAGGAGGCTGCCTTCCAGCAGTCTCATAAGCCAACCGGATGATGCTTTTCAGCCAGAAAGACAGAGAGGTCGCAGTCGCCTTTTGACTTCTCGTCTTGCCAGAATAGACGATAAACAAGGACGATGTTTGTCTGAAGTCTTTAGTTGCTTTTAGATAAAACTTTAAAGCACGAACCCCATCAAGATGGTGTAACAGACGTTCCTTGTTAGAAACTGGATTAGGACACAGAGAAGGAACAACTATTTCCTGGTTGATATTCTTATTGGAAACCACTTTTAGGTGTCCAAATAAGTGCCAGGCCGAAATTAAACCCCAAAAGTGTTTTAAAGTCTGAAAAAACACCTTATTTATAGTGAAAAACATGCTAAAAAGCAATTGATTTTAAAGCCCACAATAGTGTCAACCAGCATAGAGCTCTAAATATAAGCCATCATTTTATACAGAGTCTATTAGAAAAAAATGGCTCACCAATCCCAGAGGGAATTTCTGACAGTCTTCTAGCATTACATGGTCTTGTTAGAAAAATGCCTGATCATACCTGAAGCAGTTAAGCATGCAAACTGTTCCCCCCAACTGATGTTCTCTGGTTAACAGTCCTGCGTGGGAACAGCAATGGATTTTAGTTACTGGTGCTAAAATCATATTCCTCTTAGCAGAAATCTTCATCACTTTCTGCTGTAGAGTAAATAGTACAAACCGGCACTATTTTAAAATAACAAACTCTTGATAGAAGAAATAAAAAACTACAACTAACACCACATACTCTTTACCACCCCCGTGGAGATGCTACTTGTTCAGAGCGGCAAAGAGAATGACTGGGGGGGCGGAGCCTGAGGGGAGCTATATGGACAGCTCTGCTGTGTGCTCTCTTTGCCACTTCCTGTAGGGGAAGAGAATATCCCACAAGTAAGGATGAAGCTGTGGACCGGATACACCAATGTAGGAGAAAGTAATAACCCTAAACCTTCGTAACCACTGTCACTTATTCATGTGTTTACCAAACGTCATGACCCTTCCAACAAAAGAACTACCTCTTATGGGACCCCAGCATTTATTATGATAACTCACGCAACCCACAGTACTCTCACAGCAGCACACACATCTAGCTATCAGTTATCGGCCATGTTCTACTTAATACTGGCACAGAAGCATATTTATATGTTACAGATCGAAAAATAGATAGAATAATAGATTCATAGAATTATAGATTTATTGGTCTTTTATACTGGTTAGCAAGCACTTGAATGTAAGTTGTTACACATACATGTAATACCTCCAAAACAAATATAGAGTACCATAATAATATCATCAAATTCTGCTTTAAGATTATATTTTTGTAAACTTAATTTTTAATTACTAAGAAAAACACGGTAGTCTCATTTTAAAAATCATACCTTTTGACTTTTATCTGTGGTTTTGTCACTTAAAAATTGAGAAGCTTCTTTAACATATTCTCTATGCTAAAAAAAAACTTTCCAAATGATAATATATATTTCCTTCTTCCCTTTATGGAGCAGTTGGAATTGATCATAGGTTAATGTTTTACTGGCAATGTTAACATTTTTTAACTTTGTCCTCCTTGATTTCCACTTTAAAAATTTTATATCTGAGACACGTCACATGTAGAAAATCCCTTAATAAGGTCATATGAAAAGAGTTGTATATATTAGGATCACTGTAGATGTTTCAACACTGTATACATGTATCTTGGAATAGAGAAGGCCCTCATTACTGGACACTCTGAAGATAGAGAATGTTTGCCAAACTGTATAACTTCTGATTTATTTAAAATTTAAAACTATGAATTAAAATGATTTTTTAATGGGGTACTCGCATTGTAGAATTGCATGGTTATGCTTTTAACTTTCAGCATGTTGTTACATTTTTAAATTATGCTAGACAGAAGATTCTTTGAATGCTAATATCTAGAGGTCTTACCCTCCCAAAAGTAAACTCCTTAAAAGAAAACCTATGGTGGGAATACAGTAGGAGCTATGTTTGATGGCCCTTGGGTGCTAGAGAGAAGCTGTAAATGGGCTTCATGTAGGGGATCTTGGGGTCCTAAAAAGGTCCATTGGGTGCTAGTGAAGATTTTATATTACAGCACTAGAGGTGTTTCATGGGTGTGCAGAGAGATTATGAATGGCAAGATTTCCTTGGGAGTGACAATCCATTATGGAAAGTCACAGTTTTTTTTAATAGTGCTGATAGCAGCACCAGAGGTTAAGGTATGAAAGGGTTAATGTGGCAGGGTAGTGCTTGGTAAGGTTTATAGTGGTGGAGGAGACTGCTATATTTTACCATTGTGGTGGTTTTGATTAGAGTTGATGGTGGAGGGTGTACTTTTTGGTTTAATTCTGCATGATATGGGTATTGTTGCAGATCTTAATGTCATAAAATTGCAATGAGTGTACATTACAGTTGGCATTATAACTTTATACCAGGTGAATGTACATGTTATGAGGATGGTTACTTAGAGAGCATATTATCAGGTTGAAATAAATTGTGGCAGGATTGGGATTACCTTGAGATTGCATTTGTAAAATGTTTTTCTGCACATCTCATAGAACCATAGGTGTGTATTTTTTCCAAAGTACCCAAAGTGAAACATGTAAATATTAATGATTTAACCCCATAGTGACCAGACCATTTTTACATTTTCTTACCATTAATGGCCAGGGCTATTTTTACATTTCTGCTGTGTTTGTGTTTAGCTGTAATTTTCCTCTTACTCATTTACTGTACCCACACATATTATATACCGTTTTTCTTACCATTAAATGGACTTTCTAAAGATACCATTATTTTCATCATATCTTATAATTTACTATCCAAAATTTAAAAATATGCTTAAAAAAATGGAAAAAACACACATTTTCTAAATTTGACCCCCCAAAATCTGTTGCACATCTACAACCACCAAAAAACAACCATGCAATAAAGTTTTTAAATTTTGTCCTGAGTTTAGAAATACCCAATGTTTACATGTTCTTTGCTTTTTTTGCAAGTTATAGGGCAATAAATACAAGTAGCACTTTTCTATTTCCAAACCATTTTTTTTCTCCAAAATTAGCGCTAGTTACATTGGAACCCTGATATCTGCCAGGAATCCCTGAATATCCATTGACATGTATATATTTTGTTTTAGTAGAGAACCCAAAGTATTGATCTAGGCCCATTTTGGTATATTTCATGCCACCATTTCACCGCCAAATGCAATCAAATAAAAAAATTTGTTCACTTTTTCACAAACTTTAGCTTTCATTAAAAAACTAAATTAATGCTTACCTGATAAATTTCTTTCTTTCCGGACATGGAGAGTCCAAGACATCATTCCAATTACTAGTGGGATATTCAACTTCTGGCACCTCAGCAAAGCTGTTACGTGTCATTCAGCCGAAGGAAAATGGAAAAAGAAGAAACACAAAGGTATAGAGGTGTCTGAGGTTTATTTTAAAAAACTGCTGAATTATAATTTAAAAAAGGGAGGACGGGGTCATGGACTCTCCATGCCTGGAAAAAAGGAAATATATCAGGTAAGCATAAATTTTCTTATGGCATGGAAAGTCCACAACATCATTCCAATTACTAGTGGGAACCAATACCCAAGCTAGAGTACACGGAATGAAAAGGGAGGGAGAACAAGGCAGGAGGTCCTTTGAGAAGAAGGATTAGGACAAAAAGAAGGAACAACAATTTCCTGATTAATGTTTCGATCCGACATCACCTTAGAGAGAAACCCCAATTTAATACAAAGGATCACCTTATCTTTAAGAACTAGGTTAAAGGGACAGTCTACACCAGAATTTTTATTGTTTAAAAAGATAGATAATCCCTTTATTACTCATTCTCCAGTTTTGCATAACCAACAAAGTTATATAAATACACTTTTTACCTTTGTGATTACCTTGTATCTAAGCCTCTGCAGACTGCCCCCTTATTTCAGTTCTTTTGACAGACATCCATTTTAGCCAATCAGAGCTGGCTCACTGGATCTCCATGTGCGTGAGCACAGTGTTATCTATATGACACACATGAACTAACACCCTCTAGTGGTGAAAAACTGTCAAAATGCCCTGACAGAAGAGGCGGCCTTCAAGGGCTTAGAAATTAGCATATGAACCTCCTAGGTTTAGCTTTCAACTAAGAATACCAAGAGAACAAAGTAAAATTGGTGATAAAAGTAAATTGGAAAATTGTTTAATATTACATTCTCTATCTGAATCATGAAAGTTTATTTTGGACTAGACTGTCCCTTTAAGACTCCAAGGAGGAGCAACAGGTTTAAACACAGGCTTGATTCTGACCAGAGCCTGAACAAAAGCTTGAACATCTGGTAAATCTGCCAGACGTTTGAGCAAAAGAATAGATAGTGCAGAAATGTGACCCTTCAGAGTACTGACTGACAAACCTTTCTCCAGCCAGTATAGGGAAACCAGCAATATCTTCAAGCAAAGCAATGCAAATGCATATGCAGACAGGAGTTCACTGCTAGCTCCAAAGTACATCCAATAAACAAAGGTGTCCACAGCATAAGCTTCCAAATCTTTTCTTTATTTAGGGAAGGATTCAAAGGTACAAAAATAGCAGTAACGTTTCAGGTTACACACCCTTAGTCATACAATGTAATACTGTTCATAAACTCTCTGTTTTGTAGCCACACAGGTTACTTAATTAACATACACCTGTAGGTGTTTAATCAATTACAATACGTTAAGGCCAGGTAACCACTCACCTACCCCATCTAATGGTAAATCCTGAGTACTACAAGCTCAATTTATCAAATAGAAAATATACACAAAAAAGCAGTTTAAAAACATTAAGAAAAATACCTTTGTACACTGTACTGAATTGAATAAACTACATAAATACTGATACATCATAATCTTTATTCATTCCAAAAGGCCTCATTGAGTTAAGTGTAGATATCCAAAACAATTCTTTTCTTTTTAATAATAATTCCCTATTGCCCCCTCTTCTAGGCAGTTTAATGCGACCAGTGATCTGCCATCTTAATTGGCTGATAGAGTGCCCTGCTTCCAGGAAATGAGATGAAACAGGCACATCTTTATTATTGCACCTAATGTTTGATTTATGTTCATTGATACGGTCACATATCTTCCTTGTGGTCTCTCCTAAATAAATCCTGGAACACGGCACTTTATCAGATAAATCACATAACTTTCAGTTACAAGTAAAGAAATCTCTAATATTATACAATTTACCAGTTCTAGGGTGTGCAAACTTATCTCCTTTAATTAAAGAATTACAATTAGAGCATCCCAAACAGGGATAGCAACCCAAATTTTTCTTGGTTATGTAGCCTGTTTCTATTTTAGACTGGCTACCTATATCAGCTTTTGTAAGAATATCTTTAATATTACAATTTCTTTTATATGCCATCATAGGAGGGTATTTAAAGCAGGGTAGGTCTTTGTTGTAGTCTTTATACTGTAGTAAAGTACAGACTCCATATTATGAAATATAGCAACATTTCTTGATAACATTCTCCAACCTCATGTGGAAAGTTTATCTTCCTATATTAAAGATACTGGAGACTTTATAAAAAAATTGAACAATCTTGAGCTGGGCACAGATAAGTATATACTCTACACACTAGATGTTCAAAGTCTTTACACCTCTATCAAACATGAGAGTGGAATTGGGTGTGTTAAAAAAGTCCTGTTAAACACAAACACCTACAGCAGTGGTGTCCAAACTTTGCTCTCCAGAGGTTTTGGAACTACATTTCCCATGATGCTCAGCTAGATAAAATGCTGGCTGAGCATCATCGCAAATGTAGTTCCAAAACCTCTGGAGAGCAAAGTTTGGACACCCCTGACCTACAGTATTGTACAGATATTATTCTTAGAAGAGTTATTGAGATTGGTTTTATTTATTTCATGTAATTGGCAAGAGTCCATGAGCTAATGATGTATGGGATATACAATCCTACCAGGAGGGGCAAAGTTTCCCAAACCTCAAAATGCCTATAAATACACCCCTCACCACACCCACAATTCAGTTTTACAAACTTTGCCTTCTATGGAGGTGGTGAAGTAAGTTTGTGCTAAGATTTATATGTTGATATACGCTTCTCAGCATTGTTGAAGCCTGATTCCTCTCAGAGTATAGCGTATGTCAGAGGGACGTGAAGGGAGTATCACTTATGAATATGATGATTTCCCTAACGGGGGTCTATTTCATAGGTTCTCTGTTATCGGTCGTAGAGATTCATCTCTTGCCTCCCTTTTCAGATTGACGATATACTCTTATATATACCATTACCTCTACTAATAACTGTTTTAGTACTGGTTTGGCTATCTGCTATATGTGGATGGGTGTCTTTCGGTAAGTATGTTTTTTATTATTTAAGACACCTCAGCTATGGTTTGGCACTTTATGCATTTATATAAAGTTCTAAATATATGTATTGTACTTATATTTGCCATGAGTCAGGTTTATGTATTTCCTTCAGCAGACTATCAGTTTCATATTTGGGGAAAATGAACATTTTTTAAGAATTTTTTTTCTTACCTGGGGTTTAGTTTTTTTTTTCAATTGACTACTTCTTGCAAATTGGGCCCGTGGGTGCGTCAAATGCTAGACTTTATTGCGTCATTTTTGGCGCGAGAATTTTTTTGGCACGAAAAATACGTCTATGACGCAACTTTGTCATTAGTGACGCGAGCTTTGAAATATTATGTGGAAGCTACTAAAGATTTCAGGAAGACTTCCAGTCTATTTGTTTTATTTTATGGCCCTAGGAAAGGTCAGAAGGCTTCTGCTATTTCCTTGGCTTCTTGGTTGAAACTTTTGATTCATCAAGCTTATTTGGAGTCAGGTCAGGCCCCGCCTCAGAGAATTACAGCTCATTCTACTAGATCAGTCTCCACTTCGTGGGCCTTTAAGAATGAAGCTTCAGTTGATCAGATTTGCAAAGCAGCAACTTGGTCTTCTTTGCATACATTTACTAAATTCTACCGTTTTTATGTATTTGCTTCTTCAGAAGCAGTTTTTGGTAGAAAAGTTCTTCAGGCAGCTGTTTCAGTTTGATTCTTCTGCTTTTGATTTAAGTTTTTTTCTTTCATTTATGAGAATAAACTTATTTTTTTGGGTTGTGGATTAATTTTTTCAGCGGAAAATGGGTGTTTTTATTTTTATCCCTCCCTCTCTAGTGACTTGCGTGGAGTTCCACATCTTGGGTATTGCTATCCCATACGTCACTAGCTCATGGATTCTTGCCAATTACATGAAAGAAAACATAATTTATGTAAGAACTTACCTGATAAATTAATTTCTTTCATATTGGCAAGAGTCCATGAGGCCCACCCTTTTTATGGTGGTTATGATTTTTTGTATAAAGCACAATTATTTCCAAATTTCTTTTGTTGATGCTTTCTACTCCTTTCTTTATCACCCCAGTGCTTGGCTATTCGTTAAACTGAATTGTTGGTGTGGTGAGGGGTGTATTTATAGGCATTTTGAGGTTTGGGAAACTTTGCCCCTCCTGGTAGGATTGTATATCCCATACGTCACTAGCTCATGGACTCTTGCCAATATGAAAGAAATGAATTTATCAGGTAAGTTCTTACATAAATTATGTTTTGTAACTATTTCTTGTTTGGAGATACTTGGTATCTCCAAACCCAGGGTACGGCCATGGGATCGAATGTTGCCCCCTCATACGCCAACATATTTATGGGAAACTTTTAAGAGAAGTTTGTATATGTACATGAATTGTTCTTACAATATGGAGCCACATGGTGGTGTTTCATAGATGATGTGCTTGGCGTATGGGGAGCAACCTAGTATAATCTACTGACAACAATAATCTTTTACACTTCAGCAGTTTTCACCTCCCTAAACTTTTGAAATCCTTACCCAGGAGTCAGTTAATTAGGGTAAAAAGGATTGTTAATATGGAAGGAAACACTACAGACAGACTACATGATATGGGTAAAAAAAATTTGGACAGAGAATACCCTGGGGAATTAATAAACCAAGCAATTACTAAGGTAAATCAAATTTAAACATCTGAGCTGCTTTCACGGACAAAAATTAAAGATAAAGATGATCGTTTGGTGTTTTGTCTCTAAGTATGGTAGCCACAGTAAGAAATTGAGTAGAATCATACAGAAACATTGGCACATACTTAGAGACTGCAACAAAGACCTACCCTGCTTTAAAGACCCTCCTATGATGGCATACAAAATAAATCGTAATATTAGAGATATTCTTACAAAAGCTGATATAGGTAGCCAGTCTAAAATAGAAACAGGCTACATAGCAAGAAGAATTTGGATTGCTATCCCTGTTTGGGATGCTCTAATTGTAATTCTTTAATTAAAGGAGATAAGTTTGCACACCCTAGAACTGGTAAATTGTATAATATTAGAGATTTCTTTACTTGTAACTCAAGTTATGTGATTTATCTGATAAAGTGCCCGTTTTCCTGGATTTATTTAGGAGAGACCACAAGGAAGATATGTGACCGTATCAATGAACATAAATCAAACATTAGGCGAAATAATAAAGATGTGCCTGTTTCATCTCATTTCCTGGAAGCAGGGCACTCTATCAGCCAATTAAGATGGCAGATCATTGATCACATTAAACTGCCTAGAAGAGGGGGCAATAGGGAATTATTATTAAAAAGAAAAGAATTGTTTTGGATATCTACACTTAACTCAATGAGGCCTTTTGGAATGAATAAAGATTATGATGTATCAGTATTTATGTAGTTCATTCAATTCAGTACAGTGTACAAAGGTATTTTTCTTAATGTTTTTAAACTGCTTTTTTGTATATATTTTCTATTTGATAAATTGAGCTTGTAGTACTCAGGATTTACCATTAGATGGGGTAGGTGAGTCGTTACCTGGCCTTAACGTATTATAATTGATTAAACACCTACAGGTGTGTGTATGTTAATTAAGTAACCTGTGTGGCTACAAAACAGAGTTTGTGAACAGTATTACATTGTATGACTAAGGGTGTGTAACCTGAAACGTTACTGCTATTTTTGTACCTTTGAATCCTTCCCTAAATAAAGAAAAGATTTGGAAGCGTATGCTGTGGACACCTTTGTTTATTGAAACCTTTCTCCAGGCCATCCTGAAGAAAAGATAAAATTTGGGGGTAATCCTCACCTGTCTCCAGGAGAAACCCTTAGCTTTGTACCAAAAAATGTAGTTACGCCATACCTTAGGGGAAATTCTGTGAATAACAGGTTTACGAGCCTGAAGCATAGTATCAATGACCACTTCAGAAAAACCTTGTCTACACCATCTTCACATATCCTCCATTGACAAAGACAAAGAGAATGACTGGGGATTATGGGTAAGGGAATTTACACTTAACAGCTTTGCTGGGGTGCTCTTTGCCTCCTGCTGGCCAGGAATTAAATATCCCACTAGTAATTGGAATGACGTGGCGGACTCTCCATGCCATAGGAAAGAAACCCCATTTTCTGTAGTGTAGCTACCCCCCCTCAATACCCTACCCCCCTCCCAGATCCCTTTCCCAACATTTTCCCCTCTCCCTCCTTGGACTTTAACTTAATGCAGCATGCACGCTCCAGGAAACACAGAGGGTACAGGATCTGGATATCCTCCAGCGATAGGCCGCCCACCCCCCTCCCTGCTATGGCTCCCACCCACCTCCCTGCTATGGCTCCCACAATGATTGGCACCATCCCTGGCTGATGCAGAGAGGGCCACAGAGTGTCTCTCTCTGAATCGGATGCTTAAAAAAGGTTATTGCAGGATGCCTCAATATCAAGGCATCACTGCGATAACCTGAAAGCGGCTGGAAACTATCACAATTGCTTCCATCGCTTGAAAACACTGAGAACGTGGAGGGTACGTCCTTGGTCATTAAGTTCCAGTTTTTGTAGAACATACCCTGCACATCTTGGTCGTTAAGGGGTTAAAGGGATGTTTAAAAATACACTAGCAGACTACTACTCACCATCCTTTTGTTTTCCTTTTGTATCTTTAGCTCTCTTTAAAGACACTCTCTTTAATTTATTACAGAATCCAGCTGGTAAAGCTCTGCATTTTATGCTTGGTACCACCATCGTGTAGCTCTTTTCTTTCATGTAATTAGCAAGAGTCCATGAGCTAGTGACGTATGGGATATACATTCCTACCAGGAGGGGCAAAGTTTCCCAAACCTCAAAATGCCTATAAATACACCCCTCACCACACCCACAAATCAGTTTTACAAACTTTGCCTCCTATGGAGGTGGTGAAGTAAGTTTGTGCTAGATTCTACGCTGATATGCGCTCCGCAGAAGGTTGGAGCCCGGTTTTCCTCTCAGCGTGCAGTGAATGTCAGAGGGATGTGAGGAGAGTATTGCCTATTTGAATTCAATGATCTCCTTCTACGGGGTCTATTTCATAGGTTCTCTGTTATCGGTCGTAGAGATTCATCTCTTACCTCCCTTTTCAGATCGACGATATACTCTTATATATACCATTACCTCTACTGATTCTCGTTTCAGTACTGGTTTGGCTTTCTACTACATGTAGATGAGTGTCCTGGGGTAAGTAAGTCTTATTTTCTGTGACACTCTAAGCTATGGTTGGGCACTTTTATATAAAGTTCTAAATATATGTATTCAAACATTTATTTGCCTTGACTCAGGATGTTCAACGTTCCTTATTTCAGACAGTCAGTTTCATATTTGGGATAATGCATATGAATAAATCAATTTTTTTCTTACCTTAAAATTTGACTTTTTTCCCTGTGGGCTGAAAATGCTTCATTTTATTGCGTCATTCTTGGCGCTGACTTTTTTGGCGCAAATTTTTTTTTTCTGTTTCCGGCGTCAGTGTCGCCGAAAGTTGCGTCATTTTTGACTTTTTTTGCGCCAAAAGTGTCGGCGTTCCGGATGTGGCATCATTTTTGGCGCCAAAAGCATTTAGGCGCCAAATAATGTGGGCGTCTTTTTTGGCGCTAAAAAAATATGGGCGTCACTATTGTCTCCACATTATTTAAGTCTCATTATTTATTGCTTCTGGTTGCTAGAAGCTTGTTCACTGGCATTTTTTTTCCCATTCCTGAAACTGTCATTTAAGGAATTTGATCAATTTTGCTTTATATGTTGTTTTTTCTATTACATATTGCAAGATGTCCCAGATTGACACTGAGTCAGAAGATACTTCTGGAAAAACGCTGCCTGGTGCTGGATCTACCAAAGTTAAGTGTATCTGCATATTCCGATTAATCCAGATCACTATCAGTTTCTGAGATTCTCTTTCCTAGACAAGCATTACCAGTTTGTGGCTCTGCCGTTTGGCCTAGCAACAGCTCCAAGAATTTTTACAAAGGTTCTCGGTGCCCTTCTGTCTGTAATCAGAGAACAGGGTATTGTGGTATTTCCTTATTTGGACGATATCTTGGTACTTGCTCAGTCTTTTTAGCAGAATTTCATACAAATCGACTTGTGTTGTTTCTTCAAGATCATGGTTGGAGGATCAATTTACCGAAAAAGTTCATTGATTCCTCAGACAAGGGAAACCTTTTTAGGTTTCCAGATAGATTCAGTGTCCATGACTCTGTCTCTGACAGACAAGAGACGTCTAAAATTGATCTCAGCTTGTCGAAACCTTCAATCACAATCATTCCCTTCGGTAGCCTTATGCATGGAAATACTAGGTCTTATGACTGCTGCATCGGACGCGATCCCCTTTGCTCGTTTTCACATGCGACCTCTTCAGCTCTGTATGCTGAACCAGTGGTGCAGGGATTACACAAAGATATCTCAATTAATATCTTTAAAACCGATTGTACGACACTCTCTGACGTGGTGGACAGATCACCATCGTTTAGTTCAGGGGGCTTCTTTTGTTCTTCCGACCTGGACTGTAATTTCAACAGATGCAAGTCTGACAGGTTGGGGAGCTGTTTGGGGGTCTCTGACAGCACAAGGGGTTTGGCATGGTCTCTTCTAAAGAGAGAATCGTTCATTTGTTTTCAGACAGACAATGTCACAACTGTGGCATACATCAATCATCAAGGAGGGACTCACAGTCCTCTGGCTATGAAAGAAGTATCTCGAATACTGGTATGGGCGGAATCCAGCTCCCGTCTAGTTTCTGCAGTTCATATCCCAGGTATAGACAATTGGGAAGCGGATTATCTCAGTCGCCAAACGTTACATCCGGGCGAATGGTCTCTTCACCCAGAGGTATTTCTTCAGATTGTTCAAATGTGGGGATTTCCAGAAATAGATCTGATGGCTTCTCATCTAAACAAGAAACTTCCCAGGTATCTGTCCAGATCCAGGGATCCTCAGGCGGAGGCAGTGGATGCATTGTCACTTCCTTGGAAGTATCATCCTGCCTATATCTTTCCGCCTCTAGTTCTTCTTGCAAGAGTGATTTCCAAGATTCTAAAGGAGTGCTCGTTTGTTCTGCTGGTGGATCCATGGCCTCACAGGTTTTGGTATGCGGATCTTGTACGGATGGCCACTTGCCAACCGTGGACTCTTCCGTTAAGACCAGACCTTCTATCGCAAGGTCCTTTTTTCCATCAGGATCTCAAATCCTTAAATTTGAAGGTATGGAGATTGAACGCTTGATTCTCAGTCATGGAGGTTTCTCTGACTCTGTAATTAATACTATGTTACAGGCTCGTAAATCTGTATCTAGGAAGATATATTATAGAGTCTGGAAGACTTACATTTCTTGGTGTCTTTCTCATAATTTTTCCTGGCATTCTTTTAGAATTCCGAGAATTTTACAGTTTCTTCAGGATGGTTTGGATAAAGGTTTGTCTGCAAGTTCCTTGAAAGGACAAATCTCTGCTCTTTCTGTTCTTTTTCACAGTAAGATTGCTAATCTTCCTGATATTCATTGTTTTGTACAAGCTTTGGTTCGTATAAAACCTGTCATTAAGTCAATTTCTCCTCCTTTGAGTTTGAATTTGGTTCTGGGGGCTCTTCAAGCTCCTCCGTTTGAACCTATGTATTCATTGGACATTAAATTAATTTCTTGGAAAGTTTTGTTTCTTTTGGCCACCTCTTCTGCTAGAAGAGTTTCTGAATTATCTGCTCTTTCTTGTGAGTCTCCTTTTCTGATTTTTCATCAGGATAAGGCGGTGTTGCAAACTTCTTTTAAATTTTTACCTAAGGTTGTGAATTCTAACAACATTAGTAGAGAAATTGTAGTTCCTTCATTATGTCCTAATCCTAAGAATTCTAAGGAGAGATCATTGCATTCTTTGGATTTAGTTAGAGCTTTGAAATATTATGTTGAAGCTACTAAGAATTTCCGAAAGACTTCTAGTCTATTTGTTATCTTTTCCGGTTCTAGGAAAGGTCAGAAGGCCTCTGCCATTTCTTTGGCATCTTGGTTGAAATCTTTAATTCATCATGCTTATGTTGAGTCGGGTAAAACTCCGCCTCAAAGGATTACAGCTCATTCTACTAGGTCAGTTTCTACTTCCTGGGCGTTTAGGAATGAAGCTTCGGTTGATCAGATTTGCAAAGCAGCAACTTGGTCTTCTTTGCATACTTTTACTAAATTCTACCATTTTGATGTGTTTTCTTCTTCTGAAGCAGTTTTTGGTAGAAAAGTACTTCAGGCAGCTGTTTCAGTTTGATTCTTCTGCTTATAATTTCAGTTTTTTTCATTATAAGATTTAAACTTTATTTTGGGTGTGGATTATTTTCAGCGGAATTGGCTGTCTTTATTTTATCCCTCCCTCTCTAGTGATTCTTGCGTGGAAGATCCACATCTTGGGTAGTCATTATCCCATACGTCACTAGCTCATGGACTCTTGCTAATTACATGAAAGAAAACATAATTTATGTAAGAACTTACCTGATAAATTCATTTCTTTCATATTAGCAAGAGTCCATGAGGCCCACCCTTTTTGTGGTGGTTATGATTTTTTTGTATAAAGCACAATTATTCCAATTCCTTATTTTTTATGCTTTCGCACTTTTGTCTTATCACCCCACTTCTTGGCTATGCGTTAAACTGATTTGTGGGTGTGGTGAGGGGTGTATTTATAGGCATTTTGAGGTTTGGGAAACTTTGCCCCTCCTGGTAGGAATGTATATCCCATACGTCACTAGCTCATGGACTCTTGCTAATATGAAAGAAATGAATTTATCAGGTAAGTTCTTACATAAATTATGTTATATTGCTGCATCCTGTGAGACAGTGCACTTTCTCAGAGCTGCTTTCTGACAGCTGTACCTTGCACTTCAGCTTAGCTCCCCTAATAGAAAAGGGAAGTTTTACATTCTTGCAAACTTAAATTTATTTAAGTTTAAACGTTACATAACAAATTTGCAGAGCTTCACTAACTAATAATTGTAAGGGGTTAAAATATGAGAAAGACAGCTGCAGGCATAGAAAGAAAACTAATAGCATAATAAGTAGTAACCATGCTACTGTAATTGTACTCAGCTTTTTAATGTCCTTTTAAAACTCTAATTTGAGCACAAATTAGAGGCTACCGTTCTAAATATTTTCAAAGTTTTAGTTTGCCACACTTGAATAGAGTTCACTATACTTGTGATATTCCATTATAGAACTTTGTGATGTGCCTCTGTGACAATTTTTGCTTGGTACCTATACAGTACTCATACTTACCTAATATGTAAGGTTCTTCCAACCTGATATAAGCTGGCCTCTTAGGAGTACTTAAAGGGACACTAAACCCAAAAATTTTATTTCATGATTCAAGTAGAGAATACAATTTTAAACAACATTCCAATTTACTTCTATTATCTAATTTGTTTAATTCTTTAGATATCCTTTGTAGAAGAAATAGCAATGCACATGGGTGAAGGCATATATGTGCAGCCACCAATCAGCAGCTACTGAGCCTATCTAGATATGCTTTTTAGCAAAGGATACCAAGAGAATGAAACAAATGAGATAATAGAAGTAAATTAGAAAGTTGTTTAAAATTGCATGTTCTTTCTTAATCATGAACAAAAAAAACATAATTTATGCTTACCTGATAAATTCATTTCTCCTGTAGTGTGATCAGTCCACAGGTCATCATTACTTCTGGGATATTACTCCTCCCCAACAGGAAGTGCAAGAGGATTCACCCAGCAGAGCTGCATATAGCTCCTCCCCTCTACGTCACTCCCAGTCATTCGACCAAGGACCAACGAGAAAGGAGAAGCCAAGGGTGTAGTGGTGACTGGAGTATAATTTAAAAAATATTTACCTGCCGCAAAAAACAGGGCGGGCCGTGGACTGATCACACTACAGGAGAAAGGAATTTATCAGGTAAGCATAAATTATGTTTTCTCCTGTTAAGTGTGATCAGTCCACGGGTCATCATTACTTCTGGGATACCAATACCAAAGCAAAAGTACACGGATGACGGGAGGGATAGGCAGGCTCTTTATACAGATGGAACCACTGCCTGAAGAACCTTTCTCCCAAAAATAGCCTCCGAAGAAGCAAAAGTGTCAAATTTGGAAAATTTGGAAAAAGTATGAAGTGAAGACCAAGTTGCAGCCTTGCAAATCTGTTCAACAGAGGCCTCATTCTTAAAGGCCCAAGTGGAAGCCACAGCTCTAGTGGAATGAGCTGTAATTCTTTCAGGAGGCTGCTGTCCAGCAGTCTCATAAGCTAAACGAATTATGCTACGAAGCCAAAAAGAGAGAGAGGTAGCAGAAGCTTTTTGACCTCTCCTCTGACCAGAGTAAACGACAAACAGGGAAGACGTTTGTCGAAATTCTTTAGTTGCCTGTAAGTAAAATTTTAGGGCACGAACTACATCCAGATTGTGCAGAAGACGTTCCTTCTTTGAAGAAGGATTTGGACACAAGGATGGAACAACAATCTCTTGATTGATATTCCTGTTAGTGACTACCTTAGGTAAGAACCCAGGTTTTGTACGCAGAACTACCTTATCCGAATGAAATATCAAATAAGGAGAATCACAATGTAAGGCTGATAACTCAGAGACTCTTCGAGCCGAGGAAATAGCCATTAAAAATAGAACTTTCCAAGATAACAACTTTATATCAATGGAATGAAGGGGTTCAAACGGAACGCCCTGTAAAACGTTAAGAACAAGGTTTAAACTCCATGGCGGAGCAACAGTTTTAAACACAGGCTTAATCCTGGCCAAAGCCTGACAAAAAGCCTGAACGTCTGGAACTTCTGACAGACGTTTGTGCAACAGAATGGACAGAGCTGAGATCTGTCCCTTTAAGGAACTAGCAGATAAACCCTTTTCTAAACCTTCTTGTAGAAAAGACAATATCCTAGGAATCCTAACCTTACTCCAAGAGTAACCTTTGGATTCGCACCAATATAGGTATTTACGCCATATCTTATGGTAAATTTTTCTGGTAACAGGCTTCCTAGCCTGTATTAAGGTATCAATAACTGACTCAAATCAAGCGTTCAATTTCCAAGCAGTCAGCTTCAGAGAAGTTAGATTTTGATGTTTGAAAGGACCCTGTATCAGAAGGTCCTGTTTCAGAGGTAGAGACCAAGGTGGACAGGATGACATGTCCACCAGATCTGCATACCAAGTCCTGCGTGGCCATGCAGGTGCTATTAGAATCACTGATGCTCTCTCCTGCTTGATTCTGGCAATCAATCGAGGAAGCATCGGGAAGGGTGGAAACACATAAGCCATCCTGAAGGTCCAAGGTGCTGTCAAAGCATCTATCAGGACCGCTCCCGGATCCCTGGATCTGGACCCGTAACGAGGAAGCTTGGCGTTCTGTCGAGACGCCATGAGATCTATCTCTGGTTTGCCCCAATGACGAAGTATTTGGGCAAAGACCTCCGGATGAAGTTCCCACTCCCCCGGATGAAAAGTCTGACGACTTAAAAAATCCGCCTCCCAGTTCTCCACTCCCGGGATGTGGATTGCTGACAGGTGGCAAGAGTGAGACTCTGCCCAGCGAATTATCTTTGATACTTCCATCATTGCTAGGGAGCTTTTTGTCCCTCCCTGATGGTTGATGTAAGCTACAGTCGTGATGTTGTCCGACTGAAACCTGATGAACCCCCGAGTTGTCAACTGGGGCCAAGCCAGAAGGGCATTGAGAACTGCTCTCAATTCCAGAATGTTTATTGGTAGGAGACTCTCCTCCTGATTCCATTGTCCCTGAGCCTTCAGAGAATTCCAGACGGCGCCCCAACCTAGAAGGCTGGCGTCTGTTGTTACAATTGTCCAGTCTGGCCTGCGGAATGGCATCCCCCTGGACAGATGTGGCCGAGAAAGCCACCATAGAAGAGAATTTCTGGTCTCTTGATCCAGATTCAGAGAAGGGGACAAGTCTGAGTAATCCCCATTCCACTGACCTAGCATGCACAATTGCAGCGGTCTGAGGTGTAGGTGTGCAAAGGGTACTATGTCCATTGCCGCCACCATTAAGCCGATTACCTCCATGCATTGAGCCACTGACGGGTGTTGAATGGAATGAAGGACACGGCATGCACTTTGAAGTTTTGTTAACCTGTCTTCTGTCAGGTAAATTTTCATTTCTACAGAATCTATAAGAGTCCCCAGGAAGGGAACTCTTGTGAGTGGAAAGAGAGAACTTTTCTTTTCGTTCACCTTCCATCCATGCGACCTTAGAAATGCCAGTACTAACTCGGTATGAGACTTGGCAGTTTGAAAGCTTGAAGCTTGTATCAGAATGTCGTCTAGGTACGGAGCTACCGAAATTCCTTGCGGTCTTAGTACAGCCAGAAGAGCACCCAGAACCTTTGTGAAGATTCTTGGAGCTGTAGCCAATCCGAATGGAAGAGCTACAAACTGGTAATGCCTGTCTAGAAAGGCAAACCTTAGATACCGGTAATGATCTTTGTGAATCGGTATGTGAAGGTAAGCATCTTTTAAATCCACTGTGGTCATGTACTGACCCTTTTGGATCATGGGTAAAATTGTCCGAATAGTCTCCATTTTGAACGATGGAACTCTTAGGAATTTGTTTAGGATCTTTAAATCCAGGATTGGCCTGAAAGTTCCCTCTTTTTTGGGAACCACAAACAGATTTGAGTAAAACCCTTGTCCCTGTTCCGACCGTGGAACTGGATGGATTACTCCCATTAACAAAAGCTCTTGTACGCAGCGTAGAAAAGCCTTTCTCTTTGTTTGGTTTGTTGACAACCTTGACAGATGAAATCTCTCTCTTGGAGGAGAGTATTTGAAGTCCAGAAGGTATCCCTGAGATATTATCTCTAGCGCCCAGGGATCCTGGACATCTCTTGCCCAAGCCTGGGCGAAGAGAGAAAGTCTGCCCCCCACTAGATCCGATCCCGGATCGGGGGCCCTCAATTCATGCTGTTTTAGGGGCAGCAGCAGGTTTCCTGGCCTGCTTGCCCTTGTTCCAGGACTGGTTAGGTCTCCAGCCTTGTCTGTAGCGAGCAACAGATCCTTCCTGTTTTGGAGCAGAGGAAGTTGATGCTGCTCCTGCTTTGAAATTCCGAAAGGAACGAAAATTAGACTGTCTAGCCTTAGGTTTGGCTCTGTCTTGAGGCAGGGCATGGCCTTTACCTCCTGTAATGTCAGCGATAATTTCTTTCAATCCGGGCACAAATAAGGTCTGCCCCTTGAAAGGTATATTAAGTAATTTAGACTTAGAAGTAACGTCAGCTGACCAGGATTTTAGCCACAGTGCTCTGCGCGCCTGAATGGCGAATCCGGAATTCTTAGCCGTAAGTTTAGTTAAATGTACTACGGCATCCGAAATGAATGAATTAGCTAGCTTAAGGACTCTAAGCTTGTCCGTAATCTCATCCAGAGTGGCTGAACTAATGGTCTCTTCCAGAGACTCAAACCAGAATGCCGCCGCAGCCGTGACCGGCGCAATGCATGCAAGGGGTTGCAATATAAAACCTTGTTGAACAAACATTTTCTTAAGGTAACCCTCTAACTTTTTATCCATTGGATCTGAAAAGGCACAGCTATCCTCCACCGGGATAGTGGTATGCTTAGCTAAAGTAGAAACTGCTCCTTCCACCTTAGGGACCGTTTGCCATAAGTCCCGTGTGGTGGTGTCTATCGGAAACATCTTTCTAAATATCGGAGGGGGTGAGAACGGCACACCGGGTCTATCCCACTCCTTAGTAACAATTTCAGTTAGTCTCTTAGGTATAGGAAAAACGTCAGTACTCGATGGTACCGCAAAATATTTATCCAACCTACACATTTTCTCTGGTATTGCAACTGTGTTACAATCATTCAGAGCCGCTAACACCTCCCCTAGTAATACACGGAGGTTTTCCAGCTTAAATTTAAAATTTGAAATATCTGAATCCAATCTGTTTGGATCAGAACCGTCAGCCGCAGAATGAAGCTCTCCGTCCTCATGTTCTGCAAGTTGTGACGCAGTATCTGACATGGCCCTAACATTATCAGCGCACTCTGTTCTCACCCCAGAGTGATCACGCTTACCTCTTAGTTCTGGTAATTTAGCCAAAACTTCAGTCATAACAGTAGCCATATCCTGTAATGTGATTTGTAATGGCCGCCCAGATGTACTCGGCGCCACAATATCACGCACCTCCCGAGCGGGAGATGCAGGTACTGACACGTGAGGCGAGTTAGTCGGCATAACTCTCCCCTCGTTGTTTGGTGAAATGTGTTCAATTTGTACAGATTGATTTTTATTTAAAGTAGCATCAATGCAGTTAGTACATAAATTTCTATTGGGCTCCACTTTGGCATTAGCACATATAGCACAGATGTCTTCCTCTGAATCAGACATGTTTAACACACTAGCAAATAAACCAGCAACTTGGAAATACTTTTCAAGTAATTTATTATAATATGAAAACGTACTGTGCCTATAAGAAGCACAGAAAGAGTTATGACAGTTGAAAGTTAATAAACTGAAAGGTTATAGCATCAAATCTTTGTAAAAAACACAATTTTAGCAAAGGCTTAGTCCTCTCACACCTCCTATCTAGTCGTTGTGTGCAAGAGAATGACTGGGAGTGACGTAGAGGGGAGGAGCTATATGCAGCTCTGCTGGGTGAATCCTCTTGCACTTCCTGTTGGGGAGGAGTAATATCCCAGAAGTAATGATGACCCGTGGACTGATCACACTTAACAGGAGAAAAATGGATTTCATGTCCGTTTAACCCCTTAACGACCTAGGACGTACAGGGTACGTCCTACAAAAACTGTCACTTAATGACAAAGGACGTACCCTGCACGTCCTCAGGGGTTTCAAGCAGTGGAAGCGATCTTGATTGCTTCCAGCCGCTTTCAGGTTATTGCAGTGATTCCTTGATATTAAGGCATCGTGCAATACCCTTTTTTTAACGACCAATGCAGAGAGAGCCACTATGTGGCCCTCTCTGCATCGACCAGCAATGGTGCCAATCGTTGGTGGGTGGGAGCCATTGCAGGGAGGCTGGCGTGCGGCCCATCGCTGGAGAATATCCGGTAGAGGGGGCAGGATCGCAAGCAGGGGTGCTGGGAGCAGGTGGGACCCCGCTACAATATGGAACCTTAAAAGTATAAAGGGAAGGAGGGAGAGGGATGAATGTTATCCAAGGGATCTGGGAGGGGGTGGGGGGTAGGTTATTGAGGCGGGATAGCTACACTACAGAATTTTTTTTATTTTTATTTATTTTTAACAAGAAAAAGCTAATTTTTTGGCAAACTGGGTACAAGGTGGCGGCAAATAGATAGAGGAGGGAGGGTTAGAGAGCTGTTTGGGGGGGGATCAGGGAGGTTGTGGGCTAAGGGGGATCCTACACTGCAGAATATATAATAAAAGAAAAAAAAAAGGCTTTTATTTTTTCTTTTAGTGTGCTGATCTCTACACTAAAGCTGAAATTAATCCTACAAGCTCCCTATAAGCTACATAATTAACCCCTTCACTGCTGGGCATAATAAAAGTGTGGTGCGCACTGTGCAGTGGCATTTAACGGCCTTCTAATTATCAAAAAGCAATGCCAAAGCCATATATGTCTGAACAAAGGGGATCCCAGAGAAGCATTTACAAACATTTGTACAATAATTGCACAAGCTGTTTGTAAATAATTTCAGTGAGAAATCTAAAGTTTGTGAAAAAGTTTGTGAAAAAACATGTAAGAACTTACCTGATAAATACATTTCTTTCATATTGGCAAGAGTCCATGAGCTAATGACATATATGATATACAATCCTACCAGAAGGGGCAAAGTTTCCCAAACCTCAAAATGCCTATAAATACACCCCTGACCACACCCACAATTCAGTTTAACGAATAGCCAAATAGTGGGGTGATAAAGAAAGGAGTAAAACGCATCAACAAAGGAATTTGGAATAATTGTGCTTTATACAAAAAATCATAACCACCACAAAAAAGGGTGGGCCTCATGGACTCTTGCTAATATGAAAGAAATTAATTTATCAGGTAAGTTCTTACATAAATTATGTTTTCTTTCATGTAATTGGCAAGAGTCCATAAGCTAGTGACGTATGGGATATCAAATACCCAAGATGTGGAACTCCACGCAAGAGTCACTAGAGAGGGAGGGATAAAAAATAAACAACAGCCAAATGCTGAAAAAATAATCCACAACCAAAATATAAGTTATTCTCATGAAGAAAACATAATTTATGCTTACCTGATAAATTTATTTCTCTTGTAGTGTATTCAGTCCACGGGTCATCCATTACTTATGGGATATATTCCCTTCCCAACAGGAAGTTGCAAGAGGATCACCCAAAGCATAGCTGCTATATAGCTCCTCCCCTCACATGTCATATCCAGTCATTCAACCGAAACAAGACAAGAAAGGAGAAACCATAGGGTGCAGTGGTGACTGAAGTGTTAATTAAAATTTAGACCTGCCTTAAAAAGACAGGGCGGGCCGTGGACTGAATACACTACAAGAGAAATAAATTTATCAGGTAAGCATAAATTATGTTTTCTCTTGTTAAGTGCATTCAGTCCACGGGTCATCCATTACTTATGGGATACCAATACCAAAGCTAAAGTACACGGATGATGGGAGGGACAAGGCAGGAACTTAAACGGAAGGAACCACTGCCTGTAGAACCTTTCTCCCAAAAACAGCCTCCGAAGAAGCAAAAGTGTCAAATTTGTAAAATTTTGAAAAGGTGTGAAGGGAAGACCAAGTCGCAGCCTTGCAAATCTGTTCAACAGAGGCCTAATTCTTAAAGGCCCAGGTGGAAGCCACAGCTCTAGTGGAATGAGCTGTAATTCTTTCAGGGGGCTGCTGTCCAGCAGTCTCATAGGCTAAACGTATTATGCTACGAAGCCAAAAAGAGAGAGAGGTTGCCGAAGCTTTTTGACCTCTCCTCTGTCCAGAGTAAACGACAAACAGGGAAGAAGTTTGACGAAAATCTTTAGTTGCCTGTAAATAGAACTTCAGGGCACGGACAACGTCCAGATTATGCAAAAGTCGTTCCTTCTTTGAAGAAGGATTAGGACATAATGATGGAACAACAATCTCCTGATTGATATTCCTGTTAGAAACTACCTTAGGTAAAAACCAAGGTTTAGTACGCAGAACTACCTTGTCTGAATGGAAAATCAGATAAGGGGAATCACAATGTAAGGCAGATAACTCAGAGACTCTTCGAGCCGAGGAAATAGCCATCAAAAACAGAACTTTCCAAGATAAAAGCTTAATATCAATGGAATGAAGGGGTTCAAACGGAACACCTTGAAGAACTTTAAGAACCAAGTTTAAGCTCCATGGCAGAGCAACAGTCTTAAACACAGGCTTGATCCTAGCCAAAGCCTGACAAAAAGCCAGGACGTCTGGAACTTCTGCCAGACGTTTGTGTAAAAGAATAGACAGAGCAGAAATCTGTCCCTTTAACGAACTAGCAGATAAGCCCTTTTCTAAACCCTCTTGTAGAAAAGACAATATCCTAGGAATCCTAACCTTACTCCATGAGTAACTCTTGGATTCGCACCAATATAAATATTTACGCCATATCTTATGGTAAATCTTTCTGGTAACAGGCTTCCGTGCCTGTATTAAGGTATCAATAACTGACTCCGAGAAGCCACGCTTTGATAAGATCAAGCGTTCAATCTCCATGCAGTCAGCCTCAGAGAAATTAGATTTGGATGGTTGAAAGGACCTTGTATTAGAAGGTCCTGCCTCAGAGGCAGAGACCATGGTGGACAGGACGACATGTCCACTAGGTCTGCATACCAGGTCCTGCGTGGCCACGCAGGTGCTATCAGAATCACCGATGCTCTCTCCTGTTTGATCTTGGCAATCAGTCGAGGCAGCAGCGGAAATGGTGGAAACACATAAGCCATGTTGAAAACCCAAGGGGCTGCTAGAGCATCTATCAGCGCCGCTCTCGGGTCCCTGGACCTGGATCCGTAACGAGGAAGCTTGGCGTTCTGGCGAGACGCCATGAGATCCAGTTCTGGTTTGCCCCAACGATGAACCAGCTGAACGAACACCTCCGGATGAAGCTCCCACTCCCCCGGATGAAAAGTCTGGCGACTTAGAAAGTCCGCCTCCCAGTTCTCCACGCCTGGGATGTAAATCGCTGTGAGACTCTGCCCAGCGAATTATCCTTGAGACTTCTAACATCGCTAGGGAACTCCTGGTTCCCCCTTGATGGTTGATGTAAGCCACAGTCGTGATGTTGTCCGACTGAAATCTGATGAACCTCAGTGTTGCCAACTGAGGCCAAGCTAAAAGAGCATTGAATATCGCTCTTAACTCCAGAATATTTATTGGGAGGAGTTTCTCCTCCTGAGTCCACGATCCCTGAGCCTTCAGGGAGTTCCAGACTGCGCCCCAACCTAGAAGGCTGGCATCTGTTGTTACAATCGTCCAAACTGCCCTGCGAATTGTCATACCCTTGGACAGATGGACCAGAGAAAGCCACCAGAGAAGAGAATCTCTGGTCTCTTGATCCAGATTTAGTAGAGGGGACAAATCTGAGTAATCCCCATTCCACTGACTTAGCATGCATAACTGCAGCGGTCTGAGATGCAGGCGCGCAAATGGCACTATGTCCATTGCCGCTACCATTAAGCCGATTACTTCCATGCACTGAGCCACTGACGGGCGTGGAATGGAATGAAGGACACGGCAAGCATTTAGAAGTTTTGATAACCTGGACTCCGTCAGGTAAATTTTCATCTCTACAGAATCTATAAGAGTCCCTAGGAAGGAGACTCTTGTGAGTGGTAATAGAGAACTCTTTTCCACGTTCACCTTCCACCCATGCGACCTCAGAAATGCCAGAACAATCTCTGTATGAGACTTGGCAATTTGAAAACTTGACGCTTGTATCAGAATGTCGTCTAGATACGGAGCCACCGATATGCCTCGCGGTCTTAGAACCGCCAGAAGTGAGCCCAGAACCTTTGTAAAAATTCTCGGGGCCGTAGCTAATCCGAAGGGAAGAGCTACAAACTGGTAATGCCTGTCTAGAAAGGCAAATCTTAGGTACCGATAATGATCTTTGTGAATCGGTATGTGAAGGTAGGCATCCTTTAAGTCCACTGTGGTCATGTACTGACCCTCCTGAATCATGGGTAGGATGGTTTGAATAGTTTCCATCTTCAATGATGGAACTCTTAGGAATTTGTTTAAGATCTTTAAGTCCAAGATTGGTCTGAAGGTTCCCTCTTTCTTGGGAACTACAAACAGATTTGAGTAAAATCCTTGCCTTTGTTCCGTCCGCGGAACTGGGTGGATCACCCCCATTACTAAGAGGTCTTGTACACAGTGTAGAAATGCCTCTTTCTTTATTTGGTTTGCTGATAACCTTGAAAGATGAAATCCCCCTTGTGGAGGAGAAGCTTTGAAGTCCAGAAGATATCCCTGAGATATGATCTCCAACGCCCAGGGATCCTGGACATCTCTTGCCCACGCCTGGGTGAAGAGAGAAAGTCTGCCCCCTACTAGATCTGTTTCCGGATAGGGGGCCATCCCTTCATGCTGTCTTAGGGGCAGTAGTAGGTTTCTGGCCTGCTTGCCCTTGTTCCAGGACTGGTTAGTTTTCCAGTCCTGTCTGTAACGAGCAACAGTTCCTTCCTGTTTTGGAGCGGAGGAAGTTGATGCTGCTCCTGCCTTGAAGCTTCGAAAGGCACGAAAATTAGACTGTTTGGCCTTTGATTTGGCCCTGTCCTGAGGAAGAGTATGACCCTTACCTCCAGTAATGTCAGCGATAATTTCTTTCAAGCCGGGCCCGAATAAGGTTTGCCCCTTGAAAGGAATATTAAGCAATTTAGATTTAGAAGTCACGTCAGCTGAGCAGGATTTAAGCCATAGCGCTCTGCGCGCCTGTATGGCGAATCCAGAGTTCTTAGACGTTAGTTTAGTTAAATGTACAATGGCATCAGAAACAAATGCATTAGCTAGCTTAAGTGCTTTAAGCTTGTCCATAATTTCATCCAATGGAGCTGTGTGAATGGCCTCTTCTAGAGACTCAAACCAGAATGCCGCAGCAGCAGTGACAGGCGCAATGCATGCAAGGGGCTGTAAGATAAAACCTTGTTGAACAAACATTTTCTTAAGGTAACCTTCAAATTTTTTATCCATTGGATCCGAAAAAGCACAACTATCCTCCACCGGGATAGTGGTACGTTTAGCTAAAGTGGAAACTGCTCCCTCCACTTTAGGGACCGTCTGCCATAAGTCCCGTGTAGTGGAGTCTATTGGAAACATTTTCCTAAATATAGGAGGTGGGGAAAAGGGCACACCGGGTCTATCCCACTCCTTACTAATAATTTCTGTAAGCCTTTTAGGTATAGGAAAAACGTCAGTACACACCGGCACCGCATAGTATCTATCCAGCCTACATAATTTCTCTGGAATTGCAACTGTGTTACAGTCATTCAGAGCCGCTAAAACCTCCCCTAGCAATACAGGGAGGTTCTCAAGCTTAAATTTAAAATTAGAGATCTCTGAATCCGGTTTCCCTGGATCAGATCCGTCACCCACAGAATGAAGCTCTCCGTCCTCATGTTCTGCAAACTGTGATGCAGTATCGGACATGGCTCTCACAGCACCAGCGCGCACTGTCCTTATCCCAGAGCAATCGCGCTTGCCTCTTAATTCTGGCAATTTACATAATACTTCTGTCAGGGTATTATTCATAATAGTAGCCATGTCTTGTAAAGTGATTTGTATGGGCGTCTCTGATGTACTTGGCGCCACAATATCACGCGCCTCCTGAGCGGGAGGCAAAGGTACTGACACGTGAGGAGAGTTAGTCGGCATAACTTCCCCCTCGTTGTCTGGTGATAATTCCTTTACAGATAAAGACTGACCTTTATTATTTAAAGTGAAATCAATACATTTAGTACACATATTTCTATGGGGCTCCACACTGGCCTTCAAACATAGGCCTAGATTTGGAGTTTTGTCGGTAACGACCCGAAAAACTAACGCCGGCTTTTTTCTGGCCGCACCATAAAAATAACTCTGGTATCGAGAGTCCACATAAAGGCTGCGTTAGGCTCCAAAAAAGGAGCGTAGAGCACTTTTAACGCAGCTTCAACTCTCGATACCAGAGTTGCTTACGGACGCGGCCAGCCTCAAAAACGTGCTCGTGCACGATTCCCCCATAGGAAACAATGGGGCTGTTTGAGCTGAAAAAAAACCAAACACCTGCAAAAAAGTCGCGTTCAGCTCCTAACGCAGCCCCATTGTTTGCTATGCGGTAACCCTTCCTACGTCTGCACTTAACACTCTAACATGTACCCCGAGTCTAAACACCCCTAACCTTACACTTATTAACCCCTAATCTGCCGCCCCCGCTATCGCTGACCCCTGCATATTATTATTAACCCCTAATCTGCCGCTCCGTAAACCGCCGCTACTTACATTATCCCTATGTACCCCTAATCTGCTGCCCTAACATTGCCGACCCCTATATTATATTTCTTAACCCCTAATCTGCCCCCCACAACGTCGCCTCCACCTGCCTACACTTATTAACCCCTAATCTGCCGACCGGACCTGAGCGCTACTATAATAAAGTTATTAACCCCTAATCCGCCTCACTAACCCTATCATAAATAGTATTAACCCCTAATCTGCCCTCCCTAACATCGCCGACACCTAACTTCAATTATTAACCCCTAATCTGCCGACCGAATCTCGCCGCTATTCTAATAAATGTATTAACCCCTAAAGCTAAGTCTAACCCTAACACTAACACCCCCCTAAGTTAAATATAATTTTAATCTAACGAAATTAATTAACTCTTATTAAATAAATTATTCCTATTTAAAGCTAAATACTTACCTGTAAAATAAATCCTAATATAGCTACAATATAAATTATAATTATATTAGAGCTATTTTAGGATTTATATTTATTTTACAGGTAACTTTGTATTTATTTTAACCAGGTACAATAGCTATTAAATAGTTAAGAACTATTTAATAGCTAAAATAGTTAAAATAATTACAAATTTACCTGTAAAAGAAATCCTAACCTAAGTTACCAATAAACCTAACACTAGACTATCAATAAATTAATTAAATAAACTACCTACAATTACCTACAATTAACCTAACACTACACTATCAATAAATCAATCAAATACAATTGCTACAAATAAATACAATTAAATAAACTAGCTAAAGTACAAAAAATAAAAAAGAACTAAGTTACAAAAAATAAAAAAATATTTACAAACATAAGAAAAATATTACAACAATTTTAAACTAATTACACCTACTCTAAGCCCCCTAATAAAATAACAAAGCCCCCCAAAATAAAAAAATGCCCTACCCTATTCTAAATTACTAAAGTTCAAAGCTCTTTTACCTTACCAGCCCTGAACAGGGCCCTTTGCGGGGCATGCCCCAAGAAATTCAGCTCTTTTGCCTGTAAAAAAAAAAAAACAATACCCCCCCCCAACATTACAACCCACCACCCACATACCCCTAATCTAACCCAAACCCCCCTTAAATAAACCTAACACTAAGCCCCTGAAGATCATCCTACCTTGTCTTCACCATACCAGGTTCACCGATTGGTCCAGAAGAGCTCCTCCGATGTCCTGATCCAAGCCCAAGCGGGGGGCTGAAGAGGTCCATGATCCGGCTGAAGTCTTCATCCAAGCGGGCCAGAAGAGGTCTTCCATCCGATTGAAGTCTTCATCCAAGCGGCATCCATCCGGAGCGAAGCGGCAGCATCCTGAAGACCTCCACCGCGGAACATCCATCCTGGCCGACGACTGAACGACGAATGACGGTTCCTTTAAATCAGCCAATCGGAATTAAGGTAGGAATATTCTGATTGGCTGTCAATCAGATTGAGCTCGCATTCTATTGGCTGATCGGAACAGCCAATAGAATGCGAGCTCAATCTGATTGGCTGATCGGATCAGCCAATCGGATTGAACTTGATTCTGATTGGCTGATTCCATCAGCCAATCAGAATATTCCTACCTTAATTCCGATTGGCTGATAGAATCCTATCAGCCAATCGGAATTCGAGGGACGCCATCTTGGATGACGTCATTTAAAGGATCCGTCATTCGTCGTTCAGTCGTCGGCCAGGATGGATGTTCCGCGGTGGAGGTCTTCAGGATGCTGCCGCTTCGCTCCGGATGGATGCCGCTTGGATGAAGACTTCAATCGGATGGAAGACCTCTTCTGGCCCGCTTGGATGAAGACTTCAGCCGGATCATGGACCTCTTCAGCCCCCCGCTTGGGCTTGGATCAGGACATCGGAGGAGCTCTTCTGGACCGATCGGTGAACCTGGTATGGTGAAGACAAGGTAGGATGATCTTCAGGGGCTTAGTGTTAGGTTTATTTAAGGGGGGTTTGGGTTAGATTAGGGGTATGTGGGTGGTGGGTTGTAATGTTGGGGGGGGGGTATTGTATGTTTTTTTTTACAGGCAAAAGAGCTGAATTTCTTGGGGCATGCCCCGCAAAGGGCCCTGTTCAGGGCTGGTAAGGTAAAAGAGCTTTGAACTTTAGTAATTTAGAATAGGGTAGGGCATTTTTTTATTTTGGGGGGCTTTGTTATTTTATTAGGGGGCTTAGAGTAGGTGTAATTAGTTTAAAATTGTTGTAATATTTTTCTTATGTTTGTAAATATTTTTTTATTTTTTGTAACTTAGTTCTTTTTTATTTTTTGTACTTTAGCTAGTTTATTTAATTGTATTTATTTGTAGCAATTGTATTTAATTAATTTATTGATAGTGTAGTGTTAGGTTAATTGTAGGTAATTGTAGGTAGTTTATTTAATTAATTTATTGATAGTCTAGTGTTAGGTTTATTTGTAACTTAGGTTAGGATTTCTTTTACAGGTAAATTTGTAATTATTTTAACTATTTTAGCTATTAAATAGTTCTTAACTATTTAATAGCTATTGTACCTGGTTAAAATAAATACAAAGTTACCTGTAAAATAAATATAAATCCTAAAATAGCTCTAATATAATTATAATTTATATTGTAGCTATATTAGGATTTATTTTACAGGTAAGTATTTAGCTTTAAATAGGAATAATTTATATAATAAGAGTTAATTAATTTCGTTAGATTTAAATTATATTTAATTTAGGGGGGTGTTAGTGTTAGGGTTAGACTTAGCTTTAGGGGTTAATACATTTATTAGAATAGCGGCGAGATTCGGTCGGCAGATTAGGGGTTAATAATTGAAGTTAGGTGTCGGCGATGTTAGGGAGGGCAGATTAGGGGTTAATACTATTTATTATAGGGTTAGTGAGGCGGATTAGGGGTTAATAACTTTATTATAGTAGCGCTCAGGTCCGGTCGGCAGATTAGGGGTTAATAAGTGTAGGCAGGTGGAGGCGACGTTGAGGGGGGCAGATTAGGGGTTAATAAATATAATACAGGGGTCGGCGGTGTTAGGGGCAGCAGATTAGGGGTACATAAGGATAACGTAGGTGGCGGTCGGCAGATTAGGGGTTAAAACATTTTTTTCGAGTGTCGGCGATGTGGGGGGACCTCGGTTTAGGGGTACATAGGTAGTTTATGGGTGTTAGTGTACTTTAGAGCACAGTAGTTAAGAGCTTTATAAACCGGCGTTAGCCCAGAAAGCTCTTAACTACTGACTTTTTTCCTGCGGCTGGAGTTTTGTCGTTAGATGTCTAACGCTCAATTCAGAAACGACTCTAAATACCGGAGTTAGAGAAATCCCATTGAAAAGATAGGATACGCAATTGACGTAAGGGGATCTGCGGTATGGAAAAGTCGCGGCTGAAAAGTGAGCGTTAGACCCTATTTTGAGTGACTCCAAATACCGGCGGTAGCCTAAAACCAGCGTTAGGAGCCTCTAACGCTGGTTTTCACGGCTAACGCCAAACTCTAAATCTAGGCCATAGTGAGCAAACAGATTCATCTGTGTCAGACATGTTTAAACAGACTAGCAATGAGACTAGCAAGCTTGGAAAACACTTTAAAATAAATTTACAAGCAAAATAGAAAAAACGCTACTGTGCCTTTAAGAAGCACAAAAAAGTGTTACAGTTGAAATAACAATGAACCAAATCAGTTATAGCAACCAAATTTTCACAGTAAATGTATTAAGTTAGCAGAGCATTGCACCCACTTGCAAATGGATGATTAACCCCTTAATACCCAAAACGGATAATCAATAGAGAAAAAAACGTTTTTTAACACAGTCAAACACACTGTCACAGGTCTGCTGTGACTGATTACCTCCCTTAAAATGACTTTTGAAATCCCCTGAGCACTCTAGAGACGTCCTGGGTCATGCAGGAAGAAGCAGGAAGACTGAGACTGAATTTTTACTGCGCAAAAAAGCGCTAAAATAGGCCCCTCCCACTCATTATGACAACAGTGGGAGCTTCAGTTAACTGTTTCTATGCAGAAAATAAGTCAGCCATGTGGAAAATTTCATGCCCCAATAAGTTTTATCACCAATGTACCTCACAAAAACGATTAAACATGCCAGTAAACGTTTTAAACATCCTTTTTTAAAGAGTATGTATCTCTATTAATAAGCCTGATTCTCTGTATGAGACTTTTAAGGCTTATTACATTACTTCAGTATTAGTAGCATTTTCTAGTCAAATTCCATTCCTTAGAAAATAACTTTACTGCATATACATTAATCAGCCTGATACCAGTCGCTTTCACTGCATTTAAAGCTGTACTTACATTACATCGGTATCAGCAGTATTTTCTTAGTCAATTCCATTCCTTAGAAAAACATTTTACTGCACATACCTTATTTGCAGGAGACCCCGCACGCTATTCCCTTTCTGAAGTTACCCCACTCCTCAGAATGTGCGAGAACAGCCAGTGGATCTTAGTTACTTCTGCTAAGATCATAGAAAACGCAGGCAGATTTTTCTTCCAAATACTGCCTGAGAAAAAAACAGCACACTCCGGTGCCATTTAAAAATAACAAACTTTTGATTGAAGAAATAATTAAGTATAAAACACCACTCTCCTCTCACGACCTCCAGCTATGTTGAGAGTTGCAAGAGATTGACTGGATATGACATGTGAGGGGAGGAGCTATATAGCAGCTCTGCTTTGGGTGATCCTCTTGCAACTTCCTGTTGGGAAGGGAATATATCCCATAAGTAATGGATGACCCGTGGACTGAATACAATTAACAAGAGACAAGAAAAACTTAAAACAACAGCAGAAGAATCAAACTGAAACAGCTGCCCCACCTCCATAGGAGGCAAAGTTTGTAAAACTGAATTGTGGGTGTGGTGAGGGGTGTATTTATAGGCATTTTGAGGTTTGGGAAACTTTGCCTCTCCTGGAAGGATTGTATATCCCATACGTCACTAGCTCATGGACTCTTGCCAATTACATGAAAGAAAGTGAACATTTTTTTTATTTGATTGCATTTGGCGGTGAAATGGTGGCATGAAATATACCAAAATGGGCCTAGATCAATACTTTGGGTTGTCTACAAAAAAAAATATTTACATGTCAAGGGATATTCAGGGATTCCTGACAGATATCAGTGTTCCAACGTAACTATCGCTAACTTTAAAAAAAAAAAAAAATGGTTTGGCAATAGCAAAGTGCTACTTGTACTTATTGCCCTATAACTTGCAAAAAAAGCAAATAACATGTAAACATTGGGTATTTCTAAACTCAGGACAAAAATTAGAAACTATTTAGCATGGGTGTTTTTGGTGGTTGTAGATGTGTAACAGATTTTGGGGGTCAAAGTTGGAAAAGTGTGATTTTTTTCATCAGATTTTATATATTTTTTATAGTAAATTATAAGATATGATGAAAATAATGGTATCTGTAGAAAGTCCATGTAATGGCGAGAGGTATATAATATGTGTGGGTACAGAAAATGAGTAAGAGGAAAATTACAGCTAAACACAAACACCACAGAAATGTAAAAATAGCCCTGGTCCCAAACGGTAAGAAAATTAAAAAGTGTTGTGGTCACTAAGGGGTTAAGGGTGTTTTCTGTGATATACTTAATGTTTATTATAGTCACCTCAAGTTACAAGAAAAATATATAAAAGGCGGTACCTTGGGGTACCCCTTACTAATGCTCAGTATACCACCAGGGGCACATGTTCCACACATTAACAAACTAGACCATTTTTAAATAACTAATGCTTTTTAAATAACAGTCTTCCTAATAACATTTACTTTTGGGAATAATTCTTTTTTTAATGTATGTTTTTTTACTTCCAGGACATGGAGGTGAGTCCAGAAGAATTACAATACATCCTGAATGCAGTTCTAAGAAGAAGTGAGTATGGCAAAGGTTTTTCTATTGATATGGGTAGAAAGTCTATTCTTTTTGTGGAAGTAGTAAGAAAATGTTAATGGGAGGTGCTGTGAAATATGTGGAAAATTGTATATATTTGTAATCATAATTTTCAGAGAATAATTATTAAGTTATTGACAGATTTTCATTGCAAAAATAGTTTTGATAAAGTTTATGCTCAGTGAAACAGAAAATACAGGGGTTTTAGGTACTTGAGAGTTAGAAAACTTATAGGATCAGTAAGTGGTCCTGTGTGCCAGCCTTTTTTTTATATTAGGTTTGTTAACAAAAATAATGTATTGTTGTCGTCATCATCATCAACAACAATTAATGAATAAACAGATCAGATGCTGATCCTGTCAGCCACATACACACATCAGATCTATCTCCTGGACATGCAGTCTCTCTATTAGCTTCTTGCTCTTCTCAGACTCAAAATCAGTAATTTGTTTCAGCCACACATCCACATGATATCAGACCCCTAACCCTACTCTAAGTCCCACATCCGGCCTAGATCAGACCCTGGTCTTGTTGTGCTTCTGTTTGCCCTATACCCACATCACATCACTGATCCTACTGCCCTAGCATCATCCCCATACCCAAAATAGACCTTGGCCCTGCAACCTGTCAACTTAGAGGTCGATTTATCAAGCTGTGGTGGACAGGGGAGCATATACGCGCCCCTGTCTGCCGCAGCTCATCTCTGCTGGGCTACATTTCCCCTGGCGGAATTCAGCATTGCACACAAGCGCTATCTTGAGCTCACGTGCAATCCTGCCTGCGCACAGCCGATCACGTGTGGGCAGGAGCTGTCAATCTCCCCGGTTAGACGAGACCGGAGGGATTGAAATTAGCCCCCTAAGAGGTGACGAAAGGGTAGGGAAGCAGCGGTCTGTTGACCGCTGCTTGTTAAATACGGCGTGCAGTTTCTTTTGTGAAGCCTTTGATAAATTGACCCCTTACAAACCACAAAAAATCCCAGACCCCCCTGACACTGCAGCCCTACAAACAAATCAGACTTTTAGATCAGAGTCTGGTCCTGCTGCCTCTCTGAGTTCCATACACACATCAGACCTCATAACATGTGCATATGTTTTGCCTATTTTGCAGGTTCCTGCATTCTTATACTGTTTTAAGACATTGCAGACTATACGATATGGTTTTATTAACTCTCTGGCAGCTCAGTGAAGACTTTTTTAGTACCTTTCTGTAGTAGACCCTGCAGCCCATTACCCACATCTGACCTCACAGGAGTCCCTAACCCTACAGCTTTTCTGTCAGCCACATTCCCACATATTAGACCCCAGGCTCAGCCACCTACCTAAGTCAGAAAGAGTTATGGTCTCATCTGAGGTCTGTTTCACAAACCCTTTTCATAATCTTTTCTGTAGGTAGTGGCTCCCTCCAAAACATTTTCAGAGCGCTAGAAATTTGCATGCTCATTAGCTCCTATGAGTCTTTGTGTTTTTCTCTTTGGTATTTTTTGTTGTAGAGTAAACTTGAAATTTGATAATAGGAGTAAATTGGAAAGTTTTTAAAACTGCACACTTTAAACCATGACAATTAAATTCTGTCTTTACTGTCCCTATAACATAATCCCCAATACTGACCTCATTGTCAAAATTCAAGGAACAGTCACAATTTTACTTTCATGATTCAGATAGGATATGCAATTTTAAACAACTTTCTAATTTATTTTTATTTTCAAATTTGCTTTGTTCCCTTGGCATTCTTTGTTGAAGGCTAAACCTAGGTAGGTTCATAGGCTAATTTCTAAGCCATTGAAGGCTGCTTTTGAAGTTTTGACAGTTTTTCACAGCTAGACAGCACTAGTTTATGTATGCCACATAGTTAAAAGTGTGCTCATTCATGTGGAGTTATTTATGAGTCAGCACTGATTGGCTAAAATGCAAGTCTGTCAAAAGAACTGAAATAAGGGGGCAGTCTGCAGAGGCTTAGATACAAGGTAATCACAGAAGTAAAACGTGTTTTAATATAACCATGTTGCAAAACTGGGGAATGGTTAATAAAGGGATTATCTTTCTGAACAATAAAAATTCTGGAGTAGACTGTCCCTTTAAGACACATATAATACTTACACATCCTGTGCTTTTGATATTTGCATCAATGATACATACATTTCCTAATAAACATTGTAAAATATTAATTATAGTTTTTTGTTTTGATCCTCCCCCCCCTATTTTTAAGTAGAATTCACATTGAGCCTATATGCCAACCAACATCCCTTTAAGGCTTAGGCCCTGGTGATCAAAAGTGCTGTGAAGTGGCGATATATTCAAAATGGATCTGAGTGCTGTCATTATGGTTTAAAGGCAGCATCCCCGAGAGGCGTTTTACTATACATCGCAAAGGGTAGAGATTCTGGCAAAATATTCCAAGCAGCATCGACACCAACATTGGCGATGTAAAGTAAAGGATCCCTTTTAAATAAATAACACCAAGCCTAATAAATATATCTATGTACACCCAAACCGACATAACCCACCAACGCAAACTAACCCTACACTACTTAACCCTTAAACGGCCAACAGCCCAACACAATAAACTTCCTAACCTATTAACCCCCAAATTGCCAATAGCCCACCGCAATATGCCCCTACACTACTTAACCTCTAAATTGCCAATAGCCCACCGCAATAAACTCTCCATAACCTATTAAACTCTAAACATCCACAGCCCCAATGCAAGAAACCCGCAAACTATTAACCCCTAACCCACCGATATCCCACTGCAATAAACCCTACACTACTTAACTTCTAAATCGCCACAGCCCACTAATGCAAACTATCCCTACACTTCTTAACACTACTTTTAACACTAACATTACAAAAAAGAAACGTTACCAAAAAAAAACTCTATCAAAAATAAAAACAAACTAAAGCCCACCCAAAAATAAAAAAACCCCTATACTAACACTAAAACCTACTCTAACAATCACCCTGAAAAGGGCATTTTGTAGGGCAGTGGCTTAAAGGGCCATGATACCCAAATGTTGAAACACTTGAAAGTGATGCGACATAGCTGTAAAAAGCTGACTAGAAAATACCTGAACATCTCTATGTAAAAAATAAAGAAATGTCCTAAGTATTCAAACCCCATTGTAAAGGGATTGAAGCAGCAAATCAGTATGCCTGTCCCGGGACAGGCAAGGGAGTGAGCCTCGTGCACACTCATGTTATTTCCCTATTCAGTTTAAGGATGTTTACTATGAAAGCTCATGAGAGTTAAGTCAAATTTCATGAGATCACAATAAAAGAGTTCATGACCTCAGCACTGCTGATGCTGATTGGTTGCAGTTCATTTCTTCCTTTTTTTGTTTTTTATCTGCAGCTAGGCAGTAACTGAAAGATAACTTTTTAAACAGCACTTACTCTGGTAAGCTAAAGTAAAATATCTTCCTTTTATACATAGAGATTCTCAGGTGATATTTTCCTGTCAACTTTTTACAGCTATACTGCATCACTTTCAAGTGATTTAGCATATGAGTATTATGTCCCTTAAAAGTTATTTAGTTTTTTTACTTGGGGGGAAAAACTATTCTAAAACCAAAGTAACCGCCCAATTGTCTTTGATTTGTTAGCATCATAGGTGCTTGATCACTAGCACACTGTATGATCATAGTTTCAGTTGCGGATAGACACTGCCAGAGAGATAGATGATAGGGTTGTGCTTACACATAGACAATATCCTTGCCAAGGACTGCAGTTAATCAGTAGCAGCAGATTATCATGTATGACTATGCTGTTCTGTTTGCTCAATTTATATGGTAAATCTGTACAATCTCACCCTGTTCCGATCACTTTTTATACTCAGCTAAAGAAAAGCAAACACCTTCTGCCCTTGTGTACCTTTTTTCTCCACAAAGCCTGTTCTTCTGGTTTAAACTGCCTAGTTTACAGGGTGGATAACCCCTTGACTGCCCTTAAGTGAATGGATAACCCCTTTGGCAGCTCTCTTTCGAAAGGCTAATAGAGTAAATGGCAGAGGAAAAAGGCTGTTCCCTTATCCAGCAGCAATAATGTATATGTCATTCTAATCTGCGCCAACAGAGCACTCAGTGTACATGAGTTGTTTTAAATCTATACAAACACTATACAATGAATCTAAAGGCGTTTATCTAAATATGTTGGTAAAGTAAATACATGAGTATCAGGATCAGTGTGGCCACTGTCTATCCTTGTGTCAGGCTGTGTGCGGGGATTTTAAAAATGATATACAAATATGTAAATAATATGTAACACAATTTTTTATAGTATAAGTCAATTAAACTTTCATGAGTCATCTAGATTGTGCAATTTTAAACAACTTTACAATTTATATCTGTTATCTAAGTTGCTTTTGAACTCTCAGTATCCTTTGTTGAAAAGAATACCTATGTACACCCCCCTTCTTAGATTCTTGCACCTGGGCCCTGTAGTTTCTAGTTACGCCTCTGTTTGTGTAAATAATTATATGTTGGTTTAACAGGAAATAATATCTGTCATGGAAGAGTTCTGAAATTACTTTAACATGTATAACGTATATATATATATATATATATATATATATATATATATATATGTGTGTGTGTGTGTGTGCGCAATTTTCTTTATAACACAGATATTTCTGCATATCATCATAATTCAGTGTACAGAAAATGTTTTTTGCTATCCAAAGCACTCCAACTTTAATTTGTGTTCTTCTGACAGAATCTTGGACTAATTGTATATATATATTTTTTTCTTTCTTTAGCAAAGAATATCAAGTTCAAGGAAATAAGTCTTCTGTCCTGCTCAAACATAATTTCACTCATGGACGTATCCTTTAATTATGTATTATAGTTTAATTATAGCCTTATAATTTAAAAATACTATTTTGTTTTGATGCTAAATAAATGCAATGAAATCTACTATTGTAGCTCTGAAAGTTATTAACTCTATACTGTATATTAGGTAAACAAAACTGATATTATACTTTGTTTATGACAAACAAGATACAGTTACATGATGAGACATGTTGGGAGGAAACAAACAAGTAACAAAAAATTGGAAAGAAAAATATGGAAAATTTGTGAAAATAAATTTCCGTATTAGGCCTAGTTTCCATTGATGTGGTACATTTTGGAAACTGGTGATAAAAAACATTTATCTCCATTAAAGTCTATGGAGAATTTTTATTTTACCAACTCAATTTAAACTAGGCCTTTGGTGGGAACATTTCCAAACAGCATATATGCCCTGTATTTGCTTGACAAAAAATTATGACCAGGAAGTAAAGGAAAATTCACATTTTGTGAAACACAACTATAAACATACCAAACAATCGGATAGATTATGAGTTTTGCGGTATGAGTGAAAAAGCAGCGCTCTTTTTCACTACCGCTGGTATTACGAGTCTTGCAGGTTTAGCTGCACCGCACACTTTTTTGGCCGTAACACAGCGTAACTAACGCAGCTTTCAAAAAGTCCTTTTTCAATGGGACTTCCATAGCGCCGGTATTACGAGTCTGCCTGGGAGGCCAAAAAGTGAGCGGTACAGCCCATAACTACAAGATCCATAACGTAAACTGAAAGTCAGTAGTTATGGGTTTTACGCTACAGAGCTGTAGCATAAAACTCATAACTAAAGTGCTAAAAAGTACACTAACACCCATAAACTACCTATTAACCCCTAAACCGAGAGCCTTCCGCATCGGAAACACTATGATAAAAATATTAACCCCTAATCTGCCGCTCCGGACATCGCCGCCACTATAATAAACATATTAACCCCTAAACCACCGCACCCCCGCATCGCAAACACTAGTTAAATATAATTAACCCCTAATCTGCTGTCCCTAAAATATCCACAACCTACATTACAGTTATTAACCCCTAATCTGCCGCCCCCAATGTCGCTGCCACCTACCTACACTTATTAACCCCTAATCTGCTGCCCCCAATGTCACCGCCACTATACTAAAGTTATTATCCCCTAATCTGCCGCCCCCAACTTCGTCGCCCCTATAATAAAGTTATTAACCACTATAACCTAACACTAACACCCACTAACTTTAATATAATTAAAATAAATCTAATTAAAAATTCCTATCATTAACTAAATAATTCCTATTTAAAACTAAATACTTACCTATAAAATAAACCTTAAGTTAGCTACAATATAACATAGTTACATTGTAGCTATCTTAGGTTTTATTTTTATTTCACAGGCAAGTTTGTATTTATTTTAACTAGGTAGAATAGTTACTAAATAGTTATTAACTATTTACTAACTACCTAGCTAAAATAAATACAAATTTACCTGTAAAATAAAACCTAACCTTACACTACAATTAAATAAATGACATTAATTAAATACAATTAACTAAATTACAAAAAAAAACAACACTAAATTACACAAAATAAAAAATAAATTATCAGATATGTAAACTAATTACACCTATTCTAATAGCCCTATCAAAATAAAAAAGCCCCCCCCCCCCCCAATAAAAAAAACCCTAGCCTAAACTAAACTACCAATAGCCCTTAAAAGGGCCTTTTGCGGGGCATTGCCCCAAAGAAATCAGCTCTTTTACCTGTAAAGAAAAATACAAACAACCCCACAACAGTAAAACCCACCACCCACACAACCAACCTCCCAAATAAAAACCTAACTAAAAAACCTAAGCTCCCCATTGCCCTGAAAAGGGTATTTGTATGGGCATTGCCCTTAAAAGGGCATTTAGCTCATTTTCTGCCCAAACCCTAATCTAAAACTAAAACCCACCCAATAAACCCTTAAAAAAACCTAACACTGACCCCCGAAGATCCACTTACAGTTTTTGAAGACCCGACATCCATCCTCAACAAAGCCGGGAGAAGTCTTCATCCAAGCGGCAAGAAGTCCTCAACGAAGCCGGGAGAAGTCTTCATCCAAGTGGCCGAAGTCTTCATCCAAGCCGGCAGAAGTGTTCAACCAGACGGCATCTTCTATTTTCATCCATCCAGCGCGGAGCGGCTCCATCTTCAAGACATCCGGCACGAGCATCCTCTTCAATCGGCGTCTTCTTGCAGAATGAAGGTACCTTTAAATGACGTCTATTGAATGAATTCTATCAGCCAATCAGAATTAAAGGTGAAAATATCCTATTGGCTGATGCAATCAGCCAATAGGATTGAGCTCACATTCTTTTGGCTGTTCCAATCAGCCAATAGAATACAAGCTCAATCCTATTGACTGATTGCATCAGCCAATAGGATTTTTTGACCTTTAATTCTGATTGGCTGATAGAATTCTATCAGCCAATCAGAATTCAAGGGATACCATCTTGGATGACATCATTTAAAGGAACCTTCATTCTGCAAGAAGACGTCGATTGAAGAGAATACTCTGCGCCGGATGTCTTGAAGATGGAGCCGCTCCGCGCCGGATGGATGAAGATAGAAGATGCCGTCGGCGTCTGGATGAAGACTTCTGCCGGCTTGGATGAAGACTTTGGCCATTTGGATGAAGACTTCTGCCGGCTTCGATGAGGACTTCTGCCGCTTTGTTGAGGATGGATGTTGGGTTTTTTTAAGGGTTTATTGGGTGGGTTTATTTTTAGCCTAGGGTTTGGGCAGAAAATGAGCTAAATGCCCTTTTAAATGCCCTTTTTCAGGGAAATGGTGAGCTTAGGTTTTTTAGTTAGGATTTTATTTGGGGGGGGTTGGTTGTGTGGGTGGTGAGTTTTACTGTTGGGGGGTTGTTTGTATTTTTTTTTTACAGGTAAAAGAGCTGATTTCTTTGGGGCAATGACCCTGCAAAAGCCCCTTTTAAGGGCTATTGGTAGTTTAGTTTAGGCTAGGTTTTTTTTTATTTGGGGGGGGGGGGTATTTTGATAGGGCTATTAGATTAGGTGTAATTAGTTTAAATATCTGATCATTTATTTTTTATTTTGTGTAATTTAGTGTTTGTTTGTTTTTTGTAATTTAGTTAATTGTATTTATTTTATGTAATTTATTTAAAGGGACATAATGCTCATATGCTAAATCACTTGAAACTGATGCAGTATAACTGTAAAAAGCTGATAGGAAAATATCACCTGAGCATCTCTATGTAAAAACGGAAGATATTTTACCTCACAATCTCCTCAGCTCAGCAGAGTAAGTTCTGTGTAAAAAGTTATACTCAGCTGCTCCCAGCTGCAGGTAAAAAAATAAAAAAAAAATGAAGAAATGAACTGCAGCCAATCAGCATCAGCAGTGCTGAGGTCATGAACTCTTTTACTGTGATCTCATGAGATTTGACTTAACTCTCATGAGATTTTATAGTAAGCTTCCTTTAACCTGAATAGGGAAATAAGATGAGAGTGCACGAGGCTCATCCTTTCAGCTGTCCCAGGACAGACATACTAATATGCTGCTTAGAAATCCTTTACAATGGGATGTGGCTACTGAGGAACTTTTGAGGTAAAATATCTTTCTTTTTTACATAGAGATGTTCAGGTGATATTTTCTAGTCAGCTTTTTACAGCTATACTGCATCACTTTCAAGTGTTTAAACATTTGGGTATTGGCCCTTTAATTGTAATGAAAGGTTAGGTGTTAGTGTAACTCAGGTTAGGTTTTATTTTACAGGTAAATTTGTATTTATTTTAGCTAGGTAGTTAGTAAATAGTTAATAACTATTTAGTAACTATTCTACCTAGTTAAAATAAATACAAACTTGACTGTGAAATAAAAATAAAACCTAAGATAGCTACAATGTAACTACTAGTTATATTGTAGCTAGTTTAGGGTTTATTTTACAGGTAAGTATTTAGTTTTAAATAGGAATTATTTAGTTATTAATAGTAAGTTTTATTTAGATTTATTTTAATTACATTAAAGTTAGGGGGTGTTAGGGTTAGGGGTTAATAACTTTAGTATAGTGGCGGCGACATTGGCTGCGGCAGATTAGGGGTTAATAAGTGTAGGTAGGTGGCGGCGACATTGGGACGGCAGATTAGGGGTTAATAAGTGTAGGTAGGTGGCGGTGACATTGGGGGCAGCAGATTAGGGGTTAATAAGTGTAGGTAGGTGGTGGCGACATTGGGGGCGGAAGATTAGGGGTTAATAAATGTAATGTAGGTGTCGGGGATGTCGGGGGCAGCAGATTAGGGGTGTTTAGACTTGGGGTTTATGTTAGGGTGTTAGGTTTAAATATAAATTTAGTTTCCCAATAGGAATCAATGGGGCTGCGTTACGGAGCTTTACGCTGCTTTATTGCTGGTGTTAGGCTTTTTTTTTTGCCGGCTCTCCCCATTGATGTCTATGGGGAAATCGTGCACGAGCACGTAAAACCAGCTCACCGCAGTGCTGATATTGGAGTGCAGTATGGAGCTCATTTTTGCTTTACGCTGCAATATTGCCTGCTAACGCCGGGTTTATGAAGACCTGTAATACCAGCGCTGTAGGTAAGTGAGCAGTGACAATAACTTGCAAGTTAGCACCGCGCAGCTCATAACGCAAAACTGGTCATCTAGCCGAATTATAATTAGTCATTATTATTTCATTAAATTTACTAATTTCTTTATTTTTTCTAAGTATTTAACCTTAACTCATGCTTTAACAGTCTAGCGGAAATGGAAAGCTCGAATTTGACGAGTTTAAGGTTTTCTGGGACAAGTTAAAAAATTGGATTGTAAGATAACACAGTGAATTGTTTTATATTTTAAATAATTTGTTGTAACTATTTGTTGTGGTCTCTACCTGGATATAATAAAATTGTAAAGGTAGGAATAATCATTCCAAATTTTTTATAATTACTGTGGAATGACATTAAAGGAACCTCAAATTTAATATTTAATCTACATGTAAAAATATTTACCTAAAAATATAAATGAGGGATACATGATTTATTTTGCTTAAGATGTATTAACGCTGAATGCTGTGCTTGTTTCAGTTGCTCCGGAGAGTCAGAAATCCATCTATCCAATTTAAATGGACATAAACACTTTGAGATTGGTATAAAAATGATAAATTTCATGTATAATTAAAAAAAAAAAAAAAGCACACAAAACTTACAGTATATTTGTATTATTTATTTTGCCCCGCACTTTTACTATAACAAAAAATAATCGGCTTGAAGTATTATGCAGTCAATGCTGCCATGGAGCCCATGCGGAGCAGGCTAGCTCATGCGATTCTAATGGATCCTCTTTTTTCCCCTGAAACGACAAAAAACAGAAGGGGTGCTTCCTAATCCAGATCAATGGATGACCAAATGGTGACACATAGACTCTAGTACTATTAGTACTCACAAACATAGCAGCATTCGTCATGCTATTGGGCACAGGCTGAAGATTTAATAGCGCTCCAGCTCACTGATGGGATTCTCATCCAGGCTGACCAATTAGGACACAATGTGTTTCCACACAGTCTTAAATTAAGACCTTCAAACTAGGTAGAGAAAGAGAACACACAACGCACACTTCCTCGTGCAGATCAATGGAGCACCATTTATACAAAGACGGTTGGTGAAAGTTTAATACTCACAAGCCTGCAGCACTCTGTTGTGCTGATAGATGCAGACTGGAGTCTCACAGCGCTCCAACTCGCTGTTACGGCTTAGATCTGGATCTCAATCCAGAAATGACCCAATGGAGCCTCAGAGTGGGAATGAATTAAGAGGAATAATACTTGGTGTTCTCGCACAAAGTATCAGGTGGACAAACAGGATAGGATACGAAGTGGTAATAAAAATATACAATTTAATAGAAAAACTTAGAAAATATTATGGCACTCATAAGTGCCTAGTTTATAATTGCTATGCGTTTCTCGGTCCACAGACCGTTTCATCAGGCATGCGAATGCTGCAATGGAGCCCTTGCGGAGCAGGCTAGCTCATGCGATTCTGCTTTCCGCAAAGTAAGAAGCAGCCAATCGCTGCTTCTTACCATGTCCAACCTCTAAGTTGGCAGATAGAAATAACCCCGAGCATGTTCGTTCAGAGGGATTGACAGGCCCTTTTCTTTTCATAAGGCAGGGAGAGTCCACAACTTCATTCCTTACTGCTGGGAAAAACAACACCTGGCCACCAGGAGGAGGCAAAGACACCCCAGCCAAAAGCTTAAATATCCCTACCACTTTCCCCATCACCCCCAGTCATTCTTTGCCTTTCGCCACTAGAGGAGGATGGCAGAGAAGTGTCAGAAGATTCAGATAGTCCTTAAATAGGTATGTTCCCTTCAAGAAATTCCTAGAGTTTTTAAGTAATCATATAAACCTCTCAGTGAGAGTATAAACGTTAGAGTCTGGAGATGCAGGGAAAGTTTTTCTGTGAAGCGATCCAGACTGTCTATCTAACAGCTCCCGGGCAATCAGTGTTAACAAGTTACACTGCTTGCCTTTTTACACTCAGGTCCCTGTCAGAACACTGCGGCAAGGCTGTCACACTTGAGACGCTGTATCTGTTCTACAGCATAGATCCTTGAGGATAAGTCTGCTTAATTTTACTATTTAGCAGGGACTCCTATTATTAGGGTCACAGTGTGACTCCTCATAAACTCAATATGATCAAGGGTTAATATCTCTTTTAATTCAGAGATTAATTTGGAACAGTTTGGGATATATATATATATATATATATATATATATATATATATATATATATATATGTACTGCTTTGTTCTCTAAGGAACACATTGTCAAGGTTTGGGCTCATATAGACTGCGTACCTTTTGGCAATGAAACAGACATGTTTCACTTTCGTTTTTGTGAGTTGTGCAGCTTCTAACAGTTTTGTGCACTTTTTCTTATAGCAGGGGAGGTCCCTTCTTGCGTCCCATGTAATTGGGTGCGGCTCATTACGTTTTCCTTGCGATCCTACGGAGAGCGTTCCATAACTGTCTGGGTCTAGGAGATGGTGAGTGCCCCAGCCATTGGGGTTATAAAGGTGCCTCTTTTTATTATTATAATTAGTCCTAGAGGAATTGTTGTTTACTTACTTTCCTTACTGTGGGATTGCATCTCCAGCAATGGAGGACTCTGATAATATTTTAAAAGGTTCTGCACCTTCTATTATAATTAATAATACCAGTTTATACTGTGAGGAGGCGGTATTTTCTCCACCTGCTCAATTCTGTTCCAATTGCCTGGGTACCGTTCTAATGTCTAAGAAGGGAGCTAAATCTGCTAACCCCCCTAGCATAATTAGTCCCTCTGAGCCGTCAACCTCTCACGATTCTGTGGCCCGGGAGATGTCTACCCTATCCCCTCAAACCACTTCACATGCCGTTCTCTGCGGCACGCCTAATACTCCGGCTGGAGGGGGCCTTTTCCCTGCAAACGTTACCATGCAGTTACAATCTGCTGTGTCTATGGCCCTGAGTGCCTTACCTATCTCTGGGAAACGTAAGAGAAAGGTTAAACATAGTTCTACTGAATTAGATTCAGCTAATTTCCAATCAAATTTAGCCAGTATGTCTCAATTGTCTGAGGATGAGTTACCCTCTGTAGAGTCAGAGGGTGAGCTCTCAGAGTTGGAGATTTCATGTATTAAACCCCCTCCTTCTGAGGAGCCCTCCTTTAGATTTAAGATTGAGCATCTGCGTTTTTTGTTAAAGGAGGTTTTGTCTACATTAGAGGTTCCAGAAGCAACACTACCAGAGGAACCCAAGATTCCTAAGGTAGACAGGGTTTATGAGGACAGAAAGGTTCCACAAACTTTTCCTGTCCCAGTTCACATGGCTAATATTATCAGTAGTGAATGGGAAAGAGTGGGAACTCCTTTTTCCATTTAGTCAACTTTTGAAAAGTTATTACGGTCCCTGATTCTCAGCTGGAATTGTGGGGATCCATCCCCTAGGTGGATGGTGCCATTTCGACACTAGCTAAGCATACCACTATCCCTCTGGAAGATAGTTATTCCTTTAGGGAACCCATGGACAAGAAGTTGGAAAGTTTCCTGAGAAGAATGTTCCAACACACAGGATTTTAATTTCAACCAGCGGCGGCAGTTACCGCTGTGGCCGGGGCAGGCCACCTACTGGTGTGACTCTCTGTCAGAACTTATCGAGGTGGAATCTCCCCTCAAGGAGATTCAGGAGAGGATTAAGGCTTTAAGAATAGCTAACACCTTTATCTGTGTTGTGAATATGCAGAATATACATATGAACGCAAAGGCTTCAGGTTTTGTGGTCCTAGCTCGCAGAGCTCTCTAGTTGAAATCTTGGTCTGCGGATATGGTTTCTAAATCCAGACTCCTTTCCAGACTCCTTCCTTCCGCAAGATAAGAACAGACCTAAGGGACAGCAGTCCTATAATTTTCATTCCTTTCATTCGGGCAAGTCCGAGAGAACTCAATCGTCCTCAAAGCCTGAGCAACCCAAGAGCACCTGGAAACCTGCTCAGTCCTAGACTAAGTCCAAGCAGACTAAGAAGCCTGCAGATAACAAATCTGCATGAAGGGGCGGCCCCCGATGCAGGATCGGATCGAGTAGGGGCGGACTGTCATTTTTCTTAGATGCTTGGTTTGGGTACTGGAGGTTGCATCTCAAGGGTACAGGATAGAATAGGATTCAAATCTCATCCGCCCAGGGGCAGATTCCTCCTCTCCAGACTGTCTACAAGACCAGAGAAGAAGACAGCTTTTTTAGATTGTGTAAGGAATATATCCTCCTTAAGAGTAATAGTCCTGGTACCTGCATCAGGTATTTTCTTTACAGGTAAAAGAGCTGATTACTTTGGGGCAATGCCCCACAAAAAGCCCTTTTAAGGGCTAGTAAAAGAGCTGATTACTTTGTAATTTAGAATAGGGTAGGGCATTTTATTATTTTTGGGGGGGCTTTTTTATTTTATTAGGGGGCTTAGATTAGGTGTAATTAGTTTAAACTTCTTGTAATTTTTTTTAATTTTTTGTAATTTAGTGGGGGGGGGTTTGTATTATAGATTAGTTTATTTAATTGTATTTTAATTTAGCTAATTGTAGCTAATTTATTTAATTACTTTATTGATAGTGTAGTGTTAGGTGTATTTGTAACTTAGGTTAGGATTTATTTTACAGGTTTGTAATTATTTTAACTAGGTAGCTATTAAATAGTTATTAACTATTTAATAGCTATTGTACCTAGTTAAAATAAATACAAAGTTGCCTGTAAAATAAATATAAATCCTAAAATAGCTACAATGTAACTATTAGTTATATTGTAGCTATATTAGGGTTTATTTTATAGGTAAGTATTTAGTTTTAAATAGGAATAATTTATTTAATTATAGTAAATTTATTTAGATTAATTTAAATTATATTTAAGTTAGGGGGGTGTTAGGGTTAGGGTTAGACTTAGGTTTAGGGGTTAATAACTTTATTATAGTAGCGGCGACGTTGGGGGCTGCAGATTAGGGGTTAATAATTGTAGGTAGGTGGCGGCGATGTTAGGGAGGGCAGATTAGGGGTTAATACAATGTATTATAGTGTTTGCGAGGCGGGAGTGCGGCGGTTTAGGGGTTAATACATTTATTATAGTGGTGGCAAGGTCCGGTCAGCAGATCAGGGGTTAATAAGTGTAGGTAGGTGGCGGCGACGTTGAGGGGGCAGATTAGGGGTTAATAAATATAATATAGGTGTCGGCGATGTTGGGGTCAGCAGATAATGTAGGTTGCGGCGGTGTACGGAGCAGCAGATTAGGGGTTAATAATATAATGTAGGTGTCAGCGATAGCGGGGGCGGCAGATTAGGGGTTAATAAGTGTAAGGTTAGGGGTGTTTAGACTCGGGGTTCATGTTAGGGTGTTAGGTGTAGACTTAGAAAGTGTTTCCCCATAGGAAACAATGGGGCTGTGTTAGGAGCTGAACGCTGCTTTTTTGCAGGTGTTAGGTTTTTTTCAGCCAGCTCAGCCCCATTGTTTCCTATGGGGATATCGTGCACGAGCACGTTTTTCCAGCTTACCGCTACTGTAGGCAACGCTGATATTGAGGGTTGAAGTGGAGCTAAATTATGCTCAACACTCCCTTTTCTGAGGCTAACACAGCCATTCAGACAACTCTAAATACCAGTGTTGTCTTAAGGGTGCGCTGGAAAAAAAAGCAGCGTTAGCACCGTGGATCTTTACCGACAAAACTCTAAATCTAGGCGAAAGTTTCCACACTTAATAAATATGTTAATCTACTGAAAGATAACATGAAAGTCTTGTAATTGCATGTTTTTTATGTCCCTTTATGGTGAAATTAACCTGCAACATTCTACACTGTGATTAGTTAGCTCGGAGCACAAGCTCATTTATATCTGCCAAAAAAAAGAAGACCAGGAAAAATAGACTCCGTCAAGCTTTTTAAGAGGTGTATCCCTAAACTGCACTTAATTTGGAAAACCTTGTAAACTATGCTAACAAAATGACTGTGTTAAATGATTTTAACTAATTTGCAATGAAGTGTTTAATTGCTGATATATATGATTTGAGTTTAATGTCAGTTTAAACATGGGACATGCTTCCCATTGAACATTAATATTTGTATAGTTTGAGTTAAATGGACATGAATGATAAATTTAAACTTTTATGATTCAGATAAGAGACTTTTTAATTTAATTATACCATCAAATATACTGTTTCACTTGGTATAATTTGCTGAAAACCATACCTAGGTAGGTTCAGGAGCAGTAATGTACTACTGGAAGAAAGCTGGTGATTGGTGGCACTGGCTACACACATTTGCTTCTTCTCATTGGCTCACTAGATGTGTTCATCTACCTCCCAGTGGTGCATTACTGTTCTGAAACTGACTTTAACTATGAGCTTAAAGCACTGGTTTTCAAACCTGTCCTAAGACCTCCCCAACAGGTTTTCTGGAATACCTTGGATGAGAGCAGGTAAAATAACCATGTTTATTAATCAGCTAATTGTTTCACCTGTGCTCTAGTTCAGATATCCACAAAATGTGGCCTCTTAGGGAGGCCTGAGGACAGGTTTGAAAACCAATGGCTTAAAGGGACACTGAACCCAAGTTTTTCTTTCATGATTCAGATAGAGAGTGCAATTTTAAGCAACTTTCTAATTTACTCCTGTTATCAATTTTTCTTCGTTCTCTTGGTATCTTGGTTTGAAAGAGCAGAAATGTAAAGCTTACAAGCTTGGCCATCTTTGGTTCAGCATCTGGGTACAGCTTGCTGATTGGTAGCTACATGTACCCACCAATCAGCAAGCGCTATCCATGGTGCTGAACAAAAAATGGGCTGGCTCGTAAACTTACATTCCTGCTTTTTCAAATAAAGAAAACAAGAGAGTGAAGAAAAATTGATAATAGGGGTAAATTAGAAAGTTGCTTAAAAACATAATTTATGCTTACCTGATAAATTCCTTTCTCCTGTAGTGTGGTCAGTCCACGGGTCATCATTACTTCTGGGATATTAACTCCTCCCCAACAGGAAGTGCAAGAGGATCACCCAGCAGAGCTGCTATATAGCTCCTCCCCTCTACGTCACACCCAGTCATTCGACCGAGAACCAACGAGAAAGGAGAAGCCAAAGGGTGCAGTGGTGACTGGAGTATAATTTAAAAATTTAGGCCTGCCATAAAAAACAGGGCGGGCCGTGGACTGACCACACTACAGGAGAAAGGAATTTATCAGGTAAGCATAAATTATGTTTTCTCCTGTTAAGTGTGGTCAGTCCACGGGTCATCATTACTTCTGGGATACCAATACCAAAGCTAAAGTACACGGATGACGGGAGGGACAGGCAGGATCTTTATACGGAAGGAACCACTGCCTGAAGAACCTTTCTCCCAAAAACAGCCTCCGAAGAAGCAAAAGTGTCAAATTTGTAAAATTTGGAAAAAGTATGAAGAGAAGACCAAGTTGCAGCCTTGCAAATCTGTTCAACAGATGCCTCATTCTTAAAGGCCCAAGTGGAAGCCACAGCTCTAGTAGAATGAGCTGTAATTCTTTCAGGAGGCTGCTGTCCAGCAGTCTCATAAGCTAAATGTATTATGCTACGAAGCCAAAAAGAGAGAGAGGTAGCAGAAGCTTTTTGACCTCTCCTCTGACCAGAATAAATGACAAACAGGGAAGACGTTTGTCGAAAATCTTTAGTTGCCTGTAAATAAAATTTCAGGGCACGGACTACATCTAGATTGTGTAGAAGTCGTTCCTTCTTTGAAGAAGGGTTTGGACACAAGGAAGGAACAACAATCTCTTGATTGATATTCCTGTTAGTGACTACCTTAGGTAAGAACCCAGGTTTAGTACGCAGAACTACCTTGTCTGAGTGAAAAATCAGATAAGGAGAATCACAATGTAAGGCTGATAACTCAGAGACTCTTCGAGCCGAGGAAATAGCCATTAAAAACAGAACTTTCCAAGATAACAATTTTATATCAACGGAATGAAGGGGTTCAAACGGAACACCCTGTAAAACGTTAAGAACTAGGTTTAAACTCCATGGCGGAGCAACAGTTTTAAACACAGGCTTAATCCTGGCCAAAGCCTGACAAAAGGCCTGAACGTCTGGAACTTCTGACAGACGTTTGTGTAACAGAATGGACAGAGCTGAGATCTGTCCCTTTAAGGAACTAGCGGATAAACCCTTTTCTAAACCTTCTTGTAGAAAAGATAATATCCTAGGAATCCTAACCTTACTCCAAGAGTAACCTTTGGATTCGCACCAATATAGGTATTTACGCCATATTTTATGGTAAATCTTCCTGGTAACAGGCTTCCTAGCCTGTATTAAGGTATCAATTACTGACTCAGAAAATCCACGTTTTGATAAAATCAAGCGTTCAATTTCCAGGCAGTCAGCTTCAGAGAAATTAGATTTTGATGTTTGAAGGGACCCTGAATCAGAAGGTCCTGTCTCAGAGGCAGAGACCAAGGTGGACAGGATGACATGTCCACTAGATCTGCATACCAGGTCCTGCGTGGCCACGCAGGCGCTATTAGAATCACAGATGCTCTCTCCTGTTTGATCCTGGCAATCAATCGAGGAAGCATCGGGAAGGGAGGAAACACATAAGCCCTCCCAAAGGTCCAAGGTGCTGTCAAAGCATCTACCAGGGCCGCTCCCGGATCCCTGGATCTGGACCCGTAACAAGGAAGCTTGGCGTTCTGTCGAGACGCCATGAGATCTATTTCTGGTTTGCCCCAACGTCGAAGTATTTGGGCAAAGACCTCCGGATGAAGTTCCCACTCCCCCGGATGAAAAGTCTGACGACTTAGGAAATCCGCCTCCCAGTTCTCCACTCCCGGGATGTGGATTGCTGATAGGTGGCAAGAGTGAGACTCTGCCCAGTGAATTATCTTTGATACTTCCATCATCGCTTGGGAGCTTCTTGTCCCTCCTTGATGGTTGATGTAAGCTACAGTCGTGATGTTGTCCGACTGAAACCTGATGAACCCCCGAGTTGTTAACTGGGGCCAAGCCAGAAGAGCATTGAGAACTGCTCTCAATTCCAGAATGTTTATTGGCAGGAGACTCTCCTCCTGAGTCCATGATCCCTGAGCCTTCAGAGAATTCCAGACAGCGCCCCAACCTAGCAGGCTGGCGTCTGTTGTTACAATTGTCCAATCTGGCCTGCTGAATGGCATCCCCCTGGACAGATGTGGCCGAGAAAGCCACCACAGAAGAGAATTTCTGGTCTCTTGATCCAGATTCAGAGTAGGGGACAAATCTGAGTAATCCCCATTCCACTGACTTAGCATGCACAATTGCAGCGGTCTGAGATGTAGGCGTGCAAAGGGTACTATGTCCATTGCCGCTACCATTAAGCCGATCACCTCCATGCATTGAGCCACTGACGGGTGTTGAATGGAATGAAGGACACGGCAAGCATTTTGAAGCTTTGTTAACCTGTCTTCTGTCAGGTAGATCTTCATTTCTACAGAATCTATAAGAGTCCCCAAGAAGGGAACTCTTGTGAGTGGAAAGAGAGAACTCTTCTTTTCGTTTACCTTCCACCCATGCGATCTTAGAAATGCCAGTACTAACTCTGTATGAGACTTGGCAGTTTGAAAGCTTGAAGCTTGTATCAGAATGTCGTCTAGGTACGGAGCTACCGAAATTCCTCGCGGTCTTAGTACCGCCAGAAGAGCACCCAGAACCTTTGTGAAGATTCTTGGAGCCGTAGCCAACCCGAATGGAAGAGCTACAAACTGGTAATGCCTGTCTGGGAAGGCAAACCTTAGGTACCGGTAATGATCTCTGTGAATCGGTATGTGAAGGTAAGCATCCTTTAAATCCACTGTGGTCATGTACTGACCCTTTTGGATCAAGGGTAGAATTGTCCGAATAGTTTCCATTTTGAACGATGGAACTCTTAGGAATTTGTTTAGGATCTTTAAATCCAAGATTGGTCTGAAGGTTCCTTCTTTCTTGGGAACCACAAACAGATTTGAGTAAAACCCCTGTCCGTGTTCCGACCGCGGAACCGGATGGATCACTCCCATTAGTAACAGATCTTGTACACAGCGTAGAAACGCCTCTTTCTTTATTTGGTTTGTTGACAACCTTGACAGATGGAATCTCCCTTTTGGGGGAGAGGATTTGAAGTCCAGAAGATATCCCTGAGATATGATCTCTAACGCCCAGGGATCCTGGACATCTCTTGCCCAAGCCTGGGCGAAGAGAGAAAGTCTGCCCCCCACTAGATCCGTTCCCGGATCGGGGGCCCTCAATTCATGCTGTCTTAGGGGCAGCAGCAGGTTTTCTGGCCTGCTTGCCCTTGTTCCAGGACTGGTTAGGTTTCCAGCCTTGTCTGTAGCGAGCAACAGCTCCTTCCTGTTTTGGTGCAGAGGAAGTTGATGCTGCTCCTGCCTTGAAATTACGAAAGGAACGAAAATTAGACTGTCTAGCCCTAGGTTTGGCTCTGTCTTGAGGCAGGGCATGGCCTTTACCTCCTGTAATGTCAGCGATAATTTCTTTCAAACCGGGCCCGAATAAGGTCTGCCCTTTGAAAGGTATGTTAAGTAACTTAGATTTAGAAGTAACGTCAGCTGACCAGGATTTTAGCCACAGTGCTCTGCGTGCCTGAATGGCGAATCCGGAATTCTTAGCCGTAAGTTTAGTTAAATGTACTACGGCATCTGAAACAAATGAATTAGCTAGCTTAAGTGTTTTAAGCCTGTTTGAAATCTCCTCGATAGTTATTGAGTCAAGAGTCTCTTCCAGGGACTCGGACCAGAAAGCGGCCGCGGCCGTGACAGACGCAATACATGCAAGGGGTTGCAATATAAAACCTTGTTGAACAAACATTTTCTTAAGGTAACCCTCTAATTTTTTATCCATTGGATCTGAAAAGGCACAGCTATCCTCCACCGGGATAGTGGTACGCTTAGCCAGAGTAGAAACCGCTCCCTCCACCTTAGGGATCGTTTGCCATAAGTCCCGTGTGGTGGTGTCTATTGGGAACATTTTTCTAAATACAGGAGGGGGGGGAAAAGGGTACACCGGGCCTATCCCACTCCTTAGTAATTATCTCAGTAAGCCTCTTAGGTATAGGAAATACGTCAGTACTCGCCGGGTACCGCATAGTATCTATCCAGCCTACATAATTTCTCTGGGATTGCAACGGTGTTACAATCATTCAGAGCCGCTAATACCTCCCCTAGCAGAACGCGGAGGTTTTCAAGCTTAAACTTAAAATTAGAAATGTCTGAATCCACTCTATTGGGATCAGAACCGTCACCTGCAGATTGAAGCTCTCCGTCCTCATGTTCCGCATACTGTGACGCAGTATCTGACATGGCCCTAGTATTATCAGCGCACTCTGTTCTCACCCCAGAGTGGTCACGCTTCCCTCTAAGTTCTGGTAATTTAGACAAAACTTCAGTCATAACATTAGCCATGTCCTGCAATGTGATTTGTAATGGCCGCCCTGAAGTACCCGGCGTTACCATATCACGCACCTCCCGAGCGGGAGATGCAGGTACTGACACGTGAGGGGAGTTAGTCGGCATAACTTTCCTCTCGTTGTCTGGTGAATGATGTTCAATTTGTACAGATTGACTTTTATTTAAAGTAGCATCAATGCAATTAGTACATAAATTTATATTGGGCTCCACTTTGGCTTTAGCACATATAGCACAGAGATATTCCTCTGAGTCAGACATGTTTAACACACTAGCAATTAAACCAGCAAACTTGGAAATACTTTTCAATTTACAAATAGTATGAAAAAAACGTACTGTGCCTTTAAGAAGCACAGAAAGTTATGACAGTTGAGTAACAATAAAACGGATAAACTATAAAATCAAATTCTTTCCGGTAAAAATACAATTTTAGCAAAGGATTGCCCCCATTAGTAATGGATAACTAACCCTTAAATAGCAGAAAAAATGTACAGAATATAACGTTTTTTATCACAGTCAAAGCACAATCTCACAGGTCTGCTGTGAGTGATTACCTCCCTCAAAATAACTTTTGAAGACCCTTGAGCTCTGTAGAGACGAACCGGATCATGCAGGGAAGAAAAACAGACTTGTGACTGAATTTCTGATGCATAGTAAAAGCGCCAAATTAAGCCCCTCCCCCTCACACACAACAGTGAGGGAGATCAGTAAACTGTCATAAATTAAATAAAATGCCCGCCAAGTGGATAAAAATAGTGCCCAAAACAATTTTTCACCCAGTACCTCAGAAAATTAAACGATTTAACATGCCAGCAAAACGTTTAACATCAAATAAATGAATTGTCATAGAAAGCCTGCTGCTAGTCGTTCTCACCGCAAGATAGGCTAGAGTTTTATGCATACAGTCTCATTCCAGTGAAGTGCCATTCCCCAGAATACTGAAGTGAAAATATACATACATGACAGCCTGATACCAGTTGCTACTACTGCATTTAAGGCTGAACTTACATTATATAGGTATTTGCAGTATTTTCTAGTCAATTCCATTCCTCAGAAAATAATATGCTGCTACATACCTCTTTGCAGGTGAACCTGCCCGCTGTCCCCTGATCTGAAGTTTACCTCACTCCTCAGATGGCCGAGAACAGCAACATGATCTTAACTACTCCGGTTAAAATCATACAGAAACTCAGGTAGATTCTTCTTCAAATTCTCCCTGAGAAGGAACAACACACTCCGGTGCTGTTTTAAAATAACAAACTTTTGATTGAAGTTATAAAAACTAAGTATAATCACCACAGTCCTCTCACACATCCTATCTATTAGTTGGGTGCAAGAGAATGACTGGGTGTGACGTAGAGGGGAGGAGCTATATAGCAGCTCTGCTGGGTGATCCTCTTGCACTTCCTGTTGGGGAGGAGTTAATATCCCAGAAGTAATGATGACCCGTGGACTGACCACACTTAACAGGAGAAATTGCACTCTCTATCTGAATCATGAAAGAAAACATTTGGGTTCAGTGTCCCTTTAAATCCTGTGCAGGGGTTAAACTCATATTTAAATGCAAGCAATAGTACACTAATAAAATGTTCTAACACATTTTAGCACTGAACTGCAAAAGCTCCATGTGGTGCTAAGTGTCAAAATTCTTTTCACCACATCTGCATTATAAAAAGTAAATTTATGCTTACCTGATAAATTAATTTCTTCTACGATACGACGAGTCCATGGACTTTATCCTTACTTGTGGGATATTAACCTCCTGCTAACAGGAAGTGGCAAAGAGCACCACAGCAGACCTGTATATATAGCTCCTCCCTTCCCTCCACCCCAGTCATTTGACCGAAAGTTTAGGAAGAGAAAGGAAAAGCTAAAGGTGCAGAGGTGACTGAAGTTATAAAAAATAAAATATAATCTGTCTGAAAAATGACAGGGAGGGCCGTGGACTCGTCGTATCGTAGAAGATATTAATTTATCAGGTTAGCATAAATTTACTTTTCTTCTACAAGATACGACGAGTCCACGGATTTCATCCTTACTTGTGGGATACAATACCAAAGCTACAGGACACGGGTGAAACTGGAGGGACAAGACAGAGACCTAAACGGAAGGCACCACTGCTTGAAGAACTTTTCTCCCAAAAACAGCCTCAGAAGAAGCAAAAGTATCAAATTTGGAAAATTTGGAAAAAGTATGAAGAGACGACCAAGTTGCAGCCTTGCAAATCTGTTCAACAGAAGCATTGTTTTTAAAAGCCCATGTGGAAGCCACAGACCTAGAAGAATGAGCCGTAATTCTTTCAGGAGGCTGCTGTCCAGCAGTCTCACCCTCTGTGTACAGGTCTACTGCTTACCCCTTCCCTTGCAGGGAAAAAATGTCAGCCAGTTCTGATATACCAAGTCTCCTCAGAAATAAAAGATTGAACATACCTCAATGCTGCTTGTAGCATGACACCGTTCTCTTGCACTACCTTCAGAAGCTCTGTGGGAACCAACATGGATCTTAGTAACATCTGCTAAGATCATCAACCTCAGGGCATAAATCTTCTTCTTCCATATGTCCCTGAGAAAAATAGTACTCACCGGTACCATTTAAAATAAAAAACTTCTTGATTGAAGAATCTAAAACTAACACCTCACTTTACCTTTTCCTATTACTAACACAGGCAAAGAGAATGACTGGGGGTGGAGGGAAGGGAGGAGCTATATATACAGCTCTGCTGTGGTGCTCTTTGCCACTTCCTGTTCAGTGACGTGCAGTCATAGGAGGCAGGTTAAGCAGCGCCTCACCTGTCCTATGTGTGTAATTACACCTTTTTTTGTTATAATTTGTAATAAAAAAAATATATATATATTTTTTTTTGTATACCCTACCCCCTCCACCCCCCGCATTGCCCGCAACCACCAAGTATTCATCTTTTTTTTTATTACTCAAGTCAATACTCATCCATATTGCTCAAGGAAGGGGAGGCTGTGAGCTGTTCAGCTGCCCTCCCGTTGCGCAATATGGATGTCTGAGGATTTTTTTCTTATGGGACCCGCAGAGACTGCCACCCAGTGGTTAAGTCTCTTAGTGCAGGGCCCATATCACTCCCAAGAGGCTGCTGTCTAAACGCCTCGGGAGCACAGCCAAGTGCTGCCAGCCAATCAGCGCTTGAAGTTGTGAGTGTCAGTGACGTCATCGTGGTCTGGACGTCCGGCGGCCGGGAGGAGAGTCAGAGACAGTAGACAAGAAGAGAGAGGCGCGCGCCGCGCCGCATAGTGAGTGAGTGAGACTGTGGGTGTGGTGGGCACTGGGCAGTGGGCTAAGGGCTAGTGAAGCGGCTTGACAATCATCAATGCCGTTGCAGGCTGACCAGCACATTGATGACTGCATGCAGCAGCCATGATTGCTTTACAGCAGTGCACTGAGTGAGACTCCACCTGCTTCCCCCTTGGCCCTCCGGTCCGGTCGTCAAGTTCAGAGTGACTACTGGCAGGCGGCATCTGATTGTGGGTAGTTCATGTGAATTATTTTATAAGGATATTTTTACTGTTCCCTTACTCTCTAGCAGCTAGAGAGTAAGGGAGCAGTAAAAATATCCTTATAAAATAATGGCTTGTATATAGAATGTTCATTGTGGGACTGCAGCATTGCACATTTTTGTTTAAAAAAATCCACTAATTTACTTGACTCACAGTCACTAATGCTGTACTTAGGCAAAACCCAACCCTCTCTATAAGAAATAAGAGATTGCAGTATTTTGTATTATTAGTATTATTATTTTTAACTGCACACAATATTTTGTTGTTACTGAGGTTTGAAAAAAATAAATTTTGGAAGATGCATGTGTTACTGAGCACTGGCAGACAGTGACACATATTACTAAGAAAGTGCAGAGATGTCTTTTAAAATGCTAAAGTAATAGAAGTAAATAATATTTTAATGCACATAATCTTTCTTCCAACATATAAATGGATGGGTGTAAAACATTATTGCTTAAAAGGGTTAATTCTGCACTATGAGAGCAATCAAATCACCTGTCAGACTACTGAGATTTATTCTTCTCCTATTCCTTTTACAACAAACCCTCACCTTACTTTTACTACATACATTACATGATTCAATAAAAAATATAGTCTAGCTGCAATCTAGTAGTAGACTAAAATATAAAATATGTAGTTCAGAGATTACTTTTCTATTTAACTATTTCAAATTCCAGTATATTTTTTATTGAATTATGTAATGTATGTAGTAAAAGTAAGGTGAGGGTTTGTTGTAAAAGGAATAGGAAAATAATAAATCTCAGTAGTCTGACAGGTGATTTGACTGCTCTCATAGTGCAGAATTAACCCTTTTAAGCAACAATGTTTTACACCCATCCATGTATATGTTGGAAGACAGATTATGTGCATTAAAATATTATTTACTTCTATTACTTTAGCATTTTAAAAGACATCTTTGCACTTTCTTAGTAATATGTGTCTGCCAGTGCTCAGTAACACATGCATCTTCCATAATTTATTTTTTTCAAACCTCAGTAACAACAAAATATTGTGCAGTTAAAAATATATAACTATTAATAAAAAATACTGCAATCTCTTATTTCTTATAGAGAGGGTTGGGTTTTGCCCAAGTACAGCATTAGTGTGAGTCAAGTAAATTAGTGGATTTATTTAAACAAAAATGTGCAATGCTGCAGCCCCACAACATTCTATATACAAGCCATTTTACATAGCAAAAGTATATTTGTATAGCATAGTTAACATAACAAAATAAATCTAAGCAAATGTTAACATGGTTTGAAAGCAAGAGAAAACATGCAGCTTTATTCTGTATTTTTATTTGTAATTATTAGCATTTACTTATTTTCAACATTCCCAGAAAAAAAAGTCAAAAAGAATAATGGCCGGAATCAGAAGTCAGTTCACCTTTTCAGGGTGTGTCATGCATTGGTGCTGGGTTTCCATAAGGTAACCCACAGACACGCATGTTGCACCCCTCTCGCAAGGGATGATGTTAAAATCCCAATGTTTTCCAACAGATGCTGTAGGAACAGGCATCACGGCAAATGAACTGGTGTAGCTGGGATTTAGTGTCTTTGTGTTTTTTATTGATTAATCTGATTGGAAGTCTCTCAGCCATTTTTGAGCGCTTAATTACTAATATATACTGCGTGAGTGTGTGTACTGTGTATATAAACATTTATTGTGTGCTCCATCCTTTTGTAATGCAGAATTTGCAAGGTTTTCAAATAGATTTTAATGTGATCAAATTTAAATACTACATGAACAGTCATGCTATGCACTTTGTAAGGGAACTCTATAGTTTGCAAGGGACACAATGTTCTAATAAAATGCTCTAAAAAATCTATCACTTTAATTTTCTTTTCTTTTAACCCCCTACTAGCAGGTGTCAGCTATTGCTTACAAATAAAATAGCTAGATAAGATTGATACAATTATTAATGGCTTCTCCATTTATTCATTTATCACTCATCTGTCTTTTTTTTTTAATGATATATTATAATAGAGAGACATATGGTATATTAGGTTTATTTATTTTTTATTATATCCTGGAAATACTGCAAATCCCAAGATCTGTGGGTCTATCTGTCTGTGTGTGTGTGGGGGGGTGGGTGTCTGTGTGTGTGTGGATCTGTGTATGTGAGGGGGGTCTGATTGTCTGTGTTTGGGGGGTTGTGTGGGTGGGTCTGGCTGAGTATTTGTTTCTGGCTGTCTCTTTGTGTTTCTGGCTGTGTGTGGGTGGATCAATCTCTGTGTGTGTGGGTTAGTCAGTCTGTGTGTGTGTGTGGGGGGGGTCAGTCTGTGTGTGTGGGGTCTGTCTGTGTGTGGGGGTCTGTCTGTCTGTGTCCAGTACTTGTGTTATGTGCTATTTCCCATGATGCTCAGCCTGCATTTCAGCTGGCTGAGCATCATGAGAAATGTAGTTCCAAAACCTCAGGAGGGCCACAATGCCCTCCTGAGGGCATTGTGCTAGAGGTTAACATACCTAACTCTTTTCAGGTGTGAAATACTTGTTGATGCCAGTAATTTAGTGATATGTATGTGTGTGTGTGTATATATATATATATATATATATATATATATGTGTGTGTGTGTGTGTGTGTGTGTGAGAGATTCTTGTGTGTATCATGGCGAGTGCCTCACCTGCCTCTGACCTCACCGCACGTCACTGTTGCTGTTAGCAGGAGGTTAATATCCCACACACAAGTAAGGATGAAATCCGTGGACTCGTCGTATCTTGTAGAAGAAATACAGGAACAACCTTTGCAAGTAATTTGCACTGGCGCATACTGTATATTGTATAGGTACCAGTGTTATCACTATTCCAGAGGATATTCTCCTCTTTCCATTGCAACTGTAGCCTCATTCGAGACCCCTTTATTATATTAAACCTAACTACTGGTATCTTAGATCTAGAATTAATCGCTTACCACCAGGGTACCATCCACTGCCTTCACTGCGTAAAATCCTAACTTTAATCCCTTTCATTACATAAATCCTTTCCTAACTTCACAAATCCCTTACTAAAGGTGGTGTAACCTGTTATTGATTCCCCCAATAGCTACAGTAACCTTATTACCCCAAATTACAACTTCATTGCTGCATGACCTCTTTGTAACCCAAAAGCTGATGTTATTCCCTGCCATAGCCTCCTAATCCATTTACTCAGATTAACTATTATCCATGAACTCCCACATATTAACCCCTTCCTAACCAGATTATATTAACTACAAACCTCAGTATCCTCAAAATCATATCATCTATAACAGAGCCAGACTGGAAATAAAAAGCAGCCATGGAAAAATGTGAAGATCAGTCCTTCTTTCCGTTAGGTTCGTAGAATGTACATGCCCCATTTCTTAAGGGAATTACTGGTATATTCCTTTTACAAATATTGATTTTCAATTTGGCATTAAAAAAACAATGCCAAATTGTTGTGTTATATGCACCCTACAACCCAGTATCATTCATGACTGAAATGATTGTCCATAGTGTGACATGGAGAAGGCACTTAAAACTGTGTCGCTCTGTCTCACACTCTGACTTGACAATAGAAACTATTCAAAGGAGGGTAACTAAAATGGTATGTGATCTAGGGAATAAAGCTTACAAGAAATTACTTTGCAATATTTATACATATAGATCAGAGTAGAGTAGAATAGAATAGAGGTAATACAGCTGCATGGCCTCACCAGCTGCACCACCCTCTTAAATTGTAGCTGGCCAGCCCCAACTGCTGTGGCCCACGAGGACAACTGCTGGTATCCTGGTAGACCAACCTAGCCTTGCACTACAATACCCCTTTCTAATAAAATCAATATTACTAAATAAACCTCATATCGCCTCCTCTAACCCTATTTACTCTAATTGCAACAACCTCACCTAAAACATTCTCTTTATGTGGATTCAAATTTCCCCTTTGCATTCAAAAGCTGTGTGCATCTAAAGTACAGAATAGTAAAAGTACAATGCAGTAATGCTTGCCCCCATTTAGTTAGCACTTCACAAATAAATTAAACACATAGTTGAAGTCCTGCATCAGCTGTGCTGCTGAGCCACAGACTGTGATTGACAATGACATGGATAAACAAAATACAATTCTTTCCAACCTGTTCTAAGGAACAAAGGTCTAGTTTTAATTATAACAGGCTGGAATGCTTTGAATTTATTTGATACATGAATGAAGGTGGCAGTTCTATAGTTCTCTGCCTGGTGAAATGGTAAGTGTGGTCTTCTACTTTTTCTGACTACACGGGTAATATTGATGCATTGTGTCTCCAAAATGTGATTTTAGCTATATGTTTAACCCCTCCGTGGGGTTAAATAAACTACCTCAAATGTTGATATTTATAATTACAAGATAATTTAGACACTTATCTGTACCTTAAATAGATTGATCATTTGTGTGCACAGTCTACTAATTAGTTTAAAGTGAAGGTAAAGTTTTCACTTTCTCTATATACATATACATTAGTCAAATTTTAAACAATCTAATCGCTACCTTCTTTGCCCCAAACAATTATATATTTTTCTAATAAACATCTTTTTTATTTCCCTACCATGCGTGACAGACTCCTCCCATCAGTAGTGACAGTCTGACGTATAGAGCTCTCTCTAGAGCGCATTCACGAGGATTCCACAAATTGCGCATAGCGTCTTCTACAGTCACCAATAATCTTGTTATAATTCTATCACTCCGGATTTGAGACACCGATATTGGCCAAGTTTTTAACAAAGCGCCCTACGTCTTATTAAAAAAAAAACCATTTGCAATGCATTCAATAACCACAGATTTGCTATAAGCATGCGCGCAACGGGAGCGTGCTTGTCTTCATAGTCAAATAACATTTCAGGGACGCATGCACAAATCATCCAAGAGACTAATGACGTAATATGACGGCCGCCTAACGGCCAGTATTTCAATTGGCTACTGTTAAAACGTGACCTGCAAGCTAAAAAAAACAAAAAACACAGGGTTGAATTTTGCAATTGAAATAAGGCAACTAAAAACGGCGAAAACTCAGTGTATAATAAAAATATCAAAAAATGATGAATGAAATTACCATTATTTTAGGGTGAACTGTATACATGACTAATGTGATATAACGAACTTTACCTTCACTTTAAGCTGTGGTAAAGTATAATTTGATTTTGTGCTTGTATTCCCACATCAGTTAGTGTATACTAATTAGAAAGGTATCAAATGTTATTACATTTGAAAATACAGATATTTGTAGTACATACTTTAAAATTGACTAAATATAAATAAAACTATTCTACAATGTATAATGCAATTAAGCTAATTGATTTCAAATATGCTCGTTTTCAGGGAATCTTCCTTCAATTTGACACAGACAAGTCAGGCACAATGTCTTCATATGAGCTTCGACTTGCTTTGAAAGCTGCAGGTAAAATGAATTTACAGAGAACAAAGAGGGCTTGAGTAGGACAAGTCTTGCCAATTCTAATTTAAAATTGTAAGCACAGAGGCCTTGGGAATAAATGTTCAAGGAAATGTTGTTGTTTTTTTTAGAAAAGTGGAAGAAGCAAATGGGAAGGACATTCTCCCATTTCAGTAAAGGGTTTATCCAACTATAGTCTTCAAGGCTCACTTTAATTAAATACATGTGCATCTATTTTGTTTGATTATCCTTAAACCCCATATTGTTTGTAGTTCTTAAAGGGACACTGTACCCAAAAAATTTCTTTTGTGATTCAGATAGAGCATGAAATTTTAAGCAACTTTCTAATTTACTCCTATTATCAAATTTTCTTCATTCTCTTGGTATCTTTATTTGAAATGCAAGAATGTAAGTTTAGATGCCGGCCCAATTTTGGTTAACAACCTGGGTTGTCCTTGCTGATTGGTGGATAAATTCATCCACCAATAAAAAAGTGCTGTCCAGAGTACTGAAACCAAAAAAAGCTTAGATGCCTTCTTTTTCAAATAATGATAGCAAGAGAACGAAGAAAAATTGATAATAGGAGTAAATTAGAAAGTTGATTAAAATTGCATGCTCTTTCTGAATTACAAAAGAAAAAAATTGGGTACAGTGTCCCTTTAAGGACCTATGTTAGACATTTCGATGGGAGATCATGCTCATCTGCATCCCATTCAATTTTAATATAATATGGAATATATTTAGTGGATCAGACTTTGTTTTGTTTGTTTTAAAACCATCTCAGAAATAAACCGATAATACAATAAACCAACAATGCAATAGGAACTCTTTAGAAACCAAATTATAACAAAATATAGTAAAGACATCAGTGTCCTCTTCAAAGCTGGGGATGTGCAAACTCCAAATTAGTTATGGTGCGTATGATGTCTGACAAACTGAAAACATACAAAGCAGGTTGTTACATTGGGCCAGATAGTGCATAGTGAGAGTTGCTTAAAGGGACATGAAACCCAAAAATGATTCAGATAGAGAATACAATTTTAAACAACATTCTGTTTTACTTCTATTATATAATTTGTTTCACTCTCTTTGTATCATGTGTTAAAGGAGCAGAAAATTCACTACTGGTTTCTAACTGAACACATGATTGAGCCAATGACTATGTGTATATATATATGCAGCCACCAATCAGCAGTTAAAACCTAGGTTCTTTGCTGCTCCTGCGCTTTCCTAGATAAATCTTTCAGCAAAGGATTACAAGAGAGGGAAACAAATTAAATAATAGAAGTAAATTGGAACATTGTTTAAAATTGTATGCTCTGCCTAAATCATGAAAGAAAAAAATTGTGTCATGTCCCTTTACAGTGACATAATATTATTGAGCATGATTAAACTCTTGCGGCAAATAAGTAACATACAACTGTAACTGCTATTAATTTCTAAACAATGTTAAACAATAATTTACTATTATTTGGAGCCTGTCATGTCCAGTGCAAACCCATTTTTCATTTCACCTGTCTTGAAATGGTGAAAGGGGGGGTGGGTTTAAACTCAATCTGGATGAACAACTGAATTGCAAACCCAAGACCACTAAGCCTCCAGGCTCCACCACAATTATCGCTATCCCCAACCTCCCACAAATCCTAAAGCAATCTTCCAACCCCTTTTGTCTTAAGCATCATTTATCCATATGAACGTTGTTCTACTTTCCGGTGGTCTGAAACTACACCAGCATTTCCTCCTATATGCATTTTAAACAACTTGATTTTGGTGAAAGGCTCATTTTTAGAATTAAAGGGACATTCCAGTAAAAATTTAAATGCACTTAAAAAAATATTTGCACTTTACATGCAATGGCAAAAATGCTTCGAATAAAAGTTATCACTGTTTTAGTGCTAGCATTTTTCTCTGCATGTGCATGTGAAGCATAGCGAGATATTTCCAGTGCGCCAACATTTTAAATACTGCAGCTGCTCAGAGCGCCAGTGGGGCTTGTATCATATGAACAGTTCATAAATTGAGCCATTACCAGATGGTACAATCACTTTAGGCTCTCTGAGCAAGTGCATTGTTTAAAATGCTGGTGCACGGTGCATACTTAAATACACTTTTGAAACAGCTACAGCTTTTACTGGAAGCATTTTTGCTCATATATGTATGTTACAAACATGTTTCTATTCAAAACTGCTAGATATCCATGTGGATTCCAATTTTGGCTGGAATATCCTTTTAAGTAATTCTTCTCCTTAGATTGGGTAAATAGTGACTGTTTCCTTCACCATGTACACAGTGTTCTTAAATAGCACGATTCATGCATCAAACATTCCTATTTGGTAAATGGGAAAACAACAAGAACTACATATAGCTGAAACCATGGGCCCGATCCGATATGCAGCGTTGCCCGCAAATGCCGGCGACGCTGAATTTTGCGCTGGTTTGGTATCCTATATACGGCGTAACCTAGAAGTTACGCTCGTATATTTCTGCCGTCGCCCGTAGTTTTTTGGGCCATAGGCAGGTATACCAAACCAGCGCAGTTTGGTATCCAATATACAGCGTAAGGACTTACGTGGCGAAAATGGAGAAATCTTACTCCATTTTCACCTCGCCACAAAATGCAGCCGTAGTAAGCCTTACGCTGTCTATTGGAGCCCCGTAACTCCCTAAACTAGCTACAAAATAAACTCAACACCTAACGCATGCGCAATGTCTATCTACCTGTCAACCGCGATCCCCCGCCGCAATCCCCAATAAAATATTTAAACCCTAAACCGCCGCTCCCGGACCCCGCCGCCACCTACATTAACTACCCCCTAATGTGATCCCCCTACACCGTCGCCAACTACAGTATATTAAACTACCCCCTAAAGTGAGCCCCTTACACCGCCGCCATCTACCTTACCTACCCCCTAAAGTGAGCTCCTACCCCGCTGCCATCTATTTTAAAATTATTAACCCCTAATTTAATCCCCCTACCCCGCCGCCACCTATATTAAATTAATTAACCCCTAATTTAATCCCCCTACCCCGCCACCACCTATATTAAATTATTTAACCCCTAATCTAATCCCTCTACCCCGCCGCCACCTATATTAAATTAATTAACCCCTAATCTAATCCCCCTACCCCACCGCCAGCTATATTAAATTATTTAACCCCTAAAATACTAAACCATCCCTACCACTAAACCTAAGTCTAACCCTACAAATGGCCCTGAAAAGGGCTTTTCTTCTGTTAAGTGTGATCAGTCCACGGGTCATCATTACTTCTGGGATATTACTCCTCCCCAACAGGAAGTGCAAGAGGATTCACCCAGCAGAGCTGCATATAGCTCCTCCCCTCTACGTCACTCCCAGTCATTCTCTTGCACCCAACGACTAGATAGGATGTGTGAGAGGACTATGGTGATTATACTTAGTTTTATACCTTCAATCAAAAGTTTGTTATTTTAAAATAGCACCGGAGTGTGTTATTACCTCTCTGGCAGAGTTTGAAGAAGAATCTACCAGAGTTTTGCTATGATTTTAGCCGGAGTAGTTAAGATCATATTGCTGTTCTCGGCCATCTGAGGAGTGAGGTAAACTTCAGATCAGGGGACAGCGGGCAGATGAATCTGCATAGAGGTATGTAGCAGTTTTTATTTTCTGACAATGGAATTGATGAGAAAATCCTGCCATACCGATATAATGTCATGTATGTATACTTTACACTTCAGTATTCTGGGGAATGGTACTTCACTAGAATTACACTGTAAGAAATACATAAAGCTGTTTAATAACTAGAGATTATGTTTAACGTTTTTGCTGGAATGTAAAATCATTTTCATTTGCTGAGGTACTGTGTGAATAAATGTTTGGGCACTATTTTTCCACTTGGCAGTTGCTTAATCTGTTTTTCTGACAGTTTCTGTTCTCCCTCACTGCTGTGTGTGAGGGGGAGGGGCCGTTTTTTGGCGCTTTTTCTATGCATCAAATATTTCAGTCAGCAACTCATTGTATTCCCTGCATGATCCGGTTCATCTCTACAGAGCTCAGGGGTCTTCAAAACTTATTTTGAGGGAGGTAATTTCTCTCAGCAGAGCTGTGAGAATTATAGTTTGACTGAGATAAAAAACGTTTATTCTGTAATTTGTTTCCTGCTTTCAGAATTTGTTATCTTTGCTAATGGGATTAAACCTTTGCTAAAGTTGTGTTGTTTACAAGGATTGAGGCTATAACTGTTTCAATTTATTAATTTTCAACTGTCATAGATCTTCTGTGCTTCTTAAAGGCACAGTACGTTTTAATATTATTCTAATTGAATTGTATTTCCTAGTTGCAAGTTTATTTGCTAGTGTGTTAAACATGTCTGATTCAGAGGATGATACCTGTGTCATTTGTTGCAATGCCAAAGTGGAGCCCAATAGAAATTTATGTACTAACTGTATTGATGCTACTTTAAATAAAAGTCAATCTGTACAAATTGAACAAATTTCACCAAACAACGAGGGGAGAGTTATGCCGACTAACTCGCCTCACGTGTCAGTACCTACATCTCCCGCTCAGAGGGAGGTGCGTGATATTGTAGCGCCGAGTACATCTGGGCGGCCATTACAAATCACATTACAGGATATGGCTACTGTTATGACTGAGGTTTTGGCTAAATTACCAGAACTAAGAGGTAAGCGTGATCACTCTGGGGTGAGAACAGAGTGCGCTGATAATATTAGGGCCATGTCAGACACTGCGTCACAGGTGGCAGAACATGAGGACGGAGAACTTCATTCTGTGGGTGACGGTTCTGATCCAAACAGACTGGATTCAGATATTTAAAATTTTAAATTTAAACTGGAAAACCTCCGTGTATTACAAGGGGAGGTGTTAGCGGCTCTGAATGATTGTAACAGAGTTGCAATACCAGAGAAAATGTGTAGGTTGGATAAATATTTTGCGGTACCGACGAGTACTGAGGTTTTTCCTATACCTAAGAGACTTACTGAAATTGTTACTAAGGAGTGGGATAGACCCGGTGTGCCGTTCTCACCCCCTCCGATATTTAGAAAAATGTTTCCAATAGACGCCACCACAAGGGACTTATGGCAAACGGTCCCTAAGGTGGAGGGAGCAGTTTCTACCTTAGCTAAGCGTACCACTATCCCGGTGGAGGATAGCTGTGCTTTTTCAGATCCAATGGATAAAAAGTTAGAGGGTTACCTTAAGAAAATGTTTGTTCAACAAGGTTTTATATTGCAACCCCTTGCATGCATTGCGCCGATCACGGCTGCAGCGGCATTCTGGATTGAGTCTCTGGAAGAGAACATTGGTTCAGCTACTCTGGACGACATTACGGACAGGCTTAGAGTCCTTAAACTAGCTAATTCATTCATTTCGGAGGCCGTAGTACATCTTACTAAACTTACGGCGAAGAATTCAGGATTCGCCATTCAGGCCCGCAGGGCGCTGTGGCTAAAATCCTGGTCAGCTGATGTTACTTCTAAGTCTAAATTGCTTAATATACCTTTCAAAGGGCAGACCTTATTCGGGCCCGGGTTGAAAGAGATTATCGCTGACATTACTGGAGGTAAAGGCCATGCCCTGCCTCAGGACAAAGCCAAAGCCAAGACTAGACAGTCTAATTTTCGTTCCTTTCGTAATTTCAAAGCAGGAGCAGCATCAACTTCCTCTGCACCAAAACAGGAAGGAGCTGTTGCTCGCTACAGACAAGGCTGGAAACCTAACCAGTCCTGGAACAAGGGCAAGCAGACTAGGAAACCTGCTGCTGCCCCTAAAACAGCATGAATTGAGGGCCCCCGATCCGGGATCGGATCTAGTGGGGGGCAGACTTTCTCTCTTCGCCCAGGCTTGGGCAAGAGATGTTCAGGATCCCTGGGCGCTAGAGATAATATCTCAGGGATACCTTCTGGACTTCAAATACTCTCCTCCAAGAGAGAGATTTCATCTGTCAAGATTGTCAACAATCCAGACAAAGAAAGAGGCGTTTCTACGCTGCGTACAAGAGCTCTTGTTAATGGGAGTAATCCATCCAGTTCCACGATCGGAACAGGGACAGGGGTTTTACTTAAATCTGTTTGTGGTTCCCAAAAAAGAGGGAACTTTCAGACCAATCCTGGACTTAAAGATCCTAAACAAATTCCTAAGAGTTCCATCGTTCAAGATGGAGACTATTCGGACAATTTTACCTATGATCCAAGAGGGTCAATACATGACCACTGTAGATTTAAAAGATGCTTACCTTCACATACCGATTCACAAAGATCATTATCGGTACCTAAGGTTTGCCTTCCTAGACAGGCATTACCAGTTTGTGGCTCTTCCATTCGGATTGGCTACAGCTCCAAGAATCTTCACAAAGGTTCTGGGTGCTCTTCTGGCGGTACTAAGACCGCGGGGAATCTCGGTAGCTCCATACCTAGACGACATTCTGATACAAGCTTCAAGCTTTCAAACTGCCAAGTCTCATACAGAGTTAGTGCTGGCATTTCTAAGGTCACATGGATGGAAGGTGAACGAAAAGAAAAGTTCACTCGTTCCACTCACAAGAGTTCCCTTCCTGGGGACTCTTATAGATTCTGTAGAAATGAAGATTTACCTGACAGAGGACAGGCTAACAAGACTTCAAAGTGCTTGCCGCACCCTTCATTCCATTCAACACAGACCACTGCAACTGTGCATGCTAAGTCAGTGGAATGGGGATTACTCAGATTTATCCCCTTCTCTGAATCTGGATCAAGAGACCAGAAATTCTCTTCTATGGTGGCTTCTCGGCCACATCTGTCCAGGGGGATGCCATTCAGCAGACCAGACTGGACAATTGTAACAACAGACGCCAGCCTTCTAGGTTGGGGTGCCGTCGGGAATTCTCTGAAGGCTCAGGGACAATGGAGTCAGGAGGAGAGTCTCCTGCCAATAAACATTCTGGAATTGAGAGCAGTTCTCAATGCCCTCCTGGCTTGGCCCCAGTTGACAACTCGGGGGTTCATCAGGTTTCAGTCGGACAACATCACGACTGTAGCTTACATCAACCATCAGGGAGGGACAAGAAGCTCCCTAGCTATGATGGAAGTATCAAAGATAATTTGCTGGGCAGAGTCTCACTCTTGCCACCTGTCAGCAATCCACATCCCGGGAGTGGAGAACTGGGAGGCGGATTTCTTAAGTCGTCAGACTTTTCATCCGGGGGAGTGGGAACTTCATCCGGAGGTCTTTGCCCAAATACTTCGACGTTGGGGCAAACCAGAGATAGATCTCATGGCGTCTCGACAGAACGCCAAGCTTCCTCGTTACGGGTCCAGATCCAGGGATCCAGGAGCAGTCCTGATAGATGCTCTGACAGCACCTTGGGACTTCAGGATGGCTTACGTGTTTCCACCCTTCCCGTTGCTTCCTCGATTGATTGCCAGAATCAAACAAGAGAGAGCATCAGTGATTCTAATAGCACCTGCGTGGCCACGCAGGACTTGGTATGCAGACCTGGTGGACATGTCATCCTGTCCACCTTGGTCTCTACCTCTGAAACAGGACCTTCTGATAAAGGGTCCCTTCAAACATCAAAATCTAACTTCTCTGAAGCTGACTGTTTGGAAATTGAACGCTTGATTTTATCAAGACGTGGATTTTCTGAGTCAGTTATTGATACCTTAATACAGGCTAGGAAACCTGTTACCAGAAAGATTTACCATAAGATATGGCGTAAATACCTATATTGGTGTGAATCCAAAGGTTACTCTTGGAGTAAGGTTAGGATTCCTAGGATATTGTCTTTTCTACAAGAAGGTTTAGAAAAGGGTTTATCTGCTAGTTCATTAAAGGGACAGATCTCAGCTCTGTCCATTCTGTTACACAAACGTCTGTCAGAAGTTCCTGACGTCCAGGCTTTTTGTCAGGCTTTGGCCAGAATTAAGCCTGTGTTTAAAACTGTTGCTCCATCATGGAGTTTAAACCTTGTTCTTAATGTTTTACAGGGCGTTCCGTTTGAACCCCTTCATTCCATTGATATAAAGTTGTTATCTTGGAAAGTTCTATTTTTAATGGCTATTTCCTCGGCTCGAAGAGTCTCTGAATTATCAGCCTTACATTGTGATTCTCCTTATTTGATTTTTCATTCGGATAAGGTAGTCCTGCGTACTAAACCTGGGTTCTTACCTAAGGTAGTTACTAACAGGAATATCAATCAAGAGATTGTTGTTCCTTCTTTATGCCCAAATCCTTCTTCAAAGAAGGAACGTCTACTGCACAACCTGGATGTAGTCCGTGCTCTAAAATTTTACTTACAGGCAACTAAGGAATTTCGACAAACGTCTTCTCTGTTTGTCATTTACTCTGGGCAGAGGAGAGGTCAAAAAGCTTCCGCTACCTCTCTTTCTTTTTGGCTTCGTAGCATAATTCGTTTAGCTTATGAGACTGCTGGACAGCAGCCTCCTGAAAGAATTACAGCTCATTCTACTAGAGCTGTGGCTTCCACTTGGGCCTTCAAGAATGAGGCCTCTGTTGAACAGATTTGCAAGGCTGCAACTTGGTCTTCGCTTCATACTTTTTCCAAATTTTACAAATTTGACACTTTTGCTTCATCGGAGGCTATTTTTGGGAGAAAGGTTCTTCAGGCAGTGGTTCCTTCTGTATAAAGAGCCTGCCTATCCCTCCCGTCATCCTTGTACTTTTGCTTTGGTATTGGTATCCCAGAAGTAATGATGACCCGTGGACTGATCACACTTAACAGAAGAAAACATAATTTATGCTTACCTGATAAATTCCTTTCTTCTGTAGTGTGATCAGTCCACGGCCCGCCCTGTTTTTAAGGCAGGTAAATATTTTTTAATTTATACTCCAGTCACCACTTCACCCTTGGCTTTTCCTTTCTCGTTGGTCCTTGGTCGAATGACTGGGAGTGACATAGAGGGGAGGAGCTATATGCAGCTCTGCTGGGTGAATCCTCTTGCACTTCCTGTTGGGGAGGAGTAATATCCCAGAAGTAATGATGACCCGTGGACTGATCACACTACAGAAGAAAGGAATTTATCAGGTAAGCATAAATTATGTTTTTGCGTGGCATTACCCCAAAGTAAACTGCTCTATTGCCAGCCCTTAAAAGGGCTTTTTGCGGGGCATGCCCCAAAGTAAACTGCTCTTTTACCAGCCCTTAAAAGGGCTTTTGTCGGGGCTTTGTCAGAAAGTAAACTGCTCTTTTGCATCTAATCTAAATCCCCCTACACCGCCGCCACCTATATTAAACACATTAACCCCTAATCTAATCCCCCTACACCGCCGCCAGCTGTATTAACTATATTAACCCTAATTATATTAGGGTTAATATAGTTATTATATATATTAACTATATTAACCCTAATTATATTAGGGTTAATATAGTTAATATCATTATTATATTATATATATATTAAGTATAATAACCCTATCTAACTCTAACATCCCTAACTAAACTCTTATTAAAATAAATCTAATATTAATATTATTAATTAAAATATTCCTATTTAAATCTAAATACTTACCTATAAAATAAACCCTAAGATAGCTACAATGTAATTAATAATTACATTGTAGCTATTTTTGGGATTATATTTATTTTACAGGTAACTTGGTATTTATTTTAACTAGGTACAATAGCTATTAAATAGTTAATAACTATTTAATAGCTACCTAGTTAAAATAATTACCAATTTGCCTGTAAAATAAATCCTAACCTAAGTTACAAATACACCTACACTATCAATAAATTAAATAAACTACAAATATCTAAACTAAAATACAATTAAATAGACTAAACTAAATTACAAATAAAACCAAACACTAAATTACAAAAAATAAAAAAAATTACAAGATTTTTAAGCTAATTACACCTATTCTAAGCCCCCTAATAAAATAATAAAGCCCCCCAAAATAAAAAAATTTCCCTGCCCTATTCTAAATTAAAAAAGTTCAAAGCTCTTTTACCTTACCAGCCCTTAAAAGGGCCTTTTGCGGGGCATGCCCCAAAGAATTCAGCTCTTTTGCATTGAAATAAATATACAATACCCCCCCCGCACTACAACCCACCATCCACATACCCCTATTTTAAACCCACCCAAACCCCCCTTAAAAAACCTAACACTACCCCCCTGAAGATCTCCCTACCTTGTATTCACCCAGCCGGGCTGAACTCTTCATCCGATCCGGGCGATGTCTTCAATCAAGCGGCAGTGAAGTCTTCTTCCATCCCGGTGATGTCTTCAATCAAGCGGCAAAGAAGTCTTCTTCCATCCGGGCGATGTCTTCAAGCAAGCGGCAGAGAGTCTTCTTCCATCCGGCGATGTCTTCAAGCAAAGCAGCATCTTCAATCTTCTTTCTTCGCTCCTCCGCCGCGGAGCATCCATCCGGCACGACGACTTCCCGATGAATGAGGTGCCTATAAATGACGTCATCCAAGATGGCGTCCGTCGAATTCCGATTGGCTGATAGGATTCTATCAGCCAATCGGAATTAAGGTAGAAAAATCTGATTGGCTGATTGAATCAGCCAATCAGATTCAAGTTCAATCCGATTGGCTGATGTCGTCGTGCCGGATGGATGCTCCGCGGCGGAGGAGCGAAGAAAGAAGATTGAAGATGCCGCTTTGCTTGAAGACATCGCCGGATGGAAGAAGACTCTCTGCCGCTTGCTTGAAGACATCGCCTGGATGGAAGAAGACTTCTTTGCCGCTTGATTGAAGACATCGCCGGGATGGAAGAAGACTTCACTGCCGCTTCATTGGACATCGCCCGGATCGGATGAAGAGTTCGGCCCGGCTGAGTGAAGACAAGGTAGGGAGATCTTCAGGGGGGTAGTGTTAGGTTTTTTTAAGGGGGGTTTGGGTGGGTTTAGAATAGGGGTATGTGGGTGGTGGGTTGTAGTGTGGGGGGGGTATTGTGTTTTTCTTTTACAGGCAAAAGAGCAGAATTCTTTGGGGCATGCTCCGCAAAAGGCCCTTTTAAGGGCTGGTAAGGTAAAAGAGCTTTGAACTTTTTTAATTTAGAATAGGGCAGGGAAATTTTTTTATTTTGGGGGGCTTTATTATTTTATTAGGGGGCTTAGAATAGGTGTAATTAGCTTAACAATCTTGTAATATTTTTTTTATTTTTTGTAATTTAGTGTTTGTTTTTTTTGTAATTTAGTTTAGATTATTTTATTGTATTTTAGTTTAGATATTTGTAGTTTATTTAATTTATTGATAGTGTAGGTGTATTTGTAACTTAGGTTAGGATTTATTTTACAGGTAAATTGGTAATTATTTTAGCTAGGTAGCTATTAAATAGTTATTAACTATTTAATAGCTATTGTACCTAGTTAAAATAAATACCAAGTTACCTGTAAAATAAATATAAACCCTAAAATAGCTGAAATGTAATTATTAATTACATTGTAGTTATCTTGGGGTTTATTTTATAGGTATTTAGATTTAAATAGGAATATTTCAATTAATAATATTAATATTAGATTTATTTTAATAAGAGTTTAGTTAGGGATGTTAGAGTTAGATAGGGTTATTATACTTAATATATATATAATATAATAACGATATTAACTATATTAACCCTAATATAATTAGGGTTAATATAGTTAATATATATAATATAATAACGATATTAACTATATTAACCCTAATATAATTAGGGTTAATATAGTTAATATAGCTGGCGGCGGTGTAGGGGGATTAGATTAGGGGTTAATGTTTTTAATATAGGTGGCGGCGGTGTAGGGGGATTAGATTAGGGGTTAATGTGTTTATTATAGGTGGCGGCGGTGTAGGGGGATTTAGATTAGATGCAAAAGAGCAGTTTACTTTGTGACAAAGCCCCGCCAAAAGCCCTTTTAAGGGCTGGTAAAAGAGCAGTTTTCTTTGGGGCATGCCCCGCAAAAAGCCCTTTTAAGGGCTGGCAATAGAGCAGTTTACTTTGGGGTAATGCCACGCAAAAAGCCCTTTTCAGGGCTATTTGTAGGGTTAGACTTAGGTTTAGTGGTAGGGATAGTTTAGTATTTTAGGGGTTAAATAATTTAATATAGCTGGCGGCGGTGTAGGGGGATTAGATTAGGGGTTAATTAATTTAATATAGGTGGCGGCGGGGTAGGGGGATTAGATTAGGGGTTAAATAATTTAATATAGGTGGCGGCGGGGTAGGGGGATTAAATTAGGGGTTAATAATTTTAAAATAGATGGCGGCGGGGTAGGGGCTCACTTTAGGGGGTAGGTAAGGTAGATGGCGGCGGGGTAGGGGCTCACTTTAGGGGGTAGGTAAGGTAGATGGCGGCGGTGTAAGGGGCTCGCATTAGGGGGTTATAGATTTAATATAGCTGGCGGCGGGGTCCGGGAGCGGCGGTTTAGGGGTTAATAACTTTATTAGGTGCGGCGGGGTCCGGGAGCGGCGGTTTAGGGGTTAATAACTTTTTTATTGTTAGGATAGTGAGGGGGGATAGCGGTTAGAGGGTTAGACATGTCGGGCTATGTTAGGGAGGCGTGTTAGACAGTACGGGTGATTTAATACTTTAGTCAGGTTTTGTAGGCGCCGGCAGTTTCTAAAGTGCCGTAAGTCACTGGCGACTCCAGAAATTTGTACTTACGCAGATTTCTGGACATCGCTGGTTTGTCAGACTTACGGCACTTTAGCAAATTCCGGCGCCGTATATAGGATAGCTCGAGTTGCGAGCTGAAACTGCGGGCGGCGGGGGTTCCCTCGCTTGCGCCGCAAACTATGCTGCATAACGGATCGCGCCCCATAACGGTATATATCAAGTGTTTACCACCATATTACCCTGAAGGGTTCCTTTTTCCAGAAGCACACAATCCGTATACTCATCACCATTTTCTTTTACTTACAAGCATTTATAATGTGGTAAACCAATTGCATGTAGAACAACCAGAAAAACAGACTTCCCAGGTTTACAATTAACTCCTCTGTTAAAGGAAATACCATTAAACACTGTTCCCAGTGATGGCTACCTATCATAACCTGTCTAAACCGTAGCACAAATGAAATGTGAATAGACCAGGGCTGAAACCAGAGTGTATGAAAAACTATTTTAATTATTCTAAAATATTATCTATAGGCAAGGGGTATTTCAACTTTGAATCACTGTTTTTGAGTCTGCAACAAACACTTTTTAATTAATTAAAGGGACATTAAACCCAAACTTTTTCTTTCATGCTTTAGAAAGAGCATGCAATTTTAAACAATTTTGTAATTTACTTCTATTATCTATGTTGCTTTATTCTCTTGATATCCTTTGCTGAAAAGCATATCTAGATAGGCTTAGTAGTTGCTGATTGGTGGCTGCACATAGATGCATCGTGTGATTGGCTCACCCATGTGCATTGTGTTATTTCTTCAGCAAAGGATATCTAAAGAATGAAGCAAATTAGATAATAGAAGTAAATTGGAATGTTGTTTAAAATTGTGTTCTCTGTATGAATCATGAAATAAACATTTTTTGGGTTTAATGTCCCTTTAATTCTAGTTTCTGCCCTGTTTCATTGAATGACAGCATATAAGAAAAACATTACAAAAATAAATAATTAAAAAGGTCTAAAAAAAAAAAAGCTACTAGAGACAAGCACGTCTCAAAAGAAGATTTTCTTCGCCATATGTTGAAGAATCTGCGATTGGCATTGTGTGTGGGAGGGAGTGTGATAAGTAAAAACTAAAGGGAACAGTTAAAGGCTGCAAACCAGTTGGTATAAAATACTAAAGGAGTGACCATTGTAGGAAAATACATCTATAAGAGCATGAAACTTGAAATGGTTATAGAATGTATTATGAGAGAATATATTACGAGAAAATACAAATTGTTGTTTACAAAAATATGGGCAACAGGTGATAGGTTTCCCTAATAACGGGACATAAAACTCTCCATAAAATATTTGATTATTTGTATTAAGAAATAATATTGTTTTGCCATTATAATCACACTGGTTGGATTGGACCCAGCAGCATACCTGAAGAATGACCCTGCAACATACTTCACCATTGATCAGTGCAGGAACTATATATATATATATATCTATATATATATATATATATATATATATATATATATATATATATATATATATATATATATAAACTGTCCCTAATAGGTCAAAGCAAAGGAGTTGAGATAAACAATATTCAAGAGACTTTTCAAGGGAGTGCAGAAAACAAAACAAATTTTCCTAGAAATATTTCAGCTTTAGATGCTTTAAAACAATGTGTATGCAGATCTTAAAGGGACACTGAACCCAAATTTTTTCTTTCGTGATTCAGATAGAGCATGCAATTTTAAGCAACTTTCTAATTTACTTCTGTTATCAAATGTTCTTCATTCTCTTGGTATCTTTCTTTATTTGAAATGCAAGAATGTAAGTTTAGATGCCGGCCCATTTTTGGTGAATAACCTGAGTTATTCTTGCTGATTGGTGAATAAATTCATCCACCAATAACAAAGTGCTGTCCAGAGTACTGAACCAAAAAAGAAGCTTAGATGCCTTCTTTTTCAAATAAAGATACCAAGTGAACGAAGAAAAATTGATAATAGGTGTAAATTAGAAAGTTTCTTAAAATTGCATGCTCTATCTGAATCACAAAAGAAAAAAAATTGGGTTCAGTGTCCCTTTAACATTAATGTTAATTGATTATATATAGTAAGCATTTATAAAAAAAAAATCAAAATTTGTTTGTAACGGGAACAGATGTAAATTTGAACTAATATACTAGTCTTGTACCAGGAAGAAATTTATACCCGCAATAAAATTTCATTAAAACTGTTTGTTAAGTGTAACGTAAATGTATGCAACACTGCCTTTTGTACTATTTAGTAATGTTATTCTTTATTGCAGGTTTTCAACTTAATAACATTGTATTGCAACTTGTGGTCCTGAGATATGCCGATGATAGTTATCAGATAGAGTTCGATGACTTCCTAAATTGTTTGATTCGCCTGGAAAATTCCAGCAGTAAGTTTATCTAATTTATTTCTATTTTTTTAAAGTAATATAGGACAGTCTACACCAGAATTTTTATTGTTTTGAAAGATAGATAATTCCTTTATTACCCATTCCCCAGTTTTGCATAACTAACACTGTTATATTAATACACTTTTTACCTCTGTGATTACTTTAAGCCTTTGCAGACTGCCCCCTTATTTCAGTTCTTTTGACAGACTTGTATCTTAGCCAATCAGTGCTGACTCATAAGTAACTCCATGGGCGTGAGCACAATGTTATCTATATGGTACACATGAACTAACGCCCTCTAGCTGAGAAAAACTGCCAAATGCATTGAAATAAGGGGCGGCCTTCAAGGGCTTAGAAATTAGCATATGAGAACAAAGCAAATTTGATGATAAAAGTGAAATGGAAAGTTGTTTAAAATTGCATGCCCTATCTGAATCATGAAAGTTTAATTTTGACTAGACTGTCCCTTTAATAATTGAATTAAAGGAAAATGAAACCCAAACATTTTCTTTTGTAATTCAAACCGAACATTCAGTTTTAAAAACAAGTTTCCAATTTATTTATATTGTTACATTTGCTTTGTTCCCATGTTATTCTTTTTTGAAGAGACCCTTAGGTAGGCATGTGGAGCATTACATGGCAGGAAACAGTGCTCTTGAAAATGGATAGCATTGTTGTAAAACTGCTGCCATATAGTGCTAAGGTAAGGACACATGCATGCTCCTGAGCTTACTTCCCTGTTTATCGTAAAAGATTCCAAGAAAACAAAGACAATTTGATCATGGAAATAAATTAGAAAGTTGTTTAAAACTGCATGCTGTGTCTGAATCATGAAGGACAAATTGTGGTTGTCTGTACCTTTAACAGATTCCGCAGCGCTAAGGTCTAAATCAGGGATAGGCACAGACAAAGGCTGTGGCGGACATTTTCCAAAGTACAGAGCTTAGTGAAGGACACCAAGGTACATTTGAAATGAAAAACATTATTATATAGTGCTGGGTGTTATTATACTGATGCAGATACCACTGATTCTATAACCAGCCCTCCTCTAGCTATACCCATGTGCCAGTGTCACTACTGTGTCATTATATAGTGCTGGGTGTTATTATACTGATGCAGATACCACTGATTCTATAACCAGCCCTCCTCTAGCTATACCCATGTGCCAGTGTCACTACTGTGTCATTATATAGTGCTGGGTGTTATTATACTGATGCAGATACCACTGATTCTATAACCAGCCCTCCTCTGGCTATACCCATGTGCCAGTGTCACTACTGTGTCATTATATAGCGCTGGGTGTTATTATACTGATGCAGATACCACTGATCCTATAACCAGCCCTCCTCTGGCTATATCCATGTGCCAGTGTCACTACTGTGTCATTATATAGTGCTTGGTGTTATTATACTGATGCAGATACCACTGATTCTATAACCAGCCCTCCTCTGGCTATACCCATGTGCCAGTGTCACTACTGTGTCATTATATAGCGCTGGGTGTTATTATACTGATGCAGATACCACTGATCCTATAACCAGCCCTCCTCTGGCTATATCCATGTGCCAGTGTCACTACTGTGTCATTATATAGTGCTTGGTGTTATTATACTGATGCAGATACCACTGATTCTATAACCAGCCCTTGTCTTGCTATACCCATGTGACAGTGTCACTACTGTGTCATTATATAGTGCTTGGTGTTATTATACTGATGCAGATACCACTGATCCTATAACCAGCCCTCCTCTGGCTATACCCATGAGCCAGTGTCACTACTGTGTCATTATATAGCGCTGGGTGTTATTATACTGATGCAGATACCACTGATCCTATAACCAGCCCTCCTCTGGCTATACCCATGAGCCAGTGTCACTACTGTGTCATTATATAGTGCTGGGTGTTATTATACTGATGCAGATACCACTGATCCTATAACCAGCCCTCCTCTGGCTATACCCATGTGCCAGTGTCACTATTGTGTCTTTGTATAGTGCTTGGTGTTATTATACTGATGCAGATACCACTAATCCTATAACCAGCCCTCCTCTGGCTATACCCATGTGCCAGTGTCACTACTGTGTCATTATATAGTGCTGGGTGTTATTATACTGATGCAGATACCACTGATCCTATAACCAGCCCTCCTCTGGCTATACCCATGAGCCAGTGTCACTACTGTGTCATTATATAGTGCTGGGTGTTATTATACTGATGCAGATACCACTGATCCTATAACCAGCCCTCCTCTGGCTATACCCATGTGCCAGTGTCACTACTGTGTCATTATATAGCGCTGGGTGTTATTATACTGATGCAGATACCACTGATCCTATAACCAGCCCTCCTCTGGCTATACCCATGTGCCAGTGTCACTACTGTGTCATTATATAGTGCTGGGTGTTATTATACTGATGCAGATACCACTGATACTATAACCAGCCCTCCTCTGGCTATACCCATGTGCCAGTGTCACTACTGTGTCATTATATAGCGCTGGGTGTTATTATACTGATGCAGATACCATTGATCCTATAACCAGCCCTTGTCTGGCTATACCCATGAGCCAGTGTCACTACTGTGTCATTATATAGTGCTTGGTGTTATTATACTGATGCAGATACCACTGATCCTATAACGAGCCCTCCTCTGGCTATACCCATGTGCCAGTGTCACTACTGTGTCATTATATAGTGCTTGGTGTTATTATACTGATGCAGATACCACTGATCCTATAACCAGCCCTCCTCTGGCTATAACCATGAGCCAGTGTCACTACTGTGTCATTATATAGTGCTTGGTGTTATTATACTGATGCAGATACCACTGATCCTATAACCAGCCCTCCTCTGGCTATAACCATGAGCCAGTGTCACTACTGTGTCATTATATAGTGCTTGGTGTTATTATACTGATGCAGAAACCACTGATCCTATAACCAGCCCTTGTCTTGCTATACCCATGTGCCAGTGTCACTACTGTGTCATTATATAGTGCTTGGTGTTATTATACTGATGCGGAAACCACTGATCCTATAACCAGCCCTTGTCTTGCTATACCCATGAGCCAGTGTCACTACTGTGTCATTATATAGTGCTTGGTGTTATTATACTGATGCAGATACCACTGATCCTATAACGAGCCCTCCTCTGACTATACCCATGTGCCAGTGTCACTACTGTGTCATTATATAGTGCTGGGTGTTATTATACTGATGCAGATACCACTAATCCTATAACCAGCCCTTGTCTGGCTATACCCATGAGCCAGTGTCACTACTGTGTCATTATATAGCGCTGGGTGTTATTATACTGATGCAGATACCACTGATCCTATAACCAGCCCTCCTCTGGCTATAACCATGAGCCAGTGTCACTACTGTGTCATTATATAGTGCTGGGTGTTATTATACTGATGCAAATACCACTGACCCTATAACCAGTCCTTGTCTTGCTATACCCATGAGCCAGTGTCACTACTGTGTCATTATATAGTGCTTGGTGTTATTATACTGATGCAGATACCACTGATCCTATAACGAGCCCTCCTCTGACTATACCCATGTGCCAGTGTCACTACTGTGTCATTATATAGTGCTGGGTGTTATTATACTGATGCAGATACCACTAATCCTATAACCAGCCCTTGTCTGGCTATACCCATGAGCCAGTGTCACTACTGTGTCATTATATAGCGCTGGGTGTTATTATACTGATGCAGATACCACTGATCCTATAACCAGCCCTCCTCTGGCTATAACCATGAGCCAGTGTCACTACTGTGTCATTATATAGTGCTTGGTGTTATTATACTGATGCAGAAACCACTGATCCTATAACCAGCCCTTGTCTTGCTATACCCATGTGCCAGTGTCACTACTGTGTCATTATATAGTGCTTGGTGTTATTATACTGATGCAGGTACCACTGATCCTATAACCAGCCCTTGTCTGTCTATACCCATGAGCCAGTGTCACTACTGTGTCATTATATAGTGCTTGGTGTTATTATGCTGATGCAGATACCACTGACCCTATAACCAGCCCTCCTCTGGCTATACCCATGAGCCTTTGTCACTACTGTGTCATTATATAGTGCTTGGTGTTATTATGCTGATGCAGATACCACTGATCCTATAACCAGCCCTCCTCTGGCTATACCCATGTGCCAGTGTTACTACTGTATCATTATATAGTGCTGGGTGTTATTATACTGATGCAAATACCACTGATCCTATAACCAGCCCTCCTCTGGCTATACCCATGTGCCAGTGTCACTACTGTGTCATTATATAGTACTTGGTGTTATTATACTGATACAGATACCACTGATCCTATAACCAGCCCTCCTCTGGCTATACCCATGTGCCAGTGTCACTACTGTGTCATTATATAGTGCTGGGTGTTATTATACTGATGCAGATACCACTGATCCTATAACCAGCCCTCCTCTGGCTATACCCATGTGCCAGTGTCACTACTGTGTCATTATATAGTGCTTGGTGTTATTATACTGATGCAGATACCACTGACCCTATAACGAGCCCTCCTCTGGCTATACCCATGTGCCAGTGTCACTACTGTGTCATTTACATTTTATAGCGCTCGGTGTTATTATACTGATGCAGATACCACTGATCCTATAACCAGCCCTCCTCTGGCTATATCCATGTGCCAGTGTCACTACTGTGTCATTATATAGTGCTGGGTGTTATTATACTGATGCAGATACCACTGATCCTATAACCAGCCCTCCTCAGGCTATACCCATGAGCCAGTGTCACTACTGTGTCATTATATAGTGCTGGGTGTTATTATACTGATGCAGATACCACTGACCCTATAACGAGCCCTCCTCTGGCTATATCCATGTGCCAGTGTCACTACTGTGTCATTATATAGTGCTTGGTGTTATTATACTGATGCAGATACCACTGATTCTATAACCAGCCCTCCTCTGGCTATATCCATGTGCCAGTGTCACTACTGTGTCATTATATAGTGCTTGGTGTTATTATACTGATGCAGATACCACTGATCCTATAACGAGCCCTCCTCTGACTATACCCATGTGCCAGTGTCACTACTGTGTCATTATATAGCGCTGGGTGTTATTATACTGATGCAGATACCACTGACCCTATAACCAGCCCTTGTCTGGCTACACCCATGTGCCAGTGTCACTACTGTGTCTTTGTATAGAGCTGGGTGTTATTATACAGATGCAGATACACATCCAGTATTTCACTCAGGCTTTATTTATTCCATAACTTATCACCCAATAACGCTATCAGTCTCTTGACAAGTCACTAACTTTATTCACACAACATAGTTTTTTTTATTCCTATTAATTAATCAGAAATAAAAGATGTACTAAGGTTGTGGCGGACACTGCAAGGGCTAGTCACGGACACCAGTGTCCGTGTATGGACACCTTGCCTATCCCTGGTCTAAATGTGAAGTAGTTCTGATATTTAACTACAAACCTCTTCAAAATTATATCCAGTACAAAGGGTTTGCAAATATGCATTCTTTTAATCTATAAGAAAACATTAAGAGCTAGATTACAAGTGGAGCGCTAAATTATCGAGTATCGATAGCAGCATCTTTATTTTTTAATAAAATTACTACACTAGGCAGTATTTTGGGGCTAAAGTTAGTGGGAGTGGGGTGTTAGAATTTTTTTTTTACTTTACATTGCGGTCTATGGGAACTGTGTGTTCCCAGTAAATATATATGTATATGCTTATATACATACAGTGGATATAAAATGTCTACACACCCCTGTTAAAATGGCAGGTTTCTGTGATATAAAAAAATTAATTTCAGAACTTTTTCCACCTTTAATGTGACCTATAAACTACACAACTCAATTGAAAAACAAACTGAAATCTTTAAGCTGGAGGGAAATAAACAAAAAAACTAAAATAATGTGGTTGCATATACTCATAACTGGGGATGTAGCTGTGTTCAAAATTAAGCAATCACATTCAAAAAGGAAGCCTTTTCTTACGAAGAAAAACATCCAAGCCTGGCTAAATTTAGCAAAAACGCATCTGAAGTCTCCCAAAAGCATGTGAGAAAAGGTGTTATGGTCTGATGAAACCAAGGTTGAACTTTTTGGCAATAATTCCAAAAGATATGTTTGGCGCAAAAACAACACTGCATATCACCAAAAGAACACCATACCCACAGTGAAGCATGGTGGTGGCAGCATCATGCTTTGGGGTTGTTTTTCTTCAGCTGGAACTGGGGCCTTATTCAAGGTAGACGGAATTATGAACAGTTCCAAATACCAGTCAATATTGGCACAAAACCTTCAGGCTTCTGCTAGAAAGCTGAACATGAAGAGGAACTTCATCTTTCAGCATGACAATAACCCAAAGCATACATCCAAATTAACAAAGGAATGGCTTCACCAGAAGAAGATTAAAGTTTTGGAATGGCCCAGCCAGAGCCCAGGCCTGAATCCAATCGAAAATCTGTGGGGTGATCTGAAGAGGGCTGTGCATAGGAGATGCCGTTGCAATCTGACAGATTTGGAGTGTTTTTACAAAGAAGAGTAGGCAAATCTTGCCAAGTCAAGATGTGCCAGGCTGATAGACTCATACCCAAAAAAGACTGAGTGCTGTAATAAAACCAAAAGTTGCTTCAACAAAGTATTAGTTTAAGGGTGTGCACACTTATGCAACCATATTATTTTTTATTATTATTTTTACTTCCCTTCACCTAAAAGATTTGTTTGTTTTTCAATTGAGTTGCATAGTTTATAGGTCACATTATTAAAGGTGGAAAAAGTTCTGAAATTATTTATCTTTGTCTCATTTTTATACATTACAGAAACCTGCCATTTTAATAGGGTGTGTAGACTTTTTATATCCACTGTATATATTTGTGTTAATGTGTATATACACATATTAACATATAAATATATATGTATAGAATCAAATACATATATATTTTAAATTGCTGCGCTACTTACCGCCTTCGCTGCGCTGAAGTTCTGATGCCGTCTGCTTGTAGCAGCCTATGGAAGCACACATTCGTGAGCGTAATGCTTACCAGCAATGCAAATGCGAGGTCATGTTCACATTGCTGTGAATTTGTAATACCAGTGCACATTAACATGCGCTGGTACACAGTGGAGTGCAAATATCGCTTTCATGAAAGCGATATTTAGCGCTCCACTTGTAATCTGGCCCTAAATAGTTTTGCTGAATTAGTACAATTATCATCTAAATAGATTAAATGATGAATCCGACTTTGACATAAATCTGGATTAAAATGTATTTTCTTTATCTTTGGAATAGAGTTGCCAAATCTGAACACTCTTGAGCTGTGCACAGCAAAACACTAAGTATAATAGCACATAAACACAAACTCGCCCATAGATATTCACACTCTCACACACACACTCATACTTTCACACACACTCTCTCACATAGATATTCACATTCTCACACACACACTCTCACACTCTCACACACACTCTCACACACACGCTCACACTCTCACACACACGCTCACACTCTCACACACACTCTCTCACATAGATATTCACATTCTCACACTCACACACTTTCACACATACGCTCACACTCTCACACACACACTCATACTTTCACACACACTCTCTCACATAGATATTCACATTCTCACACACACACTCTCACACTCTCACACACACTCTCACACACACGCTCACACTCTCACACACACGCTCATACTTTCACACACACTCTCTCACATAGATATTCACATTCTCACACTCACACACTTTCACACATACGCTCACACTCTCACACACAAACACGCTCATACTTTCACACACACTCTCTCACATAGATATTCACATTCTCACACACACACACTCTCTCACATAGATATTCACACTCTCACACACTCACACACACTCTCACATACATATTCACATGCTCACACTCTCTCACAGAGATATTCACACTCACACACACACTCTCACATGCTCAACTCTCTCACATAGATATTCACACACACTCTCACACACACGCTCTCACATAGATATTCAAACTCACACTCACACACACTCTCTCACATAGATATTCACACTCTTGCACGCTCACACACACTCTCTCACACACACTCTCACATGCTCAACTCTCTCACATAGATATTCACACACACTCTCACAAGCTCACACTCTCACACACTCTCTCACATAGATATTCAAACTCACACACACACACTCACACGCTCACACACACTCTCTCACACATAGATATTCACACACTCACACGCTCACAAACACTCTCTCACATAGATATTCACACTCTTGCACGCTCACACACTCTCTCACATAGATATTCACACTCTCACACACACACTCTCTCACATAGATATTTCCACTCTCACACACACACTCTCACACATAGATATTTCCACTCTCACACACACACTCTCACACGCTCACACTCTCTCACATACATATTCACACGCACACACTCTCGCACATAGATATTCACACTCACGCTCACACTCAAAGACATACACAGACACTAACACTCTCACACAAACACACTGTCAAAAAATTAAAACACTTAGGCCTAGATTTAGAGTTCGGCGGTAGCCGTCAAAACCAGCGTTAGAGGCTCCTAACGCTGGTTTTGGCCGCCCGCTGGTATTTGGAGTCAGTGATTAAAGGGTCTAACGCTCACTTTACAGCCGCGACTTTTCCATACCGCAGATCCCCCTACGCCATTTGCGTAGCCTATCTTTTCAATGGGATCTTCCTAACGCCGGTATTTAGAGTCGTTTCTGCAGTGAGCGTTAGAGCTCTAACGACAAGATTCCAGCCGCCTGAAAATAGCAGGAGTTAAGAGCTTTCTGGCTAACGCCGGTTTATAAAGCTCTTAACTACTGTACCCTAAAGTACACTAACACCCATAAACTACCTATGTACCCCTAAACCGAGGTCCCCCCACATCGCCGCCACTCGATTAAAATTTTTAACCCCTAATCTGCCGACCGCCACCTACGTTATACTTATGTACCCCTAATCTGCTGCCCCTAACACCGCCGACCCCTGTATTATATCTATTAACCCCTAACTTGCCCCCCACAACGTCGCCGCAAGCTACTTAAAATAATTAACCCCTAATCTTCCGACCGCAAATCGCCGCCACCTACGTTATCCCTATGTACCCCTAATCTGCTACCCCTAACATCGCCGACCCCTATGTTATATTTATTAACCCCTAATCTGCCCCCCACAACGTCGCCGACACCTACCTACACTTATTAACCCCTAATCTGCCGAGCGGACCTGAGCGCTACTATAATAAAGTTATTAACCCCTAATCCGCCTCACTAACCCTATCATAAATAGTATTAACCCCTAATCTGCCCTCCCTAACATCGCCGACACCTACCTTCAATTATTAACCCCTAATCTGCCGACCGGAGCTCACCGCTATTCTAATAAATGTATTAACCCCTAAAGCTAAGTCTAACCCTAACACTAACACCCCCCTAAGTTAAATATAATTTTTATCTAACGAAATAAATTAACTCTTATTAAATAAATAATTCCTATTTAAAGCTAAATACTTACCTGTAAAATACATCCTAATATAGCTACAATATAAATTATAATTATATTATAGCTATTTTAGGATTAATATTTATTTTACAGGTAACTTTGTAATTATTTTAACCAGGTACAATAGCTATTAAATAGTTAAGAACTATTTAATAGTTACCTAGTTAAAATAATAACAAATTTACCTGTAAAATAAATCCTAACCTAAGATATAATTAAACCTAACACTACCCTATCAATAAAATAATTAAATAAACTACCTACAATTACCTACAATTAACCTAACACTACACTATCAATAAATTAATTAAACACAATTGCTACAAATAAATAAAATTAAATAAACTATCTAAAGTACAAAAAATAAAAAAGAACTAAGTTACAGAAAATAATAAAATATTTACAAACATAAGAAAAATATTACAACAATTTTAAACTAATTACACCTACTCTAAGCCCCCTAATAAAATAACAAAGCCCCCCAAAATAAAAAATTCCCTACCCTATTCTAAAATACAAATATTACAAGCTCTTTTACCTTACCAGCCCTGAACAGGGCCCTTTGCGGGGCATGCCCCAAGAATTTCAGCTCTTTTGCCTGTAAAAAAAAACATACAATACCCCCCCCCCAACATTACAACCCACCACCCACATACCCCTAATCTAACCCAAACCCCCCTTAAATAAACCTAACACTACCCCCCTGATGATCTTCCTACCTTGTCTTCACCATGCCAGGTTCACCGATCCGTCCTGGCTCCAAGATCTTCATCCAACCCAAGCGGGGGCTAGACATCCACTGAAGAAGTCCAGAAGAGGGTCCAAAGTCTTCCTCCTATCCGGCAAGAAGAGGACATCCGGACCGGCAAACATCTTCTCCAAGCGGCATCTTCTATCTTCTTCCATCCGATGACGACCGGCTCCATCTTGAAGACCTCCAGCGCGGATCCATCCTCTTCTTCCGACGACTAGACGACGAATGACGGTTCCTTTAAGGGACGTCATCCAAGATGGCGTCCCTCGAATTCCGATTGGCTGATAGGATTCTATCAGCCAATCGGAATTAAGGTAGGAATTTTCTGATTGGCTGATGGAATCAGCCAATCAGAATATAGTTCAATCCGATTGGCTGATCCAATCAGCCAATCAGATTGAGCTCGCATTCTATTGGCTGTTCCGATCAGCCAATAGAATGCGAGCTCAATCTGATTGGCTGATTGGATCAGCCAATCGGATTGAACTATATTCTGATTGGCTGATTCCATCAGCCAATCAGAAAATTCCTACCTTAATTCCGATTGGCTGATAGAATCCTATCAGCCAATCGGAATTCGAGGGACGCCATCTTGGATGACGTCCCTTAAAGGAACCGTCATTCGTCGTCTAGTCGTCGGAAGAAGAGGATGGATCCGCGCTGGAGGTCTTCAAGATGGAGCCGGTCGTCATCGGATGGAAGAAGATAGAAGATGCCGCTTGGAGAAGATGTTTGCCGGTCCGGATGTCCTCTTCTTGCCGGATAGGAGGAAGACTTTGGACCCTCTTCTGGACTTCTTCAGTGGATGTCTAGCCCCCGCTTGGGTTGGATGAAGATCTTGGAGCCAGGACGGATCGGTGAACCTGGCATGGTGAAGACAAGGTAGGAAGATCATCAGGGGGGTAGTGTTAGGTTTATTTAAGGGGGGTTTGGGTTAGATTAGGGGTATGTGGGTGGTGGGTTGTAATGTTGGGGGGGGGTATTGTATGTTTTTTTTTACAGGCAAAAGAGCTGAAATTCTTGGGGCATGCCCCGCAAAGGGCCCTGTTCAGGGCTGGTAAGGTAAAAGAGCTTGTAATATTTGTATTTTAGAATAGGGTAGGGAATTTTTTATTTTGGGGGGCTTTGTTATTTTATTAGGGGGCTTAGAGTAGGTGTAATTAGTTTAAAATTGTTGTAATATTTTTCTTATGTTTGTAAATATTTTATTATTTTCTGTAACTTAGTTCTTTTTTATTTTTTGTACTTTAGATAGTTTATTTAATTTTATTTATTTGTAGCAATTGTGTTTAATTAATTTATTGATAGTGTAGTGTTAGGTTAATTGTAGGTAATTGTAGGTAGTTTATTTAATTATTTTATTGATAGGGTAGTGTTAGGTTTAATTATATCTTAGGTTAGGATTTATTTTACAGGTAAATTTGTTATTATTTTAACTAGGTAACTATTAAATAGTTCTTAACTATTTAATAGCTATTGTACCTGGTTAAAATAAATACAAAGTTACCTGTAAAATAAATATTAATCCTAAAATAGCTATAATATAATTATAATTTATATTGTAGCTATATTAGGATTTATTTTACAGGTAAGTATTTAGCTTTAAATAGGAATCATTTATTTAATAAGAGTTAATTTATTTCGTTAGATAAAAATTATATTTAACTTAGGGGGGTGTTAGTGTTAGGGTTAGACTTAGCTTTAGGGGTTAATACATTTATTAGAATAGCGGTGAGCTCCGGTCGGCAGATTAGGGGTTAATAATTGAAGGTAGGTGTCGGCGATGTTAGGGAGGGCAGATTAGGGGTTAATACTATTTATGATAGGGTTAGTGAGGCGGATTAGGGGTTAATAACTTTATTATAGTAGCGCTCAGGTCCGCTCGGCAGATTAGGGGTTAATAAGTGTAGGCAGGTGTCGGCGACGTTGTGGGGGGCAGATTAGGGGTTAATAAATATAACATAGGGGTCGGCGATGTTAGGGCAGCAGATTAGGGGTACATAGGGATAACGTAGGTGGCGGCGGTTTACGGAGCGGCAGATTAGGGGTTAAAAGTGTAATGCAGGGGTCAGCGATAGCGGGGGCGGCAGATTAGGAGTTAATAAGTGTAAGGTTAGGGGTGTTTAGACTCGGGGTACATGTTAGGGTGTTAGGTGCAGACTTAGGAGGTGTTTCCCCATAGGAAACAATGGGGCTGCGTTAGGAGCTGAACGCTGCTTTTTTGCAGGTGTTAGGTTTTTTTTCAGCTCAAACAGCCCCATTGTTTCCTATGGGGGAATCGTGCACGAGCACGTTTTTGATGCCGGCCGCGTCCGTAAGCAACTCTGGTATCGAGAGTTGCATTTGCGGTAAAAATGCTCTACGCTCCTTTTTTGGAGCCTAACGCAGCATTTGTTTGAACTCTCGATACCAGAGTTAAATTTATGGTGCGGCCAGAAAAAAACCCGCGGAGCGTTAACAGCCCTTTTACCGCCGAACTCTAAATCTAGGCCTAACTCTCTCACACACTTAAATATGCTCACTCTTTCACAGAAAGGCACTAACAAACGCAAAAACACTTTACACATAGACACACTCCCATACATAGACATACACACGCAAGAGAGAAATAACTGTAGGCAACCCTACTTTGGAATTAGAATTGACACAGCAGCTAGGTTTTGTGACTATACAATCCCAGCATGCTTTGAAAAAAACAGAAGAGTGAAAATAAACACACTGTTGAACTTTACATATACGCCTCTGGATAATCTCCAGAACTCACTGAAAACCACATGAAGCAGAAAAGCTTGTAATTTTTATGTTTTTCTCTTTTGTGGAGAAAAAGTGGCCTTTCCTTTTTGGAGGAATATACGCCTACAAATTCCCAGAGGCATATTGTCACAAATGATTATGTATGAAAAGCTTTACTTTTTTATTCTTTTCATTTATGTGAATCATACATTTAAAACATACAGTAATGTCAGCATGTATAAAGAAATCCCACGACAAATGATAAATGCTTGCATATAACAGTCTAACTTCAGAGAGGTTAAAACTGCACAATTAAATTCACCTTAAAAGGGACACTAAGCCCAAATATTTTCTTTCATGATTCAAGTAGAGAATATAATTTTAAACAACATTCCAATTTACTTCTATTATCTAATTTGCTTCATTCTTTGGCTATCCTTGATTGAAGAAATAGCAATGCACATGGGGGAGCCAATCACACAAGGCATCTATGTGCAGCAACCAATCAGCAGCTCCTGAGCCTATCTAGATATGCTTTTCAGCAAAGTATGTCAAGAGAATTAAGCAAATGAGATAATAGAAGTAAATTTCAAAGTTGTTTAAAATGGCATACTCTTTTTAAATCACAAAAGAAAATATTTGGGTTTCATATCCCTTTAAGAGCAGCAATGCACTACTTGGAGCTAGATAACCACATGTGGTGAGCCAAAAGCAAGAGGCATATGTGTGGAGCCACCATCTAGCTCCCAGTAGTGCATTGCTGCTGCTGAGGCTACCTATGTATGCTGTTCAACAAAGGAAACCAAGAGAATGAAGCAAATTTAATGACAGCAGCCGATTGAAAAGTCTATTAAAATTGCATTCTGTATCTGAACTATGAAACTTTATTTTGATTTCCATGTCCCTTTCAGCAAGGTGGAATTTGTAAACTTGAAATATATTAAACATTATAAATAGTATTTTCTTTTCCTTTTTTTTAGGGGTGTTTCAAACACTTAAAAGAGATGCTTCTGACAAAATCGTCCTAAATCAGGCTGAGGTAATACTAAATGCAACTGGGGAAGTATTTCATGAGTTTTTAGTTATTGTATATGTATTGAAGACATGACATTCAATGGCAAACAAGCACAGTAATGTTAGCATTTAAAGGTCGGTAAATACCTTGTAAGTACAAGACGTTTCTGTAGTGTTATTATAGGGTCTATATGAGCCAAATCTAAACGTTTTAAAACAGATTAACATAGTAACATAGTAGATAAGGTTGAAAAAAGACTGAAGTCCATCGAGTTCAACCTATACAAATCTAAAATACTTACAAAAAGCTCCAGTTAAGCTTAAATAACCCCATTAAAATGTGACCCATTTAATACTAGGAATCATATCCATGAATTTTGTTTATATACAGACATTTATCCAGACTATTTTTAAATGTATCTATGGTATTGGCATTCACTACCTCCTTTGATAATGAGTTCCACAATTTTATTGCTCTTACAGTGAAAAAACGTTTCCGTTGCAGGAGATTAAATCTCCTTTCCTCCAACCTTAAATTATGACCTCTTGTCAGAAACAATTTTCTTGGAATAAACAGAGCTTCTGCCATCTCTGTATATGGGCCTTGAATATATTTATATAAAGTAATCATGTCACCTCTCAAGCGCCTTTTTTCTAAAGAAAACAGACCCAGTTTGGCTAGCCTCTCCTCATAGGTTAATTTCTCCAATCCCCTTATTAGCTTTGTGGCCCTTATCTGAACTTTTTCTAGTTCTGCAATATCTTTTTTAGCAATCGGTCCCCAGAACTGCACTCCAAACTCAAGGTGAGGTCTTACCAGGGCTTTATATAATGACAGAATTATGCTTTCCTCCCTTGAATCAATGCCTCTTTTAATACATGCTAGTATCTTATTAGCCTTTGAAGCCGCTGCCCTGCATTGTGCACCCATCTTTAGCTTGTTATCTATTACTACTCCCAAATCCCTTTCCTCCTGTGTTTGGCTAAGTCTTGTCCCATTTAAAAAATACGTAGCCTGCTTATTTTTACTTCCAAAATGTAGAACCTTGCATTTTTCCGTATTAAATCTCATTTTCCATTCACTTGCCCATAGTTCTAATTTTAGCAAATCCCTTTGTAAAGAGAGTTCGTCCTGCTCTGACCTCATGACCTTACTTAACTTAGTATCATCTGCAAAAATAGAGATGTCGCTATTTAATCCTTGTTCCAAGTCATTTATAAAAATATTAAAAAGAACAGGGCCCAGTACTGATCCCTGGGGGACGCCACTGATTACCTTTGTCCAATCTGAGTATGATCCATTTACTACTACTCGTTGCTCCCTATCTTTTATCCAGTTATTTATCCATGAGCTAACATTTTCAGCTATTCCCAGTCCCTTAATTTTGTGCATTAATCTCTCATGTGGCACTGTATCAAATGCCTTTGCAAAATCTAAGTATATCACATCAACTGATTCCCCTTTATCTATATTTTTTCTTACTTCCTCGTAGAATCTAATTAGATTAGTTTGACATGATCTATTTCTCCTAAAGCCATGCTGATTAGAACTCATAATCTTGTTTACACGAATATGCTCATCAATATAATCCCTTATAATCCCTTCAAATATCTTCCCCACTATTGATGTCAGACTAACTGGTCTATAGCTTCCTGGATCATCCCTGCTTCCCTTTTGGAAGAGTGGCACCACATCAGCTTTACGCCAATCCTGGGTTACCATGCCTGAGGATAATGAGTCTTGAAAAATTAAGAGTAAAGGTTTGTCTATAACAGTGCTAAGTTCCCTTAACACCCTTGGGTGTATTCCATCTGGGCCTGGAGTTTTATTTACCTTAATATTTTCCATTTTTTTCCTGATATCCTCTAAACAAAACCCAGTTAGTGGTATGGACTGGCATGTTCTATTCTGTTCCAAAGTATCATTCAATGGTTCCTCTCTTGTGTATACTGAAGAAAAAAACTGGTTTAGTACCTCAGCCTTCTCCCTGTCATTATTTATCATGCTACCCTCCACGCATTTTAATGTACCTATATTATCCTTCTTAGATTTTTTGCTATTTATGTACTTAAAGAACCTTTCTCCTGTTAAGTGTAGTCAGTCCACGGGTCATCATTACTTCTGGGATATTAACTCCTCCCCAACAGGAAGTGCAAGAGGATCACCCAAGCAGAGCTGCTATATAGCTCCTCCCCTCTACGTCACACCCAGTCATTCTCTTGCACCCAACTAATAGATAGGATGTGTGAGAGGACTGTGGTGATTATACTTAGTTTTTATATCTTCAATCAAAAGTTTGTTATTTTAAAACAGCACCGGAGTGTGTTGTTCCTTCTCAGGTAGAATTTGAAGAAGAATCTACCTGAGTTTTTGTATGATTTTAGCCGGCGTAGCTAAGATTCATTTTGCTGTTCTCGGCCATTCTGAGGAGTGAGGTAAACTTCAGATCAGAGGACAGCGGGCAGGTTCACCTGCAAAGAGGTATGTTGCAGTATATTATTTTCTGAGGAATGGAATTGACTGAGAAAATACTGCCATACCGATATAATGTAAGTTCAGCCTTAAATGCAGTAGTAGTAACTGGTATCAGGCTGTTATGTATATATGTTTACACTTCAGTATTCTGGGGAATGGCACTTCACTGGGATAATACTGTATGCATATAACTTTTAGCCTAACTTGCAGTGGGAACGACTAGCAGCAGGCTTTTTAATGACACTTCATTTTATTTGATTTTAAACGTTTTGCTGGCATGTTAAATCGTTTATTTATCTGAGGTACTGGGTGAAAAATTGTTTTGGGCACTGTTTTTCCACTTGGCTGTCGTTTATTTTAATTTAAGACAGTTCACTGAACTTCCCTCACTGTTGTGTGTGAGGGGGAGGGGCCTATTTTGGCGCTTTTGCTACGCATCAGAAATTCAGTCACAAGTCTGTTTCTTTCCCTGCATGATCCGGATCGTCTCTACAGAGCTCAAGGGTCTTCAAAAATTATTTTGAGGGAGGTAATCACTCACAGCAGACCTGTGAGATTGGGCTTTGACTGTGATAAAAAACGTTTATATTTTGTACTTTTTTTTTTTTTCTGCTATTTAAGGGTTAGTTATCCATTGCTAATGGGGGCAATCCTTTGCTAAATTTGTGCTTTTACCGGGAAAAATTTGATTTTATAGTTTCTCCGGTTCATTGTTATTCAACTGTCATAGTTCTTTTCTGTGCTTCTTAAAGGCACAGTACGTTTTTTCATATTACTTGTAAATTGAGTTGAAAAGTATTTCCAAGCTTGCTAGTTTAATTGCTAGTGTGTTAAACATGTCTGACTCAGAGGAATATCTCTGTGCTATATGTGCAAAAGCCAAGGTGGAGCCCAATAGAAATTTATGTACTAATTGCATTGATGCTACTTTAAATAAAAGTCAATCTGTACAAATTGAACATCATTCACCAAACAACGAGGGGGAAGTTATGCCGACTAACTTGCCTCACGTGTCAGTACCTGCATCTCCCGCTCGGGAGGTGCGTGATATTGTAACGCCGAGTACTTCAGGGCGGCCATTACGAATCACATTACAGGACATGGCTAATGTTATGACTGAAGTTTTGTCTAAATTACCAGAACTTAGAGGTAAGCGAGATCACTCTGGGGTGAGAACAGAGTGCGCTGATAATAATAGGGCCATGTCAGATACTGCGTCACAATTTGCAGAACATGAGGACGGAGAGCTTCAATCTGCAGGTGACGGATCTGATCCAAATAGAGTGGATTCAGACATTTCAAATTTTAAGTTTAAGCTAGAAAACCTCCGTGTACTGCTAGGGGAGGTATTAGCGGCTCTGAATGATTGTAACACCGTTGCAATTCCAGAGAAATTATGTAGGCTGGATAGATACTATGCGGTACCGGCGAGTACTGACGTATTTCCTATACCTAGGAGGCTTACAGAAATAATTACTAAGGAGTGGGATAGGCCCGGTGTACCCTTTTCCCCCCCTCCTGTATTTAGAAAAATGTTTCCAATAGACGCCACCACACGGGACTTATGGCAGATGGTCCCTAAGGTGGAGGGAGCGGTTTCTACTCTGGCTAAGCATACCACTATCCCGGTGGAGGATAGCTGTGCCTTTTCAGATCCAATGGATAAAAAATTAGAGGGTTACCTTAAGAAAATGTTTGTTCAACAAGGTTTTATATTGCAACCCCTTGCATGTATTGCGTCTGTCACGGCTGCGGCCGCATTTTGGTCCGAGTCTCTGGAAGAGACTCTTGACTCAATAACTATAGATGAGATTTCAAATAAGCTTAAAACCCTTAAGCTAGCTAATTCATTTATTTCAGATGCCGTAGTACATTTAACTAAACTTACGGCTAAGAATTCCGGATTCGCCATTCAGGCACGTAGAGCACTGTGGCTAAAATCCTGGTCAGCTGATATTACTTCTAAATCTAAATTACTTAACATACCTTTCAAAGGGCAGACCTTATTCGGGCCCGGTTTGAAAGAAATTATCGCTGACATTACAGGAGGTAAAGGCCATGCCCTGCCTCAAGACAGAGCCAAACCTAGGGCTAGACAGTCTAATTTTCGTGCCTTTCGTAACTTCAAGGCAGGAGCAGCATCAACTTCCTCTGCACCAAAACAGGAAGGAGCTGTTGCTCGCTACAGACAAGGCTGGAAACCTAACCAGTCCTGGAACAAGGGCAAGCAGGCCAGAAAACCTGCTGCTGCCCCTAAGACAGCATGAATTGAGGGCCCCCGATCCGGGAACAGATCTAGTGGGGGGCAGACTCTCTCTCTTCGCCCAGGCTTGGGCAAGAGATGTCCAGGATCCCTGGGCTTTAGAGATCATATCTCAGGGATATCTTCTGGACTTCAAAATCTCTCCCCCAAAAGGGAGATTTCATCTTTCAAGGTTGTCAACAAACCAAATAAAGAAAGAGGCGTTTCTACGCTGTGTACAAGATCTCTTACTAATGGGAGTAATCCACCCGGTTCCGCGGTCGGAGCACGGACAGGGGTTTTACTCAAATCTGTTTGTGGTTCCCAAGAAAGAAGGAACCTTCAGACCAATCTTGGATTTAAAGATCCTAAACAAATTCCTAAGAGTTCCATCGTTCAAAATGGAAACTATTCGGACAATCTTACCCATGATCCAAAAGGGTCAGTACATGACCACAGTGGATTTAAAGGACGCTTACCTTCACATACCGATTCACAAAGATCATTACCGGTATCTAAGGTTTGCCTTCCTAGACAGGCATTACCAGTTTGTAGCTCTTCCATTCGGATTGGCTACGGCTCCAAGAATCTTCACAAAGGTTCTGGGCGCTCTTCTGGCGGTACTAAGACCGCGAGGAATTTCGGTGGCTCCGTACCTAGACGACATTCTGATACAAGCGTCAAGCTTTCAAACTGCCAAGTCTCATACAGAGTTAGTACTGGCATTTCTAAGGTCACATGGGTGGAAGGTGAACGAAAAGAAGAGTTCTCTCTTTCCACTCACAAGAGTTCCCTTCTTGGGGACTCTTATAGATTCTGTAGAAATGAAGATCTACCTGACAGAAGACAGGTTAACAAAGCTTCAAAATGCTTGCCGTGTCCTTCATTCCATTCAACACCCGTCAGTGGCTCAATGCATGGAGGTAATCGGCTTAATGGTAGCGGCAATGGACATAGTACCCTTTGCACGCCTACATCTCAGACCGCTGCAATTGTGCATGCTAAGTCAGTGGAATGGGGATTACTCAGATTTGTCCCCTACTCTGAATCTAGATCAAGAGACCAGAAATTCTCTTCTATGGTGGCTTTCTCGGCCACATCTGTCCAGGGGGATGCCTTTCAGCAGGCCAGATTGGACAATTGTAACAACAGACGCCAGCCTACTAGGTTGGGGCGCTGTCTGGAATTCCCTGAAGGCTCAGGGATCATGGACCCAGGAGGAGAGTCTCCTTCCAATAAACATTCTGGAATTGAGAGCAGTTCTCAATGCCCTTCTGGCTTGGCCTCAGTTAACAACTCGGGGGTTCATCAGGTTTCAGTCGGACAACATCACGACTGTAGCTTACATCAACCATCAAGGAGGGACAAGAAGCTCCCTAGCGATGATGGAAGTATCAAAGATAATTCGCTGGGCAGAGTCTCACTCTTGCCACCTGTCAGCGATCCACATTCCAGGAGTGGAGAACTGGGAGGCGGATTTCCTAAGTCGTCAGACTTTTCATCCGGGGAGTGGGAACTTCATCCGGAGGTCTTTGCCCAAATACTTCGACGTTGGGGCAAACCAGAGATAGATCTCATGGCGTCTCGCCAGAACGCCAAGCTTCCTTGTTACGGGTCCAGGTCCAGGGACCCGGGAGTGGTCCTAGTAGATGCTTTGACAGCACCTTGGACCTTCGGGATGGCCTATGTGTTTCCACCCTTCCCGATGCTTCCGCGATTGATTGCCAGGATCAAACAGGAGAGAGCATCGGTGATTCTAATAGCGCCTGCGTGGCCACGCAGGACCTGGTATGCAGATCTAGTGGACATGTCATCCTGTCCACCTTGGTCTCTGCCTCTGAGACAGGACCTTCTAATTCAGGGTCCTTTCAAACATCAAAATCTAATTTCTCTGAAGCTGACTGCTTGGAAATTGAACGCTTGATTTTATCAAAGCGTGGATTTTCTGAGTCAGTAATTGATACCTTAATACAGGCTAGGAAACCTGTTACCAGAAAGATTTACCATAAAATATGGCGTAAATACTTACATTGGTGCGAATCCAACAGTTACTCATGGAGTAAGGTTAGGATTCCTAGGATATTGTCTTTTCTACAAGAAGGTTTAGAAAAGGGTTTATCTGCTAGTTCCTTAAAGGGACAGATCTCAGCTCTGTCCATTCTTTTACACAAACGTCTGTCAGAAGTTCCAGACGTTCAGGCTTTTTGTCAGGCTTTGGCCAGAATTAAGCCTGTGTTTAAAACTGTTGCTCCTCCATGGAGCTTAAATTTAGTTCTTAACGTTTTACAGGGTGTTCCGTTTGAACCCCTTCATTCCATTGATATTAAGTTGTTATCTTGGAAAGTTCTGTTTTTAATGGCTATTTCCTCGGCTCGAAGAGTCTCTGAGTTATCGGCCTTACATTGTGATTCTCCTTATCTGATTTTTCATTCAGACAAGGTAGTTCTGCGGACTAAACCTGGGTTCTTACCCAAGGTAGTCACTAATAGGAATATCAATCAAGAGATTGTTGTTCCATCATTGTGTCCTAACCCTTCTTCAAAGAAGGAACGACTTCTACACAATCTGGATGTAGTTCATGCCCTGAAATTTTATTTACAGGCAACTAAAGATTTTCGCCAAACTTCTTCCCTGTTTGTCGTTTATTCTGGACAGAGGAGAGGTCAAAAAGCTTCTGCTACCTCTCTCTCTTTCTGGCTTCACAGCATAATACATTTAGCCTATGAGACTGCTGGACAGCAGCCTCCTGAAAGAATTACAGCTCATTCTACTAGAGCTGTGGCTTCCACTTGGGCCTTTAAGAATGAGGCATCTGTTGAACAGATTTGCAAGGCTGCAACTTGGTCTTCTCTTCATACTTTTTCCAAATTTTACAAATTTGACACTTTTGCTTCTTCGGAGGCTGTTTTTGGGAGAAAGGTTCTTCAGGCAGTGGTCCCTTCCGTATAAAGATCCTGCCTGTCCCTCCCTTCATCCGTGTACTTTAGCTTTGGTATTGGTATCCCAGAAGTAATGATGACCCGTGGACTGACTACACTTAACAGGAGAAAACATAATTTATGCTTACCTGATAAATTCCTTTCTCCTGTAGTGTAGTCAGTTCACGGCCCGCCCTGTTTTTTATGGCAGGTCTAAATTTTTAAATTATACTCCAGTCACCACTGCACCCTTTAGCTTCTCCTTTCTCGTTGGTTCTCGGTCGAATGACTGGGTGTGACGTAGAGGGGAGGAGCTATATAGCAGCTCTGCTTGGGTGATCCTCTTGCACTTCCTGTTGGGGAGGAGTTAATATCCCAGAAGTAATGATGACCCGTGGACTGACTACACTACAGGAGAAAGGAATTTATCAGGTAAGCATAAAACATAATTTATGTAAGAACTTACCTGATAAATTCATTTCTTTCATATTAGCAAGAGTCCATGAGCTAGTGACGTATGGGATATACATTCCTACCAGGAGGGGCAAAGTTTCCCAAACCTTAAAATGCCTATAAATACACCCCTCACCACACCCACAATTCAGTTTAACGAATAGCCAAGAAGTGGGGTGATAAGAAAAAAGTGCGAAAGCATATAAAATAAGGAATTGGAATAATTGTGCTTTATACAAAAAAATCATAACCACCACAAAAAAGGGCGGGCCTCATGGACTCTTGCTAATATGAAAGAAATGAATTTATCAGGTAAGTTCTTACATAAATTATGTTTTCTTTCATGTAATTAGCAAGAGTCCATGAGCTAGTGACGTATGGGATAATGACTACCCAAGATGTGGATCTTTCCACAGAAGAGTCACTAGAGAGGGAGGGATAAAATAAAGACAGCCAATTCCTGCTGAAAATAATCCACACCCAAATAAAGTTTAATGAAAAACATAAGCAGAAGATTCAAACTGAAACCGCTGCCTGAAGTACTTTACTACCAAAAACTGCTTCAGAAGAAGAAAATACAACAAAATGGTAGAATTTGGTAAAAGTATGCAAAGAGAACCAAGTTGCCACTTTGCAAATCTGATCAACCGAAGCTTCATTCCTAAACGCCCAGGAAGTAGATACTGACCTAGTAGAATGAGCTGTAATCCTATGAGGCGGAGTCTTACCCGACTCAAAATAGGCAAGATGAAATAAAGATTTCAACCAAGATGCCAAAGAAATGGCAGAAGTTTTCTGGCCTTTCTAAAACCGGAAAAGATAACTAATAAACCAGAAGTCTTTCGGAAAGACTTAATAGCTTCAACATAATATTTCAAAGCTCTAATAACATCCAAAGAATGCAACGATTTCTCCTTAGAATTCTTAGGATTAGGACATAATGAAGGAACCACAATGTCTCTACTAATGTTGTTGGAATTCACAACTTAGGTAGAAATTCAAAAGAAGTTCGCAACACCGCCTTATCCTGATGAAAAATCAGAAAAGGAGACTCACAAGAAAGAGCAGATAATTCAGAAACTCTTCTGGCAGAAGAGATGGCCAAAAGGAACAAAACTTTCCAAGAAAGTAATTTAATATCCAATGAATGCATAGGTTCAAATGGAGGAGCTTGAAGAGCCCCCAGAACCAAATTCAAACTCCAAGGAGGAGAAATTGACTTAATGACAGGCTTCATACGAACCAAAGCTTGTACAAAACAATGAATATCAGGAAGAATAGCAATCTGTCTGTGAAAAAGAACAGAAAGAGCAGAGATTTGACCTTTCAAGGAACTTGCGGACAAACCCTTATCTAAACCATCCTGAAGAAATTGTAATATTCTCGGTATTCTAAAAGAATGCCAAGAAAAATGATGAGAAAGACACCAAGAAATATAAGTCTTTCAGACTCTATAATATATCTCTCTGGATACAGATTTACGAGCCTGTAACATAGTATTAATCACAGAGTCAGAGAAACCTCTTTGACCAAGAATCAAGCGTTCAATCTCCATACCTTTAAATTTAAGGATTTCAGATCCTGATGGAAAAAAGGACCTTGAGACAAAAGGTCTGGTCTTAACGGAAGAGTCCACGGTTGGCAAGAGGCCATCCGGACAAGATCCTCATACCAAAACCTGTGAGGCCATGCCGGAGCTACCAGCAGAACAAACGAGCATTCCTTCAGAATCTTGGAGATTACTCTTGGAAGAAGAACTAGAGGCGGAAAGATATAGGCAGGATGATACTTCCAAGGAAGTGAAAATGCATCCACTGCCTCCGCCTGAGGATCCCGGGATCTGGACAGATACCTGGGAAGTTTCTTGTTTAGATGAGAAGCCATCAGATCTATTTCTGGAAGTTCCCACATTTGAACAATCTGAAGAAATACCTCTGGGTGAAGAGACCATTCGCCCGGATGCAACGTTTGGCGACTGAGATAATCCGCTTTCCAATTGTCCATACCTGGGATATAAACCGCAGAGATTAGACAGGAGCTGGATTCCGCCCAAACCAAAATTCGAGATACTTCTTTCATAGCCAGAGGACTGTGAGTCCCTCCTTGATGATTGATGTATGCCACAGTTGTGACATTGTCTTATCTGAAAACAAATGAACAACTCTCTCTTCGGAAGAGGCCAAGACTGAAGAGCTCTGAAAATTGCACGGAGTTCCAAAATATTGATCGGAAATCTCACCTCCTGAGATTCCCAAACCCCTTGTGCCGTCAGATACCCCCACACAGCTCCCCAACCTGTAAAACTAGCATCTGTTGAGATTATAGTCCAGGTCGGAAGAACAAAGAAGCCCCCTGAACTAAACGATGGTGATCTGTCCACCATGTCAGAGAGTGTCGTAAAATCGGTTTAAAGATATTAATTGAGATATCTTTGAGTAATCCCTGCACCATTGGTTCAGCATACAGAGCTGAAGAGGTCGCATGTGAAAACGAGCAAAGGAGATCGCATCTGATGCGGCAGTCCTAAGACCCAACATTTCCATGCATAAGGCTACCAAAGGGAATGATTGTGACTGAAGGTTTTGACAAGCTGATATCAATGTTAAACTTCTCTTGTCTGACAAGGACAGAGTCATAGACACTGAATTTATCTAGAAACCTAAAAAGGTTACCCTTGTCTGAGGAATCAATGAACTGATTGGTAAAATGATCCTCCAACCATGAACTTGAAGAAACAACACAAGTCGATTCGTATGAGATTCTACGAAAATGAGAAGACTGAGCAAGTACCAAGATATCGTCCAAATAAGGAAATACCAAAACCCTATTCTCTGATTACAGAAAGAAGGGCACCGAGAACCTTTGAAAAAAATTCTTGGAACTGAGGCTAGGCCAAACGGTAGAGCCACAAAACTGGTAATGCTTGTCTAAAAAGAGAATCTCAGACACTAAAAGTAAACTGGATGAATCGGAATATGCAGATACACATCCTGTAAATCTATTGTAGACATATAATGCCCTTGCTAAACAAAAGGCAGGATAGTCCTACAGTAACCATCTTGAATGTTGGTATCCTAACATAACGATTCAATAATGATAGATCCAGAACTGGTCTGAAGGAATTGACCTTCTTTGGTACAATGAAGAGATAAAATAAAACCCCAGCCCCTGTTCCAGAACTGGAACTGGCATAAATACTCCAGCCAACTCTAGATCTGAAACACATTTCAGAAATGCTGAGCCTTGCTGTGTTAACTGGGACACGGGAAAGAAAAGAATCTCTTAGCAGGAGGCCTTAACTTGAAGCCAATTCTGTACCTTTCTGAAACAATGTTTCTGAAACCAGAGATTAAGAACGGAATTGATCCAAATTTCTTTGAAGAAAACGTAATCTGCCCCATACCAGCTGAGCTGGAATAAGGGCCGCACCTTCATAGGTACTTAGGAGCTGGCTATAGGTTTCTATAAAGCTCGGATATATTCCAACTGGAAATAGTTTCCAAACTGATACCGCTCCTGAGGATGAAGGATCAGGCTTTTGTTCCTTGTTGTGAGGAAAGGAACGAAATGATTATTTACCCTGGAAAAAAAGGGAAAGCAAAGTTGACTTAGAAGACATGTCAGCATTCCAAGTTTAATCCATAAAGCTTTTCTAGCTAAAATAGCTAGAGACATATACCTGACATCAACTCTAATGATATCAAAAGATGGTATCACCAATAAAATTATTAGCATGTTATAGAATAATAATAATGCTATAAAATTATGATCTGAAACTTGTTGCGCTAAAGCTTCTAACCAAAAAGTTGAAGCTGCAGCAACATCCGCTAAAAATATAGCAGGTCTAAGAAGATTACCTGAACAAAAGTAAGCTTTTCTTAGAAAGGATTCAATTTTCCTATCTAAAGGATCCTTAAATGAAGTACTATCTGCCATAGGAATAGTAGTACATTAGCAGGAGTAGAGACAGCCCCATAACCTTAGGGATTTTTGTCCCAAAAAACTCTAATCTGTCAGATGGCACAGGATATAATTTGCTTAAACGTCTAGAAGGAGTAAATAAATTACCCAAATTATTCCATTCCCTGGAAATTACTTCAGAAATAGCATCAGGGAGATAAAACACTTCTGGAATAACTACCTTATTTAAACGTTTACATTTAGTATCAAGAGGACCAGAATCCTCTATTTCTAATGCAAATAACACTTCTTTAAGTAAAGAACGAATAAATTCCATCTTGAACAAATACAAAGATTTATCAGCATCAAAATGATGATGTTCATTTAAAAATTCATCTGAAAAAAAGAGAAGTTTTAAAAGACTTTTATGTATACTAGAAGGAGAAATAACAGACATAGCCTTCTTAATGGATTTAAAATAAATAAAATCTCTTATGTTATCAGGAACACTCTGAAAATTAGATGTTGACGGAACAGCAACAGGTAATGTAACAGTACTAAAGGAAATTTTATCTGCATTAATAAGTTTGACATGACATGCAATACAAATAACAGCTGGAGAAACAGATACCAAAAGTTTATAGCAGACTTAGCTTGGTAGCTCCAGCACTGTGCAGTGATTTTCCTGTAGTAACTTCTGACTCAGTTGCAACGTGGAACATCTTGCAATATGTAAAAGAAAAAAACAACATATAAAGCAAAATTGATCAAATTCCTTAAATGACAGTTTCAGGAATGGGAAAAAAATGCCAGTGAACAAGCTTCTAGCAACCAGAAGCAATAAATAATGAGACTTAAATAATGTGGAGACAAAAATGACGCCCATATTTTTTAGCGCCAAAAAAGACGCCCACATTATTTGGCGCCTAAATGCTTTTGGCGCCAAAAATGACGCCACATCCGGAACGCCGACATTTTTGGCGCAAAATAACGTCAAAGAATGACGCAACTTCCGGCGACACGTATGACGCCGGAAACGGAAATAGAATTTTTGCGCCAAAAAAGTCCGCGCCAAAAATGACGCAATAAAATGAAGCATTTTCAGCCCCCGCGAGCCTAACAGCCCACAGGGAAAAAGTCAAATTTTAAGGTAAAATATGTTAAATTAAAATGCATTATCCCAAATATGAAACTGACTGTCTGAAAATAAGGAAAGTTGAACATTCTGAGTCAAGGCAAATAAATGTTTGAATACATATATTTAGAACTTTATAAACAAAGTGCCCAACCATAGCTAGGAGTGTCACAGAAAATAAGACTTACTTACCCCAGGACACTCATCTACATATAGCAGATAGCCAAACCAGTACTGAAACGAGAATCAGTAGAGGTAATGGTATATATAAGAGTATATCGTCGATCTGAAAAGGGAGGTAAGAGATGAATCTCTACGACCGATAACAGAGAACCTATGAAATAGACCCCTTAGAAGGAGATCACTGCATTCAAATAGGCAATACTCTCCTCACATCCCTCTGACATTCACTGCACGCTGAGAGGAAAACCGGGCTCCAACTTGCTGCGGAGCGCATATCAACGTAGAATCTAGCACAAACTTACTTCACCACCTCCATCGGAGGCAAAGTTTGTAAAACTGAATTGTGGGTGTGGTGAGGGGTGTATTTATAGGCATTTTAAGGTTTGGGAAACTTTGCCCCTCCTGGTAGGAATGTATATCCCATACGTCACTAGCTCATGGACTCTTGCTAATTACATGAAAGAAATTATGTTTTTAGGGTTAGACTTAGAATCCTTGGCAATTAATTTTTCATTTTCAATTTTGGCTAATTTGATTGCTTTTTTGCATGCTTTGTTACATTCCTTATAAATATTGTATGCTGAGTCTGTACTATTTTCTTTTAATAGTTTAAATGCCCTACGTTTTTTCCTAATTTCTCTTAACACATTTTTATTTAGCCATAATGCCTTTGTTTTTTTATTTTTATAACCATATGGTATGTGTTGATATGTATATTTATTTAACACATTTTTAAATATTATCCATTTATCCTCTGTATTTTTATTAGAAAATACATTGTCCCAATTTATATTATTTAATGATTTCCTTAAATCGTTGAATTTTGCTTTCTTGAAATTAAACACTGCATATGAAAATAGATTTCAAATGTGACCATGTTATGATCACTGTTACCCAAATGTTCTTTAACTTCTATGTTTGATATTATATCTGTATTGTTTGATAGCACTAAATCCAATATAGCTTTACTCCTAGTTGGCTCCTCTATTAATTGTGACAAGAAGTTATCCCTGAGAACATTTAAACATCTATCCCTCTTAGCTGAATTACTAGTTTCATTGGCCCAGTTTATATCAGGGTAGTTAAAATCTCCCATAATTACAGCACTGTTATTAGCAGCCTTACCTATTTGGATAAGTAGTTGAGTTTCCTCTGGGTCACTAATGTTGGGAGGCTTGTAGCATGTTCCTAGTAATATTTTTTTAGGATTTTTCCCCCCACTCTTTATTTCAACCCACAGGGTCTCTACATTGTCACTTGTATCATAAATATCTTCCCTTATTGTAGGTTTAAGGTTAGGTTTAATATACATGCAGATTCCTCCACCCCTTTTATTATTCCTGTCCCTCCAAAATAATGTATACCCCTCTAAATTAACTGCCCAGTCATGTGAATCATCCCACCAAGTTTCAGTTATACTGATAACATCATAGTCCTCTTCTGCAACTAAGAGCGTCAGCTCCCCCATTTTACCTGTCTTGCTTCTTGCATTTGTTGTCATACATTTAATTTTCATGTGCTTTCTGCTGCTACTTGGTGTACTTTCCTCTATACTTTCTAATGTGACATTTCTTAAGTCATCCCTTCCTTGAGATATTAAGGGATTGTCATATTCACAGACTGATCTCTCTGTTCTATTTTGTTCTAACTGACCCTCCCCCCCTTTGCCTAGTTTAAAAGGTTCTCTAAACGTGCTACCATCCTTTCCCCCAACACACCTGCACCCATGTCATTCAGGTGCAATCCATCCTTACTGTACAAATTACAAATTGTACCCTAGTGAAAAATCAGCCCAGTGTTCTAAAAAGTCAAACCCCTCATTTTTACACCATGTTTTTAGCCATGAATTAACAGACCTTAACTCCTTCTGCCTTACTGAGTTAACACACGGCACTGGTAATATCTCAGAAAATATTACTTTGGAGGTCCTTGCTTTAAGCTTGCTACCTAACTCCCTGAAGTCATTTTTTAGGACTCTCCATCTCCCGCTGATTCCTTCATTAGTACCAATATGCACCATGACTGCAGGATCAGACCCACATCCCTCTAACAATCTATCAATACGCTCCACAATATGCCTAACACGAGCCCCTGGAAGACAGCAAACTGATCTATTTAAAGGGTCTGGATGACAAATTACCCTATCAACCATCCTTATAATAGAGTCTCCTACCACCAACATCTGCCTCTGGCCCTGACTTGTATGCCCCTCTTCCATGACTGAAGGACTGCCCACCATAGTATTTTCTCCATTTATTTTTTCAATAGTTAAAGGGACAATCTTCTTGAAATTTTTTGTTTAAAAAGGTAGATAATCCCTTTATTACCCATTCCCCAGTTTTGCATAACCAACACAGTTATATAAATACACTTTTTACCTCTGTGATTATCTTGTATCTAAGCCTCTGCAGACTGCCCCCTTATTTCAGTTCTTTTGACAGACTTGCATTTTAGCCAATCAGTGCTGACTCATAAATAACTCCACGGGAATGAGCACACTATCTATATTCCACATGTGAACTAGCACTATCTAACTGTGACAAACTGCACTGAGATAAGAGGCGGTGGAGTTTAAAGAGGCAGCCTACCTAGGTTTAGCTTTCAAAAAAGAATACCAAGAGAACAAAGCAAATTTGCTGATAAAAGTAAATTAGAAAGTTGTTTAAAAGTGCATGCCCTATTTGAATCACGAAACTTTAATTTTGACTTGACTGCCCCTTTAAACCCCACCTACCATTTGTTGTATTTGTAGGAGCCAATCTGGGCTTGCATCTGCACAAAACAAGGCTAACCATAGTCATGTTAGTATAAAGTGCATTTTTTGCTCGTTATCAGTTAAAGACATGTATCAGGATAAGCCTTAAAGGGACATAATACTCATATGCTAAATCACTTGAAACTAATGCAGTATAACTGTAAAAAGCTGACAGTGAAATATCACCTGAGCATCTCTATATAAAAAAGAAGATATTTTACTTCACAATTTCCTCAGCTCCCCAAGTGCTGTGTAAAAAGTTATACTTCAGCTGCTGTCCAGCTGCAGATAAAAAAAATAAATATATGAAGAAATGAACTGCAGACAATCAGCATCAACACTGTCATGAACTTTTTTACTGTAATCTCATGAGATTTCACTTAACTCTCATGAGATTTCATAGTAAACTTCCTTAAACTGAATAGGGAAATAACATGAGTGTGCATGAGGCTCAGTCCTTTGCCTGTCCCGGGACAGACATACTGATTTGCTGCTTAAAGTCCTTGAGTTAAAATAGCTTTCTTTTTTTACATAGAGATGTTCAGGTGATATTTTCTAGTCAGCTTTTTACAGCTATGCTGCATCACTTTCAAGTGTTTCAATATTTGGGCATTTGGGTATCATGGCCCTTTAAAATGTCTGCAAGGTGCATTGTAGGCTCTTAGAAATAAAATGTACACAATGTTTAGAGCTAAATAACATGAAAATGCAGTAAAATAAATATTGAAAGTATATTGCAAAGTTGTTTAATTATGCATAACTAAACATTTTAAATAAACATATCAAGTTGTTTACTGATCCTTTAAAGGGACACTGAACCCAAATTTTTATTTTGTGATTCAGATAGAGCATGCAATTTTAAGCAACTTTCTAATTTACTCCTATTATCAATTTTTCTTCATTCTCTTGCTATCTTTATTTGAATAAGAATGCATCTAAGCTTTTTTGGGGGTTCAGAACTCTGGACAGCCCTTTTCAATTGGTGGAAGAATTTATCCACCAATCAGCAAGAACAACCCAGGTTGTTCATCAAAAATGGGCCGGCATCTAAACTTACATTCTTGCATTTCAAATAAAGATACCAAAAGAAAGAAGAACATTTGATAATAGGAGTAAATTAGAAAGTTGCTTAAAATTTCATGCTCTATCTGAACCACGAAAGAAAAAATTTGGGTTCAGTGTCCCTTTAAGATATATGAAAAATGCATTATCTTTTTAAACAATATTTAAAACTTGTTTTTTATATATAATCATTTGTATATCATTTGCACAAATGCTCACATGCATAAATACACAGATAGAAACATTTGTCTTTGTAAATATATTTTGGAAAATATTGTACATATTATATTCTATGAAAAAATAAAATACACAGGTATTCCAGCCTTCCTTGGTTAAAATGTACCTTTATTCTATTATGACAATAGGGTCCAAAAAACAAAGGAAAAAGAAAAATATACGTTTCAAGCCTGTTTTTTAGGTTCTTGGTCATATCTATTTAAATACATGTAAATGTATGCTGCATAAATTTACATGCCTTTTACAGTTTATCATGTCTTATAACAGATAATGTAATAGCACCATCTTGTGGTCAATATAAATATCATGTAAAAAAAAAAATATTTTTAATATTTTTAAATATTTAATTCTATGGTGTACTTTCATGATAAAAAATAAATTATTACACACAAATCTTTGAATATCATATTCATAGCATAGATATGTTAGTGACATCAGATATAGGTTAAAAGAATGGTCAAACACAAACAAATATTGGCACATCTAAGACAGGATGTTTCCCTATCTTGGCTGTGCTATTTACAGTTCTATAATTAAGAGGAGCTAAACATCACTCATAGGGGTCTATTTAATAAGGGCTGAATGGCCCCTGTTCCCCTTGTTTCTGCGCAAGCCTTCAGCAATCCGCCCCATCATGTACGATCGGGCTCAGTGGCGTAGCGTGGGTTGTCAGCGCCCAGGGCAAGGTAAGAATTGCGCCCCCTAACCCATTAGCACCAGTACAGTAGGGATTGGCGAATTTGCTTTGAATCTAGGAGCCAGCTCAACAACTTAGGAGACAGGTTTTTGTTTTAATTACATATAAAACAAATTAAACTTGTTACAATTTCCAATATTCATTAAACTTTTTTTTTTTTCCTGAGGGTTCCAACTGATCTGCAGGAAATTTAAAGGTCAATATCAAAGAAGAGTAGTAAAGATACAGTGCTAAGATTTTTCATACAAAAGTAAAACTTTATAGATGGTAAAGGATATTTTTTGTGCACATTCCATATAACTATTATTGTTCATACAGGGGTTGAGCTCATAGTTAACCATGTGTTTAACCCCTTTGTAGGGCTTAAACACAGAAACATGAAATAGTGTAATGAAATGATATAGCACTGTTATGTCCCTTTAAGCTAACTTTTTTTTTTTTTTAAACTGCAATTATTTGTAAAAATATTTTATATGCAAAAAACATTAATGGTTCCATACCCCTTTTATTGCTACCTTGGTATAAAATACAGTTGTAAATGACATTTGATGATGTACAACTAACTTTGCTGGCATTATGTACATCCTATTTGAAGCAAGATGCTGTCTGTTTTGAAAAAATCCCAAAAGTTCAGAAAATGTTACCTTTTGTTAAGTCATTGGCTCCTTTATCTTTCACTGCTGAGTATTTCTAACTTATTGATATATTGCTGCAGATAGACATTGCTGTAAGCCATGTATCTGTATTTCCTCTCTAATGCAAATGCACAAGTGTACCACCCCCTTCTCACACACAATCTAGAGCCCAGGAATGAAGTGGTTTCTCATGCAGGGGGTAGCATGCGGTAGATGACCTGAGAGCAGGACTTTTATGGAAACTCACAGCGGCCAGCCTGAGACGTAACTGCAGCCAAACTGCATCCAGACTGATGAGAGGAACAGGAGCAGAGCTCAGCAGCACAGGATTACAGACAGATTATTCCTACCCAGGCCCAAGAGAACACTGAGCTCACCTTTACACCCCAGCCTCCCAACAGTTATACAGTCAAGGGCAGGGCAGTCACCAGGCACAACGCGCTAGAGACAGTCCTCAGGCTCAGGCTCTTCCCCCACTTATTGCTCCCTCAGTCCCTCCTGACCTGCGTGCTGGGAGTGGGAGGAGTTAGGACCCGTCTGTGCCGTGCTAGTGGTGTAAACTGTAGAGTCGGATAAACAGTAGATTACATTTACACACACTTACAGGAGGCGCCGGCGGCACAGACTGAGACTCACAGACTGTGACGACTCAGACGACACTGACAAAGTGACAAACAATGGAAGTTCACACTTGCATTGATTGAGACTGAGAGTGACTCAAGACAGAACAGCAGGGTTGCTAAAATCGCCGCTGGAGTCTGGGACTGTCACAACAGTCTACTGTCTGGTGGAGGCTTTTGCGCCCCCCATAATTTTGCGCCCGGGGCAACCGCCCCTGTGGCCCCCCCCCCACGCTACGCCACTGATCGGGCTGATTGACATTTATCAATGTGCGGCGGACATGGTTCGCTATAGCGGATCATGTCTGTCCGCACATATAGAAATAGAGCCCATATTATAAGTTAAAAAGCTAACAGAGCTAAAAAAAATTAGCACGACTCAAAACCTGAAGTAAAGTGTTAGTGCTAATATATATATTTATATATATATATATATATATAATTTAAATTGTATGTTTATAAATTAAATAAATGTATAAAAACAGTTTTAAAGGGATATATTATATTGCAAGTTGTTTGCATATTTATGAATGTATGCAGTGCTGAGATTATGAAACTTTCTAAATTTTAGGAACAGGTTCTTAACACATTATTCATTTTAGGAACAGTTACTTACTGGTGAGAACAGGTTGAATCCCACCACTACATATATATATATATATACACACACATACAGTATACAACAGAAGTTAGTACACCCCTGGGCAATATCACTTAAATATCAAATTATTCAAAATTGTATCACCTCTGAATAATTGTTTTATTTCTATGCTGACAAGTAGAGTATTTCCTATTATGAACAGTGAAAAACAAATACTTTAGAAAGATTATATTGAACATACAGGCCCCAAAGTAGAAACTTAATGCAACAAAAGTGAATACACCTGTGGTCACTGACACACAGCAGTCTAATATTTTGACCAATGGGCTGTGTCTATCTGCAAGTTTGCATCATGTCTCCACATGGAAAAGAATTGCCAGAGGAATTAAAAAAAAAAACTGATTGTGAGCCTTCACAAAGATGGAAAAGGATACAGTTATATTGGTGTGACAGCTCAGACAGTGCTAAGGACATTGCATAATGTCAACTTCTATGGACAGCATCCAAGGAAAAACCCCTTGCTTGCGCTTTGGCACAAAACTGCAAGATTAAACTTTGCTAAACAACATGAAAAGCCTGATGAATACTGGGAGCACATTATTTGGTAAGATGGCCAAGACCAAGATACAATTTTTTTGGCTCAGATGGAGTGCAGCATGTTTGGTGTGAACCTGGTCAGGATTATTACAGTGAATGCATAGTCCCAACAGTGGATTATGGAGGTGAGAGTGTAACGATATGGGGCTGCATGACTGCAAAAGGTGTTGAGGAAAACATAATTTATGTAAGAACTTACCTGATAAATTCATTTCTTTCATATTAGCAAGAGTCCATGAGCTAGTGACGTATGGGACACACACTCCCACCAGGAGGGGCAAAGTCTCCCAAACCCCAAAATGCCCACAAACACACCCCTCACCACACCCACAAATCAGTTTAACGAATAGCCAAGAAGTGGGGTGATAAGAAAAAAGTGCGAAAGCATAAAAAATAAGGAATTGGATTAATTGTGCTTTATACAAAAAAATCAAAACCACCACAAAAAAGGGTGGGCCTCATGGACTCTTGCTAATATGAAAGAAATTAATTTATCAGGTAAGTTCTTACATAAATTATGTTTTCTTTCATGTAATTAGCAAGAGTCCATGAGCTAGTGACGTATGGGATAATGACTACCCAAGATGTGGATCTTCCACGCAAGAGTCACTAGAGAGGGAGGGATAAAATAAAGACAGCCAATTCCGCTGAAAATAATCCACACCCAAAATAAAGTTTAAATCTTATAATGAAAAAAACTGAAATTATAAGCAGAAGAATCAAACTGAAACAGCTGCCTGAAGTACTTTTCTACCAAAAACTGCTTCAGAAGAAGAAAACACATCAAAATGGTAGAATTTAGTAAAAGTATGCAAAGAAGACCAAGTTGCTGCTTTGCAAATCTGATCAACCGAAGCTTCATTCCTAAACGCCCAGGAAGTAGAAACTGACCTAGTAGAATGAGCTGTAATCCTTTGAGGCGGAGTTTTACCCGACTCGACATAAGCATGATGAATTAAAGATTTCAACAAAGATGCCAAAGAAATGGCAGAAGCCTTCTGACCTTTCCTAGAACCGGAAAAGATAACAAATAGACTAGAAGTCTTTCTGAAATTCTTAGTAGCTTCAACATAATATTTCAAAGCTCTAACTACATCCAAAGAATGCAATGATCTCTCCTTAGAATTCTTAGGATTAGGACATAATGAAGGAACCACAATTTCTCTACTATTGTTGTTAGAATTCACAACCTTAGGTAAAAATTTAAAAGAAGTTCGCAACACCGCCTTATCCTGATGAAAAATCAGAAAAGGAGACTCACAAGAAAGAGCAGATAATTCAGAAACTCTTCTAGCAGAAGAGATGGCCAAAAGAAACAAAACTTTCCAAGAAAGTAATTTAATGTCTAATGAATGCATAGGTTCAAACGGAGGAGCTTGAAGAGCCCCCAGAACCAAATTCAAACTCCAAGGAGGAGAGATTGACTTAATGACGGGTTTTATACGAACCAAAGCTTGTACAAAACAATGAATATCAGGAAGATCAGCAATCTTTCTATGAAAAAGAACAGAAAGAGCAGAGATTTGTCCTTTCAAGGAACTTGCAGACAAACCTTTATCCAAACCATCCTGAAGAAACTGTAAAATCCTCGGAATTCTAAAAGAATGCCAGGAAAAGTGATGAGAAAGACACCAAGAAATGTAAGTCTTCCAGACTCTATAATATATCTTCCTAGATACAGATTTACGAGCCTGTAACATAGTATTAATCACAGAGTCAGAGAAACCTCTTTGACTAAGAATCAAGCGTTCAATCTCCATACCTTTAAATTTAAGAATTTGAGATCCTGATGGAAAAAAAGGACCTTGCGACAGAAGGTCTGGTCTTAACGGAAGAGTCCACGGTTGGCAAGAGGCCATCCGGACAAGATCCGCATACCAAAACCTGTGAGGCCATGCTGGAGCCACCAGCAGAACAAACGAGCATTCCTTCAGAATCTTGGAGATTACTCTTGGAAGAAGAACTAGAGGCGGAAAGATATAGGCAGGATGATACTTCCAAGGAAGTGACAATGCATCCACTGCTTCCGCTTGAGGATCCCTGGATCTGGACAGATACCTGGGAAGTTTCTTGTTTAGATGGGAAGCCATCAGATCTATTTCTGGAAGTCCCCACATTTGAACAATCTGAAGAAAAACCTCTGGGTGAAGAGACCATTCGCCCGGATGTAACGTTTGGCGACTGAGATAATCCGCTTCCCAATTGTCTATACCTGGGATATGAACCACAGAAACTAGACAGGAGCTGGATTCCGCCCATACCAGTATTCGAGATACTTCTTTCATAGCCAGAGGACTGTGAGTCCCTCCTTGATGATAGATGTATGCCACAGTTGTGACATTGTCTGTCTGAAAACAAATGAACGATTCTCTCTTTAGAAGAGGCCATGACTGAAGAGCTCTGAAAATTGCACGGAGTTCCAAAATATTGATTGGTAATCTCACCTCCTGAGATTCCCAAACCCCTTGTGCTGTCAGAGACCCCCAAACAGCTCCCCAACCTGTCAGACTTGCATCTGTTGAAATTACAGTCCAGGTCGGAAGAACAAAAGAAGCCCCCTGAACTAAACGATGGTGATCTGTCCACCACGTTAGAGAGTGTCGTACAATCGGTTTTAAAGATATTAATTGTGATATCTTTGTGTAATCCCTGCACCACTGGTTCAGCATACAGAGCTGAAGAGGTCGCATGTGAAAACGAGCAAAGGGGATCGCGTCCGATGCAGCAGTCATAAGACCTAGAATTTCCATGCATAAGGCTACCGAAGTGAATGATTGTGATTGAAGGTTTCGACAATCTGAGATCAATTTTAGACGTCTCTTGTCTGTCAGAGACAGAGTCATGGACACTGAATCAATCTGGAAACCTAAAAAGGTTACCCTTGTTTGAGGAATCAACGAACTTTTCGGTAAATTGATCCTCCAACCATGATCTTGAAGAAACAACACAAGTCAATTTGTATGAGATTCTGCTAAATGTGAAGACTGAGCAAGTACCAAGATATCGTCCAAATAAGGAAATACCACAATACCCTGTTCTCTGATTACAGACAGAAGGGCACCGAGAACCTTTGTAAAAATTCTTGGAGCTGTTGCTAGGCCAAACAGCAGAGCCACAAACTGGTAATGCTTGTCTAGGAAAGAGAATCTCAGAAACTGAAAGTGATCTGGATGAATCGGAATATGCAGATATGCATCCTGTAAATCTATTGTGGACATATAATGCCCTTGCTGAACAAAAGGCAGGATAGTCCTTATAGTTACCATTTTGAATGTTGGTATCCTTACATAACGATTCAATATTTTTAGATCCAGAACTGGTCTGAAGGAATTCTCCTTCTTTGGTACAATGAAGAGATTTGAATAAAACCCCAGCCCCTGTTCCAGAACTGGAACCGGCATAATTACTCCAGCCAACTCTAGATCTGAAACACATTTCAGAAATGCTTGAGCCTTCGCTGGATTTACTGGTACACGGGAAAGAAAAACTCTCTTTGCAGGAGGCCTTATTTTGAAGCCAATTCTGTACCCTTCTGAAACAATGTTTTGAATCCAAAGATTGTGAATTGAATTGATCCAAATTTCTTTGAAAAATCGTAATCTGCCCCCTACCAGCTGGGCTGGAATGAGGGCCGCACCTTCATGTGGACTTGGGAGCTGGCTTTGGTTTTCTAAAAGGCTTGGATTTATTCCAGACTGGAGATGGTTTCCAAACTGATACCGCTCCTGTGGGTGAAGGATCAGGCTTTTGTTCCTTATTGTGACGAAAGGAACGAAAACGATTATTAGACCTAAATTTACCTTTAGATCTTTTATCCTGTGGTAAAAAAGTTCCTTTCCCTCCAGTAACAGTTGAGATAATAGAATCCAACTGAGAACCAAATAATTTATTACCCTGGAAAGAAAGGGAAAGCAAAGTTGACTTAGAAGACATATCAGCATTCTAAGTTTCAAGCCATAAAGCTCTTCTAGCTAAAATAGCTAGAGACATATACCTGACATCAACTCTAATGATATCAAAGATGGCATCACAAATAAAGTTATTAGCATGTTGAAGAAGATTAATAATGCTATGAGAATTATGATCTGTTACTTGTTGCGCTAAAGCTTCTAACCAAAAAGTTGAAGCTGCAGCAACATCCGCTAAAGATATAGCAGGAGATTTAAAAACCTTATTTAAACGTTTAGATTTAGTATCAGGAGGACCAGAATCCTCTATTTCTAATGCAATTAAGACCTCTTTAAGTAAAGAACGAATAAATTCCATTTTGAACAAATAACAGAATTTATGCTTACCTGATAAATTACTTTCTCCAACGGTGTGTCCGGTCCATGGCGTCATCCATAACTTGTGGGAATATCTCTTCCCCAACAGGAAATGGCAAAGAGTACAGCAAAAGCTGTCCATATAGTCCCTCCTAGGCTCCGCCCACCCCAGTCATTCGACCGACGGACAGGAGAAAAACAGGAGAAACTATAGGGTGCCGTGGTGACTGTAGTTAAAGAAATAAATTCATCAAACCTGATTAAAAAACCAGGGCGGGCCGTGGACCGGACACACCGTTGGAGAAAGTAATTTATCAGGTAAGCATAAATTCTGTTTTCTCCAACATTGGTGTGTCCGGTCCACGGCGTCATCCATAACTTGTAGGAACCAATACCAAAGCTTTAGGACACGGATGAAGGGAGGGAGCCAATCAGGTTGCCTAAACGGAAGGCACTACGGCTTGCAAAACCTTTCTCCCAAAAATAGCCTCCGAAGAAGCAAAAGTATCAAATTTGTAGAATTTGGCAAAAGAGTGCAGGGAAGACCAAGTCGCTGCCTTACATATCTGATCAACAGAAGCCTCGTTCTTGAAGGCCCATGTGGAAGACACAGCCCTAGTAGAGTGAGCTGTGAAGCGTTCAGGAGGCTGCCGTCCGGCAGTCTCGTAAGCCAATCGGATGATGCTTTTCAGCCAAAAGGAAAGAGAGGTAGCAGTAGCTTTTTGACCTCTCCTCTTGCCAGAATAAACGACAAACAGAGAAGACGTTTGTCTGAAATCCTTAGTTGCTTCTAAATAGAACTTTAAAGCACGAACTACATCTAGATTGTGTAACAAACGTTCCTTCTTTGAAACTGGATTCAGACACAAAGAAGGCACAACTATTTCCTGGTTAATATTCTTGTTGGAAACAACCTTTGGAAGGAAACCAGATTTAGTACGCAAAACAACCTTATCTGAATGGAACACCAGATAGGGCGGATTACACTGCAGAGCAGATAACTCAGAAACTCTTCTAGCAGAAGAAATAGCAACCAAAAACAGAACTTTCCAAGATAACATCTTGATATCTATGGAATGTAGAGGTTCAAACGGAACCCCTTGAAGAACTGAAAGAACTAAATTCAGACTCCAGGGAGGAGTCAAAGGTCTGTAAACAGGCTTGATCCTGACCAAAGCCTGAACAAAAGCTTGAACATCAGGCACAGCTGCCAGTCGTTTGTGTAATAAGACAGATAAAGCAGAAATCTGTCCCTTTAGAGAACTCGCTGATAATCCCTTATCCAAACCTTCTTGGAGAAAAGAAAGGATCCTAGGAATTTTGATCTTACTCCATGAGAATCCCTTGGATTCACACCAACAGATATATCTTTTCCATATTTTATGGTAAATCTTCCTAGTTACAGGTTTTCTGGCTTGTATCATTACAGAATCCGAAAACCCATGCTTAGATAAAATCAAGCGTTCAATTTCCAAGCCGTTAGCTGAAGGGAAACTAGATTTGGATGTTCGAATGGACCTTGTACTAGAAGATCCTGTCTCAAAGGTAGCTTCCATGGTGGAGCCGATGACATATTCACCAGGTCTGCATACCAAGTCCTGCGTGGCCACGCAGGAGCTATCAAGATCACCGAGGCCCTCTCCTGCTTGATCCTGGCTACCAGCCTGGGAATGAGAGGAAACGGTGGAAACACATAAGCTAGGTTGAAGGTCCAAGGCGCTACTAATGCATCCACTAGAGTCGCCTTGGGATCCCTGGATCTGGACCCGTAACAAGGAACCTTGAAGTTCTGACGAGACGCCATTAGATCCATGTCTGGAATGCCCCATAATTGAGTCAACTGGGCAAATATCTCCGGGTGGAGTTCCCACTCCCCCGGATGGAATGTCTGACGACTCAGATAATCCGCCTCCCAGTTTTCCACTCCTGGGATGTGGATCGCAGATAGGTGGCAGGAGTGATCCTCCGCCCATTTTATGATTTTGGTCACTTCTCTCATCGCCAGGGAACTCCTTGTTCCCCCCTGATGATTGATGTAAGCAACAGTCGTCATGTTGTCTGATTGGAATCTTATGAATCTGGCCTTTGCTAGTTGAGGCCAAGCCTTGAGAGCATTGAATATCGCTCTCAGTTCCAGAATGTTTATCGGGAGAAGAGACTCTTCCCTAGACCATAGCCCCTGAGCTTTCAGGGAGATCCAGACCGCGCCTCAGCCCACTAGACTGGCGTCGGTCGTGACGATGACCCACTCTGGTCTGCGGAAAGTCATTCCCTGGGACAGGTGGTCCTGGGTTAGCCACCAACGGAGTGAGTCTCTGGTCTTCTGATCTACTTGAATCACTGGAGACAAGTCTGTATAGTCCCCATTCCACTGTTTCAGCATGCACAGTTGTAATGGTCTTAGATGAATTCGCGCAAAAGGAACTATGTCCATTGCTGCAACCATCAACCCTACTACTTCCATGCACTGAGCTATGGAAGGACGTGGAACAGAATGAAGAACTTGACAAGCGCTTAGAAGTTTTGACTTTCTGACATCTGTCAGGAAAATCTTCATTTCTAAGGAATCTATTTTTGTCCCCAAGAAAGGAACTCTTGTCGACGGAGACAGGGAACTTTTTTCTATGTTCACTTTCCATCCGTGAGATCTGAGAAAGGCCAGAACGATGTCTGTGTGAGCCTTTGCCTTTGAAAGAGATGACGCCTGTATCAGAATGTCGTCCAAGTAAGGTGCCACTGGGTCTCAGAACCGCTAGAAGGGACCCGAGTACCTTTGTGAAAATCCTTGGAGCAGTGGCTAGCCCGAATGGGAGAGCCACAAACTGGTAATGTTTGTCCAGAAAGGCGAACCTTAGGAACTGATGATGATCTTTGTGGATAGGAATATGTAGATATGCATCCTTTAGATCCACGGTAGTCATAAATTGACCCTCCTGGATTGTAGGTAAAATCGTTCGAATGGTTTCCATTTTGAACGATGGCACTCTGAGAAATTTGTTTAGGATCTTTAAATCCAGAATTGGTCTGAAGGTTCCCTCTTTTTTGGGAACCACAAACAGATTTGAGTAAAACCCCACTCCTTGTTCCACGGTTGGAACTGGGTGTATCACTCCCATTTTTAACAGGTCTTCTACACAATGTAAGAATGCCTGTCTCTTTATTTGGTTTGAAGATAAGTGAGACATGTGGAACCTTCCCCTTGGGGGTAGTTCCTTGAATTCCAGAAGATAACCCTGAGAAACTATTTCTAGTGCCCAGGGGTCCTGAACATCTCTTGCCCAAGCCTGAGCGAATAGAGAGAGTCTGCCCCCTACTAGATCCGGTCCCGGATCGGGGGCTTCTCCTTCATGCTGTTTTGTTAGCAGCAGCAGGTTTCTTGGCCTGCTTACCCTTGTTCCAGCCTTGCATCGGTTTCCAAGCTGGTTTGGTTTGCGAAGCATTACCCTCTTGTCTAGAGGCTGCAGAGTTGGAGGCCGGTCCGTTCCTGAAATTGCGAAAGGAACGAAAATTAGACTTATTCTTGGCCTTGAAAGGCCTATCTTGTGGGAGGGCGTGGCCCTTACCCCCAGTGATGTCTGAGATAATCTCTTTCAATTCTGGCCCAAAAAGAGTTTTACCCTTGAAAGGGATATTAAGCAATTTTGTCTTGGAAGATACATCCGCTGACCAAGACTTTAGCCAGAGCGCTCTGCGCGCCACAATTGCAAACCCAGAATTTTTCGCCGCTAATCTAGCTAACTGCAAACGGCATCTAAAATAAAGGAATTAGCTAACTTAAGTGCGTGAACTCTGTCCATAACCTCCTCATACGGAGTCTCTCTACTGAGCGACTTTTCTAATTCCTCGAACCAGAACCACGCTGCTGTAGTGACAGGAATAATGCACGAAATAGGTTGCAGGAGGTAACCTTGCTGTACAAAAATCTTTTTAAGCAAACCCTCCAATTTTTTATCCATAGGATCTTTGAAAGCACAATTATCCTCTATAGGAATAGTAGTGCGCTTGGCTAGTGTAGAAACTGCCCCCTCGACCTTAGGGACTGTCTGCCATAAGTCCTTTCTGGGGTCGACCATAGGAAATAATTTCTTAAATATAGGAGGGGGAACAAAAGGTATGCCGGGCTTCTCCCACTCCTTATTCACTATGTCCGCCACCCGCTTGGGTATAGGAAAAGCGTTGGGGTGCACCGGAACCTCTAGGAACTTGTCCATCTTGCACAATTTTTCTGGAATGACCAGGTTGTCACAATCATCCAGAGTAGATAACACCTCCTTAAGCAGTGCGCGGAGATGCTCTAATTTAAATTTAAATGTCACAACATCAGGTTCTGCCTGTTGAGAAATTCTACCTGAATCTGAAATTTCCCCATCTGACAAAACCTCCCTCATGGCCCCTTCAGATTGGTGTGAGGGTATGACAGAGCAATTATCATCAGCGCCCTCCTGCTCTACAATGTTTAAAACAGAGCAATCGCGCTTTCTCTGATATGCAGGTATTTTGGATAAAATATTTGCTATGGAGTTATCCATTACTGCCGTCAATTGTTGCATAGTAATAAGCATTGGCGCGCTAGAAGTACTAGGGGTCTCCTGCGTGGGCAAAACTGGTGTAGACACAGAAGGAGATGATGTAGAACTATGTCTACTCCCTTCATCTGATGAATCATCTTGGGCAACTTTACTATCTGTGGCAGTACTGTCCTTACTCTGTTTGGACGCTATGGCACAATTATCACACAATTTTGAAGGGGGAGACACATTGGCTTCCATACATACAGAACATAGTTTATCTGAAGGCACAGACATGTTAAACAGGCTTAAACTTGTCAATAAAGTACAAAAAACGTTTTTAAACAAAACCGTTACTGTCTCTTTAAATTTTAAACAGTGCACACTTTATTACTGAATATGTGAAAAACTATGAAGGAATTGTTCAAATTTTCACCACAGTGTCTTAAAGCATTCAAAGTATTGCACCCCAAATTTGAGACCTTTAACCCTTAAAATGAAGAAACCGGAGCCGGTTACAGTTTTAACCCCTCTACAGTCCCAGCTACAGCCTTTGCTGCAACTTTACCAAACCCAGGGGGTATACGATACCAATGAAGCCTTCTAGGAACCCTTTTCAACAACTTTCAGACCCACACACATGCAGCTGCATGTCCTGCTCTCAAAAGTAACTGCGCAGTAATGGCGCGAAAATGAGGCTCAGTCTACTACAGGGAAGGCCCTTCCTGACTGAAAAGGTGTCTAAACCAGTGCCTGACGTTAAAAAAACGTTCCCCAAAGTTTATAAGTGTGAATATCAACATCAAGCTTCATAAAATGCCCAAATAAAGCAATCGATCTTGCCCATAAAAGTGTCTACCAGTTTTGCAGCCCATATTAAGCCCTTTATTCTGTTTGAGACTAAGAAAATGGCTTACCGGTCCCCATGAGGGGAAATGACAGCCTTCCAGCATTACACAGTCTTGTTAGAAAAATGGCTAGTCATACCTTAGGCAGAAAAGTCTGCTAACTGTTTCCCCCAACTGAAGTTATCTCATCTCAACAGTCCTATGTGGAAACAGCAAACGATTTTAGTTACTGCTGCTAAAATCATATTCTTCTCACAAACAGAACTCTTCATCTTTTTCTGTTTCAGAGTAAATAGTACATACCAGCACTATTTTAAAATAACAAACTCTTGATAGTAGAATAAAAAACTACAACTAAACACCACATACTCTTCACCATCTCCGTGGAGATGTTGCCTGTGCAACGGCTAAGAGAATGACTGGGGTGGGCGGAGCCTAGGAGGGACTATATGGACAGCTTTTGCTGTACTCTTTGCCATTTCCTGTTGGGGAAGAGATATTCCCACAAGTTATGGATGACGCCGTGGACCGGACACACCAATGTTGGAGAAATGAAGATTTATCAGCATCAACCTCTGAGACAGAATCCTCTGAACCAGAGGAACCACTATCAGAATCAGAATGATGATGTTCATTTAAAAATTCATCTGAAAAAATGAGAAGTTTTAAAAGACCTTTTACGTTTACTAGAAGGGGGAATAACAGACATAGCCTTCTTAATGGATTTAGAAACAAAATCTCTTATGTTAACAGGAACACTCTGAGTATTAGATGTTGACGGAACAGCAACAGGTAATGTAACATTACTAAAGGAAATATTATCTGCATTAACAAGTTTGTCATGACATTCATTACAAACAACAGCTGGAGGAACAGATACCACAAGTTTACAACAGATACACTTAACTTTGGTAGATCCAGCACCAGGCAGCGTTTTTCCAGAAGTATCTTCTGACTCAGTGTCAATCTGGGACATCTTGCAATATGTAATAGAAAAAACAACATATAAAGCAAAATTGATCAAATTCTTTAAATGACAGTTTCAGGAATGGGAAAAAATGCCAGTGAAGAAGCTTCTAGCAACCAGAAGCAATAAATAATGAGACTTAAATAATGTGGAGACAATAGTGACGCCCATATTTTTTAGCGCCAAAAAAGACGCCCACATTATTTGGCGCCTAAATGCTTTGGCGCCAAAAATGACGCCACATCCGGAACGCCGACACTTTTGGCGCAAAAAAACGTCAAAAAATGACGCAACTTCCGGCGACACATATGACGCCAGAAACAGAAAAAAAATGTTGCGCCAAAAAAGTCCACGCCAAGAATGACGCAATAAAATGAAGCATTTTCAGCCCCCGCCAGCCTAACAGCCCACAGGAAAAAAAGTCAAATTTTAAGGTAAGAAAAAAATTGATTATTCAAATGCATTATCCCAAATATGAAACTGACTGTCTGAAATAAGGAACGTTGAACATCCTGAGTCAAGGCAAATAAATGTTTGAATACATATATTTAGAACTTTATATAAAAGTGCCCAACCATAGCTTAGAGTGTCACAGAAAATAAGACTTACTTACCCCAGGACACTCATCTACATGAAGTAGAAAGCCAAACCAGTACTGAAACGAGAATCAGTAGAGGTAATGGTATATATATAAGAGTATATCGTCGATCTGAAAAGGGAGGTAAGAGATGAATCTCTACGACCGATAACAGAGAACCTATGAAATAGACCCCGTAGAAGGAGATCATTGAATTCAAATAGGCAATACTCTCCTCACATCCCTCTGACATTCACTGCACGCTGAGAGGAAAACCGGGCTCCAACCTGCTGCGGAGCGCATATCAACGTAGAATCTAGCACAAACTTACTTCACCACCTCCATAGGAGGCAAAGTTTGTAAAACTGATTTGTGGGTGCGGTGAGGGGTGTGTTTGTGGGCATTTTGGGGTTTGGGAGACTTTGCCCCTCCTGGTGGGAGTGTGTGTCCCATACGTCACTAGCTCATGGACTCTTGCTAATTACATGAAAGAAATTACATTTATAGCTGGCACCATGAATGCCTGCAATATACCAAAATACTGGCTAACAAGATGACTCCCAGTTTCCAGAAGTTTAGCAGAGGACGAATATTCCAGCATGATAACGATCCAACTCACACTGCCAAAATCACAAAGGAGTTTCTAAAGGAGAAACAAGTGAAAACTATGACCTGGTCAAGTATGTCACCTGACTTGAATCCAGTAGAACATCTTTGAGGTATTTTAAAGAGAAGAATAGAGCAACACAGCCCCTCCAGCAAAGAGCAGCTGAAAAAAATTATCTCTGAAGAAGGGCAGAACATCTCTCCAAAAATTTGTACGGCACTGGTTTCCTCCATGCAAAGGAGGATTGGGTCAGGGGTGAGGTAACTTGCTATTTGCAGGTTTTCCCCTTTTTTTTTTTTTTTTTTTTCCCCCCCTCTGCACTTCTTATCATGTATGGGTTTATTATATTATACTTTATTATCTTACCCTTCCATGCGTAAACAATTTTTCTCCCCACGTTTCAATGTTCGTTGTTCAATTTCCACTTTCAATCTTTATCTATTTTCTAACGTTTTATTTTTCATCACTTTTTATTGCCATTTTTAAGTTTCGCTTATCTTGCTATGTTGGGAGGATACAGGCCATATATACTTTTGGTCACTTTAAGAAGTGTGGTAGTTGAATGCTTAACTTGCTTTATTGCAGCACACCTTTATATGTATTGGCCAGTATATTTATACATAACCGTATCTATCCCTGTACAGTTATCTTTAGTCATCCTTGGTTATCTCCGGTTTTTGCGGAACGGAGTATTGTACCCTTTTCCCCTTGTGCACCATGATTGATACTTTAGCACCTATGTATTACTCCTTAATACTTACATCCGGATTTTCGACATTAGAATTTTTATTATTCAGATTACCTGTCCGGTGTAGCTAAGTTTTGGAATTTGTCCTTTTTTGCACATATTATTTCCGCATATTCAGCCTCTCAACTATCCTTGCTTTGTCGTAAGCACTGAGATTAAGTTGTTTCGTAACTTGTAATAAGTGTAAAAGTTCGTTAGGATTATGACAATCCTGTGACACTTACAAGTCGTTCAGTGGATAATACTCAGCGGGATGGCGGAGAGGCTGGACCGTACCTGTCATGGGGGAGTGTACTGCCGGTTGCTAAGTTACATTGGGTTGGCGGGCACTCCCCTAGGTGCTTGTGTGCGCGTGTATATTCGCTTGAATGGTTGGGGGGTGTGCTTGTTTAGGAATACCTGATTGGCCAGTAAAATACAGGTGGGGATCCTGGTGGCCTATCAATGCGGGAGTGAGGTTTTATAGCATGTAGATATTGTGCTAATTTTAATATGGCTATGAGTAAGGCTTAGGCCGAAACGCGTAAGCCGTTCACTTAAGAAACTTCAGCTAACACTGTCTCTGTTTTACCTGGGTAACATTACCCTGTAATCTGCTGTTTTTTGCACTTTTCGTTTTGTGTCCAACACTGGAATTATAAATAAATGCATCACACTGCTGCTGCTCGAGTGCTTCTCATGTTTTTCTTTACTTAGGATTGAGTCTGTCATCAAAAATAAAGGTGCACATGTAAAGTATTGAAAAAAAAAAAAAAATTTGAATCTCAGTAATGAAAGGAACACTGACTTTTGTTGCATTGATTTCCTGCTTTGGGGGCGGTATTTTTAATATAGTAAATCTAAACTGTTAGTTTTTAATTATACGTAAGAGCAAATACCCTACTCTAAAACTTAGATGTAATGCAGTTACTGTTAGGTTATACAATTTTGAAACATTTGACATTTAAGTGATATTGCACTGGGGTGTACTCACTTCTGTTGTATACTGTGTATATATATATATACAGTGGCGTCACTAGGGGGGGGCGGACCGCACCTGGGTGACACCCTCCAGGGGGTGACACCAAAAAAAAAAAAAAAATTTTATTTTTTTTATTTTATTGAAATTCAAAGAAATACAATGTTGAGATGCATAGATTATTTTATTAGAGGCTGGCATTTGTGAACATTAGTGGGACTGGGGAAGTTGTAGACACACAATTTTTTTGCCCCTTGAGTAAGTGCTGCAATTTCAACAAATAGTTTTCCCAGCTGCTTTTGCTTGTTTGTACTTTGCTCCTCCCCTGTCCAATTTCACTATGAATGTTGTGGGTGTGCCGTGGGGCTTGCAAAGTTGCGCTGCTAGCCTAAACCTGCCTGCCTATCTGTGCTCACTGCTCAGTGACATGCGGCCCAGGGCTGTGCACTGACAGACTTGGAACAGAGTCAGAGAGCAGAATTTTCATAGTTTGCGCGCCTAAACCTTTTCTTCAGTGATTTATTTTAGAGTGCTCTGTTTATCTTTCATTTGATGCTCTGCTGAGCCAGGGAGCAGCTCTAGGCATGAGCTTTTTAATTAATGCAGTGCAGTTTACATATTTTGTATGTGTGTGTCTGAGTTTTTGTGTGTCTCAGTGTTTTTGTGTGTGTGTTTTTTTGTGTGTGTGTCTGAGTGTGTTTCCGAGTGTTTGTGTGTTTGTGTGTGCATCTGAGTATGTTTTTAAGTGTGTCTGAGTGTTTGTATGTGTGTTTGCCTTTGTTTTTGTGTGTGTCTGCTTTCTGGGGGGGGGGTGACACCATAACTTACCGCACCGGGTGACACCAACCCTAGTGACGCCACTGTATATATATATATATATATATATATATATATATATATATATATATATATATATATATATGTACAGTATATATATATATATATATATATATATATATTACTGATCAAAAGTCAAGAGAAAATAGAAGATAGAGATTAAAGCATGAAATATCAGAAAGAGTAAAGCCAATCTTGCCCGGCACAATCTTGCCCGGCACTTGTCCTAGTGCCGGGCAAGATTGGCTTTACTCTTTCTGATATTTCATGCTTTAATCTCTATCTTCTATTTTCTCTTGACTTTTGATCAGTAGTTTAATAAATCCACAATCTCTGTGCACCTTGTTCCTGCAAATAATACTGAGAAAATCAGGAACAAGAGGACCTGTACATTTGTTATATCTTTGGTGCTGCTAGTTTTATATTAATTGAATATATATATATATATATATATATATATATATATATATATATATATATATATATATATATATATATATATATATATATATATATATATATATATATATATATATATATATATATATATAGCAAAAGGAAGAATTTTGCAGACAACGGTCAATATAGATATAACTTCATCTTTATTGTAGAAAACATTAAAACACTCCAGGGGTCATCACAAGTACACAACACGAGTGTCCGCTAACATGTTTCGGCCCTCAGGCCGTAATCATAGCTAAAGGACTGTGCACCTGAGTTTCTTAAAAAGCAACAGGAACTCTTTGATTGGTTTAAAATTGAAGGCGTGTTGTGTAAAGGTTAACCCTTTGGGAACCAACTTTAATTTACATACATATATGAATGTGTATATTGCCCTTCTAAGAATTAAATCTAATCAATACTAGGTAACCGACGTTATTGCATAAATTGCTATACTCCTTGCTAATATACAATGTAGAGATTTAAGATGAACTTAGTAAATAAAACATTAGATATTACAATAATAATGCTAATATTAACCCTTTAAGTTCATAGTAGAATAAATAATTCTATAGTTCCTATACGATATTTATAGTTCCTATACGATGAACTTAGTAAATAAAACATTAGATATTACAATAATAATGCTAATATTAACCCTTTAAGTTCATAGTAGAATAAATAATTCTATAGTTCCTATACGATATTTATCGACAGGTTAATCTCACTAGTATACACTTTAAAAAAAATTCAAGAAGTATGTTACTTAGTCATCTATTGGTATAACCTAAAGAATTGAGAATAATAATAATAATAATAATCTAAACTATGCTCAACTAGATTATTATCCTAGACTGTACTTAACTAAAGTGACTAAGAAATGTGAACAAAGATTTATATAAAAACATAATTTATGCTTACCTGATAAATTCCTTTCTTCTGTTGTGTGATCAGTCCACGGGTCATCATTACTTCTGGGATATAACTCCTCCCCAACAGGAAATGCAAGAGGATTCACCCAGCAGAGCTGATATAGCTCCTCCCCTCTACGTCAGTCCCAGTCATTCGACCAAGAATCAACGAGAAAGGAGTAACCAAGGGTGAAGTGGTGACTGGAGTATAATTTAAAAGATATTTACCTGCCTTAAAAACAGGGCGGGCCGTGGACTGATCACACAACAGAAGAAAGGAATTTATCAGGTAAGCATAAATTATGTTTTCTTATGTTATGTGTGATCAGTCCACGGGTCATCATTACTTCTGGGATACCAATACCAAAGCAAAAGTACACGGATGACGGGAGGGATAGGCAGGCTCATTATACAGAAGGAACCACTGCCTGAAGAACCTTTCTCCCAAAAATAGCCTCCGAAGAAGCAAAAGTGTCAAATTTGTAAAATTTGGAAAAAGTATGAAGCGAAGACCAAGTTGCAGCCTTGCAAATCTGTTCAACAGAGGCCTCATTCTTAAAGGCCCAAGTGGAAGCCACAGCTCTAGTGGAGTGAGCTGTAATTCTTTCAGGAGGCTGCTGTCCAGCAGTCTCATAGGCTAAACGTATTATGCTACGAAGCCAAAACGAGAGAGAGGTAGTAGAAGCTTTTTGACCTCTCCTCTGTCCAGAATAAACGACCAACAGGGAAGAAGTTTGGCGAAAATCTTTAGTTGCCTGCAAGTAGAACTTGAGGGCACGAACTACATCCAGATTGTGTAGAAGACGTTCCTTCTTTGAAGAAGGATTTGGACACAAGGATGGAACGACAATCTCTTGATTGATATTCCTGTTAGTGACTACCTTAGGTAAGAACCCAGGTTTAGTACGCAGAACTACCTTGTCTGAGTGAAAAATCAGATAAGGAGAATCACAATGTAATGCTGATAACTCAGAGACTCTTCGAGCCGAGGAAATAGCCATTAAAAATAGAACTTTCCAAGATAACAATTTTATATCAATGGAATGAAGGGGTTCAAACGGAACACCTTGTAAAACGTTAAGAACTAAGTTTAGACTCCATGGCGGAGCAACGGCTTTAAACACAGGCCTGATCCTAGCTAAAGCCTGACAAAAGGCCTGGACGTCTGGATTTTCTGACAGACGCCTGTGTAACAAGATGGACAGAGCTGAAATCTGTCCCTTTAATGAACTAGCTGATAAACCCTTTTCTAAACCTTCTTGTAGAAAAGACAATATCCTAGGGATCCTAACCTTACTCCAGGAGTAACGTTTGGATTCGCACCAGTATAGGTATTTGCGCCATATTTTATGGTAAATCTTTCTGGTAACAGGCTTCCTAGCCTGAATCAGGGTATCAATAACCGACTCAGAAAAACCACGCTTTGATAAAATCAAGCGTTCAATTTCCAAGCAGTCAGTTTCAGAGAAGTTAGATTTTGATGTTTGAATGGACCCTGTATCAGAAGGTCCTGTCTTAGAGGTAGAGACCAAGGTGGACAGGATGACATGTCCACTAGATCTGCATACCAAGTCCTGCGTGGCCATGCAGGCGCTATTAGAATCACTGATGCTCTCTCCTGTTTGATTTTCGCAATCAATGGAGGAAGCAGCGGGAAGGGTGGAAACACATAAGCCATCCCGAAGTTCCAAGGTGCTGTCAAAGCATCTATCAGAACCGCTCCCGGATCCCTGGATCTGGACCCGTAGTGAGGAAGTTTGGCGTTCTGGCGAGACGCCATGAGATCTATCTCTGGTTTGCCCCAACGTCGAAGTATTTGGGCAAAGATCTCCGGATGAAGTTCCCACTCTCCCGGATGAAAAGTCTGGCGACTCAAGAAATCCGCCTCCCAGTTCTCCACTCCCGGGATGTGGATTGCTGACAGGTGGCAAGAGTGAGACTCTGCCCAGCGAATTATCTTTGATACTTCCATCATTGCTAGGGAGCTTCTTGTCCCTCCCTGATGGTTGATGTAAGCTACAGTCGTGATATTGTCCGACTGAAACCTGATGAATCCCTGAGTTGTTAATTGGGGCCAAGCCAGAAGGGCATTGAGAACTGCCCTCAATTCCAGAATGTTTATTGGAAGGAGACTCTCCTCCTGATTCCATAATCCCTGAGCCTTCAGAGAATTCCAGACAGCGCCCCAACCTAGCAGGCTGGCGTCTGTTGTTACGATTGTCCAGTCTGGCCTGCTGAATGGCATCCCCCTGGACAGGTGTGGCCGATAAAGCCACCATAGAAGAGAATTTCTGGTCTCTTGATTTAGATTCAGAGTAGGGGACAAATCTGAGTAATCCCCATTCCACTGACTTAGCATGCACAATTGCAGCGGTCTGAGGTGTAGGCGTGCAAAAGGTACTATGTCCATTGCCGCTACCATTAAGCCGATCACCTCCATGCATTGAGCTACTGACGGGTGTTGAATGGAATGAAGGACACGGCATGCATCTTGAAGCTTTGTTAACCTGTCTTCTGTCAGGTAAATCTTCATTTCTACAGAATCTATAAGAGTCCCCAAGAATGGAACTCTTGTGAGAGGAAAAAGAGAACTCTTCTTTTCGTTCACTTTCCAACCATGCGACCTTAGAAATGCCAGAACTAACTCTGTATGAGACTTGGCAGTTTGAAAGCTTGAAGCTTGTATTAGAATGTCGTCTAGGTACGGAGCTACCGAAATCCCTCGCGGTCTTAGTACCGCCAGAAGGGCACCCAGAACCTTTGTGAAGATTCTTGGGGCCGTAGCCAATCCGAATGGAAGAGCTACAAACTGGTAGTGCCTGTCTAGGAAGGCAAACCGTAGATACCGTTGATGATCTTTGTGAATCGGTATGTGAAGGTAAGCATCCTTTAAACCCACTGTGGTCATGTACTGACCCCTTTGGATCATAGGTAAGATTGTCCGAATAGTTTCCATTTTGAACGATGGAACTCTTAGGAATTTGTTTAGAATCTTTAAATCTAAGATTGGCCTGAAAGTTCCCTCTTTTTTGGGAACCACAAACAGGTTTGAGTAGAACCCTTGTCCTTGTTCCGACCGCGGAACCGGATGGATCACTCCCATTAATAACAGATCTTGTACACAGCGTAGAAACGCTTCTTTCTTTATCTGGTTTGTTGACAACCTTGACAGATGAAATCTCCCTCTTGGGGGAGATAATTTGAAGTCTAGAAGGTATCCCTGAGATATGATCTCTAGCGCCCAGGGATCCTGAACATCTCTTGCCCAGGCCTGGGCGAAGAGAGAAAGTCTGCCCCCCACTAGATCCGGTCCCGGATCGGGGGCTCTCGGTTCATGCTGTCTTTGGGGCAGCAGCAGGTTTCCTGGCCTGTTTGCCCTTATTCCAGGACTGGTTAGGTTTCCAGCCTTGCCTGTAACGAGCAACAGCTCCTTCCTGTTTTGGTGCAGTGGAGGTTGACGCTGCTCCTGTTTTGAAATTCCGAAAAGGACGAAAATTAGACTGTCTAGCCTTAGCTTTGGCTTTGTCTTGAGGTAGGGCGTGGCCCTTACCTCCTGTAATGTCAGCGATAATTTCTTTCAAACCGGGCCCAAATAAAGACTGCCCCTTGAAAGGTATATTAAGTAATTTGGACTTAGAAGTAACATCAGCTGACCAGGATTTTAGCCACAGTGCTCTACGTGCCTGTATGGCGAATCCTGAGTTCTTAGCCGTAAGTTTGGTTAAATGTACTACGGCCTCCGAAATGAATGAATTAGCTAGTTTAAGGACTCTAAGCCTGTCCATAATGTCGTCTAGCGTAGATGAACTAAGGTTCTCTTCCAGAGACTCAATCCAAAATGCTGCCGCAGCCGTAATCGGCGCGATACATGCAAGGGGTTGCAATATAAAACCTTGTTGAACAAACATTTTCTTAAGGTAACCCTCTAATTTTTTATCCATTGGATCTGAAAAAGCACAGCTATCCTCCACCGGGATAGTGGTACGTTTAGCTAAAGTAGAAACTGCTCCCTCCACCTTAGGGACCGTTTGCCATAAGTCCCGAGTGGTGGCGTCTATTGGAAACATCTTTCTAAATATTGGAGGGGGTGAGAACGGCACACCGGGTCTATCCCACTCCTTAGTAACAATTTCAGTTAATCTCTTAGGTATAGGAAAAACGTCAGTACTCGCCGGTACCGCAAAGTATTTATCCAACCTACACAGTTTCTCTGGTATTGCAACGGTGTTACAATCATTGAGAGCTGCTAAGACCTCCCCTAGTAATACACGGAGGTTCTCCAATTTAAATTTAAAATTTGAAATATCTGAATCCAATCTGTTTGGATCAGAACCGTCACCCACAGAATGAAGCTCTCCGTCCTCATGCTCTGCAAGCTGTGACGCAGTATCAGACATGGCCCTAGTATTGTCAGCGCACTCTGTTCTCACCCCAGAGTGATCACGCTTGCCTCTTAGTTCTGGTAATTTAGACAAAACTTCAGTCATAACAGTAGCCATATCATGTAATGTTATCTGTAATGGCCGCCCAGATGTATTAGGCGCCATAATATCACGCACTTCCCGGGCGGGAGATGCAGGTACTGCCGCGTGAGGCGAGTTAGTCGGCATAACTCTCCCCTCGCAGTTTGGTGAAATTTGTTCACATTGTACAGATTGACTTTTATTTAAAGTAGCATCAATACAGTTAGTACATAAATTTCTATTGGGCTCCACCTTGGCATTGGAACAAATGACACAGATATCATCCTCTGAGTCAGACATGTTTAACACACTAGCAATAACTTGCAACCTGGTTATAATCTTTTTTAGCAAAAACGTACTGTGCCTCAAAGAGGTACTTAAACGATTAAATGACAGTTGAGATAATGAACTGAAAAAAAAAAAAAAAAAAGTTATAGCATCAACTTTAAAATAACACAACTTTTAGCAAAGGTTTGTTCCCATTAGTAAATAACAATAACTAAATTTGACATAAAAAATTATAGAGTAACGTTTTTATTCACAGTCAATATAAAATTCTCACAGCTCTGCTGAGAGAATGTACCTCCCTTCAAAGAAGTTTGAAGACCCCTGAGATCTGTCAGTGAACCGGATCATGCAGGAAATATAATAGTAGCTGACTGGAAATTTTTGATGCGTAGCAAAGAGCGCCAAAAACGGCCCCTCCCTCTCACACACAGCAGTGAGGAGAAACGAAACTGTCACAATTTAAAGCAGACAACTGCCAAGTGGAAAATAATGCCCAAACATTTATTCACTCAGTACCTCAGCAATGTAAACGATTCTACATTCCAGCAAAAACGTTTAACATGATAATATTTATTAAAAGGATTAGTGACCTTTAACAGAGTAGTTCCGGTGAAATACCATTCCCAGAATACTGAAGTGTATACATACATGTCATTATAACGGTATAGCAGGATTTTCTCATCAATTCCATTCAGAAAATAAAAACTGCTACATACCTCAATGCAGATTCATCTGCCCGCTGTCCCCTGATCTGAAGCTTTTACCTCCCTCAGATGGCCGAGAACAGCAATATGATCTTAACTACTCCGGTTAAAATCATAGTAAAAAACTCTGGTAGATTCTTCTTCAAACTCTGCCAGAGAAGTAATAACACGCTCCGGTGCTATTGTAAAATAACAAACTTTTGATTGAAGTCATAAAAACTAAGTATAATCACCATAGTCCTCTCACACATCCTATCTAGTCGTTGGGTGCAAGAGAATGACTGGGACTGACGTAGAGGGGAGGAGCTATATCAGCTCTGCTGGGTGAATCCTCTTGCATTTCCTGTTGGGGAGGAGTTATATCCCAGAAGTAATGATGACCCGTGGACTGATCACACATAACAGAAGAAACATTCCATATAAAATCCGAAAAATTAATTAAGTGTGTAAATATATCAGACAAAGAGGATAGAGATCAGAAAGCTGTTAGTATTGGATTTATTATAGGTAGACCTTTTATGGTGAACCTAATGTGGTGTAATACAGGGAACCAGGGGCTCTTAAAGATGTTTAAAGCTGCTATAATGTGAACTGAAACATGGGCATTTACACATTATTAGGAGAGCATAGACAGGCCACTGCAGAAGTGGGAAGGGTTATTACTCCCAAAAATTGATCAAATCATATTCCGAATTTAGACCCTTCGGTACACGCGTTTGTAATTTAAAAATCCAGAACATTTCCCTCTTCTGCAGTAGTCTGTCTCTATTGCCCCCTCTAGGCGGACAAAACACTCTCTCAATGGCCTGCCACCTAAGTGTTTCCACACTTTTTTGGTGGTATTTCGCAAAGTGCTGCACCAGAGGGGTAGACGCAACACCTGCCTGGATTGTGGACAAGTGATTTCGGATACGTACTTTTACCTCGGTGGTCGTGAGCCCAACGTATTGTAGGTGGCAACTAGTGCAACTCAGGGCATAAACTACATACGTGGAGGTACATTTGAGGCAAGACTGTATGGAATAAACCTCTCCAGTGACTTCAGATCTGACACTATCAGACTGTATTACATGTTCACACACCCTACATTTGTTTAGGCACTTGAAGGTGCCTTTATGGGTCAGCCAGGAACTTTGTCCCCTGTCAGTTTTAGGGAGAACAGAGGGAGACAGTAAGTTACCAAGTGTAGTCGTTTTTCTATAGGAACAGCGCAGACCTTGAGCAATACAATGCTCCAGTTTGTCATCAGCCGCCAAAAATGAAAAATGTTTTTTAATAATTTTACATATATCGGCATATTCCTGACTGTATTCAGTGACAAAGGTCACTCCCTTATGTTCAGCTTTAGACTTAATACCATCCCTGTTTAGAACCGCAGACCTTTCTAGAGGATCAACTTGGCTTCTAGCCTTTCTAATTACATTTGTGTTATATCCTCTGTTCTTCAACCTTTTGGTTAAATCGTCACACTGTTCAGCACATTTTTCTGGCAATGAACAGTTGCGTTTAACCCGGATGAACTGGCCTTTAGCCACAGCAAAAGGTACATGTCTAGGGTGGCAGCTACTTGCGTGCAAGAGGGTGTTACCCGTTATGGGCTTCCTATATATTTCTGTCTCAACCTTTCCATCCGTTGTACCTGTAATAGTGATGTCCAAATAATTTATCACATTATCCTGTAGATCACAGGTGAACCTAATTCCAATATTATTGGAATTCAAGTATGTGACAAAGGACATGAACTGTGACTCACTTCCACTCCACACGAGGAGTAGGTCATCTATATAGCGGCCGTAAAAATAAATATATTCTCTGAAGGGGTTTCCATCCCCATAGACGTGGGACAGCTCCCACCAACCCATGAACAGGTTGGCGTAGGAAGGGGCAAACTTCGCCCCCATCGCTGTCCCACGTCTCTGGAGAAAGAAACCACCCTCAAAAGAGAAATAATTATGAGTTAGCAAGAACTTAAGAACTCTAATATAAAGAGACACACTCAGCTGAGACAAAACAAAAGCTAGATGAACTGTTCATTTTCAGTGCCACTTAGGGTGCATACTCTTTTAGCACATTATGTCTTTTCATAGAGAAAAAATATATCCTGTAGCATATCAGTCTGACCCTGCCCAATGACAGTCCAGCGCCCAAATACCAGGCAATTCTTCTCTGAGCAAGAGAAACAACAACCCCAGACTATATTTTTTTCTCTGTGAAAAGGCTAGTTATTCTAGCTTTTGTTCTGTCTCAGCTGAGTGTGTCTCTCTCTTTTTATATCTATCTATCTATCTATATATATATATCTATCTATATATATATATATATATATATATATATATATATATATATATATATATATATATATATATATATATATATATACACACACATATATATATATATATATATATATGTGTGTATGTGTGTGTGTGTTTATATGTACACACGGCACACACACACACCTTTTTATATATGTGTATATATATATATATATATATATATATATATATATATATATATATAAAATGAATAATTAAAAACAACATTTCTTCTAAGTGTGTACGTGTGTGTGTATATATATATACTGTGTATATGTATATATATATATATATATATATATATATATATATATATATAAAATGAATAATTAAAAACAACATTTCTTCTAAGTGAAGAACAAAGCTATCTAATTTATTTCTTAACAAACCTTCTTCTTGACCTAGTGTACCTTCATTTTAACACTTAAGCAAAGTCCAGAACCGATATGTTTATATGTGTATATATAGTTTAGATTCACTTGGTTTTTTTTACAAGACACCAGGAAGCCTGCTATTATCTACTGGCCAAATTTCAATCAAAACAATTCAGCCATTTGGGCTGTATTTATATCTAAAGAAGTATTATATAGTGCCATATATCTTAAAAACAAATACTAAGGCCTCGCTTCCATTGAGTTGTTAAAAATGGAGCCGTAAGCTACCGAAGCGGACGACAGCTAAAAGTAATTTACGGCTCCATTTTAGTACCAGGTTTCCATTGAAAAGATTAGCGTGTTGCGTGCAGTCGCTCTTTTCGGCCGTACGTAAGTTTGCGTTGCCAACCGATGTCGGATTTGTCGAAAAGCGCGCCATAACAAGTGCATTGCCATGGTAACCCGACCTCTGTCTATAAGAATAACGGTTTGCGCCTGCGCTCTTTACCTGTGATCGCCTCTAGAGAGAAAGACACGGGAGCTAGTTGCGTTGGTAGGAGTTTTGGGTTTTTGAGAGTTGTTTGAGAGTTAGTGGAGAGTTTGATATTTTATTTTCATATATTCTTATTGTAGGCCTCATATAATATTAGGAACACACACACACATTCATACATTAGTTAATTAACACACATTAGTTTATACACACAAACACACACACACACACACTTTTATTTGATACAAACACATTCACATTTATTTTTATTTCATTAACCCCCATATCCCCATCTTCCTTTATTACTCCTTTCATTAATCCCCTTATTCCACTTCCCATCCCCCCTTTGACTACCCTTCCCTTCCTCACTATATAACTTTTTTTTTTTATATACATTTTGCCCATCCTATTTTTTTGTTTTTACATCCCATATTTTTTGTTTTATTTGACTATATAGCCCACCCCTTTCTTCATTTGCATCCCTTATTATTTTTCTATAATTTTGTTATAATCCTCTTTAGTTTTTCCTTTTTCATTTACATCCCTTTGTTTATTTTCACCCCCACATTTTATTTTTATTTTGAGGGATATAGAATAGAGATAGTTAGGGTCTAGATAGGTTAGGTAGTTAGTTTTGTTTATATTTAATTTAAGGTTTAGTTAGGTGAATTAGTGTAGTTAGGTAAGCTAGGGACTTTAGTGTTAGGTTAGAGTTAGGGAGGAAGGAGAAAGGGATGGATAGGCCTAGTGGAGTTGGGAAGGGGGTGGCTAGGGGGAGGGCAGTGGAGAGGGTGGATAGAGGGAGGGGGAGGGGGGAAGTAGGGAGTAGTATGGGCAGGATTAGGGGCCGAGGTTTGGGTGGAGGATTTGTCCTTCCTCAAACCCTGGCAGAGGAGGGAAGGAGAGAGGGTGGAAGAGGAGTGGAGGTGGGAGGAGTGAGGAGGAGTCAGCCTCAGCTAGGCACAAAAAGAAAATGGAAAGTGGGGCAGACTGTGGCAAGTGGGAGTGGGGCTGGTGGTAGCCTGTCACAGCCTGCAGGGACAGAGGAGGGAGAGAGGGCTGGTCCCCAGTCACAGGAGGGAGAGTCTGTGTCTGCTGGCCCTTCAGGTGTGAAGGGCAGGCTAAGAGAGGAGAGGTACTCTGAGGAGGAGAAGGAGGCTCTTGTTGAGGCCTACTTGGAGAGGGCAGCTCAGCTGGAGAACCCTAACCTGAGGCCGGGTGTCCGGAATAAGCTGTGGGAGGAGATTCGAGTGGCAGTCAGCTGCTTAGGACGTAATCGTTCTACTGCCAGCATTAAACACCGCTATCATGACTGCAGAAGGGAAACCAAAGCTAAGCTGGCACAGCAGGCCAAATATGCACGTGGGACAGGTGGTGGTCCTAGCAAGAGAATACACCTAAGGTCATGGGAGGAGATGCTGTCCAATGTCATCTCGGATGAATCTGTTCACGGATGTAAGGGGACAATGGACACCTCTGTGCCACCTGAAGAGGTGTATGAAGGTGAATATTCAATATTAAATATAACCATATATGTGATGTATATATGTTGTATATCATAAATACCCATCTGTGTTTAGCTATTAATCTAAATTTACATAGTTGTATTTAATATGTTCAGCAAGCACTCTGTATTGTATATCTGCTCCGACAAGCAAGAATATTGATTATATAATATCCAAGAATATTAAGCATTTCATATAAATCATGTGTCATTGTCCTTAAAGGGACACTGTACCCACATTTATTATTTTGTGAATCAGATACAGCATGCAATTTTAAGCAACTTTCTAATTTACTACTATTATCAATTTATCTTCGTTCTCTTGCTATCTTTATATGAAAAAGAAGGAATCTAAGCTTTTTTCTAAGTTCAGAACTCTGGACAGCAGTTTTTGATTGGTGGATGCATTTATCCACCAATCAGCAAGGACAACCTAGGTTGTTCACCAAAAATGGGCCGCCATCTAAACATTCTTGCATTTCAAATAAAGATACCAAAAGAATAAAGAACATTTGAAAATAGGAGTAAATCCGAAAGTTGATAAAAATTGCATGCTCTATCTGAAGCACAAAAGAAAATATTTGGGTACAGTGTCCCTTTAACAATGTTCCTTTAAGACACAGTCTATAAAGATTCATCAGTTATGGTCATATATGCTTGGATTTTATCCCAAACACACTATATGTGTGTGTGTATGTGTGTGTGTGTGTGTGTGTATGTGTGTGTGTGTGTGTGTATGTGTGTGTGTGTATGTGTGTGTGTATGTGTGTGTGTGTGTGTGTGTATGTGTGTGTGTACATATATACACATAAATATGGAATATAATAGTCTGTATTGTTATGCTACAAAGTAATATATTCTATTAGATAGATAATGTAAACATACCGTATATTTATTTGTAGGTTCCGAACAGGAGGAGTATGAAGCTGCACCAACACCACAGCAGGATGTTCCTACATTCACTGAGGAGGAGGATATCTATGGTGACACTACCTCCTATATCAGCCTCTTAGAAGATGATATGCAGCAGCCTAGGGCATATGAGGTAGAGGATGTATCATGCCCTTCTCCATCTACCTCGGAGACAACATTTCATGTTTTGGGTTCTGAACCCCAGCAGACTCATCCTCCTCAACAATGGCAGTTCATGCATACTTCGCAGCAACAAATGGCACAGCCCCGACAGCTGCACCCACCGCAGCAGATGATGCACCCCCCACAACATCCTCCTCAGCAGCAGATGATGCACCCACCACGACATCATTATCCTCAGCAGCAGATGATGCACCCACCACAGCAGCATACAGATCTGCATCATCTGTACTATATGCCTCCCACTCCTATGGCACAACAGGAATCCACACCACCACCCACTGCACCCACCAATGTATTGCCAACAGTGCCATCACAGACAACCTCACAGTCACCAATACGGAGACACAGCCCTGGAACCAGCCAATTATTAGTTCCTGAGACACCAACTGTACAACAGGGTCCGGCACAGTCCCAGCAGGATGATCTACTGAGGCTCATACATAGAGAGCTTAGGCTGTCCAGGCTCCAGCAGCAGCAGGATTTGAGAAGGATACAGAGCCAAATGGACATCCATAATGCCTCACTCGTCTGCCTGGCAGAGGCAGTGGAGAGGCTCGCGGATAGGCCCCAAACTCCATCCTCCCTTGCATCCTCTGTCATCTCCCTGCAGGACCCTGAATCCCGGTTATTAGCCTCACATTCAGCTGGTGGGCGTCGCACAAGACGCCACACTGCCCCCCTAAGTACCTCTCCTCCAAAGTCAAAATCCCGCCGCAAGAATTAATTAATATTCTTTTTTTTCCACCCAAGATATATCATATCTAATTTTTGCACTAAAGCACTTTTTTAAGTGCGATTTTCATCTCATAAATATGCATCCATTTTTCTAATCCAAAGTTGAACATATATCTTAATATTATTCTAATAGCTGTTTATCTGCTAAAAATTAACAGCTTTATTCATTTTTATTTCACATGATGTCAATTAATATGCAGGTGTACATTGTTAATAAATGTATGTGTCCTTTTATTGAGGATATTATGCCGTTTAAGAATACTTGGGGATACGTGTCTGAAATTTATACAGTATATGCTCTCTAACATTAGTCAACGTGACGTGTAAATGTTATGATTTATATTCCACAAGCATATGTTGTTTGCTCCTTCAGATGAAGCTAATAAGGGTTATACAGTTATAGAAGAGTTGAAAAGTAAATACTCCTTCCTGTTGATATGGCCAAATACCTTGCATTCATTCTTATAGTCCTATGTGGAATGTAATATCTGAAATATATACCTATCATGACTAATACCTATCATGACTAATGCACTCCTTTTTGTCAAGATTATTATTCAATATTTAAAATAATTAGATAAATGTATCTTTATGATATTTAAGCACTGATGTATACACAACATATATGTGATTGCCATGATATAGAGGTGATTAATACATTTTAATTGACATCATATGAACAGACACAGACTCTCCCTGGGACCAATGCACAATGCACTTTTAAAATGTTTCAATAACTCCATGTTAAAGACAATACTTCATATCTCTTGAAGTATGTAATATTAAGCACTTATGTATTTTGGTTAATAGTCTAAATATTGCAAATGTATTATCTGCTTTAGCAGACATGACATTACATATATTTTATAAATATTAGTACTATGACACATAACTTTAATGTGTCATCGTTTTGTATTGAATAAATATGATTTTCACATTGAAAATTACATTTGAATGAGGGTAAATCTGTAATAATAAAACTCATCTTCATGATAAACAACTTATTTCCTTTGAATTATTTTTCTATATGTATTGAGATTATATATAGCATCCCTGGGCAAAGGTTTCATTTTGAATAGGTAGATATTTTATTTATTTTTATAATATTTTACCAGGAAAGATACATTGAGATTTCTATAGTTTTCAAGTATGTCCTGGGTCCACAAAACATTGCATTGATACAATGGGTACAATAAAATAAAAAACAATAATAATACATATGCCCAAAAATTTAACATAGAACAGGTAGGAAATATATAATCAACAATGACAGGTGCATTCTGTTTTGAGATATGTAGAGAGGGATCTCTTAAAGGATATTAGGCATGGGGAAGGTTTGAAAGTGTGCGGGAGGTCGCTCCATAATTTTGGTGCTTGCATATATTTTTATATGTACATACATATTGATATTTCTATGACAACATGGGTGCAAATATTCCTATACATAGGACCAATAAATGTAGCATATATAATGTTATTTGTACATTGAAACACTCATAATTTTTTTGTGATTTGCAATTTCAATGAGAAACAGGCCTCAAAAAAGCTCTTTTTCCTCCTTTACACCTAGTTGAGCTGGGGGTAATATGTCTCAATGTATCGACAGCCTCCGACAGTGTATTAACGGTTAGCGCTTTCATTGGAAACCTGGTATAATTTATCGATTAACGGCTTCTATTACTTTCTATGGGACGCGAAGATCTTTTCGGCAGCCGAAGTCCGGCTGCCGATATTGAGGTATAACGCGCCATTGGAAACAGTCGTTAAACGATATTGCTTTCGACAGCATATTTAACGGTTTGCGAGTGCACGCAAACTGAATTACAACTCAATGGAAGCGAGGCCTTATTCGTTTAAACTTTGCAAGGTTTGTAATCAATGTCATGTTGCAATGAACTGCAAAGATGTATGCAATTCTTTTTTTATATGATATAAGCACATAAATACAGTATAGACAATTAGAAATCAGAGTTTCAATCAAACTTAAAGGGATAGTAAACTCAAATTTTTTCTTTTGTGATTCAGATAGATCATGCAATTTTAAGCAACTTTCTAATTCTAATTTTCTAGTTCTCTTGCTATCTTTATTTAATAAGAAGGAATGTAAAGCTTATGAGCCAGCCCATTTTAGGTTCAGCACCCTGGATTGTGTTTGCATATTGGTGGCTACATTTAGCCACCAATAATCAAGCATAACTCAGGCTCTGAATAAAAAATGGGACGGCTCCTAAGCTTTACATTCCTGTTTTTTAAATAAAGAGATCAAGAGAACAAAGTAAAATTAATTCCTCCTGTACTAGATTCATTACGTTTTGTTATATTTTGTATTTTATCACAAATCTTTGTCATTGTGTACCCCTATCATTGTACCCAGCGCTACGGAATTTGGCGGCACTATACAAATAAATGATGATAATCTGAATCATGAAAGAAAAAAAATGTGGGCTTAGTATCTTTTTAAATATGCCCTTACATTCAATATCAGACCCCTTACCAGGTTTTATACATACATTCACACATGTATATCATATAAGTATATATTCAGATTTAAATGAGTAAATAAGACTATAGAAGACTAAAAAATATTTCTTTAGTGTCATATTTAATATGTAAAGTAATTAGCTCATGTTACATTTTCTTGATTTTCCATAATATTTTACTTAAATATTGGTCTAAAAGTTTATTCCAGGTGATTTTTTTAAAATTGAATCAATTCCTAAACATACTCTAATTTGTTAATTTTCTTCTTATTTATAGTTTATCTGTCTCGCCATGAACATTTAAAGAAAAATATGGATCAGCATAATCTTGCACACTGGGAACTAAAGTTTTTCGGCCCGTAGCTCCTAAATTGTGATTTCTTTGTTTAATAAAACGTATTTGTGGGATTTATTTGGAATTTGTGGTAGTACATTTTCTTTAGTGTTACACAATTTCATTTATTGATTCTAAAAGAAAATGGAAAAATGGACGTGTTATGATTTTAATTCTTGTTCATATATTTGTGTTAATGGATGAAAATAAATGTTGCTTTTAACATTTTATATACCTGAGTGTGAGTTTTTTTATATAGTGCATTTATCAAATCACCTACTATAAATTACAAAGTAAAAATATTATTATTGCATGTTTGTGACAGAGGTACTATGTCACACAATACTTTGCCCAGTGTACTATGTGGGCATAGTACCTACGTCCAGCATAGAGGCACAGGTTGTGCTCCCACTGTAAACTTTAACAGCGAGATCCACAACCTGTTGCTAGTCTGTGTCACTGTCTGCAACAACCTTTGCGGTGGTGCCAGTGGGAAGTGTATCAATACAGCAACCTTGAAAGAGCAAGCTCACAGAGTAAATGTGCTAAATTTATAGGCTTGCAAGGCCCACACAGGTGAAAATAATCCCACCAAGGGATTGTAAGAAGAAGGGAGGAGAGTGAGAAGCCTTTCCCAAGAGGGGGAGGGGCAGCTCCCTGCACTATGGAAAAATGTTTGGGAGGGGAGAGAGAGGAATGGGTCCCTGCACTACAGAAAGAAAGAAAAAATGGTGATTGGTTGAATGAAGGAGGGGGGATCCCAACTACATAAAAAATATAAAAAAATAAAATAAATAAATAAAATGCACAAACTTGTTACTGGCAGACTAGCTGCCAGGGCCGGATTGACCTACCAGGATACCAGGATATCCCGGTGGGCTGCAGCAGCTAGGGCTGGAAAGCTACAATTTAAAGGGGTGATTAATGGATGCAATTGGGTTGTAGGGTGCCTAAATAACATCAATCTGCCATTTTTATTTAATACAAAGTAATATAATTTAATTCCGAAAAAAATATTAGGGAAGGAGTGTCCCAGTAATCCCCTTTGAGAACAATGGGGCATGTGCATTCTACCAACTCAACGGAAAATAAGGCTGGTCTTCATATTTTTCCAGAGCTGCTTTTTATTCCCAATCCAGCCCTGCTAGCTGCCAGTAGCAAATATGGTGGGATACTTTAGGAGGGGGAGGGTTAGAGAGCTGTTTGGGGGATCAGGAGGAGGGATAAAAAAAACAGTGGGCTAGTTACACTATTAAGGGCTGTATATATAATTACCAGACACACAGTGGATTAAAATGTCTCTAATTAGCAGAGTTTATAAATATGAGGGTACAAGTGCTAAGTAATGCACATAATGTTTAGTGCACACCTTACTCAGGTAGCTTACTCGGGTGATGATGTTATGCCCTCCCGTGTCATCCTGTCAACAATTCCAATTTTACAGGTAAAGTTGTATTTATTTTAACTAGGTAGTTAGTAAATAGTTAATAACTATTTAATAACTATTCTACCTAGTTAAAATAAATACAAACTTGCCTGCAAAATAAAAATAAAACCTAAGCTAGCTACAATGTAACTATTAGTTATATTGTAGTTGCTTAGGGTTTATTTTACAGGTAAGTATTTAGTTTTAAATAGGAATAATTTAGTTATTAATAGTAGGTTTTATTTAGAATTATTTTAATTATATTAAAGTTAGGGTTGTTAGACTTAGGGTTAGGTTTAGGTTAATATATTTATTTAGTGTTAATGATGTGGGAGGCCAGAGGTTCAGGGGTTAATAACTTTAGTATAGTGGTGGCGGCGACATTGGGGGCGGCAGACTAGGGGTTAATAAGTGTAATGTAGGTGTCAGCGATGCCGGGAGCAGCAGATTAGCGGTGTTTAGAAGCGGGGTTTATGTTAGGGTGTTAGGTTTACGTACATTTTCTTTTCCCATAGACATCAATGGGGCTGCGTTACGGAGCTTTACGCTCCGTCATTGCAGGTGTTAGGCTTTTTTTTAGCCAGCTCTCCCCATTGATGCCTATGGGGAAATCGTGCACGAGCACGTCAAAACAGCTCAACACAGCGCTGGTATTTGTGTGCTGTATGGAGCTCAACGCAGATATATCGCCTGCAAATGCCGGGTATTTGCAAACCTGTAATAGCAGCGCTATTAAAGGTGAGCAGTGACAATAACTTGCAAGGTATTACCGAGCCACTCATAATGAACTGCCACTCTGGTGGCAGTTCATTGTAAATGAAGTTCCAATAATATTTTAAATAATTTAAACATGTGTATACAATCTCTTTTATAGTAGGAGATTACCGCACTAATCTAGTCTGTCCTCCCTATAAATATACTAGAGTTGAGAGCCATATATAATGCTCTGATAGCTTGGCCTCAATTAAGTTTGGTCCGGTTTATCAAATATCCAATCGGACAACATCTCTTCGGTGGAGTATATATTTACCACCAAGGAGGACCTTGGAGCTCATTAGATATGAAGGAGGTGACTTTCATACTTCAGTGGGCGGAGTCTCCCAATTGTTACTTTTCTGCCATCCACGTCCCAGGTGTGGACAACTGGGAAGTGGATTATCTGAGCAGGCAGAAGTTTAGTCCAGGGGAGTGGGCCCTCCATCCGGAAGTATTCTCAATGATAACTCTCAGGTGAGGAGTTCCTTAGCTGGATCTGATGGCATCTCATCTAAATGCCAAGCTTCCAAAATACGGATCAAAATCAAAGGATCCACAAGCAGCCCTGGTCAATGCTCTGGCGGTGCCTTAGGACTTAGGTCTAATTTATCTGTTTTTCCCCATTTGCCCTGCTTCCTCGGGTGATAGCCCGTATCAAACAGGAGCAGGCTTCTGTGGTTCTAATCGCTCCAGAGTGGCCTCACAGAATTTGATTTGTGGACCTGGTGAAGATGTCGTCCTTTTCCCTGTGTTAATTGCCTCTAAGAAAGGACCTTCTACTTCAAGGTCCCTTCCTACATCCAAACCTAGTTTCTCTGAAGCTGACTGCTTGGAGATTGAATGTCTAGGCATGGTTTTTCATAAAAGGTTATTGATACCATGCTTCAGGCTCGTAAGTTGGTAACTCGCAAGATTTACCATAAGGTGTGACGTAAATACCTTTATTGGTGCGAATCTAGGGGCTTCTCTTGGAGTCGGGTGACGTTTCCCCGCATTCTGTCCTTTCTCCAGGAGGATCTGGAGAAAGGCTTGTCAGTCAGTTCTCTGAAGGATCAGATCTCTGTTATGTTGATTCTTTTGCTTAAACGTCTGGCAGACCTACCAGATCTTCAATCCTTTGTTCAGGCCTTGGTCAGAATCAGGCCTGTGTTTACACCTGTTGCTCTTCCATGGAGCCTTTATCTTGTTCCTAGGGTCTGCAGCAGGCTATGTTTGAGCCTAAATTGTTTGATATTAAATTGTTATCTTGGGAAGTTTTGTTTCTTCTCGCTATTTCTTCTGCTCGCAGAATTTCTGAGCTTTCGGCTTTGCAGTGTGATACCCCTTAACTTATTTTTCATGCGGATAAGGCGGTCCTTCGTACTAAGTTGGGATTTCTTCCTAAGGTAGTGTCGGACCACAATAAAAACCAGGAAATTGTCGTTCCTTCGTTCTGTCCTAATCCTTTTTCTCAGAAGGAATGTCTGTTGCATAACCTGGATGTTATGCATGTTTTTAAATTCTATCTGCAGGCAACTATGCAATCTACTGCCCTTTTCATTGTTTTCTCTGGTAAGCATAAGGGCCAATAGGCCACTTCTGCTACTTTTTCTTTTTTGGTTGGCTTATGAGACAGCTGGATAATAGCCTCCTGAGAGAATTACTACTCTTTCCCCTATGGCTGTCTCTTCTTCCTGGGCCTTTAAAAATGAGGCTTCTGTGGAACTAATCTGCAAGGTGGCCACTTGGTCCTCGTTGCATACTTTTTCCAAATTTGATACTTTCATTTCAGCTGAGGCTTCTTTTGGGAGAAAAGTTCCTCAAGCGGTGGTGCCTTCTGTTTAGGTCCGCCTGTCTTGTTCTGCCTCCCTTCTATTCTGTGTCCTCTAGCTTGGGTATTGGTTCACACAAGTAATTGAATGGATTTGTGGACTCTCCATGCCATTGGAAAGAAAACAAAATGTATGCTTACCTGATAAATTATTTTCTTTCCTGGCATGGAGAGTCCACGACCCGCCCTAATTTTTAAGACATCTTTTTGTAATTTTTCTAAACCTCAGGCACCTCTATACCATTGAAGTCTTCTTCTCTTTCCATAATTCCTTGGCTAAATTACTTGGAATTGTGGGTAATAGGAGGATACTTAAGGCTTTACTGGGGTGTTCTTTGCCTCCACCTGGTGGCCAGGAGTTAAATTCCCATTAGTAATTGAATGGATTTGTGGACTCTCCATGCCAGGAAATAAAATAATTTATCAGGTAAGCATACATTTTGTTTTTCATTTTAAACCTCCGGTGTTCCTCTATGGTTTTTTCATTTGTGAGGCTGAGGAGGGATCTTTACATTATAGAAATTACGAAACAAAAACAAACAAACTACATACTAGAAGAATGGATGCCAATACAGAAGATGGCAGTGACCAGTGTGTGGGGGAAGAGAGCTGTTAAAATATTACCCTTAACACCATTAAAGGTAAGTTCAACTGTTTTGTAAAACAACTCATAATAATATATCTTCTGTCTATACTGTTAAATATATATATATATATATATATATATATATATATATATATATATATATATATATATATTGGTATAGATGTATAGTTTACAAAAAAAAATTAAAAAAAATTATGCTTACCTGATAAATTTTTCATCAATTACTGTTGGGAATATCACTCCTGGCTAGCAGGAGGAGGCAAAGAGAACCACAGACAAACTGTTAAATATCACTTTCCTTCCCACAAGCCCCAGTCATTCGACCGAAGGAAAATGGAGAAAAAAGAAGTAACACAAGGTGTAGAGGTGCCTGAGGTCTTGGTAAAAAATAACTTTCTTAAAATAAAGTGCGGGGCAGTGGACTCACTATATACCCGGAAAGAAAGAAATTAATCAGGTAAGCATAAATTTTGTTTTCTTTCCTAAGATATGGTGAGTCCACGGCATCATCAATTACTGTTGGGAATCAATACCCAAGCTAGAGGACACAGATGATTAGGGAGGGACAAGACAGGTAACCTAAACAGAAGGCACCACCGAAAAAAAAATCTTGCTCCCAAAAGAAACCTCAGCCGAGGCAAAAGTATCAAATTTGTAAAATTCAGAAAAAATATGCAGAGAAGAACAAGTTGCCACCTTGCAAATCTGTTCCACAGAAGATTTATTCTTAGAAGCCCAAGAAGAAGAGACAGCCCTAGTTGAAATGAGCTGTAATTCTCTCAGGAGACTGCTGTCCAGCAGTCTCACAGACCAAACTAATTATACTTCTCAACCAGAGAAAAAGAGACCTAGCTGCAGATTTCTGACCTTTACATTACCCAGAGAAACAAACTAACAGAGCAGAAGACTGGCGAAAAACCTTAGTCGCCTGTAGGTAGAATATCAGAGCAGGCACAACTTCCTGGTTGTGTAACAAACGTTTCTTATTAGAAGAAAGATTAGGACATAGAGAAGGAACAACAATCTCCTGATTAATATTTCTATCCAAAATAACTTTTGGAAGAAAACCTAACTTAGTACGAAGAAACCACCTATCAGCATGAAAGATAACATAAGGTGAATCATACTGTAAAGCTGAGAGTTCTGAAACTCTCCGAGCAGAAGAGATAACAACAAAAAACAAGACCTTCCAAGATAACAACTTAATATCTATGGAATGCACTGGCTCAAACGGAGTCTGCAGAAAAACTTAAGAACAAGGTTAAAACTCCAAGGCAGAGAAACCAACTTAAACACAGGCCTGATTCTGAACAGAGTCTGACAAAAAACATAATTTATGCTTACCTGATAAATTCCTTTCTTCTGTAGTGTGATCAGTCCACGGGTCATCATTACTTCTGGGATATTACTCCTCCCCAACAGGAAGTGCAAGAGGATTCACCCAGCAGAGCTGCATATAGCTCCTCCCCTCTACGTCACTCCCAGTCATTCGACCAAGGACCAACGAGAAAGGAAAAGCCAAGGGTGAAGTGGTGACTGGAGTATAAATTAAAAAATATTTACCTGCCTTAAAAACAGGGCGGGCCGTGGACTGATCACACTACAGAAGAAAGGAATTTATCAGGTAAGCATAAATTATGTTTTCTTCTGTTAAGTGTGATCAGTCCACGGGTCATCATTACTTCTGGGATACCAATACCAAAGCAAAAGTACACGGATGATGGGAGGGATAGGCAGGCTCTTTATACAGAAGGAACCACTGCCTGAAGAACCTTTCTCCCAAAAATAGCCTCCGATGAAGCAAAAGTGTCAAATTTGTAAAATTTGGAAAAAGTATGAAGCGAAGACCAAGTTGCAGCCTTGCAAATCTGTTCAACAGAGGCCTCATTCTTGAAGGCCCAAGTGGAAGCCACAGCTCTAGTAGAATGAGCTGTAATTCTTTCAGGAGGCTGCTGTCCAGCAGTCTCATAAGCTAAACGAATTATGCTACGAAGCCAAAAAGAAAGAGAGGTAGCGGAAGCTTTTTGACCTCTCCTCTGCCCAGAGTAAATGACAAACAGAGAGGACGTTTGTCGAAATTCCTTAGTTGCCTGTAAGTAAAATTTTAGAGCACGGACTAAATCCAGGTTGTGCAGTAGACGTTCCTTCTTTGAAGAAGGATTTGGGCATAAAGAAGGAACAACAATCTCTTGATTGATATTCCTGTTAGTAACTACCTTAGGTAAGAACCCAGGTTTAGTACGCAGGACTACCTTATCCGAATGAAAAATCAAATAAGGAGAATCACAATGTAAGGCTGATAATTCAGAGACTCTTCGAGCCGAGGAAATAGCCATTAAAAATAGAACTTTCCAAGATAACAACTTTATATCAATGGAATGAAGGGGTTCAAACGGAACGCCCTGTAAAACATTAAGAACAAGGTTTAAACTCCATGGTGGAGCAACAGTTTTAAACACAGGCTTAATCCTGGTCAAAGCCTGACAAAAAGCCTGGACGTCAGGAACTTCTGACAGACGTTTGTGTAACAGAATGGACAGAGCTGAGATCTGTCCCTTTAATGAACTAGCAGATAAACCCTTTTCTAAACCTTCTTGTAGAAAAGACAATATCCTAGGAATCCTAACCTTACTCCAAGAGTAACCTTTGGATTCACACCAATATAGGTATTTACGCCATATCTTATGGTAAATCTTTCTGGTAACAGGTTTCCTAGCCTGTATTAAGGTATCAATAACTGACTCAGAAAACCCACGTCTTGATAAAATCAAGCGTTCAATTTCCAAGCAGTCAGCTTCAGAGAAGTTAGATTTTGATGTTTGAAGGGACCCTGTATCAGAAGGTCCTGCTTCAGAGGTAGAGACCAAGGTGGACAGGATGACATGTCCACCAGGTCTGCATACCAAGTCCTGCGTGGCCACGCAGGTGCTATTAGAATCACTGATGCTCTCTCTTGTTTGATTCTGGCAATCAATCGAGGAAGCAACGGGAAGGGTGGAAACACGTAAGCCATCCTGAAGTCCCAAGGTGCTGTCAGAGCATCTATCAGAACTGCTCCTGGATCCCTGGATCTGGACCCGTAACGAGGAAGCTTGGCGTTCTGTCGAGACGCCATGAGATCTATCTCTGGTTTGCCCCAACGTCGCAGTATTTGGGCAAAGACCTCCGGATGAAGTTCCCACTCCCCCGGATGAAAAGTCTGACGACTTAAGAAATCCGCCTCCCAGTTCTCCACTCCCGGGATGTGGATTGCTGACAGGTGGCAAGAGTGAGACTCTGCCCAGAGAATTATCTTTGATACTTCCATCATAGCTAGGGAGCTTCTTGTCCCTCCCTGATGGTTGATGTAAGCAACAGTCGTGATGTTGTCCGACTGAAACCTGATGAACCCCCGAGTTGTCAACTGGGGCCAAGCCAGGAGGGCATTGAGAACTGCTCTCAATTCCAGAATGTTTATTGGCAGGAGACTCTCCTCCTGACTCCATTGTCCCTGAGCCTTCAGAGAATTCCAGACGGCACCCCAACCTAGAAGGCTGGCGTCTGTTGTTACAATTGTCCAGTCTGGTCTGCTGAACGGCATCCCCCTGGACAGATGTTGCCGAGAAAGCCACCATAGAAGAGAATTTCTGGTCTCTTGATCCAGATTCAGAGAAGGGGATAAGTCTGAGTAATCCCCATTCCACTGACTTAGCATGCACAGTTGCAGTGGTCTGAGGTGTAAGCGTGCAAAGGGTACTATGTCCATTGCCGCTACCATTAAGCCGATTACCTCCATGCATTGAGCCACTGACGGGTGTTGAATGGAATGTAGGGTGCGGCAAGCACTTTGAAGTCTTGTTAGCCTGTCCTCTGTCAGGTAAATCTTCATTTCTACAGAATCTATAAGAGTCCCCAGGAAGGGAACTCTTGTGAGTGGAATGAGTGAACTCTTCTTTTCGTTCACCTTCCATCCATGTGACCTTAGAAATGCCAGCACTAACTCTGTATGAGACTTGGCAGTTTGAAAGCTTGAAGCTTGTATCAGAATGTCGTCTAGGTATGGAGCTACCGAGATTCCCCGCGGTCTTAGTACCGCCAGAAGAGCACCCAGAACCTTTGTGAAGATTCTTGGAGCTGTAGCCAATCCGAATGGAAGAGCCACAAACTGGTAATGCCTGTCTAGGAAGGCAAACCTTAGGTACCGATAATGATCTTTGTGAATCGGTATGTGAAGGTAAGCATCTTTTAAATCTACAGTGGTCATGTACTGACCCTCTTGGATCATAGGTAAAATTGTCCGAATAGTCTCCATCTTGAACGATGGAACTCTTAGGAATTTGTTTAGGATCTTTAAGTCCAGGATTGGTCTGAAAGTTCCCTCTTTTTTGGGAACCACAAACAGATTTGAGTAAAACCCCTGTCCCTGTTCCGATCGTGGAACTGGATGGATTACTCCCATTAACAAGAGCTCTTGTACGCAGCGTAGAAACGCCTCTTTCTTTGTCTGGATTGTTGACAATCTTGACAGATGACATCTCTCTCTTGGAGGAGAGTATTTGAAGTCCAGAAGGTATCCCTGAGATATTATCTCTAGCGCCCAGGGATCCTGGACATCTCTTGCCCAAGCCTGGGCGAAGAGAGAAAGTCTGCCCCCCACTAGATCCGATCCCGGATCGGGGGCCCTCAATTCATGCTGTTTTAGGGGCAGCAGCAGGTTTCCTGGCCTGCTTGCCCTTGTTCCAGGACTGGTTAGGTTTCCAGCCTTGTCTGTAGCGAGCAACAGCTCCTTCCTGTTTTGGTGCAGAGGAAGTTGATGCTGCTCCTGCTTTGAAATTACGAAAGGAACGAAAATTAGACTGTCTAGCCTTAACTTTGGCTTTGTCCTGAGGCAGGGCATGGCCTTTACCTCCTGTAATGTCAGCGATAATCTCTTTCAACCCGGGCCCGAATAAGGTCTGCCCTTTGAAAGGTATATTAAGCAATTTAGACTTAGAAGTAACATCAGCTGACCAGGATTTTAGCCACAGCGCCCTGCGTGCCTGAATGGCGAATCCTGAATTCTTCGCCGTAAGTTTAGTAAGATGTACTACGGCCTCCGAAATGAATGAATTAGCTAGTTTAAGGACTCTAAGCCTGTCCGTAATGTCGTCCAGAGTAGCTGAACCAATGTTCTCTTCCAGAGACTCAATCCAGAATGCCGCTGCAGCCGTGATCGGCGCAATGCATGCAAGGGGTTGCAATATAAAACCTTGTTGAACAAACATTTTCTTAAGGTAACCCTCTAACTTTTTATCCATTGGATCTGAAAAAGCACAGCTATCCTCCACCGGGATAGTGGTACGCTTAGCTAAGGTAGAAACTGCTCCCTCCACCTTAGGGACCGTTTGCCATAAGTCCCTTGTGGTGGCGTCTATTGGAAACATTTTTCTAAATATCGGAGGGGGTGAGAACGGCACACCGGGTCTATCCCACTCCTTAGTAACAATTTCAGTAAGTCTCTTAGGTATAGGAAAAACCTCAGTACTCGTCGGTACCGCAAAATATTTATCCAACCTACACATTTTCTCTGGTATTGCAACTGTGTTACAATCATTCAGAGCCGCTAACACCTCCCCTAGTAATACACGGAGGTTTTCCAGTTTAAATTTAAAATTTGAAATATCTGAATCCAGTCTGTTTGGATCAGAACCGTCACCCACAGAATGAAGTTCTCCGTCCTCATGTTCTGCCACCTGTGACGCAGTGTCTGACATGGCCCTAATATTATCAGCGCACTCTGTTCTCACCCCAGAGTGATCACGCTTACCTCTTAGTTCTGGTAATTTAGCCAAAACCTCAGTCATAACAGTAGCCATATCCTGTAATGTGATTTGTAATGGCCGCCCAGATGTACTCGGCGCTACAATATCACGCACCTCCCTCTGAGCGGGAGATGTAGGTACTGACACGTGAGGCGAGTTAGTCGGCATAACTCTCCCCTCGTTGTTTGGTGAAATTTGTTCAATTTGTACAGATTGACTTTTATTTAAAGTAGCATCAATACAGTTAGTACATAAATTTCTATTGGGCTCCACTTTGGCATTGCAACAAATGACACAGGTATCATCCTCTGAATCAGACATGTTTAACACACTAGCAAATAAACTTGCAACTTGGAAATACAATTCAATTAGAATAATATTAAAATGTACTGTGCCTTTAAGAAGCACAGAAGATCTATGACAGTTGAAAATTAATAAATTGAAACAGTTATAGCCTCAATCCTTGTAAACAACACAACTTTAGCAAAGGTTTAATCCCATTAGCAAAGATAACAAATTCTGAAAGCAGGAAACAAATTACAGAATAAACGTTTTTTATCTCAGTCAAACTATAATTCTCACAGCTCTGCTGAGAGAAATTACCTCCCTCAAAATAAGTTTTGAAGACCCCTGAGCTCTGTAGAGATGAACCGGATCATGCAGGGAATACAATGAGTTGCTGACTGAAATATTTGATGCATAGAAAAAGCGCCAAAAAAACGGCCCCTCCCCCTCACACACAGCAGTGAGGGAGAACAGAAACTGTCAGAAAAACAGATTAAGCAACTGCCAAGTGGAAAAATAGTGCCCAAACATTTATTCACACAGTACCTCAGCAAATGAAAACGATTTTACATTCCAGCAAAAACGTTAAACATAATCTCTAGTTATTAAACAGCTTTATGTATTTCTTACAGTGTAATTCTAGTGAAGTACCATTCCCCAGAATACTGAAGTGTAAAGTATACATACATGACATTATATCGGTATGGCAGGATTTTCTCATCAATTCCATTGTCAGAAAATAAAAACTGCTACATACCTCTATGCAGATTCATCTGCCCGCTGTCCCCTGATCTGAAGTTTACCTCACTCCTCAGATGGCCGAGAACAGCAATATGATCTTAACTACTCCGGCTAAAATCATAGCAAAACTCTGGTAGATTCTTCTTCAAACTCTGCCAGAGAGGTAATAACACACTCCGGTGCTATTTTAAAATAACAAACTTTTGATTGAAGATATAAAACTAAGTATAATCACCATAGTCCTCTCACACATCCTATCTAGTCGTTGGGTGCAAGAGAATGACTGGGAGTGACGTAGAGGGGAGGAGCTATATGCAGCTCTGCTGGGTGAATCCTCTTGCACTTCCTGTTGGGGAGGAGTAATATCCCAGAAGTAATGATGACCCGTGGACTGATCACACTTAACAGAAGAAAGATTGCACGTCTGGCACATCCACCTTTGAAAAACTGGATGGATGACAACTTTTCCCATGTAGGAGAGAGTTGCCAGTGATGGGTTTTCTGTAAGTCCTAGTGACTATTTTGCCACTACTCATGTCCAGCAGAGACAGATCCAGATAATTTATCATAGAGGGATTAGTCTCAAAAGTGAAATTTGGACCATGACCGGCAACTCTCTCCTACATGGGAGAAGTTGTCATCCAAGGCATACCCCTTTGGCAGTGGCCAAGGGGGAATTTATCCGCCTAAAAAGGAACTGCTCCAACCCCACAGATTTTGCTATACAATCAGAAGAATTGACACAAAGGTTAAGGGATAGGGGCTATCATAGGAACACCATCCTAAAAGCCAAAAAACAAACCATGACGAGACAGAGACACACCCTATTACAAAACAATTATAGTCCCAAACAACCTTTTAGAGGTCTGAAATTTATCACAAGCTACAGTGCACAATTTCCACATATAGCACAGATTATTAAAAAGCATTTCTCGGTCTTGTCAGCAGATGACAAGCTGATAGATGTGGTCAAAAATTGAGTCAGGTATAGCTGAGTACCTTATTATCCCCAACCCAGTTAAAGCCAGAACAGTCCAGTGTAGGGAAAAGCAGTTGGTTAGAAAGTACAGGCATTTATGGGTGTGGCCACAATAAATGCAAACCATGCAAATATCTGGATAGAACAAAGGAATTCAACTCATATGTAACAGGGGAGGTCTTTATTATAAAAACCCTGATGAATTGCCTGTCCAAACATGTAATATATATGAAAAAATGTGAACAATGTCAGATACAATAAATAGGTCTCACCTCACGAGATATAAAATCTAGGATGAGGGAACATTTATCTACCTTAGGCAGAGGAAAGTCAACCACCCTCCTGGTCAAACATTTTTCAGAGGCTCATAATGGCAATCTTAACACCATGAAATGGTGTGCCATTGAACAAATTAAAATCCCTAAGAGAGGAGGGGATGTGGATAAGCTGCTTGCCAAACGAGAAATCTTCTGGACATTTAAGTTGAAAACTAGGTATCCAGAAGGTTTAAATTTGAGATACGACATTATACATTTTGGGGAATAAACAAGTATATTTACAATGGCACTATTTACTTTAAAAAGCCTTAAAAAGTGGTAACGTACTTGAAGCATAGTGTCAACTATGTGCTAAAAACTTTTAATAACAGTTGTGTTGGCATATTCATATGTGGCCATATATTAATAGTTAATACAATGAGTCAACAGTGACAGTTCTGTGAGAACCACTCACTTAGTCATATATACCCCATGTAGACGGTTACAAAGTTAATTTTGTTTCACTTTGTTTCTTATTATCATTATGCTTGCTGTTTAATTCACGTTGATTGCATAGTAAAACCATGTCAGGCAACCTTAACATATTACTTTGGGTAATTGTATGGCCTATGGTAAATTTAACTAGCACTAGGAATCATGTAACCAACATATTTCAGAGTAAAACATATATTTAACATAAAGAAGTCTAGCCATAGTATAACAGGTGTTAGACGCGCTAAACTTTTAACCAATCAATCGCCTAGATTTAGACTTCTGCATTAGCCATCAAAAGCAGCGTTAAGGGGTCCTAACGCTGCTTTTGGCCGCCCGCTGGTATTTAGAGTCAGGCAGGAAAGGGTCTAACGCTCATTTTCAAGCCGCGACTTTTCCATACCGCAGATCCCCTTACGCCAATTGCGTATCCTATCTTTTCAATGGGATCTTTCTAACGCCGGTATTTAGAGTCTTGGCTGAAGTGAGCGGTAGACCCAAAAAAGTAAGTAGTTAAGAGCTTTATGGGTTAACGCTGGTTTATAAAGCTCTTAACTACAGTGCTCTAAAGTACACTAACACCCATAAACTACCTATGTACCCCTAAACCGAGGTCCCCCCACATCGCCGCCACTCTAATAAATATTTTTAACCCCTAATCTGCCGACCGCACATTGCCGCCACTTACATTATCCCTATGAACCCCTAATCTGCTGCCCCTAACATCGCCGACACCTACATAATATTTAATAACCCCTAATCTGCCCCCCCCCAACTTCGCCACTACCTTACCTACACTTATTAACCCCTAATCTGCCGACCGGACCTCGCCGCTACTATAATAAATGTATTAACCCCTAAACCGCCGCACTCCCGCCTCGCAAACCCTATAATAAATAGTATTAACCCCTAACCTGCCCTCCCTAACATCGCCGCCACCTAACTTCAAGTATTAACCCCTAATCTGCCGACCGGACCTCGCCGCTACTCTAATAAACGTATTAACCCCTAAAGCTGTCTAACCCTAACCCTAACACCCCCCTAAATTAAATATAATTTTAATCTAATGAAATAAATTAAATCTTATTAACTAAAGTATTCCTATTTAAAACTAAATACTTACCTGTAAAATAAACCCTAATATATCTACAATATAACAAATAATTATATTGTAGCTATTTTAGGATTTATATTTATTTCACAGGCAACTTTGTATTTATTTTAACTAGGTACAATAGCTATTAAATAGTTAATAACTATTTAATAGCTACCTAGTTAAAATAATTACAAAATTACCTGTAAAATAAATCCTAACCTAAGTTACAATTAAACCTAACACTACACTATCAATACATTAATTAAATAAATTACCTACAATTACATACAATTAAATAAACTAAATTACAAAAAACATAATTTATGCTTACCTGATAAATTTATTTCTCTTGTAGTGTAGTCAGTCCACGGGTCATCCATTACTTATGGAATATATCTCTTCCTAACAGGAAGCTGCAAGAGGATCACCCAAGCAGAGCTGCTATATAGCTCCTCCCCTCACATGTCATATTCAGTCATTCGACCAAAGCAGACGAGAAAGGAGAAACCATAGGGTGCAGTGGTGACTGGAGTTTAATTAAAATTTAGATCTGCCTTAAAGACAGGGCGGGCCGTGGACTGAACACACTACAGGAGAAAGGAATTTATCAGGTAAGCATAAATTATGTTTTCTCTTGTTAAGTGTAGTCAGTCCACGGGTCATCCATTACTTATGGAATACCAATACCAAAGCTAAAGTACACGGATGAAGGGAGGGACAAGGCAGGAACATTAAACAGAAGGAACCACTGCCTGAAGTACCTTTCTCCCAAAAATAGCCTCCGAAGAAGCAAAAGTGTCAAATTTGTAAAATTTTGAAAAGGTGTGAAGTGAAGACCAAGTCGCAGCCTTGCAAATCTGTTCAACAGAGGCCTCATTTTTAAAGGCCCAGGTGGAAGCCACAGCTCTAGTAGAATGAGCTGTAATCCTTTCAGGAGGCTGCTGTCCAGCAGTCTCATAGGCTAAACGTATTATGCTACGAAGCCAAAAAGAGAGAGAGGTAGCCGAAGCCTTTTGACCTCTTCTCTGTCCAGAGTAAACGACAAACAGGGAAGAAGTTTGACGAAAATCTTTAGTTGCCTGCAAATAGAACTTCAGGGCACGGACTACGTCCAGATTATGCAAAAGTCGTTCCTTCTTTGAAGAAGGGTTAGGACACAGTGATGGAACAACAATCTCTTGATTGATATTCCTGTTAGTAACTACCTTAGGTAAGAACCCAGGTTTAGTACGCAGAACTACCTTGTCTGAATGAAAAATCAGATAAGGAGAATCACAATGTAAGGCAGATAACTCAGAGACTCTTCGAGCCGAGGAAATAGCCATCAAAAACAAAACCTTCCAGGATAACAGCTTGATATCAATGGAATGAAGGGGTTCAAATGGAACGCCTTGAAGAACATTAAGAACTAAGTTTAAGCTCCATGGCGGAGCAACAGTCTTAAACACAGGCTTAATCCTAGTTAAAGCCTGACAAAAAGCCTGAACGTCTGGAACTTCAGCCAGACGTTTGTGTAGAAGAATAGACAGAGCAGAAATCTGTCCCTTTAACGAACTAGCAGATAAGCCCTTTTCTAAACCCTCTTGTAGAAAGGACAATATCCTAGGAATCCTAACCTTACTCCATGAGTAACTCTTGGATTCGCACCAATATAAATATTTACGCCATATCTTATGGTAAATTTTGCTGGTAACAGGCTTCCTAGCCTGTATTAAGGTATCAATAACCGACTCCGAGAAGCCACGCTTTGATAGAATCAAGCGTTCAATCTCCATGCAGTCAGCCTCAGAGAAATTAGATTTGGATGGTTGAAAGGACCCTGAATTAGAAGGTCCTGTCTCAGAGGCAGAGATCACGGTGGACAGGACGACATGTCCACTAGGTCTGCATACCAGGTCCTGCGTGGCCACGCAGGTGCTATCAGAATCACCGAAGCTCTCTCCTGTTTGATCTTGGCAATCAAACGAGGAAGCATCGGGAATGGTGGAAACACATAAGCCATGTTGAAGACTGTCAGAGCATCTATCAGCACCGCTCCCGGGTCCCTGGACCTGGATCCGTAACAAGGAAGCTTGGCCTTCTGACGAGACGTCATGAGATCCAGATCTGGTTTGCCCCAACGATGAATCAGTTGAGCAAAGACCTCCGGATGAAGTTCCCACTCCCCCGGATGAAAAGTCTGGCGACTTAGAAAATCCGCCTCCCAGTTCTCCACGCCTGGGATGTAAATCGCTGACAGGTGGCAAGAGTGAGACTCTGCCCAGCGAATTATCTTTGAGACTTCCAACATCGCTAGGGAACTTCTGGTTCCCCCTTGATGGTTGATGTAAGCCACAGTCGTGATGTTGTCCGACTGAAATCTGATGAACCTCAGAGTTGCTAACTGAGGCCAAGCTAGGAGAGCATTGAATATTGCTCTTAATTCCAGAATATTTATTGGGAGGAGTTTCTCCTCCTGAGTCCATAATCCCTGAGCTTTCAGGGAGTTCCAGACTGCGCCCCAGCCTAGAAGGCTGGCGTCTGTTGTTACAATTGTCCAATCTGGCCTGCGAAAGGTCATCCCCTTGGACAGATGTGGCCGAGAAAGCCACCATAGAAGAGAATCTCTGGTCTTTTGATCCAGATTTAGTAGGGGGGACAAATCTGAGTAATCCCCGTTCCACTGACTTAGCATGCACAATTGCAGCGGTCTGAGATGCAGGCGCGCAAATGGTACTATGTCCATTGCCGCTACCATTAAGCCGATTACTTCCATGCACTGAGCTACTGATGGGTGTGGAATGGAATGAAGGACACGGCAAGCATTTAGAAGTTTTAATAACCTGGCCTCTGTCAGGTAAATTTTCATCTCTACAGAATCTATAAGAGTCCCTAGAAAGGGAACTCTTGTAAGTGGTAATAGAGAACTCTTTTCCACGTTCACCTTCCACCCATGCGACCTCAGAAATGCCAGAACTATCTCTGTATGAGACTTGGCAGTTTGAAAACTTGACGCTTGTATCAGAATGTCATCTAGGTACGGAGTCACCGCTATGCCTCGCGGTCTTAGTACCGCCAGAAGTGAGCCCAGAACTTTTGTAAAGATTCTTGGAGCCGTAGCTAATCCGAAGGGAAGAGCTACAAACTGGTAATGCCTGTCTAGGAAAGCAAATCTTAGGTACCGATAATGATCCTTGTGAATCGGTATGTGAAGGTAGGCATCCTTTAAGTCCACTGTGGTCATGTACTGACCCTCTTGGATCATGGGAAGGATGGTTCGAATAGTTTCCATTTTGAATGATGGAACTCTAAGAAATTTGTTTAGGATTTTTAAGTCCAAAATTGGTCTGAAGGTTCCCTCTTTCTTGGGAACCACAAATAGATTTGAATAGAATCCCTGCCCGTGTTCCGTCCGCGGAACTGGGTGGATCACCCCCATTAGTAAGAGGTCTTGTACACAGCGTAGAAACGCCTCTTTCTTTATTTGGTTTGCTGATAACCTTGAAAGATGAAATCTCCCTCGTGGAGGAGAAGTTTTGAAGTCCAGGAGATATCCCTGAGATATGATCTCCAACGCCCAGGGATCCTGGACATCTCTTGCCCAAGCCTGGGCGAAGAGAGAAAGTCTGCCCCCCACTAGATCCGTTTCCGGATAGGGGGGCCCTCTCTTCATGCTGTCTTGGGGGCAGCAGCAGGTTTCTTGGCCTGCTTGCCCTTGTTCCAGGACTGGTTAACTTTCCAGCCCTGCCTGTAACGAGCAACAGCTCCTTCCTGTTTTGGAGCGGAGGAAGTTGATGCTGCTCCTGCCTTGAAGTTACGAAAGGCACGAAAATTAGACTGTTTGGCCTTTGATTTGGCCCTGTCCTGAGGTAGAGCATGGCCCTTACCTCCCGTAATGTCAGCTATAATTTCTTTCAAGCCGGGCCCGAATAAGGTCTGCCCTTTGAAAGGAATATTAAGCAATTTAGATTTAGAAGTCACGTCAGCTGACCAGGATTTAAGCCATAGCGCTCTGCGTGCTTGGATGGCGAATCCGGAGTTCTTAGCCGTAAGTTTGGTTAAATGTACGACGGCATCAGAAACAAATGCATTAGCTAGCTTAAGTGCTTTAAGCTTGTTCATAATTTCATCCAATGGAGCTGTGCGAATGGCCTCTTCCAGAGACTCAAACCAGAATGCCGCCGCAGCAGTGACAGGTGCAATGCATGCAAGGGGCTGTAAGATAAAACCTTGTTGAACAAACATTTTCTTAAGGTAACCCTCTAATTTCTTATCCATTGGATCTGAAAAGGCACAACTATCCTCCACCGGGATAGTGGTACGCTTAGCTAAAGTAGAAACTGCTCCCTCCACCTTAGGGACCGTCTGCCATAAGTCTCGTGTGGTGGCGTCTATAGGAAACATTTTCCTAAATATGGGAGGAGGGGAAAAAGGCACACCAGGTCTATCCCACTCCTTGCTAATAATCTCTGTAAGCCTTTTAGGTATAGGAAACACGTCAGTACACACCGGTACCGCATAGTATCTATCCAACCTACATAATTTTTCTGGAATTGCAACCGTGTTACAATCATTCAGAGCCGCTAATACCTCCCCTAGCAATAAGCGGAGGTTCTCAAGCTTAAATTTAAAATTAGAAATCTCTGAATCCAGTCTCCCTGGATCAGATCCGTCACCCACAGAATGAAGCTCTCCGTCTTCACGTTCTGCAAACTGTGACGCAGTATCTGACATGGCTCTCACCTCATCCGCGCGCTCTGTCCTTAACCCAGAGCTATCGCGTTTGCCTCTTAATTCTGGCAATTTAGATAATACTTCTGTCATAACAGTAGCCATGTCTTGCAAAGTGATTTGTAAGGGCCTCCCTGATGTACTTGGCGCCACAAAATCACGCACCTCCTGAGCGGGAGGCGAAGGTACTGACACGTGAGGAGAGTTAGTCGGCATAACTTCCCCCTCGTTGTCTGGTGATAATTTCTTTACATGTAAAGATTGACTTTTATTTAAAGTAGCATCAATGCAATTAGTACACAAATTTCTATTGGGCTCCACATTGGCCTTTAAACATAGTGAACAAAGAGATTCATCTGTGTCAGACATGTTTAAACAGACTAGCAATGAGACTAGCAAGCTTGGAAATACTTTTCTAAATAAATTTACAAGCAATATAAAAAACGCTACTGTGCCTTTAAGAAGCACAAAAAGCTGTCACAGTTGAAATAACAATGAACCAAAATAGTTATAGCAACCAATTTTTCACAGTAAATGTATTAAGTTAGCAAAGGATTGCACCCACCAGCAAATGAATGATTAACCCCTTAATACCCAAAAACGGATAACAATTTAATAATTAACGTTTTTCTCACAGTCAAAACACACTGTCACAGGTCTGCTGTGACTGATTACCTCCCTCAAAATGAATTTTGAAGACCCCTGAGCTCTCTAGAGACGATCTGGATCATGGAGGATGAAGTACACAGATTGTGACTGAATTTTTACTGCGCAAAAAAGCGCTAAAATAGGCCCCTCCCACTCATATTACAACAGTGGGGAAGCTCAGAAAACTGTTTCTATGCAGAAAACAAAGATGGCCATGTGGTAAAAATCATGCCCCAATAAGTTTTATCACCAAGTACCTCACAAAAAACGATTAACATGCCAGTAAACGTTTTAAACATACATTTGAAAAGTTATGAATTGTTATTAATAAGCCTGCTACCAGTCGCTTTTACTGCAGTTAAGGTTCATACATTATTTCAGTATTAACAGTATTTTCAGAGTCAATTCCATTCCTTAGAAAAATACATTCAGTGTACACACACTCATCAGCCTAATACCAGTCGCTATCACTGCATTTAAGGCTGAACTTACTTTACATTGGTATCAGCAGTATTTTCTCAGTCAATTCCATTCCTCAGAAAAATAATTACTGCACATACCTCATTTGCAGGGGGGCCCTGCATGCTATTCCCCTTCTCTGAAGTTACCTCACTCCTCAGATGAGAACAGCCAGTGGATCTTAGTTACGTCTGCTAAGATCATAGAAAGATTCTTCTTCTAATGCTGCCTGAGAATAAACAGCACACTCCGGTGCCATTTAAAATAACAAACTTTTGATTGTAGAAATAAACTAAGTTAAAAAACACCACAGACCTCTCACAGCGACCTATCTTTAGTTAGGCTGCAAGAGAATGACTGAATATGACATGTGAGGGGAGGAGCTATATAGCAGCTCTGCTTGGGTGATCCTCTTGCAGCTTCCTGTTAGGAAGAGATATATTCCATAAGTAATGGATGACCCGTGGACTGACTACACTTAACAAGAGAAAAAACAACACTAAATTACAAAAAATAAAAAAAGATTACAAGAATATTAGGCTAATTACACCTACTCTAAGCCCCCTAATAAAATAAAAAAGCCCCCCAAAATAATAAAGGTCCCTACCCTATTCTAAATTAAAAAGTAACCAGCTCTTTTACCAGCCCTTAAAAGGGCTTTTTGCGGGGCATGCCCCAAAGTAATCAGCTCTTTTGCCTGTAAAAAAAATACAACCCCCCCCAACATTAAAACCCACCACCCACATACCCCTACTCTAACCCAAACCCCCATTAAATAAACCTAACACTACCACCCTGAAGATCTCCCTACCTTGAGTCATCTTCACCCAGCCGGGCCGAAGTCTTCATCCTATCTGGGCAGAAGAGGACATCCAGACCGGCAGAAGTCTTCATCCTATCTGGGCAGAAGAGGACATTCGGACTGGCAGACATCTTCATCCAAGCGGCATCTTCTATCTTCATCCATCCGGAGCAGAGCCATCTTCTTCCAGCCGACGCGGATCCATCCTCTTCAACTGATGCTTACTCGCCGAATGAAGGTTCCTTTAAATTATGTCATCAGATTGAGCTCGTATTCTATTGGCTGTTCCGATCAGCCAATAGAATGCAAGCTCAATCTGATTGGCTGATTGGATCAGTCAATCGGATTGAACTTGAATCTGATTGGCTGATTCAATCAGCCAATAAGATTTTTCCTACCTTAATTCCGATTGGCTGATAGAATCCTATCAGCCAATCGGAATTCGAGGGACGCCATCTTGGATGACGTCATTTAAACCTTCATTCGGCGAATAGGCGTCGGTTGAAGAGGATGGATCCGCGTCGGCTGGAAGAAGATGGCTCCGCTTCCCAGTTATCCATTCCTGGAATGTGGATGTCAGATAGACAGCAATTGTGAGCTTCCGACCACTGAATAATCCGAGCCACCTCCTTCATGGCAAGGAACTACGAGTTCCTCCCAGGTGGTTGATGTAAGCCACTGAGGGTATGTTGTCTGACTGGACCCTGATAAACCAGGCCAAGGTCAGCTGAGGACACGCCATCAGAGCATAGAAAATCACTCTGAATTACAAGATGTTTAAGAAGAGAGCAGACTTCTCCCAAGTCAATAGTCCCTGCGCCTTAACAAGTCCCAGACTGCTCCCCAGCCCAGCAGGCTGATGTCCGAGGTCACAATCATCCAGGAATATCTCTATAAGCATGCTCAGACGTTCCGGAGAAAAACACTGCAGAAGAGAGACTCCTTATGATTGATCTAGATCTGTCCTCTGAGACAGAACCACATGGTCCCCACTTCATTGACGGAGCATGCATAACTGCAGAGCTCTCAAATGGAAACGAGCAAAGGTAATGATGTCTATGGAGGCAACCATCAGACCAATTACCTCCATACAGTGAGCCACTGATGGCCAAACAGTAGACTGGAGAGAGAGGCAACAGGAAAGAATTTCAAAGTTTCTGACCTCCGACAGAAATCCTTCATCGAAAAAGAATCTAAAATGGTCCCTAAGAAAACCACCCTTGTAGCTGGAACAAGGGAACTCTTTTCCAAATTCACTTCCATCTGTGGAACGTAGAAAAGACAACAAGGTCTCTGTGAGAGAGTTAGCTTCTTGGACTACTGCCTGTTGTCCAGGAAGGGCACCACAACAATTCCCCGAAACTAGAGAGCCCCCATTGAGAGCCGTGGTAAGGTCATAGGGAAGAGCCACAAACTGAAACTGTTTGGCAGAAATTAAAAAACTCAGGAATTTGAAATATGCATCTTCCAGGTCTATGGTCATACAGCTGACCTTCTTAAACCAAAGGAAGAAAAGAACCACTGTATTCCCTGGATTCTTCTTGATGAGACACACTAGGTCTAACATAGGATGAACAAGTCCCTCTTCTTTGAGAATCATGAACAGAAATGAATAGAATCCTAGACCCTGTTCACAAACAGGACCTGGAACTATCACTCACTCAAGAAAGGTCCTAAACGTACTTCAAAATGCCTCACTGTTATCTGGCCTGCAGATAAAATTTAGAGGTGGAACCCGTCACTGAAAGAAAGGACCGAAGCCTATGAAAAATCCTGAGATACTAAGTCCGCAGCCTATCTGGGACATCTCGTATCTATGTTTGAAGACAGATAGAGAGATCAACCCTTCAATTGGGCTGATCCTGGATTAAGGGCAAAACTCCTTTAGGACTATTCATCTTGTCTTGGGGTAGAAAAAACCCTTTTCAACCTTTATATCAGAAATATTCCAGTCAGATCAGGACCAAACCAGGTCTTACCCTTGCAAGGCAGCGCCACAAACTTGGACTCAGAGAAAAATTCCACTGGGCTAGAATATAGACCCAACACCCCGCGGGCTAGCACAGCGAAGCCAGATATCTTAGCTCCCGGCTAAAAATTCTGCATGATAGCATCAGAATAAAAGAGTCCAGCGTAGAAAAACCTTACTCTTAAGACAACGTGCGCCACAATATTTAATCAAGACAGAGACAGAAAAATCTTTGTAAGGACAGAGGAAGGGGAAAAAAGTGAATCCCTAACTTATTCCATGTCCGTGAAGCATCTCCTAGCACGTACAAAAAAACACTTTCACAAAGGAAGTAACCTCAATCAACTATTTAAGTCGACTAAGAGTTCTTTGAGTTGACAATAGACGTGTTGGAGTCGCTCCAGTAGCTAAAAAAACATACATCTTAAGGTAGCCCCTTCAGCATCAGATGAAGGAATTATACTGTCCAAATCTGAGATTTTACCCTCAGACGCTACCAACATATACTCCTCATCAGACTTATGAGGAAGGACAACCGGTGTAGCCGTAGGTGGAACAGAAACCTTACTATCTGAATCTCATATTCCTCTTGCTATTTCCATTAGCATAGGGAAGGCAAATAATTCCGCAGAGATCGCAGAAGTTACCTGAGCAAAAATAAATCTGCAAGCAAACAAGCTCCTCTAGGTGACTGAGAGGAAAACGCAGAGAACTGTATGTGACGCCATAAGGCTAGGGACATGTAAGGAGAAACTGTGGCATTGCCTAACAGTATCATACTGAGAGACAAAATATGAGTCAATATTTGATATAATATGGGAGCAGAGCACAAAAAATTAAAATTATGCTGGCACTGTAAATGTACTAGTAATCAACCCAAAAACATGACAGACTAGCTCAGACCTAAACCAAAACTAATAAGGCCTATAAGCAAGCAATAAAACATAGAGCAAAACTTATCTACCAATATATAGATCATTCACTGTGATATTTGGTATATATTTATTAAAAACTTGCTCAATAAAATGTGCCTTTCACTGTAAGGATAAAACATTGCACTGAGAAAACAGAAACGATTTCCTTTAGAAATGTTCTTTGTAATAAAGGCAATGGTTAATTTTGTTCAACCATACAAACTGAGCCCGCCTCGATGAACAGCCTGTATCGCCTCTCCATTCTGAGATAGATAAGGAAGGAGGAAAATGGTGCCGCTCCGATCTCCATTAGGAGAAGGAGGGGGAGTCACAAAAGCAAGAGGCCCAATGTCGGAGTCCTTTTACAATAACGGAGCGCTTCTACGTTCAGAAAGGCATTCGATATACATTGAAAGTGTAACTCAAAAAGTAAATAAAAAACAGAGTCTAAGTCCCTTTCTCACAAAGAACTTCTGACCGAATCTGTCTTAATATTGCTCCCAGAGCATTACTCCTTTCTGCGGAAGAAGACATTTTAAGGGACAGCCCAAACTGATTAAAGAACTGCTCTGCCGTTCCAATCTCTCAGAGATATGACAAAAGAGTATACGAGGACTATACAAGAGTATACAAGGACTAGTTAAGTAGACAAACACACAGGTTAACCCCTTGAAGATCTAACCATTATCAATGTCTCTCTCACATACAATATAAAGTGCCTGCACCCTGCCCTTAAAGATATCCTTACTAAGGATATACTATGTCCCAAAGATTTGCAGAATCTGATAAAGTGCCACATCTCCACCCTAGAAGACAGAAAGACACTTACCTGCATCTAGCCGTCCGGCAGAGGACAGCTTACCCGGCGTGAGAGGAAGCCACTCCTCACACAGGCCTGTAGAAAAATAAAGAACAGAGTAAACCTACTCTGTCTTATTATACAAGGGCAGGAGAGTGCTAGGAAAACACAGCAAGGCCCACCTTACAAGTTCCTAACTGCTTTAAAGCCACCACTGCCCTACTGAAGAGACTGACGTGGAGTACAGCTATACCCAAATTTGAGAAGGAAAGATCAGAGTAAAACTACTCCGGCTTTCAACTAGTTAAAATCTTGCTTGAAGTAGAGAAATTCAAATTTCTTCAGACACCAAAAACTTCCCCTTCTTGCACTGCAAATAGAATGACTGGGGTTTGTGTGAAGGGAAGTGATACTTAACAGTTTGTCTGTGGTGCTCTTTGCCTCCTCCTGCTGGCCAATAGTGATATTCCCAACAGTAATCGATGATGCCGTGGACTCACCATATCTTAGGAAAGAAATGTTTTATATATATATATATATATATATATATATATATATACAGGGAGTGCAGAATTATTAGGCAAATTAGTATTTTGACCACATCATCCTCTTTATGCATGTTGTCTTACTCCAAGCTGTATAGGCTCGAAAGCCTACTACCAATTAAGCATATTAGGTGATGTGCATCTCTGTAATGAGAAGGGGTGTGGTCTAATGACATCAACACCCTATATCAGGTGTGCATAATTATTAGGCAACTTCCTTTCCTTTGGCAAAATGGGTCAAAAGAAGGACTTGACAGGCTCAGAAAAGTCAAAAATAGTGAGATATCTTGCAGAGGGATGCAGCACTCTTAAAAATTGCAAAGCTTCTGAAGCGTGATCATCGAACAATCAAGTGTTTCATTCAAAATAGTCAACAGGGTCGCAAGAAGCGTGTGGAAAAACCAAGGCGCAAAATAACTGCCCATGAACTGAGAAAAGTCAAGCGTGCAGCTGCCAAGATGCCACTTGCCACCAGTTTGGCCATATTTCAGAGCTGCAACATCACTGGAGTGCCCAAAAGCACAAGGTGTGCAATACTCAGAGACATGGCCAAGGTAAGAAAGGCTGAAAGACGACCACCACTGAATAAGACACACAAGCTGAAACGTCAAGACTGGGCCAAGAAATATCTCAAGACTGATTTTTCTAAGGTTTTATGGACTGATGATATGAGAGTGGGTCTTGATGGGCCAGATGGATGGGCCCGTGGCTGGATTGGTAAAGGGCAGAGAGCTCCAGTCCGACTCAGACGCCAGCAAGGTGGAGGTGGAGTACTGGTTTGGGCTGGTATCATCAAAGATGAGCTTGTGGGGCCTTTTCGGGTTGAGGATGGAGTCAAGCTCAACTCCCAGTCCTACTGCCAGTTTCTGGAAGACACCTTCTTCAAGCAGTGGTACAGGAAGAAGTCTGCATCCTTCAAGAAAAACATGATTTTCATGCAGGACAATGCTCCATCACACACGTCCAAGTACTCCACAGCGTGGCTGGCAAGAAAGGGTATAAAAGAAGAAAATCTAATGACATGGCCTCCTTGTTCACCTGATCTGAACCCCATTGAGAACCTGTGGTCCATCATCAAATGTGAGATTTACAAGGAGGGAAAACAGTACACCTCTCTGAACAGTGTCTGGGAGGCTGTGGTTGCTGCTGCACGCAATGTTGATGGTGAAAAGATCAAAACACTGACAGAATCCATGGATGGCAGGCTTTTGAATATCCTTGCAAAGAAAGGTGGCTATATTGGTCACTGATTTGTTTTTGTTTTGTTTTTGAATGTCAGAAATGTATATTTGTGAATGTTGAGATGTTATATTGGTTTCACTGGTAAAAATAAATAATTGAAATGGGTATATATTTGTTTTTTAAGTTGCCTAATAATTATGCACAGTAATAGTCACCTGCACACACAGATATCCCCCTAAAATAGCTATAACTAAAAACAAACTAAAAACTACTTCCAAAACTATTCAGCTTTGATATTAATGAGTTTTTTGGGTTCATTGAGAACATGGTTGTTGTTCAATAATAAAATTAATCCTCAAAAATACAACTTGCCTAATAATTCTGCACTCCCTGTATATATATATATATATATATGTATATATATATATATATATATATATATATATATATATATATATATATATATATAAACATAGAAATAGCTATTTAAAGGGACAGTCCAAAATAAACTTTCATGATTCAGATAGGGCATGTAATTTTAAACAATTTTCCAATTTACTTTTATCACCAATTTTGGTTTGTTCTCTTGGTATTCTTAGTTGAAAGCTTAACCTAGGAGGTTCATATGCTAATTTCTTAGACCTTGAAGGCCACCTCTTTTCAGAATGCATTTTAACAGTTTTTCACCACTAGAGGGTGTTAGTTCATTTGTTTCATATAGATAACACTGTGCTCATGCATGTGCAGTTATCTGGGAGCCAGCACTGATTGGCTAAACTGCAAGTCTGTCAAAAGAACTGAAATAAAGGGGCAGTATGCAGAGGCTTAGATGCAAGATAATTACAGAGGTAAAACGTATATAAATATAACTGTGTTGGTTATGCAAAACTGGGGAATCGTTAATAAAGGGATTATCTATCTTTTAAAACAATAAAAATTCTGGTGTAGACTGTCCCTTTAAAAATAAAAAACAGTTTCTTCTATGTGAAGAACAAGTTCTGGAACTCAGATGCAGAAAATAGCTAATAAGCACAAAATATCCAAGGCAAAGGTATCCAAAAAGGGTTAGGACAAAAATCGGAATCAGACAAGCCAAAGGTCAGGGCAGGCGACAATTAGAGAAGTCAAGAGTAAGCAAAGTCAAAGAACCAGCAAAGCAGGATTACACAGGAAACGAACGCCAGAAGTTCTGAAGCAGAAAGCAAAAAACCCAGCAATGACTGGCAGGCGTGCTCTGCTTATATAGGGGTTGCTGAATCACATAATCTGGTCTCACCTGTAGGAGGGAGTTACCTGAAGTCAATATATGTGGGGGTAGGACTTGGCGCTATCTTTGTTTTCTCACTGTCCTTGCTGGCCATGCTCCCGAGCTCCACACAGCGACCGGCTCTCACACATGGCAGCCACCATCTTGGATAGACCAAGCAACCGCCACAGGTTCCCCGGCCACGGGCTAAGGTGTAGAGGCAGATGAACGGAAAGCAGAGGCAACAGACACCGCAATTGCCACTGACTGACTCAGCGCAACATGTGAGTACCGGTGTATGTGACAATAGTAAACGAGGTTGAAAAAAGACTGAAGTCCATCAAGTTCAACCTATACAAATATAATATACCTAATATACTTACAAAAAGCTCCATTTGAGCTTAAATGAATCCCATTAAAAATGTGACCCATTTAACACAAGCAATCATATCCCTGAATTCTGTTTTTAGTCAGAAATGTATCTAAACCATGTTTAAATGTTTCTAAGGTATCGACATTCACTACCTCCTTTGGTAATGAGTTCCACAATTTTATTGCTTTTACAGTGAACAAAACTTTTCAGTTGCAGGAAATTAAATTTCCTTTCCTGCAATCTTAAATTGTGTTCTCTTGTCACAAACATTTTTTTTGGAATAAAAGGGCTTCTGCCATCTTTGCATATGGGTCTTGAATATATTTATATAAAGTAATCATGTCACCTCTCAAGCACCTTTTTTTTCTAGAGAAAACAGACCCCAGTATGGCTAACCTCTTCTCATAGCTTAAATTCTCCATTCCCCTTATTAGCCTGAAATGTATTTTTTAGAGATCAGTTCCCAGAACTGCACTCCATACTCTGTGAGGTCTTACCAGGGATTTACTGTATATAAATGACAGAATTATGCTTTCCTCCCTTGCATCAATACCTCTTTTAATACATGCTAGTATCTTAGCCTTAGAAGCCGCTGCCCTGCATTGTGCACCCATCTTTAGCTTGTTATCTATTACTACTCCCAAATCCCTTTCCTCCTCTGTTTGGCTAAGTCTAGACCCATTTACATTATAGATTGCCTGCTTATTTTTACTTCCAAAATAAAGAACCTTGCATTTTCCAGTATTAATCTAATTTTCCATTTACTTTTCCATTCTTCTAATTTTTGCAGATCCCCTTGTAACACAAGTTCTGCTCTGACCCAATGACCTTACACAACTCTGTATCATCTGCAAAAATAGAAATGTTGCTATTTAACCCTTGCTCCAAGTCATTAATAAAAAATAAAAAAAAGGAACAGGACCCAGTAATTATCCCTGGGGGACTCCACTGATTACCATTGTCCAATCTGAGTATGATTAATTGACTACTGCTCATTGCTCCCTGTCTCTTATCCAGTTATTTATTCATAAGCTTACATTTTCAACTATCCCCAGTCCCTTAATTTTGTACATTAATTTCTCATGTGGCACTGTATCAAACACCTTTGCAAAATCCAAGTACATCACATCAACTATTTTTACTTACTTCCTTGTAGAATTAATTAATTAATTAGATTATTTTGACATGATCTATTTCTAATAAAACCATGCTGATTTGAACTCATATATTATAGCGCTGCGGAATCTGTTGGCGCTCTACAAATAACCGATAATAATAATGATAAAAATCATGTTTACACCAAAAAAGCATGTTGGGTTAGCGCACAAGCAATAAGTGTTAGTTTTTTCCCAATTTGCCCTCTTTATTTAAATTGGGAGAAAAAGTTTGCGCAGTCGTGATATCCAAAGTCCTGAAGTTAGTGTGCGTCGGCTTTATCTTGCATGCAAACATTTTACAATTTACTTCTGCCAGGGGTTGTAAGCAAGTGAATGCGCTAAATAGCACACTACTTATAATCTTGCCTATAATCAGTGTAATGCAATTAGTATGAATGGCTATTGGTTCATATGTTATCACATGACAGGTCTCTCCTCCATATCTGAACCTTCCCATGCACTACACTCAAATTCAGCAGATTACATTCAGATTAGTATGACAAGTTTATTTAGCGCACCATACCACAAATAACATACGGCTAGATTACGAGTTTTGCATTATGAGTGAAAAAGCAGCGTTATGGCTCTTTTTCACTACCGCTGGTATTACGAGTCTTGTAGGTATAGCTGTATCGCACACCTTTTTAATGCAACGTAACTACCGCACCGTTCAAAAAGTCCTTTTTCAATGGGACTTCCACAGCACCGGTATTATGAGTGTGCCTGTCCTGCCAAAAAGTGAGCGGTACAGCCCATAACACTACAAGATCTGTACCGCCACCTGAAAGTCAGTAGTTACGAGTTTTACGCTACAAAGCTGTAGCATAAAACTCATACCTAAAGTGTTACAAAGTACACTAACACCCATAAACTACCTATTAACCCCTAAACCAAGGCCCTCCCACATTGCAAACACTAAAATAAAATTATTAACCCCTAATCTGCCGCTCCGGACATCACCGCCACTATAATAAACACAATAACCCCAAACCGCAGCACTCCTGCATCGCAAACACTAGTTAAATATTATTAACCTCTAATCTGCTGCTCCCAATGTCGTTGCCACTATACTAAAGTTATTAACCCCTAAACCTAACCCTAAGTCTAACCCTAACCCTAATGTAACCCTAACACCCAATAACTTTAACATAATTAAAATAATTCCAAATAAAAATTACAATTAATACCTAAATTATTCCTAATTAAAACGAAATAAATACTTACCTGTAAAATAAACCCTAAGCTAGCTACAATATAACTAATAGTTACATTGTAGCTATCATAGGTTTTATTTTTATTTTACAGCTAAGTTTGTATTTATTTTAACTAGGTGGACTAGTTAGTAAATAGTTATTAACTATTTACTAGCTACCTAGTTAAAATAAATACAAATTTACCTGTAAAATAAAACCTAACCTGAGTTACACTAACACCTAACATTACAATAAAATTAAATAAATTAAAAAAATACATTTATCTAAATTACAAAAAATAATAAACACTAAATTACACAAAATAAAAAAAGAAATTATCAAAAATAAAAACGAATTACTCCTAAACTAATAGCCCTATCAAAATAAAAAAAGCCCCCAAAATAATAAAACCCCTAGTCTACACTAAACTGCCAATAGCCCTTAAAAGGGCCTATTGCTGGGCATTTCCCCTAAAGAAATCAGCTCTTTTACCCGTAAAAATAAAATAAAAACAAACCCCCAACAGTAAAACCCACCATCCACACAACCAACCTCCCCAAATAAAAACCTACTTTTAGGAATTGTTAGCATGAGCAGTGCCACATTGTTCTTAGCTGCCATTTTGTCTTTGGCATCCATCTTGTCTGAGTAACATTTATTATAGCAGCTATTCTGTAGTGGGAAAAGAGATATTTGTTATTAGTTTCTTAGAGCTAGTTTGGCCTTGCAGATGTTCTGGGCAAGGTGCCTGGAAGTTGCTATCTCTATAAGATGCTCATATGGCCTTGCTTTGGGCCTAGATGCATTTGTTATTATGGCTATAGAAATATTGCTTCTCAAAACTGTCTTTTACCTAATTATAATAATGAGCTTGTATTTTTCCTGACAAACACTGTGTAAAATGATGCGGTCATAACGTGTTATCTTGTTAACCCTATATGCTGTAACTGTCGTCTATAAGACATGCCTTTCATCTTTCAATAAACAGAATGTTTTTTTAGACTCATTGCTGCGTGGTCTGAAGTCTGTTCTCGTGGATATCCTGATCAAATAATATATTAATTTCCAGCTGGTACGGCGTGCCTAAGGCCCAGTCATGACTGACACTCCCCCTCTGAAAACAACATCTAACAATTCTGGTGTCAGCTCGTGGGATTTGCACTGGGTAAGTAGATGAGTGTTTTTTTACTCTACTTTTCCCTCTGTGAATCTGAACCTAAATTTATTCTTATAATAGGTGTTGGTTATATATGATAGAGGGTTAAGGGGTTCCTGCCGTAAAGAAGCAGGGTTTTTGCAGAGGTTTTCAGACCTGCCGGCAGTTGTGATAACCCCTTCTAGACAGGTTTATAGTCCTGTGCTAGTTTAGACAGGTGTACAGTCCTGTATGGTGAAGCGCACAGAAAAAAGTTAGCATGCATTTGACGGGAGGTTTAAGTCCCCCGTGCAAGTTGGCATCGATATGTTGTGGTGAGTTCGAGTCTCATCTGTGTTGAAGTTGTCCCTATACATTCCTATAGTAGAGGGGTTTTTTTTTTTACCTATTACTGGATTTGAATTACTATTTGGTGCTTTTGCTTGCTTGTTTTTATTGCTATATAATTGTGCTGTGCTTAGAAGATATTAAAGGGACATAATACTCATATGCTAAATCACTTGAAACTGATGCAGTGTAACTGTAAAAAGCTGACAGGAAAATGTCACCTGAGCATCTCTATGTAAAAAAGGAAGATATTTTACCTCACAATCTCCTCAGCTCAGCAGAGTAAGTTCTGTGTAAAAAGTTATACTCAGCTGCTCCCATCTGCAGGTAAAAAAATTAAAAAAATGAAGAAATGAACAGCAGCCAATCAGCATCAGCAGTGCTGAGGTCATGAATTCTTACTGTGATCTCATGAGATTTGACTTAACTCTCATGAGATTTCATAGTAAGCTTCCTTTACCTGATTGGTGAAATAATATGAGAGTGCACGATGCTCATCCTTTCAGTTGTCCCGGGACAGACACACTAAAATGCTGCTTAGAAATCCTTTACAATGGGAGGTGGCTTCTGAAGAACTTTTGAGGTAAACTATCTTTCTTTTTTACATAGAGATGTTCAGGTGATATTTTCTAATCAGCTTTTTACAGCTATGCTGCATCACTTTCAAGTGTTTAAACATTTGGGTATTATGGCCCTTTAAGTGAATGAGTGTTTATCATTGCTGCTGTTATTTTGCTGCTATTATTGTGTTGTGAAAATGGGGTCTGCTCATAGTAAAATATTGATAATAATGCATAGAGAACAGGTGAATGCTATTGCATTTTTAATGTCTACAAAGGGGTTAACAGTTTTGTTTCAAGGTAGGGAGCTGTGCATGCTGAAGTTTTCTCCTGCATTCAGAGAAGTTATGAGTAGAGAAAGGGGGGGCCAGTGCTGTGTAATGAGTGTTGGTCTGTCGGTTCTCACTGTGTCTTGTATGACGTGTAAAAGATTTACTCTAAACCAAAAGATCTGAGAATGTATTATTTTGTTTGAAATTTGTTTGTCCCAATCTGTGGGGAAAATGGCCATTCCTTGCAAATTCGGACACTTTCAAATACATTTTGAATTTGGTGGAAAGTTAATCTTATTGTATTCTTAAATGTCTTTGGTATGTTATGAAATATATGTTTTCCTGAATGAAAGAAAGAAAGAAAGAGACTGTTAATGTGTTTTCTGTGTCACTAAGAGTTTGATGTATGTTGAAAATGCTTTAGAATAAATGTTAGGGAGTGAATTTATGGTATGCAAACTGAACTTATGCAATCTTTGTGTTGCGATCTGTGAGACTAGCGGAAAAAAAAGAAGAAGAGAAAATATTCAAAGGGGTACAGGCAAACCGATATAAAAGATTTTAAAGAAATATTTGCAGAGCAAGAAGATGAGGTTTATTGTAAGCCAAACACTAGTATATTTAACTATGTCAGCAGTTTCAATTAAAGATATTTTTTAATTTGGGTAAAATGTCCCTTTAACTATCCTGCAGCCCACTGTGAGTGTGTTTTTTTTATGCTGGCTGTGTTTGCTTAGGCTATTCAAAGGACGTCAGTATACATTTTTATTATAAGTGAGGGCAGTGGATCATTGAGAACAATTTAAAGGGGAAATTTTTGGACAAACTGTCTTTTTACTCTATCAGTGTACATTCTTATTATTCTTTTTAGAAAGCTCATTTTGTTGTATACCATTGTTATATTTAGTTAGAGAGCTGCAAAATAGTGAATATGAAATTATAGAAAAGTTAAATCAAATAATTGTGTATTTAATAAAATCTTGGTTATGTAAAAGTATAGACTGGATTCTAGAGCTTTTCACAAATTATGTGTGCCATACATGATTTATTTAACAGTGGATTTGCACTGTGCATATGAGCAGGGGCTATATAGAACAGTGGCTATACTATTATTATCTGATCTTTCCCAAAATATAGTACTTAGGGTGTTTGTGTGTCCTTTGTAAATTTATGGTTAGGGATTTTATTTGTAAATATGCAACTGGAGTTTATTGATCTTCTGAAGTGATTGCATTATTAGTATGATCTTATAGTATTGTGCGTGGTAGAATTTGCAGAATCTAGGGTATAGACGGTTGTTATAGGCTTTTAATTATTTGTAGTGTTTTGCGAGTGCTGTGTTTCAGTAATGTATAAGTATATTTGTTGAATTTCAGGTTAATTGTGGTTGTTAAAAGTTTGTGCCGGCTGTTATTGTTTTGTTTTGTGGAATGCACAGTTGGTTTTAAGTGTTTTCTAAGAGAATGTTATGTTTTTATTTTTAGTGAATGCGTGTGGAAGGGTGCTGTATGAATGGAATATTGAAGTGTATTTGATTTTGCCTGATGTTAAGAATAGTATACTACATGCATGAGTGGAGTGCATGAATTGTCTTTTAGTTTGCTGTTATCTTGTGTTTGCGTGACACATAGGGTGTATCACGCAAACAAAGGGGGAAGTATTGATGCGCATCTTTATGTGATTTTGGTGATTATTTTAAGTAAGTAAATTAACCTAAAATGTTTTTATTTTTCTATTTTGTTCTTAACACAATATTTGTATTTGCAGGATGAGATCATGAAGCTCTATCCAGAGATTAAAGACAAAGACACTAACTGAATTATTTTTTGAGTTTTTCATATTTAGGTAAAATCTGTACAGATAAAATTCCATAGTGCACTCTCCAAAAGATTGAAGATTGAATGCAAGTAAACCTTTTAAAGAAAGAAACAATGAAGATAAAATACCTTTTGTCAAGTTTTTTTTTTTTTTTTTTAATTTTATAAAACCATCTTTTATTGTTCATAAGTGCGAAACATATGGTTACAAGCAACTGCACATTCGACGTGTAGGATATACACGTTACAGATCATACTTTTGTTTACAGAGACAGTCATGTTTGAAGATGACATTTTAAACAACAATAAACTAATAACATAAAATGACAATAACAAGGAAAAACAATACTGGTCGCTTATGTTCACATTTCTTCTATAGACTATGTGCCTGTCTATGTGGGCTTGCCATATTCAATTTACACTTCTTTTTTAATTGACAACCAGATCTGTAGCTACACATGTATAGACCGTCCCCTACCATTTATTATGAGTATCACCTACCACATTTAGAATGAGCTATCTATAGTTCTTCTGCAGGAGGGACCCTCCGACCCCACGGCTAAGTGTGATTCAATGTCCGGCCATGTCAGATTCAGGGGGTTGAGGATTAACAGGTGTCAGTGAATCGTCCCAGAGGAATCTCATGTTATAGAAGAACTCTAATCTATGTCTTTTCAAATATCCAAACTCTTCTAGACCTAGTAACTCATCAACCTTTTCTAACCACATCTGTCCAGTCAGAGGGGTCGATGTTTTCCATTTTAGAGCTACCAAGATTACAGCACTATTTATTCCAACTTGCAGTAACTGTCTCCTAAGATTGCAAGGTATTTTTGGGAATTTGTTGAGTAGGGCTATGTGGGGTGTCAGGCTAAGATCTTTGATTAGTCCTTTCCTAAAGTGGTTCTCTATATAATGCCATAGTTGTGTTAATGTTTCACAATCCCACCACATATGTAAGTAACTGCCCTACTTTTTACATCCTCTCCAGCACTGGTCACAGGAGGACGGGTAAATAGAGTGTAATCTCACTGGTGTCAGGTACCATTGTGTTATTACCTTAAAGTTAAGCTCAAGTATTTTGGGTGAAGTTGATGATTTTTTAGTATATTGAAATATTAGTCCCCATTCTTTATTGCTTAGTGTGCCACCAGAGTTCCCTATGCCAGTTATTGGTGTAAGTGGGTAGATCCACTGTCATGTGAGTCTGCAATAGGGTGCGCATTTTTGAAAGTGAATGAGGCATCGGTGTGCTACTGGAACAAGCCTTTTCAAATGGGTCAACTGTCTTAAGAAGTCCGCCCTGTACGGTGTTGTGTTAATAAAATGTGCGAGTTGCATATATTTTAACCAAGGATGATAAGCGCCGTTCGCTACTTCTTTTATTTCCTCTCTGCCCAAGAGTTTACCCTCATGTAGGAATTTCCCCAAAGGAGTGGTATGACCCCATTCTGTCAGTCTCTGGTAGTTTCTATCTAACCCTCCTGTGAGTTCAGCATTCATTGGGATAGGGAAAAGTGGGGACCTAGGTCCAGATATATAGCTTCTCTTATTTATAATTATGTCCCACTCCTCAAAGAAGTGTTGATGTATCGGGAGTGTCGTGCATTGCGGGGGTCTCAAGAATTTGGGTACCCAACACAGGACTCCAACTGTAGGGACTTTTAATATATGAGAATAAATTGCTATCCAGGCTTTATGTTCTGATGTATTGTGCCAATCTAATACCCTCTGTAGCACTATTGCGTCTAAATAAACTCTTATGTCCGGTAAACCCAACCCACCAGTTATGGTCGGTCTGTACATTGTGGCTTTATTTATTCGGGGTTTACTCGCTCCCCAAACAAATCTGTTTATATGGTTCTGGATTTGAGAAGAAAACCACTTAGGCAGAGCTACAGGCAAAGCCTGTAGAACATACAAAATTCTCGGTAGTGTCATCATTTTTATACATTGTACTCTGCCCCACCAGGATATGGGCTTAGTCGCCCATGTGTTTAAGTCTCTCTGTGTCGATTGCAGTAAAGTCTCATAATTATTTTTGAATAGTGTTTTCGGATTCGGGGATAGATAAATACCTAAATATTTAAGGGAGTCAGTTTGAAATTTTAGGGGGCAGACCTCTGAAAGCCTCGCAAATGCTTCCCGCCCAAGGGAAATATTTAATAATTCCGATTTGGCTGGATTCACTGCAAAATTGGAACAATTTCCAAAATTATTTAATTCCTGCATGATTTCCTTCAAGGATTGGGTCGGGTCTGTAATCGTAAAAAGAACGTCGTCGGCATATAACGCGATCTTAAAGCTATGTGGGCCAATTTCGATTCCTCTTATTAGATGGTTGTTTCGGACATGTGCTGCCATCACTTCCATGGTAAGGATGAACAGTAAGGGAGACAAGAGGCACCCTTGTCTTGTTCCGTTGCCAATTTTAAATGGGCGTGATAAAATACCATTTGCTTTAACCTTCGCGGTAGGGTGGGCATATAGGCTAAATATTCTATGGAGCATGCGGGGCCCTATCCCTATTTCAAACAATGTTTCTTTGAGGAATTGCCAATCGAGCCTATTGAAAGCCTTCTCGGCATCAGTCGCCAAGAAGACCATCGGTATTTTGTGGTGTTTGGCATATGACATGAGGGTCAGAGCTCTTATCGTATTATCCCTCGCCTCTCTATGGGGTATGAATCCAACTTGATCAGTGTGAATAATGTCCTTGAGTATTTTATTTAATCTCTTAGCTAAAATCTTACCTAATATTTTTAAATCTGTATTCAATAATGATATGGGTCTATAGTTTTTGGCATCTGTAGGAGTTTTGTCTTGTTTTAAAATAACTGAGATATGAGCCTGTTGCATCTCTGCGGGCAATGGTAGTCTGAAACAGGTTTAAGAGGTGTGGTGCCATAGAGGATCTATATACTTTATAATGCATGCTGGTGAACCCATCTGGGCCCGGGCTCTTCCCTGAGTGCAAATCAGTAATAACTGAGAGGATTTCTTGTAGTGAGATAGGGGCCTCAAAATCCTCTTTTAGTGGTGTCTGGATTTTCGGTAAATTAGCCTCTCTGATGTAGTTTTGTATGTTAATTAGTCTGCTTGGGGATTGGTCTGTCTGTATGTTATACAGCTCTGAGTAATAATCACCAAATTGGTCCGCAATTTCTTTGCTGTCAATCAGATGTTGGCCTAGTGGTGTTATCAGCTTACTGATATGGGATTTCATAGTTTGTTCATTAAGAAGCCTAGCTAGTCTTGGCCCTGCCCTGTTGCCTTCAAAAAAGTAGGTTTTTCTCAGTGCTAGTGCCTTTCTCTGTGTTTCCTTAGTCAAAATCATGTTGATGTCTTGTCTTACTTTGGTTATGTGCGCTAATAGTATTCTATCTGATGGGTTGTTCTTGTGTTGTATTTCTAGTCCATTTAATCGAGTCGTCAATCCCGTTATAGAGGAATGGTAATGTTTCCTTAATATGGCTTTTTGTTTCATGCATTCTCCCCTAATGAACGCCTTGTGTGCTTCCCAAACAAACTAGGGTGTGTATCTTTATTACTGTTAAATTGAAGATATTCCCTAATTGCTTTTTGTAACACCTCCTGAACTGGATGGTAATGAAGAAGGGAATTATCCATTCTCCATACAAAAGGTATCGTCGGAGCATCCGGCCATTTCAAATTTAAACTAACGGCGGAATGGTCAGACCATGCTGTAGCCCGAATCTCTGTGTCTTTTAGAAGGGTCAAATGATTCCTATCAAGAAACAGGTAGTCAATACGAGTGTATGTAGCCCAGGGATGGGAATAGAACGTGTAATTATGTTGTGTTGGGTGTTGCACCCTCCACGCATCAACCAAACCCAGAGCGTCCATGCATGAGAAAACCGTGTTTGGCGCCCTGGTCCTTGCCTGCCCGTGTTTCGTGGATGAGTCTAGGGAAGGGTCCAGTGTAGCATTGAGATCCCCTACCATTATTATTGTTCCTCTCTTATGTTCAAGCTGGAAGTGTAAATGTTTGTGGAATAAGATACTAACACCTTGCTTTTTAATGTAGTATGCATTATGGAAACCTGTATGAAAATCTTTCGAAACCAAAGAGGGTTCTGTGCCTGCCACAAAGTGAGTTTTCTGGAGGAATACAATTGAATGGGAGTGCTTGGCAAAAATGTTTAAGGGCCACTGAGTGCTTAATTGGGGACTTAAGTCTTTTGACATTTTGTGATATAACCTGTATTCTAGGCACCGTCATGATCATATCTAGAGGGGGCTGTAGGCATCTGTCAGGGTTGGCTTACCTGTTGGAGACAGCTTTGTGGAGGTCGGAGGCATCCCCCGCAGTCTGGTCCCATAAATAAAGCTACTGCTGAAAAGAGGTGGTCAAGGTAGTAGAGAGATACATTCCCTTAATTGGAGGTCTGAGAACGACAAGCACGTAAGTGCAATCAACCAGTATAACAAACATACAATAACAAAAACACAAATAAAACAAATAACAAAAATTCCTATAACTATTCAACATAGAAATTAAGACTAAGCGATTTCTGCTCAGGTTGTAAATAAGCTACGAGGCTGGTGGCTTTGCCTTTCCACTCTAAAATGGGTAATAATTATTCTTATCTTATCAATCAATGATATCTTTATCACTCAACTGGGTTTACATTATAGAAGCTAGCTAATCTCAACTATGTACCCTTTTCTAAATCTATAAATATAATATGATATGACTGCAGTCATAAATACTTCACGGTGGGTCTGCAGGGCGTGCGGAAGAGGCAGATCCAGATGTCTCGGTGTTCCTTCTTTTATTAGGCATCGTGGACCAGTTCCTTCTTTGTGGTTTAGGTGTTGTCGGCCTTAGTTGGTTCCTGCCTTTAACAGTATCTGAAATCTTGGGTAAGGATGGAAGAGCTATATTTAATTGTTTGCAAAACAGTTCCAAGTCCTCCGGTCCTCTGTATATGTAAGTTTTCTCATCTTTCAAGACCTTGATGGCGAAAGGGAATCCACAGTGGTATGATATCCCTAAATCCTGGAGGTGCAATGTTAAATACCTGGCCTCTTTGCGTTTAGCCAAAGTGATTGGGCTAAGGTCAGGATAGATCTGTATAGTGTCTTCTTCGAAGTGAAGAGGCGATTTTTTTCCTGGCCGCCTGAAGAAGTTTCTCCTTGTCTGAAAACTTATGGCAGCAGAGGATCACGTCCCTAGGAGGCAAGCTATCAGGAGGTTTCGGGCTCAAGGGTGATGGGCTCCTTCTCTGGATCCAATAAATATTTGAACAGATTTTGGAGAAAGGAGGGTAATTGCTGCGCCAAAATCATCTCTGGGATGCCACAAATCCTAAGATTCTGGCGGCGGCCCCTGTTATCAAGGTCCTCCATTTGCACCTGCAAGTGCTCAATAGCCTCGTGCTGGTATTGAAATGCCTGTGTAGTGTAATATGAGGATTTATTTTTGTCTTCCATTTGCTCTTCTAATTCCAACACTCTGTCTCCCAGTTCTCGAATGTCTTTTTTTCACTTCTGCTAGACCACCTTTGATGGCCCGGCTAACTTGTTACATAATAGCTGAGAGGTCTGCTTTAGTAGACAATGCTTGGAAGTCGGCATGGGTTATTGGTGTTGTGTCATCCAGTGCAGATGTGGTGGCTTGAGATGGGGTGTCTTCAGTGGCATCGCTACAGGGGAGCAAGGGGGGGGGGCAATTGCCCCCCTTAGATTATGCTTTCCCCCCCGTCTGACCCCCTGCCAGCGCTTGTGTATATATATATATATATAGAAGCCTTCCGTTCAATAAAAACATAATTTATGCTTACCTGATAAATTTATTTCTCTTGTAGTGTATCCAGTCCACGGATCATCCATTACTTGTGGGATATTCTCCTTCCCAACAGGAAGTTGCAAGAGGATCACCCACAGCAGAGCTGCTATATAGCTCCTCCCCTAACTGCCATATCCAGTCATTCGACCGGAACAAATAGAGAAAGGAGAAACCATAGGGTGCAGTGGTGACTGGTGGTGACTGTACTTTAATTAAAATTTAGACCTGCCTTAAAATGACAGGGCGGGCCATGGACTGGATACACTACAAGAGAAATAAATTTATCAGGTAAGCATAAATTATGTTTTCTCTTGTTAAGTGTATCCAGTCCACGGATCATCCATTACTTGTGGGATACCAATACCAAAGCTAAAGTACACGGATGATGGGAGGGACAAGGCAGGGATTAAGCGGAAGGAACCACTGCCTGAAGAACCTTTCTCCCAAAAACAGCCTCCGAAGAAGCAAAAGTATCAAATTTGTAAAATTTTGAAAAGGTGTGAAGCGAAGACCAAGTCGCGGCCTTGCAAATCTGTTCAACAGAGGCCTCATTTTCAAAGGCCCAGGTGGAAGCCACAGCTCTAGTAGAATGAGCTGTAATCCTTTCAGGGGGCTGCTGTCCAGCAGTCTCATAGGCTAGGCGTATTATGCTCTGAAGCCAAAAGGAAAGAGAGGTTGCCGAAGCTTTTTGACCTCTCCTCTGTCCAGAGTAAACGACAAACAGGGTAGATGTTTGACGAAAATCTTTAGTAGCTTGTAAGTAAAACTTCAAGGCACGGACTACGTCCAGATTATGTAAAAGACGTTCCTTCTTTGAAGAAGGATTAGGACACAATGATGGAACAACAATCTCTTGATTGATATTCTTGTTAGAAACCACCTTAGGTAAAATCCCAGGTTTGGTACGCAGAACTACCTTATCTGCATGAAAAATCAGATAAGGAGAATCACATTGTAAGGCAGATAACTCAGAGACTCTCCGAGCCGAGGAAATAGCCATCAAAAAAAGAACTTTCCAAGATAAAAGTTTAATATCAATGGAATGAAGGGGTTCAAACGGAACTCCTTGAAGAACTTTAAGAACCAAGTTTAAGCTCCACGGGGGAGCAACAGGTTTAAACACAGGCTTAATTCTAACCAAAGCTTGACAAAATGCCTGGACGTCTGGAACCTCTGCCAGACGCTTGTGTAAAAGAATAGACAGAGCAGAAATCTGTGCCTTTAAGGAACTAGCTGATAATCCTTTGTCCAAACCCTCTTGGAGAAAGGACAATATCCTAGGAATCCTAACCTTACTCCATGAGTAATTCTTGGATTCACACCAATAAAGATATTTACGCCATATCTTGTGGTAGATTTTCCTGGTGACAGGCTTTCGTGCCTGTATTAAGGTATCAATGACTGACTCAGAGAAGCCACGCTTTGATAGAATCAAGTGTTCAATCTCCATGCAGTCAGTCTCAGAGAAATTAGATTTGGATGATTGAAAGGACCTTGTATTAGAAGGTCTTGTCTCAGAGGCAGAGTCCATGGTGGAAAGGATGACATGTCCACTAGGTCTGCATACCAGGTCCTGCGTGGCCACGCAGGTGCTATCAGAATCACTGATGCTCTCTCCTGTTTGATTTTGGCAATCAGTCGAGGGAGCAGAGGAAACGATGGAAACACATAAGCCAGGTTGAAGAACCAAGGCGCTGCTAGAGCATCTATCAGCGTCGCTTTTGGGTCCCTGGACCTGGATCCGTAACAAGGAAGCTTGGCGTTCTGGCGAGACGCCATGAGATCCAACTCTGGTGTGCCCCAATGATGAATCAATTGAGCAAACACCTCCGGTTGGAGTTCCCACTCCCCCGGATGAAAAGTCTGACGACTTAGAAAATCCGCCTCCCAGTTCTGTACGCCTGGGATATGAATCGCTGACAGGTCGCAAGAGTGAGTCTCCGCCCAGCGAATTATCTTTGAGACTTCTAACATCGCTAGGGAACTCCTGGTTCCCCGTTGATGGTTGATGTAAGCCACAGTCGTGATGTTGTCCGACTGAAATCTGATGAACCTCAGTGTTGCTAACTGAGGCCAAGCCAGAAGAGCATTGAATATTGCTCTTAACTCCAGAATGTTTATTGGGAGGAGTTTCTCCTCCTGAGTCCACGATCCCTGAGCCTTCAGGGAGTTCCAGACTGCACCCCAACCTAGAAGGCTGGCATCTGTTGTTACAATCGTCCAATCTGGCCTGCGAAAGGACATACCCTTGGACAGATGGACCCGAGATAGCCACCAGAGATGAGAATCTCTGGTCTCTTGATCCAGATTTAGTAGAGGGGACAAATCTGAGTAATCCCCATTCCACTGACTTAGCATGCATAATTGCAGCGGTCTGAGATGCAGGCGCGCAAATAGCACTATGTCCATTGCCGCTATTATTAAGCCGATTACTTCCATGCACTGAGCCACTGACGGGCGTGGAATGGAATGAAAGACACGGCAAGCATTTAGAAGTTTTGATAACCTGGACTCCGTCAGGTAAATTTTCATCTCTACAGAATCTATAAGAGTCCCTAGGAAGGAGACTATTGTGAGTGGGGATAGAGAACTCTTTTCCTCGTTCACTTTCCACCCATGCGACCTCAGAAATGCCAGAACTATCTCTGTATGAGACTTGGCAATTTGAAAGCTTGACGCCTGTATCAGGATGTCGTCTAGATAAGGAGCCACCGCTATGCCTCGCGGTCTTAGAACTGCCAGAAGTGAGCCCAGAACCTTTGTAAAAATTCTTGGGGCTGTAGCCAACCCGAAGGGAAGAGCTACAAATTGGTAATGCCTGTCTAGAAAGGCAAACCTTAGGAACCGATGATGATCTTTGTGAATCGGTATGTGAAGGTAGGCATCCTTTAAGTCCACTGTGGTCATGTACTGACCCTCTTGGATCATGGGTAGGATGGTCCAAATAGTTTCCATTTTGAATGATGGAACTCTGAGGAATTTGTTTAAGATCTTTAGATCCAAAATTGGTCTGAAGGTTCCCTCTTTCTTGGGAACCACAAACAGATTTGAATAAAAACCCTGTCCTTGTTCCGTCCGCGGAACTGGATGGATCACTCCCAATACTAGGAGGTCTTGCACACAGCTTAGGAATGCCTCTTTCTTTATCTGATAACCTTGAAAGATGAAATCTCCCTTGTGGAGGAGAAGCTTTGAAGTCCAGAAGATATCCCCGAGATATGATCTCCAACGCCCAGGGATCCTGAACATCTCTTGCCCACGCCTGGGCGAAGAGAGAAAGTCTGCCCCCCCCCCCCGTTTCCGGATAGGGGGCCGTTCCTTCATGCTGTCTTGGGGGCAGCAGCAGGCTTTCTGGCCTGCTTGCCCTTGTTCCAGGACTGGTTAGGTTTCCAGGCCTGTCTGGAATGAGCAACAGTTCCCTCTTGTTTTGAAGCGGAGGACTGTTTGGCCTTTGATTTGGCCCGGTCCTGAGGAAGGGTATGACCCTTACCTCCAGTAATGTCAGCAATAATTTCCTTCAAGCCAGGCACGAATAAGGTCTGCCCCTTGAAAGGAATGTTGAGTAACTTAGACTTTGAAGTCATGTCAGCTGACCAGGATTTAAGCCATAGCGCCCTACGCGCCTGGATGGCGAATCCGGAATTCTTAGCCGTTAGTTTAGTCAAATGAACGATGGCATCAGAAACAAATGAGTTAGCTAGCTTAAGTGTTCTAAGCTTGTCAATGATTTCAGTCAATGGAGCTGTATGGATGGCCTCTTCCAGGGCCTCAAACCAGAATGCAGCCGCAGCAGTGACAGGTGCAATGCATGCAAGGGGCTGTAAAATAAAACCTTGTTGAATAAACATTTTCTTAAGGTAACCCTCCAATTTTTTATCCATTGGATCTGAAAAAGCACAACTGTCCTCAACCGGGATAGTGGTACGTTTTGCTAAAGTAGAAACTGCTCCCTCCACCTTGGGGACCGTCTGCCAAGTCCCGTGTAGTGGCGTCTATTGGAAACATTTTTCTAAATATAGGAGGTGGGGAAAAGGGCACACCCGGTCTATCCCACTCCTTGCTAATAATTTCTGTAAGCCTTTTAGGTATAGGAAAAACATCAGTACACACCGGCACCGCATAGTATTTATCCAGCCTACATAATTTCTCTGGTACTGCAACTGTGTTACAGTCATTCAGAGCAGCTAATACCTCCCTAAGCAATACACGGAGGTTCTCAAGCTTAAATTTTAAATTAGAAATCTCTGAAGCTCTCCGTCCTCATGTTCTGCATATTGTGACGCAGTATCAGACATGGCTCTTACAGCATTTGCGCGCTCTGTATCTCTTCTAACCCCAGAGCTATCGCGCTTGCCTCTTAATTCAGGCAATCTGGATAATACCTCTGACAGGGTATTATTCATGATTGCAGCCATGTCCTGCAAGGTAATCGCTATGGGCGTTGATGTAATTGGTGCCATACTAGCGTGCGTCCCCTGAGCGGAAGGCGAAAGGTCTGACACGTGGGGAGAGTTAGTCGGCATAACTTCCCCCTCGACAGAACCCTCTGGTGACAATTCTTTTATAGATAAAGACTGATCTTTACTGTTTATGGTTAAATCAATACATTTAGTACACATTCTCCTATGGGGCTCCACCATGGCTTTCAAACATAATGAACAAGTAGTTTCCTCTGTGTCAGACATGTATAAACAGACTAGCAATGAGACTAGCAAGCTTGGAAAACACTTTAAAACAAGTTTACAAGCAATATAAAAAACGTTACTGCGCCTTTAAGAAACACAAATTTTGTCAAAATTTGAAATAACAGTGAAAAAAGGCAGTTACACTAACGAAATTTTTACAGTGTATGTAACAAGTTAGCAGAGCATTGCACCCACTTGCAAATGGATGATTAACCCCTTAATACCAAAAACGGAATAATAAATGACAAAAACGTTTTTTTAAACAGTCACAACAACTGCCACAGCTCTACTGTGGCTTTTTACCTCCCTCAAATACGACTTTGAAGCCTTTTAAGCCCTTCAGAGATGTCCTGGATCATGCAGGAAGAAGTTGGATGTCTGTGTCTGTAATTTTTGCTGCGCAAAAAAGCGCTAAAATAGGGCCCTCCCACCCATATTACAACAGTGGAAAGCCTCAGGAAACTGTTTCTAGGCAAAATTCAAGCCAGCCATGTGGAAAAAAACTAGGCCCCAATAAGTTTTATCACCAAACATATATAAAAACGATTAACATGCCAGCAAACGTTTTATATTACACTTTTATAAGAGTATGTATCTCTATTAATAAGCCCGATACCAGTCGCTATCACTGCATTTAAGGCTTTACTTACATTACTCCGGTATCAGCAGCATTTTCTAGCAAATTCCATCCCTAGAAAAAATATTAACTGCACATACCTTATTGCAGGAAAACCTGCACGCCATTCCCCCTCTGAAGTTACCTCACTCCTCAAAATATGTGAGAACAGCAATGGATCTTAGTTACTTCTGCTAAGATCATAGAAAACACAGGCAGATTCTTCTTCTAAATACTGCCTGAGATAAACAGTACACTCCGGTACCATTTAAAAATAACAAACTTTTGGTTGAAGAAATAAACTAAGTATAAAACACCACTCTCCTCTTACGACCTCCATCTTTGTTGAGAGTTGCAAGAGAATGACTGGGTATGGCAGTTAGGGGAGGAGCTATATAGCAGCTCTGCTGTGGGTGATCCTCTTGCAACTTCCTGTTGGGAAGGAGAATATCCCACAAGTAATGGATGATCCGTGGACTGGATACACTTAACAAGAGAAATTGTGAAAGCTTGTGTGTGTTCAGTACAGTGATGCAGAGCTAATATAGGAGTTATTTAGGGCTGGGGAAGAGGAGATCCCTGGAAATGCTCTCTAGTGTTTGGAAGCAGGAGGAAGTTGCACAGACAGGTGGGGTTAGACCAGGAGTTGGGGGTGGTGCTTTCACTGGAGCGGCAGCCGGTGTCCCAAGAGCAAAACAGAGGTTCATTCAGCACTGGAGCTTACGCTGGAGGTTTTCTTCCATAGTACAGACACAGGGAGGGACTGTATCTATCTACAGGAGATTAATTCCGCTGTGTTTACTTAACCTTCTGTTGTTCATATACAGCCATAGCATCTTTATGCAGTGCGTGTACGGTTACTAATAAACTTTAATCAAGAATGAATGACAGCGTCTCAGTTGGTAAAGACAGCAGTGTTGCCTGTATATGTCTGCTAGCAGGGCTGGGTGTTCGTGCCAGAGGTTTCATTCATTACACAGCCAGGTTATTTTGTCTTTTCTATAGTTATTTCCTGTACTTAGTAAAAATGTATATGCATAGCGCGCCTCCCCTCCCCATGCTCTGTTTGAGCGGAAGAACCCCCACCACCCACATGCAGCTCCAATGCTAGCCTCCAGTCCAGTTTCAGTCACAGCCGGTCACATTCCTACACAACACAAGGCAGTGGAACATGACCGGAGACAGAATAGGAGACTGGACTGGAACGGAAGAGGGGGGAGCCAGACAGGCACTGTGGTGTGGTGCAGGAAGACTAGCTACTAGAGCGCGGGAAGGAGCCAAGCAGGACCGGGTCAGCAGGCAGCAAAAAAATGACGATTTGGGGGTAAGTGAAGTCACTCTCACTCACAACAGGGACAGGGTTACTTAGGACATGGCATGATGGCAGACGGCTCACTCTCTGTAACAGACAGACCCAGACTCCACCGATAAAAAAACACTTTAGCTTGGTCTCTAGAGAATCTGTAAAATACTGGCTGCTGCAAATTCCCGTGTCAACTGTCATAATGTTTTTTCCGGTATGGCTGACTTGTCAAAATCTGCAATATACATTTCACACTTCTGCCACCTTGTCAGCCATACCGGAAAAAAACATTGACAGTTGACAGGGGACTGTATGTGCAGCAGCATTTAGTAGCCTGGTAGGTTTCTCTGGAACCCCACTGGAAATACATTAAAATTACCGTACATTGTGAAATTGTAAAAATTTTAAATACACTATGCTATGCTAGACAATAGAGCTGTCTGTGTCAGATGTATAGGTGTGGCAGTGGCACTGCCAGCATAGCAAATAGTTTTATGTGTGAGGGGTAGATGTGGCAATACTGAGATACTAACTACTGAATATACCTGAGGTTTAGGTATACATACACACACAGTTACACACACATGAATACACACACACACAGACACACACATACATACACACATACTTACATACACATACATAAATAGTTACACACACACATTATACATACATACACACAGTTACATACATGCATAAATACACACATATATACATACAAACATACAGTACATACACACACAAATACATACACACACATAAATATACACACATAGTTAAACACACATACATACACAAATACACACACAGGGACTTCTAATTGTGTTTTTGTAAGAAATATTGATTATACTTATTGGTGCATATCAGTCAGGATAATTGTTGCTCAGCTTAGCTAAAACTTGTTAAACTGCCAGCTGCTCACAAGCCAGCGGGAGCCTGCATTTATATTTTATTACCTAAAGCAGCCTATGGAACTCTTACATATTCCCTCAGCTCTGCATGTCCTACACTATTATACCCAAAGTTCAGCCTATAGCAACTACCTCAGGCAGTCTCTTGCTGTAGAGCATTTCCAGCATTTCTATACTTCCCTACCTAAACATCAGGTATATTCAGTAAGAGTTCCATAGGCTGCTTTAGGTATTAAAATATAAATGCAGGCTCCTGCTGGCTTGTGAGCAGCTGGCAGTTTAACAAGTTGTCACAATACATTTAACAAGTTGTCACAATACATTTAACAAGTTTTAGCTAAGCTGAGCAACAATTATCCTGACTGATATGCACCAATAAATATAATCAATATTTCTTACAAAAACACAATTAGAAGTCCCTGTGTGTGTGTATTTGTGTGTGTATGTATGTGTGTGTGTATGTATAATGTGTGTATGTATGTGTATGTAAGTATATATGTGTGTGTGTGTATGTGTGTGTATGTATGTGTGTTTAACTATGTGTGTGTATGTATGTATAATGTGTGTATGCATGTGTATGTAAGTATAAATGTGTGTGTATGTATGTGTATGTAAGTATATATGTGTATGCATGTATGTATATGTATGTATATGTGTATTTATGCATGTATGTAACTGTGTGTATGTATGTCTGTGTGTATATATATGTGTGTGTATATATATGTGTGTGTGTATTCATGTGTGTGTAACTGTGTGTGTTTATACTTGTGTGTGTATTTATGTGTCTGTGTGTATATGTATATGTATGTCTATTTATGTGTCTGTATTTAAACTATAAAGAAAATCTTTTGAGAGTTTTCCTCTCTTTCTCAGGTCTGAAGCAATACCTGAGGAAGAAAGGAAAACTTGGAAGCTTGTTTTTTTAAGTATTTAGGTTAGTACAATAAAAAGGTATCATTGCATACCGCATTACTCTGGTATTTTTGGAATCTTATTTATATATATATTTAGTTTATTTTCAGTGGTATGATTTAGTGGTGGAAATTATTAGTGCCCCCCCCAGTTTTGACTGTGGTATCTTATGTGCCCCCCCCTATATATTATTCCTAGAGTCGCCACTGGGTGTCTTGTTGGTCAGGAGTGAGTGTTCTCATCTCCCCAGCTGGGGATGTGTCTTGACTTTTGAAGTACGGGTTTAGCTTGCCTCCTGCCCCTGTATTTCCCTTAGATAATTTGTCTGCCTTGTTTTTATTTTTTTAGGCCATCCTATAAACAGCGTCTCTATAACTGCCCTTCGTAGGCTGTGTGCAGCCTTGTAGTATGCACAATGATAACGTTATGGGTCTCTAGGCCACAATGATCCTGTGTTATACAAACATGCACCTGTTACGCCTTGGAAATCAATAGGTCTCCCAGGCCCACTGTGTCATATGTATGTGATTGACTTGCGGCTATTACAGGTCCAACGCAGGTCCCTTGTTGTGTTTACAAAGTAAGGCCCGCTTCTCCCTCTGCCGTTCAATACCACGGACATAGTCCCATTAACGGGGCAGTGTGTGTTATGGGCTGCTGTTAGCTATCTGCAGCGAAGAAGCACCCAGAATATATATGTATGGCTGACCGTTTTGTGACCTCGCTCACAACATTCTAGGAAGTTACCTGCGCCACAGCAACAAACAGTCCGGTAAGCTTTCCGTGTGGCTATGGTCACATACGGTAGTGCTAGTGCATACCCAGCAGATTCACAGAGCTATGGTCGTCCCGGGATGGACTGTACACCGCTCTCTTCTCACATGCGGTATTCAGAGTGTCCGGTATCTATATATTGCTGCGTCACACACTTCTCTGCTTGCCCCTGTTAGGCTTCAATCCGTAGCGATGGTTATGCCGTTTTCAAGGATTCAATTACCTAATGTTACCACATATTCCAAGCTTCACTAGTTATTCTTAGTGGGAATGTACCCAATTGATGGTGGATTATAAGCTATAGAATGCCAATTAGAGCTGTCTTAGTCGGAGCTTCATCTGAATGCGACCATTTGCTTTGCTGGTCGGCTCCGCCCCCCTTGTCAAGTTTGTTTTAACCACCATACTGCAGTAAAAGTTGCTGAATTATCTTTGGATCCATTCTTTGCTTTGCATGCTGGTACCAGCCCCAGAACTGGACTCTGGGTAATCTATAAGCAAAAACAAGAGGGCGACCCCTAGTGCAGATCAATGATGAACCAGTAGTGGAAATCTGTTAGTGCTAACGAATGGATACTCACAGTATGAAATGCACCCTGTAGTGCAAATGTAGCATACTAGGAATATTATAGTGTCCTAGTGCACAAATCCACCCCAAAGCGGCACTGTCGTGATGTCAAATGAACTTCAAATGTATGAGATGGACGTCAGGATGATAGAAAAGAAAAAGAGAACTCCAGTATCGATATAAAAATATTTAATTAAAAAGATAAAAATGAACATACACAGATCTACAATGACATCTGTTGTAAAATTGCCTATTTTCTCTCCTTTCTGGGTAATCTATGACTGTTTCTATGGTGTGTGTCTTCAGAACATAATAAAGACTATCCTTCTCTGGACTGTGTCATGCCTGTTGATATTGAGGACCTGTTATGCTGTTACAGAGTCAACAACAATTACACTAGGGGAGTATTGTTTTAACTTGTTTACTTATATTGCTTGTTTTGTAATCTCTTGTATTTGTGTTATTCTTTTGTTGATCATATTAGTTATAAGAAGTCATATAGCAGAAAAGTATGCCTTATTTGTATTAGTACAACATTGTAGTTTATGTACTTAAACAAAGTAACCCTCTAGATAAGTGTAACTCTAAACCTTGCAGTATTGTAACCTATTGAATGGCCCACTGAGTATAGAAAATATGTTTGCACCTTTATAGTTTAAAGAAAATGCTGCAATATATCAGAATATTTTAGACCCTTCACCCTATGGAACACAGTGAGGACACGTTTCAGCTAAAAATGTATATTAATTATACAGAGAAATATTTGTTTAGGGAAGTAGCATAATTATAGTTCTATTGATGGTATAATTTCTACCTACCATGGCTTTTAGTGGAGCTATGTTATAAAAGCAAATGTATTTTTCCCTTTTATTAATTGGTATGGTATCTGCAATTTGAATTGGGTAATTCCAGATGTTTGTCAATGAAAGGAATTATCTTACCATAAAGATGTGTTTACCTTTAAAAGATTTTGTATTTTTAAATAATGTTATGATTGTATTCTTTCCTCATACAGGAGTGTGAGAGAATTTAGGTTGCATAAAATAATTAGTAAACTAGTAGTGTTTATATCAGACGAGATTGCTGACTATTAAGATCATAGTTGGAGAATTATAAACATTACAGATAGTAGCTTTGCAGAATAAAGCAACACTAGGTTCTTTTATTTTTAGTAGTTCCAAGTGACAGTGTGAAATTTTTTTTTTTTATTGACTGTTTTATTTTTCATTTTTTATTTTTGTTGCAGGGCAGCCTTAGCATAAGTTTAGCATAGCCAGTCAGCCTCTTGATGAAGTATAGCAGTTTTCACGTGCTTAGTATTCATTAAGTATCATTTAAATTGTATAGAGAAGCTGTGAGTTATTCTCTGTAAAAGTTTCAGTGTATTTAGTTTGTGTTATATATCCACAATGTTTTTCTGGTTTTGAATGACATAGGATAAGTTAAGCTAAATGAATTGTGATGCTTACAAAAAAGGTGAAAGAAGTTTTATTTGGACATAATTGTGATTGTATCAGGGTGTGTACTCATCTTGTGCTGTTTTGTTTCCTTCTTAGACTCCTTCTGACTCGAGTGTCTGCTTGCTATGGGGATCCACTAGCTTTCCTTGTCTACCACATGAACAAACCATCGGACTTCCAGCATCTACCTGCAGAAGAACACTGGATAAGCACCCCTATTGCAAATGGACTATGGTATTGAAGCAGAGTGTCTGAGGAAGGTGGGGCGCTCTAAGAGGACAAAGACTGTTCTTAAAGTGATCAGAGGCCATCTAGAGACATTTGTGCTGTTCCCATGTCATGCTTCACTGTGGAGAATGTACAGAGCAAGAACCTGATGGAAATATTGGGGGGTGCTAGCAATGCAAGTGGAGAACATAAAGATGCAGCATTGTTTGGGGGAAGATAGGGGGCTGGTTGGGTCTTTGTGCAGATAGACCAGTAGTTTGAGGATGCTGGGAGGTAGATGGAGAGTATTGGAGAGGCCACACCTATGTGCAGTGACAAATTGTGCCCTATTGGCCAATAAAATTATACCACTACATGTGAATATCTTTCTCTATAGTATTCTCACATAGATTTATGTTATACCAAAGTATCAGGCTTATATTGTTGTTAAAGGATTTACTGATTTTCTGTGCTTTTCAATTTTTATGTTATTCTGTTAGAATAAAAGAGTGGTATGTTAGGAATTGTGAGCATGACCAGCGCCATCTTTTCTTAGCTGCCATTTTGTCTTTGGCATCCATCTTGTCTGAGTAACATTCATTATAGCAGCTATTCTGTAGTGGGAAAGACATATTTGTTATTAGTTTCTTAGAGCTAGTTTGGCCTTGCAGATGTTCTGGGCAAGGTGCCTGGAAGTTGCTATCTCTATAAGATGTCCATATGGCCTCGCTTTGGGCCTAGATGCATTTGTTATTATGGCTTTAGAAATATTGCTTCTCAAAACTGTCTTTTACCTAATTATAATAATGAGCTTGTATTTTTCCTGACATACACTGTGTAAAATGATGCGGTCATAACGTGTCATCTTGTTAACCCTATATGCTGTAACTGTCGTCTATAAGACATGCCTTTCATCTCTCAATAAACAGAATGTTTTTTTAAACTCATTGCTGCGTGGTCTGAAGCCTGTTCTCGTGGATATCCTGATCAAATAATATATTCATTTCCAGCTGGTACGGTGTGCCTAAGGCCCAGTCCTGACTGACACTCCCCCTCTGAAAACAACATCTAACACCTACCTAAAAAACCTAAGCTCCCCATTGCCCTGAAAAGGGCATTTGGATGGGGAGTGCTCTTAAAAGGGCATTTAGCTCTTGTATGGTGCCCAAAGTCCCTAATCTCAAAATAAAACCCACCCAATAAACCCTTAAAAAAAACTAACACTCCTCTTCATACGGTCCCCTTTAAGGGACGTCATCCAAGATGGTGTCCCTAGAATTCCGATTGGTTGATAGAATTCTATCAGCCAATCAGAATTAAAGGGTAAAAAATCCTATTAGCTGATGCAATCAGCCAATAGGATTGAGCTTGCATTCTATTGGCTGATTGGAACAGCCAATTATGCCTTATTCACATTCCCAACTAACGATTAAAAACACTACATCACTTGAAATAGTAACATATATCAATTGTAAATATCAATTTGTCGCTTCTAGGCAGAAGGGAATTTAACTACTATGTATTAATTGTTGGATTACACAGTTTAAAATCAGAAAAAATATTTTTTCTTGTTAATATAATATCAACTATTGCTGACTGGATAGCAACCAATGAATCTCCTAACTAGCTATCAATCTAACATAACACCAATATTACCCCAGCAAAGCCCTTTTGTTTGCATAAATAAATAGTATCTTATTTCTATGGGGTAGATTTATCACAGGTCGAGCAGACATGATTCGCTGTAGCGAATCATGTCCGCTCGACCACGATAAATGCAGGCAGCATACGCTGTCTGTATTTTACATTGCACAAGCATTTCTTGTGCAATCTCGCCCCCTTGCACACGCGCGACCAATCGGCTGCTAGCAGGGGGTGTCAATCATCCGGATCGGGATGATATCAGTCCGCCACCTAAAAGTTAAGGAGCAGCGGTATGCATAATAAATCTACCACTAAGAGTTGGAGTTTTATATATGATGGTATCACTAAGATATTAAAGCACATGATGAACAAATTGAAACAAAAAACAAAATTTATGCTTACCTGATAAATTTATTTCTCTTGTGGTCTATCCAGTCCATGGGTTCATCCATTACTTGTGGGATATTCTCCTTCCCAACAGGAAGCTGCAAGAGGACACCCACAGCAGAGCTGTCTATATAGCTCCTCCCCTAACTGCCACCCCCAGTCATTCGACCGAAGACGAGCAAGAAAAAAAGGAGAAACTATAGGGTGCAGTGGTGACTGTAGTTTAAATATAAAAAACACCTGCCTTAAAATGACAGGGCGGGCCGTGGACTGGATACACCACAAGAGAAATAAATTTATCAGGTAAGCATAAATTTAGTTTTCTCTTGTAAAGGTGTATCCAGTCCACGAGTTCATCCATTACTTGTGGGATACCAATACCAAAGCTTTAGGACACGGATGAAGGGAGGGACAAGGCAGGAACTTAAACGGAAGGCACCACTGCCTGTAAGACCTTTCTCCCAAAAATAGTCTCCGAAGAAGCAAAAGTATCAAATTTATAGAATTTCGAAAAGGTATGAAGCGAAGACCAAGTCGCCGCCTTACAAATCTGTTCAACAGAGGCCTCATGTTTAAAAGCTCATGAGGAAGCTACTGCTCTAGTAGAATGAGCTGCAATTCTTTCAGGAGGCTGCTGGCCAGCAGTCTCATAAGCTAAGCGTATTATACTTCTTAGCCAAAAAGAAAGAGAAGTTGCTGAAGCCTTTTGGCCTCTCCTCTGTCCAGAGTAGACAACAAACAAAGCAGATGTTTGATGAAAATCCTTCATAGCTTGTAAATAAAACTTTAAAGCACGAACCACATCAAGATTGTGTAATAGACGTTCCTTCTTTGAAGAAGGATTAGGACATAGTGAAGGAACAACAATCTCCTGATTGATATTCTTATTAGATACCACCTTAGGAAGAAACCCAGGTTTGGTACGTAACACTACCTTATCTGCATGGAAAATCAGATAAGGGGAATTACATTGAAAAGCAGATAACTCCGAAACTCTTCGAGCCGAGGAGATAGCTACTAAAAACAGAACTTTCCAAGATAAAAGCTTAATATCTATGGAATGCAAAGGTTCAAACGGAACCCCTTGAAGAACTTTAAGAACTAAATTTAAACTCCATGGCGGAGCAACAGGTTTAAACACAGGCTTGATTCTAACTAAAGCCTGACAAAACGTCTGAACGTCTGGAACCTCAGACAGACGTTTGTGCAAAAGAATAGACAGAGCAGAAATCTGTCCCTTTAAGGAACTAGCTGACAATCCCTTCTCCAATCCTTCTTGGAGAAAACATAATTTATGTAAGAACTTACCTGATAAATTCATTTCTTTCATATTAGCAAGAGTCCATGAGCTAGTGACGTATGGGATATACATTCCTACCAGGAGGGGCAAAGTTTCCCAAACCTCAAAATGCCTATAAATACACCCCTCACCACACCCACAAATCAGTTTAACGAATAGCCAAGAAGTGGGGTGATAAGAAAAAAGTGCGAAAGCATAAAAAATAAGGAATTGGAATAATTGTGCTTTATACAAAAAAATCATAACCACCACAAAAAAGGGTGGGCCTCATGGACTCTTGCTAATATGAAAGAAATGAATTTATCAGGTAAGTTCTTACATAAATTATGTTTTCTTTCATGTAATTAGCAAGAGTCCATGAGCTAGTGACGTATGGGATAATGACTACCCAAGATGTGGATCTTTCCACGCAAGAGTCACTAGAGAGGGAGGAATAAAATAAAGACAGCCAATTCCTGCTGAAAATAATCCACACCCAAAATAAAGTTTAAATGAAAACATAAGCAGAAGATTCAAACTGAAACAGCTGCCTGAAGTACTTTTCTACCAAAAACTGCTTCAGAAGAAGAAAACACATCAAAATGGTAGAATTTGGTAAAAGTATGCAAAGAAGACCAAGTTGCTGCTTTGCAAATTGATCAACCGAAGCTCATTCCGAAACGCCCAGGAAGTAGAAACTGACCTAGTAGAATGAGCTGTAATCCTCTGAGGCGGAGTTATACCCGACTCAACATAGGCATGATGAATTAAAGATTTCAACCAAGATGCCAAAGAAATGGCAGAAGCTTTCTGGCCTTTTCTAGAACCGGAAAAGATGACAAATAGACTAGAAGCCTTTCGGAAAGTCTTAGTAGCTTCAACATAATATTTCAAAGCTCTAACAACATCCAAAGAATGCAATGATTTCTCCTTAGAATTCTTAGGATTAGGGCAAAATGAAGGAACTACAATTTCTCTACTAATGTTGTTGGAATTCACAACCTTAGGTAAAAATTCAAAAGAAGTTCGCAACACTGCCTTATCCTGATGAAAAATCAGAAAAGGAGACTCACAAGAAAGAGCAGACAATTCAGAGACTCTTCTGGCAGAAGAGATGGCCAAAAGGAACAAAACTTTCCAAGAAAGTAATTTAATGTCCAATGAATGCATAGGTTCAAACGGAGGAGTTTAAAGAGCCCCCAGAACCAAATTCAAACTCCAAGGAGGAGAAATTGACTTAATGACAGGTTTAATACGAACCAAGGCTTGTGCAAAACAATGAATATCAGGAAGATTAGCAATCTTTCTGTGAAAAAGAACAGAAAGAGCAGAGATTTGACCTTTCAAGGAACTTGCGGACAAACCTTTATCTATACCATCCTGAAGAAACTGTAAAATTCTCGGAATTCTAAAAGAATGCCAAGAAAAATGATGAGAAAGACACCAAGAAATATAAGTCTTCCAGACTCTATAATATATCTCTCTAGATACAGATTTACGAGCCTGTAACATAGTATTAATCACAGAGTCAGAGAAACCTCTTTGACCAAGAATCAAGCGTTCAATCTCCATACCTTTAAATTTAAGGATTTGAGATCCTGATGGAAAAAAGGACCTTGCGACAGAAGGTCTGGTCTTAACGGAAGAGTCCACGGTTGGCAAGAGGCCATCCGGACAAGATCCGCATACCAAAACCTGTGAGGCCATGCTGGAGCTACCAGCAGAACAAACGAGCATTCCTTCAGAATCTTGGAGATTACTCTGGGAAGAACTAGAGGCGGAAAGATATAGGCAGGATGATACTTCCAAGGAAGTGATAATGCATCCACTGCCTCCGCCTGAGGATCCCGGGATCTGGACAGATACCTGGGAAGTTTCTTTTTTAGATGAGAAGCCATCAGATCTATTTCTGGAAGTTCCCACATTTGAACAATCTGAAGAAATACCTCTGGGTGAAGAGACCATTCGCCTGGATGCAACGTTTGGCGACTGAGATAATCCGCTTCCCAATTGTCTATTCCTGGAATATGAACCGCAGAGATTAGACAGGAGCTGGATTCCGCCCAAACCAGAATTCGAGATACTTCTTTCATAGCCAGAGGACTGTGAGTCCCTCCTTGATGATTGATGTATGCCACAGTTGTGACATTGTCTGTCTGAAAACAAATGAACGATTCTCTCTTCAGAAGAGGCCAAGACTGAAGAGCTCTGAAAATTGCACGGAGTTCCAAAATATTGATCGGTAATCTCACCTCCTGAGATTCCCAAACCCCTTGTGCTGTCAGAGACCCCCACACAGCTCCCCAACCTGTAAGACTTGCATCTGTTGAAATTACAGTCCAGGTCGGAAGAACAAAAGAAGCCCCCTGAACTAAACGATGGTGATCTGTCCACCACGTCAGAGAGTGTCGTACAATCGGTTTTAAAGATATTAATTGAGATATATTTGTGTAATCCCTGCACCACTGGTTCAGCATACAGAGCTGAAGAGACCGCATGTGAAAACGAGCAAAGGGGATCGCGTCCGATGTCGTAGTCATAAGACCTAGAATTTCCATGCATAAGGCTACCGAAGGGAAAGATTGTGACTGAAGGTTTCGACAAGCTGATATCAACTTTAGATGTCTCATGTCTATCAAAGATAGAGTCATGGATACTGAATCTATCTGAAAACCTAAAAAGGTTACCTAAGTCTGAGGAATCAATTAACTTTTTGGTAAATTGATCCTCCAACCATGATGTTGAAGAAACAACACAAGTCGATTCGAATGAGATTCTGCTAAATATGAAGACTGAGCAAGTACCAAGATATCGTCCAAATAAGGAAATACCACAATACCCTGTTCTCTGATTACAGACAGAAGGGCACCGAGAACCTTCGTAAAAAATTCTTGGAGCTGTAGCTAGGCCAAACGGCAGAGCCACAAACTGGTAATGCTTATCTAGGAAAGAGAATCTCAGAAACTGATAGTGATCTGGATGAATCGGAATATGCAGATATGCATCCTGTAAATCTATAGTAGACATATAATGCCCTTGTTGAACAAAAGGCAGGATAGTCCTTACAGTTACCATTTTGAATGTTGGTATCCTTACATAACGATTCAATATTTTTAGATCCAGAACTGGTCTGAAGGAATTTTCCTTCTTTGGTACAATGAAGAGATTTGAATAAAACCCCAGTCCCTGTTCCAGAACTGGAACTGGCAAAATTACTCCAGTCAACTCTAGATCTGAAACACATTTCAGAAAAGCTTGAGCCTTCGCTGGGTTTACTGGGACACGGGAAAGAAAAAATCTCTTTGCAGGAGGCCTTATCTTGAAGCCAATTCTGTACCCTTCTGAAACAATGTTCTGAATCCAAAGATTGCGAACGGAATTGATCCAAATTTCTTAGAAAAAACGTAATCTGCCCCCTACCAGCTGACCTGGAATGAGGACCGCACCTTCATGTGGACTTAGGAGCTGGCTTTGATTATCTAAAAGGCTTGGATTTATTCCAGACTAGAGATGGTTTCCAAACTGATACCGCTCCTGAGGATGAAGGATCAGGTTTTTGTTCCATGTTGTGACAAAAGGAATGAAAACGATCATTACCCTGGAAAGAAAGGGAAAGCAGAGTAGACTTAGAAGACATAACAGCATTCCAAGTCTTAAGCCATAAAGCTCTTCTAGCTAAAATATCTAGAGACATATACCTGACATCAACTCTAATGATATCAAAGATGGCATTACAAATAAAATTATTAGCATGCTGAAGAATAAAAATGCTATGAGAATTATGACCTGTTACTTGTTGCGCTAAAGCTTCTAACCAAAAGATGAAGCTGCAGCAACATCCGCTAAAGATATAGCAGGTCTAAGAAGATTACCTGAATACAAGTAAGCTTTTCTTAGAAAGGATTCAATTTTCCTATCTAAAGGATCCTTAAGGAAGTACCATCTGCCGTAGGAATAGTACGCTTAACAAGAGTAGAGACAGCCCCATCAACTTTAGGGATTTTGTCCCAAAACTCTAATCTGTCAGATGGCACAGGATATAATTGCTTAAAACGTTTAGAATGAGTAAATGAATTACCCAAATTATTCCATTCCCTGGAAATTACTTCAGAAATAGCACTAGGGACAGGAAAAACTTCTGATAACTACAGGAGATTTAAAAACCTTATCTAAACGTTTAGATTTAGTATCAAGAGGACCAGAATCCTCAATTTCTAATGCAATTAGGACTTCTTTAAGTAAAGAACGAATAAATTTCATTTTAAATAAATATGAAGATTTATCAGCATCAACCTCTGAGACAGAATCCTCTGAACCAGAAGAACCATTATCAGAATCAGAATGATGATGTTCATTTAAAAATTCATCTGAAAAATGAGAAGTTTTAAAAGACTTTTTACATTTACTAGAAGGAGAAATAACAGACATAGCCTTCTTAATGGATTTAAAAACAAAATCTCTTATGTTATCAGGAACACTCTGAGTATTAGATGTTGACAGAACAGCAACAGGTAATGTAACATTACTTAAAGGAGGAACAGATACCATAAGTTTACAGTAGCTCCAGCCCCAGGCAGGGATATTCCAGAAGTATCTTCTGACTCAGCTTCAACGTGGGACATCTTGCAATATGTAATAGAAAAAACAACATATAAAGCAAAATTGATCAAATTCCTTAAATGACAGTTTCAGGAATGGGAAAAAAAATGCCAGTGAATAAGCTTCTAGCAACCAGAAGCAAAAAATCAATGAGACTTAAATAATGTGGAGACAAAAGTGACGCCCATATTTTTTCGCGCCAAAAAAAGACGCCCACATTATTTGGCGCCTAAATGCTTTTGGCGCCAAAAATGACGCCACATCCGGATCGCCGACACTTTTGGCGCAAAAGAACGTAAAAAATGACTCAACTTCCGGCGACACGTATGACGCCGGAAACAGAAAATAATTTTTGCGCCAAAAAAGTCCGCGCCAAGAATGACGCAATAAAATGAAGCATTTTCAGCCCCCGCGAGCCTAACAGCCCACAGGGAAAGTCAAATTTTTAAGGTAAGAAAAAAATGAATTATTCATATGCATTATCCCAAATATGAAACTGACTGTCTGAAATAAGGAATGTTGAACATCCTGAGTCAAGGCAAATAAATGTTTGAATACATATATTTAGAACTTTATATAAAAAGTGCCCAACCATAGCTTAGAGTGTCACAGAAAATAAGACTTACTTACCCCAGGACACTCATCTACATGTAGTAGAAAGCCAAACCAGTACTGAAACGAGAATCAGTAGAGGAAATGGTATATATAAGAGTATATCGTCGATCTGAAAAGGGAGGTAAGATATGAATCTCTACGACCGATAACAGAGAACCTATGAAATAGACCCCGTAGAAGGAGATCACTGCATTCAAAAAGGCAATACTCTCCTCACATCCCTCTGACATTCACTGCACGCTGAGAGGAAAACCGGGCTCCAACCTGCTGCGGAGCGCATATCAACGTAGAATCTAGCACAAACTTACTTCACCACCTCCATAGGAGGCAAAGTTTGTAAAACTGATTTGTGGGTGTGGTGAGGGGTGTATTTATAGGCATTTTGAGGTTTGGGAAACTTTGCCCCTCCTGGTAGGAATGTATATCCCATACGTCACTAGCTCATGGACTCTTGCTAATTACATGAAAGAAAAGATAATATCCTAGGAATCCTGACCTTACTCCATGAGTAACCCTTGGATTTACACCAGTGAAGATATTTTCACAATATCTTATGATAGATCTTCCTGGTGACAGGCTTTCGAGCCTGAATTAAGGTTTCAATGACCGATTCGGAAAAACCACGCTTTGATAGAATCAAGCGTTCAATCTCCAAGCAGTCAGAGGTAGAGAAATTAGATTTGGATGTTTGAAGGGACCTTGAAGTAGAAGGTCCTGCCTTAGTGGCAGAGTCCATGGTGGAAAAGATGACATGTCCACCAGATCTGCATACCAAGTCCTGCGTGGCCATGCAGGGGCTATCAAGATCACCAAAGCTCTCTCCTGCTTGATCTTGGCAATCAGACAAGGGAGCAGAGGAAACGGTGGAAACACATAAGCCAGGCTGAAGGACCAGGGCGCTGCTAGAGCATCTATCAGCGCTGCCTTGGGATCCCTGGACCTGGACCCGTAACAAGGAAGCTTGGCGTTCTGACGAAATGGCATGAAATCCAGTTGTGGTTTGCCCCATAGTTGAATCAACTGGGCAAATACCTCCAGATGGAGCTCCCACTCCCCCGGATGAAAAGTCTGCCGACTTAGAAAATCCGCCTCCCAGTTCTCTACTCCTGGGATATGGATAGCTGAGAGATGGCAAGAGTGAACCTCTGCCCATAGAATTATCTTTGAAACCTCCAACATTGCCAGGGGGCTCCTTGTTCCCCCCTGATGGTTGATATAGGCTACAGTCGTGATGTTGTCTGACTGAAATCTGATGAACCTGACCGCAGCTAGCTGAGGCCAAGCCTGAAGAGCATTGAATATCGCTATAGTTCCAGAATGTTTATTGGAAGGAGGGCCTCCTCCTGAGTCCACGAACCCTGATCCTTCATGGAGTTCCAGACTGCACCCCAGCCCAGAAGGCTGGCATCTGTCGTTACTATAGTCCATTCTGGCCTGCGGAAACTCATTCCCTTGGACAGAGGGACCCAAGACAGCCACCAGAGAAGAGAATCCCTGGTCTCTTGATCCAGATTTAGTAGGGGGGACAAATATGTGTAATCCCCATTCCACTGATTGAGCATGCAAAGTTGCAGTGGTCTGAGATGTAGGCGGGCAAACGGAACTATGTCCATTGCCACTACCATTAATCCGATTGCCTCCATACACTGAGCCACTGACGAATGGGAAGTGGAATAAACAGCATGGCAGGAAGTTAGAAGTTTTGACAACCTGACCTCTGTCAGATAAATCTTCATTTCTACTGAGTCTATCAGAGTTCCTAGGAAGGAAACTCTTGTGAGAGGGGAGAGAGAACTCTTTCCTTCGTTCACCTTCCACCCATGAGACCTCAGGAATGCCAGAACAATGTCTGTATGGGACCTGGCGATTTGAAAAGTCGACGCCTGTATCAGGATGTCATCTAGGTAAGGGGCCACTGCTATACCCCGCGGCCTTAGAATCACCAGAAAGGACCCTAGAACCTTCGTAAAGATTCTTGGTGCCGTGGCTAACCCGAAGGGAAGAGCCACAAACTGGTAATGCCTGTCTAGGAAGGCGAACCTGAGAAACTGATGATGACCCCTGTGTATCGGGATGTGTAGATAAGCATCCTTTAAATCCACGGTAGTCATATATTGACCCTCCTGGATCATAGGTAGGATGGTTCAAATAGTCTCCATCTTGAAGGATGGGACCCTGAGAAATTTGTTCAGGATCTTGAGATCCAAGATTGGTCTGAAAGTTCCCTCTTTCTTGGGAACTATAAACAGATTTGAATAGAAGCCCTGCCCCTGTTCCTCCTTTGGAACTGGGTGGATCACTCCCATAACTAGTAGGTCTTGAACGCAATGTAAGAATGCCTCTCTCTTTATCTGGTTTGCAGATAATTGTGAGAGATGAAATCTCCCCTTTGGAGATGAAGCTTTGAAATCCAGAAGATATCCCTGGGAAACAATCTCCAGAGCCCAGGGATCCTGGACATCTCTTGCCCAAGCCTGGGCGAAGAGAGAAAATCTGCCCCCCACTAGATCTGGTCCCGGATCAGGGGCTACTCCTTCATGCTGTCTTAGAGGCAGCAGCAAGCTTTTTGGCCTGTTTCCCCTTGTTCCAAGCCTGGTTAGGTCTCCAGACTGGCTTGGACTGGGCAAAATTTCCCTCTTGTTTTGTAGAAGAGGAAGATGAAGCTGCGCCACTATTGAAGTTTCGAAAGGAACGAACATTAGTCTGTTTGGTCCTTAAGTTGTTGGACCTATCCTGGGGAAGGGCGTGGCCTTTTCCTCCAGTAATATCAAAAATGATCTCCTTCAGTCCAGGCCCAAATAGGGTCTGCCCTTTGAAGGGGATATTGAGAAGTTTAGACTTTGAAGTGACATCAGCTGACCAGGATTTAAGCCATAGCGCCCTACGCGCCTGAATGGCAAAACCTGAATTTTTAGCCGTTAGCTTGGTTAAATGAAAAACGGCGTCAGAAATAAATGAATTGGCTAACTGTCAAGGATATCATCCAACGGGGTTTCTACCTGTAAAGCCTCCTCCAGAGACTCGAACCAGAAAGCCGCTGCAGCAGTGACTGGGGCAATGCATGCAAGAGGCTGGAGAATAAAACCTTGTTGTATAAAGATTTTCTTAAGGAAACCCTCTAATTTTTTATCCATAGGATCTAGGAAAGCACAACTGTCCTCGACAGGAATAGTTGTACGCTTAGCTAGGGTAGAGACTGCTCCCTCCACCTTAGGGACCGTCTGCCACGAGTCCCGTGTAGCGGCATCTATAGGAAACATCTTTTTAAAAGCAGGAGGGGGAGAGAACAGTACACCTGGTCTATCCCATTCCTTAGTAATAATTTCTGAAAACCTCTTAGGGATTGGAAAAAAGTCAGTGTAAACAGGCACTGCAAAGTATTTGTCCATTTTACACAATTTCTCTGGGACTACAATGGTGTCACAGTCATCCAGAGTCGCTAAAACCTCCCTGAGCAACACGCGGAGGTGTTCAAGCTTAAATTTAAATGCTGTCATTTCAGAGTCAGACTGAAGTAACGCCTTCCCTGAATCAGAGAAGTCACCCACAGATAGAAGCTCTCCTGCTTCAACTTCTGCACATTGTGAGGGTATATCAGACATAGCTACTAAAGCGTCAGAGAGCTCTGTATTTGTTCTAGCCCCAGAGCTGTCTCGCTTTCCTTGTAACCCTGGCAGTTTGGACAATACCTCTGTGAGGGTATGATTCATAACTGCCGCCATGTCTTATAAGGTAAACGCATTGGACGCGCTAGATGTACTTGGCATCCCTTGAGCGGGAGTTATAGGTTCTGACACGTGGGGAGAGCTAGATGGCATAACCTCCAAGCTTGGAAAACACTTTAATAAATGTGAAAAAAGCAATAATATAAAAACGGTACTGTGCCTATAAGAGAAAAAAAACTACCACATAAACTGCAAAACAGTGATAAAAAGTAGTAAACTCTACGAATTTTTTACAGTGTGTATAAGGGACTAAAGCAGCATTGCACCCACTTGCAAATGGATGATTAACCCCTCAGGCCCAAAAACGAATTATAAAAACATTAAAACTGCTAACAAACAGTCAAACACACTGCCACAGCTGCGCTGTGGCTCCTACCTGCCCTTAAAAACGATTTTTGCAGGAACAAAAACCCTCTATAGAGGTCTTATAGGCCAGAGGACTCCTTCAGGGAAGCTGGATGTCTCAGACTGAAAATCAACTGCACATTTAGAGCTTGAAAATAGGCCCCTCCCTACCATGCACTCAAAGTCAGAGGGCCTTAAAAAATTACTCCTAGGAGTAATCTAACAAGCCATGTGGAAAACTAGGCCCTGCAAACGTTTTTACACTAAGTAATATAAGTATCAACATGAATATTACCCTTATTTGCAAGCATGATCCCAGTTGTTGTTAAATCACTGTATCAGGCTTACCTTAAATATACCAGGCACTGTCAGCATTTTCTAGACCTTATCATATCTCTCTAGAAAAAACTATACTGAACATACCTCAAAGCAGGCAATCTGCAGACCGTCCCCCCAACTGAAGTTTTCTTTCCATACTCTTCAGTTATGTGTGAGAACAGCAATGGACCTTAGTTACAAACCGCTAAGATCATCAAAACCTCCAGGCAGAATTCTTCTTCCAATTTCTGCCTGAGAGTAAAAACAGTACAACTCCAGTACCGTTTAAAAATAACAAACTTTTGATTGAAGGTAAAAACTACACTAAGTCACCAAATCTCTCTTGATACTTCCTTTCTTGTCGAGAGCTGCAAGAGAATGACTGGGGGTGGCAGTTAGGGGAGGAGCTATATAGACAGCTCTGCTGTGGGTGTCCTTTTGCAGCTTCCTGTTGGGAAGGAGAATATCCCACAAGTAATGGATGAACCCGTGGACTGGATACACCTTTACAAGAGAAATACCCCTATTTAATTTTTTTATTCTAAATTATGATAATATACTTTGCAGGTCTCTGAACTGAGTCTCTTTAATTTCTTTAGTGTGCAGAAAAGCATTCTCAATTATACCTATTTTTATGGGTTTATTATTTTGATTTCCAGTTTTTAATGCTAATCCACAACTATCTGTTGTGACCCAGCAGATATATAGTTAATAAGGTCCACAGGTAGAACACCAAGTATAGTGTTACTTTCTCACAGCTCAAGTGATTTCATATGTCATTTGGCACCAAGTGCCATATTTTTTCTAATACCCCACTCCCACCAACTTTACCCCCCAAAACTGCTAAGTGCAGTACTTTTATTAAAAAAATAAATAATAACAATTTCTAAAAATTTTATAATTTTTTTTTTTTTAAATAAATTACGCTACACTGTATTTTGGTGGCATTTGGGGCACATTTATAAAATTAACCAGAGATCTGATCTCTGGGTAATTTTAAACGCTAATTGCGCTCCACTTGTAATCTAATCTAGCCCTTAATAGCCAATTACAGCATTTAAACAAAAAGGAAGAAAATAACAATATTCTCTTTGAGATCAAAATTTTACCATTTTCTAATTATATTTAGGTGTTCTAGTTCCCAGCATCTAGTACATTTTCATTAACATTGTGGCAAGAATTTAAATGTTTCTTCCTTGCCAGTATTACAATTCAGATGTTCAATTATTCTGGTTCCAAGACTGAGTTGTCATGCCAACACGTTAAAAATGTATAACTGTGTCCATAATTTTGGCCTGACAATGTATGTAGTATTAACAAGTAGTCATTTTTTGCTACAGAATCTAAAGTCCAACAGTAAAAAATTCAGTTTCCACAAAATTTCTAAACATAGTATCTTGTTTTATTTTATACATAAAAATTGTGCTAAATAGGCAGATTGATAGTAGAGATGTATTAAATATTGATACACTAAGGGATAATCAGCAGGTAGTGTTATAAGCAAGGAAAATCAATTCTGTTATGCATGACTTTGTTGATGACATAAGCATTGACATCATCAATGGAATCACTAGTGACACCCTGCGGGAATATATATATATATATATATATATATATATATATATTAGAAAATAAAATTTGATTTTAATATAAGGTTTTTTTGCCATCACATGTAAAAGCATTCTTTTCATGATATTGTTGATGACATAATAAATTACATCACTAGTAACATCACATATGGTAGATATATGGAAAATAACCGAAAACATTAGGAGCAGGGGTAAAATTCTAGAAGCTAATGGCTTCCAGGCTCCTAGATTGTCGAGCCTAGGAGCCTATAATATATAAATTCACTATAATAATATAATATTCACTATAATGTTAATGATGATGTCATCAGCAATGCCATGTGTAATGTCATAAGTGAGGTCCTTGATGATGTCATCCAAAGCTCTCAAGGTTGAGTAACGTTTATGTTAGGAATATCCTTGCTTTTACTTGTTTGATAGAAAACAAAGACTGATTAAAAAAAAGAATCAAACACAATAATATATAAACTTTTAACTCAATCACAACCAGGTCACACACTACCTTACATAGAAAGATGGGAAAAAGACCTAGGACAGATAATTTTACCACAAACAAGTTCACAAATTATATATTCTACTTTAAAATCCTCGTCTTCTACATCCATAGTAGAACTTAATATAATGATCCTACATAGATGGTATTTTATCCCCTGTAGATTACACTGACTATTCCCTAACTCTAACAATACATGCTGGCTTAATTTCAGTATTGCCATAAATCCTTGGCCAGGTTTTGTATACTGGGGACATATCATAATTTATACTTACCTGATAAATGCTTTTCTTTCCTGGCATGGAGAGTCCACAAATCCAATCAATTACTAGTTGGAATTAAACTTCTGGCCACCAGGTGGAGGCTAAGAACACCCCAGCAAAGCCTTAAGTATCCTCTCATTACCCACAATCCCCAGTAATTCAGCCGAGGACTTATGGAAAGAGAAGAATACTCAAAGGGTATAGAGGTGCCTGAGGTTTAGAAAAATTACAAAAAGACGTCTTAAAAATAAGGGCGGGTTGTGGACTCTCCATGCCAGGAAAGAACATAATTTATCAGGTAAATATAAATTATGTTTTATTTCCAATGTCAGGGAGAGTCCATAAATCTATTAAATTACTAGTGGGAACCAATACCAAAGCTAAAGTCCACAGAATGGAAGGGAGGGATACACAAGACTGGCAAACCTAAACAGAAGGCACCACCGCTTGAACTTTCCTCCCAAAAGAAGCCTCAGCTGAGGCAAAAAACATCAAATTTGGAAAATTTGGAAAAAGTATACAATGATGACCAAGTGGCCGCCTTGCAATTCTATTCCACAGAAGCATCATTTTTAAAGGCCCAAGAGGAAGCGACAGCCCTAGTGGAGTGAGCCATAATTTTCTCTGGAGGCTGCTGTCCAGTTGTCTCATAAGCCAATCAAATAACACTTCTCAACCAGAAGGAAAGAGTAGAAGAAGTGGCTTTCTGACCCCTCCGTTTACCTGAAAAGACAACAAAAAGAGCAGAAGATTGATGAAAATCTTTTGTAGTCTGTAAATAGAACCTTAAAGCACACACAACATCCAGATTGTGCAATAACCGCTCCTTCTTAGAGGAAGGATTAGGACAAAATGAAGGAACAACAATTTATTGGTTGATATTGCGTTCCGAGACCACCTTAAATAGAAATCCTAATTTAGAACAGAAAACCGCCTTATCCGCATGAAGAATAAGATAAGGAGAATCATACTGTAGAGCCGAAAGCTCAGAAACTCTACTCGCAGAGGAAATTGCAAGCAGAAACAAAACTTTCCAGGACAATTACTTGATATCAACGGAATGCATAGGTTCAAATGAAGCCTGCTGCAGAACTTTAAGAACCAGATTAAGATTTCAAGGAGGAGCAATTGACCTATTCAGGCCTGAGGTTAACCAAAGCCTGGACAAAAGATTGAACATCTGGCAAAATTGCCAGACGCTTCTGCATAAGAATCGACAGAGCCGAAATCTGAAACTTTAGGGTACTGACTGACAGAATACAGGGAATTCTCACCTGACTTCAAGAAAAACCCCTAGATCCGCACCAATGAAGGTATTTATGCCATACCTTATAATAAATTTTGCAAGAAACAGGCTTACAAGCCTGAAACATAGTTTTAATAACCTTCACAGAAAAACCTTGTCTGGACAAGACTAAGCGTTCAATCTCTAAGCAGTCAGCTTCAGAGAGACTAAGTTCGGATTGAGGAAGGAACCCTGAAGTAGAAGATCCTCAGAAGCAATATCCATGTGGGGAATGATGACAAACTCACTAGGTCCGCAAACCAACTTCTGCAAGGCCATACTGGAGCTAGTAGAATCACCGAAACCTGCTCCTGTTTGATATGAGCCATCACCTAAGGAAGGAGGGCAACCAGAGGAAACAGATAAATTAGACCGAAATCCCATAGCACTACCAGGGCTTCTACCAAAGCTGCTTGAGGATCTCCTGATCTTGCGCCGTATTTTGGAAGCATGGTGCTTAGATGAGATGCCAGTAGATTCAGCTCCGGAAATTCCCAACTAGAGGGTTAACATCAAGAAAACTAACTTCCGGGTGGAGAGCCCATTCCCCTGGTTGAAAGGTCTGCCTGCTCAGATAATCCGCTTCCCAGTTGTCCACCCATGGGATATGAATGGCAGAGAGATGACAATTGAGAGACTCTGCCCACTGAAGAATGAAAGTCACCTTCTTCATAGCTAACATGCTCCAAGTTCCTCCTTGGTGGTTGATATACACCACTGAAGAGATGTTGTCCAATTGAAATCTGATAAACCGGACTAAAACTCAGTTGAGGCCATACTGATAGAGCATAGAGAAATGCTTTCAATTCTAGGATATTTATAGGAAGGGCAGACTCCTCCATAGTCCAAAAGTCCCTGAGCTCTTAGGGACCCCCAAACTGCTCCCCAGCCTAACAGGCTGACATACTTGGTCACAATCTCTCAAGAAGGTTTTCAGGAAACAAGTGCCCTGAGACAAAAGGTCCTGGGAGATCCACCAAGACAGAGACATCCTTGTATGAGAGTCTAAAACTATCCTCTGAGAGAGATCCGAGTGGACTCTGTTCCATTGATTGAGCATACATACCTGTAGAGGTCTCAGATGGAAACGGGCAAACGGAATAATGTCCATGGATGCCACCATGAGGCCAATTACTTCCATGCATTCAGCTACTGATAGACAAACAGAGGACTGAAGAGAAAGACAGGCCTCCAGAAGCTTGATATTTCTGACCTCCATCAAAAAAATCTTCATAGATACTGAGTCTAAGATTATCCCCAGAAAATATACACTGGTACTTGGCACCAAGGAACTTTTCCCTAGATTCACTTTTCACTAAGATATCGTCCAGGTAAGGAGCCACCGCAATCCCTAGAGATCTGGCCACAGCCAAAAGAGCCCCTAGAACCTTTGTAAAAATTTGATGAGCAGCGGTGAGGCCGAAAGCAGGGCTACAAATTGGAAATATCAATCCAAAAAAGTGAACCTCAGGAACTTGTGTTTCCTGTGTTTGCAGTGAATAGACACATGAAGCTATGCATCCTTTAGGTCTATAGTGGTCATAAACTAACCCACTTGAACCAGAAGGAGAATAGAACAAATAGTCTCCATTTTGAAGGACAGGACCTTGAGAAACTTGTTGAGAGACTTTAAATATATAATGGGTCAAAAAGTTCCCTCCTCTTTGGGAACTACAAAAAGATTTGAACAAAATCCATGACCCTGTTCTGCTAAAGGAACTGGGATAATTACTCCCAGAGAGGACAAATTCCTAACGCAGTTTAAGCCACTGCCCAAGGATTTGGAACGTAGCAAATCCAAGTCTTCTGAAAAAAGGAAAGACTGCCCCTACCTGATCCAAAACTGGATCGGGTGTGACCCCTTCATGCTGACTTAGCCTCAGTGGAAGACTTTCTGGATTGCTTACCATTGTTCCAGGGTTGGCCAGATTTAGAAGACAAGGAAGATCTCTGTCCCTTGAAGTTACAAAACTAAAATTAGAAGTCTGATGACCCTTGGGTCTATTCTTCCTATCCTGTGGTAAAAAAAAACTCCCTTTCCTCCAGTAACTGTGGAAATGATCTCTGCCAGACCAAGACCAAATAAAGTCTTACCCTTAAAAGGTAGAGACAGAAGCTTGGATTTAGAAGTCACATCCACAGACAAAAACTTTAACCAAAGGGCTCTGCGGGCTGGTATCGCAAAACTAGAAATCCTGGCTCCCAGCCTAACAACTTGCATACTGGCAACACAGATAAAAGTATTAGCCAGCTTTAGAGCCTTGATACTTTCCTGAATTTCCTCTATAGTAGTCTCTTCTAAAACTAGATCAGACAGAGTCACTCCAATAAGAGACTGCACCAGCAACTGTCGCAATACTAGCAACTGGTTGCCACTGCAAACCCTGATGAAGAAACATTTTTGAGTTTTTTTATCCATAGGGTCTCTAAAAGAGGAACTATCCTCAAGAGGATAAGGTAGATTTAACAACCTCTACTCTAGGAACATTGCGCCACAGATCTCGCACTGAATCAGTGACAGGAAACATCTTTTTAAACACAGGAGACGGGCTAAAAGGAACACCCGGCTTCTCCCATTCCTGAGATATAATGTCAGACATTTAAAAAAAAAAACCTCCACAGATTTAGGTTTGACATCAAAAAATTCTATTCAGTTTATTAGCCTTTTTTGGGGCCTCTGCAATAGAGCTGCGCATCTTCACTTGTCTCACGATTCGATTACGATTATCATCGTAACGATTCGATACGATTCGATTCTACGATGCATCGCGATGCATCACGATTACTGCCTATGATTTTCATGATCTTGTTCTATTCCATATTTTATATATATATATATATATATATATATATATATATATATATATATATATATATATACACACACACTTATATATATATATATATATATATATATACACATACACACATTTATTTATATATATATAGAGAGAGAGAGAGATCTATACATACACACACTATATATATATATATATATATATATATATATATATATATATATATATATATATATATATATATATATAGTGTGTGTGTGTGTGTGTGTGTATATATAATAATCTTTTAAACAACTGTGTAAGATGGAAGAGCACTTATAAACATAATGCTACAATATGCACAGATATGTATGTGTAGATTTATTTTACAAAGGAAAACCAGCAGCAGTGTACTCACTCAAACATTCTCACAGAGTACATGCAGACATCTGAAACCTGACCCAGAGAGCATTACCAATAGACCTCCTCTCACATGTTCCGGTCAGGAATTTTTATGACACCTATCCTAAAGAGCCGACAGCAGCCTCATGTAAACAGTGAATCTTTTCTTGTATTATAGATTCACTGTTTACTGTTGCGGTCTCTGCTGCATGTTTCCTCTCTGTCAGACCCCTAGCCCAAACGAGCATTTGAGGGTTGCTGTAAAACTTTTGACTTGCTGTATCTAATAGCAACCCTCAAATGCTCCTTTGGGCTAGGGGTCTGACAGAGAGGAAACATGCAGCAGAGACCGCAACAGTAAACAGTGAATCTATAATACAAGAAAAGATTCACTGTTTACATGAGGCTGCTGTCGGCTCTTTAGGATAGGTGTCATAAAAATTCCTGACCGGAACATGTGAGAGGAGGTCTATTGGTAATGCTCTCTGGGTCAGATATCTGCGCAGAGTGCACAGCAAGTCCTGATGTGGTGTAGCTGGGGGCTGTAACCAGATTAATCCTGACACAAATGCTGTCGGCTCGTCTGCTATGTGAGAGAGGCGGGGTCACGTGACGTTGCGCGATGATGTCACCCCTGAATCGATTCTGATCTGCACTGCATCGATGCAGCATCGTTAACAGGCTGCATCGCGATGCATCGCAGAATCGATTATTTTAGGCACCCCTACTCTGCAATATTTTCAGAGTTATCCAAAGTAGCTAAAATCTCCTTCAAAAGTAAAAAGAGATGCTCCAGTTTAAATTTAAAATTAACCTCCTCAGAATCTATTGTACTAGGAACTGCAGATTCTGAATCAGAGATCTCACCCTCAGAAGCTGCAGAGGAATGATCCTCACTAGATAACTGAGAAAGACTAACCAAATCAGTCTTGGCGGAATCAGAACCCATTGAAATGTTCTTAGATTTCCTCTTCCCTTTACCAGAACTAGGTAAAGCACTTAGGGCTGCAGAAACTGTAGAAGTCAACTGCACAGCAAATCTTTAGGCAAACAAACACTCCCAGAGACTGACAGAGGAACCACAGGGCACTGCATGTGAATCTGTCAAAGACTGGGAAATGTTAGCAGAAGGATGAGTCAACCCCTGAACAGCATTATCTTGAGAAAAATAAGGCTCAGATAAGGAATCTTTATCCTTAAATAATAAAAACTTTATTAAGACAAGTGGAACAAAAATGCACAGGAGGTATAACCTGGGCATCAGCAAAATAAAGACATTTATCAAATGACAGAGAAAGCTTGGGATCGGCTTCCATAGTAAATAAAATTGCCATTTATTTCCCTTATACTCTAATTTCAATATAAAAACTTAGAATACAATTCTAAGCGTAGATAAATAATTATTGAAACCTGCACCTCTACACCCCAGCTACACTGGAGAGACTCACCCAACCTGTAACATCAGAGAAAAGCGCCAGGCAGGAAAATCAATCCTATGGCAGAAAATCCACTCTTATTCCTTGAAAATCCTGGCTTCCAAACAGCCGGTACAAACAAACTGTACAGCACTCAGAAAGTAACTGAGCGGTCACATGATCACAAATTCAAAAGTAAGGTGTGGTCCAACAGACTTTCTTAAAGAGACATTACCCAAACAAAATAAAAGGTAGCATTTGTGCAAAAAACATCCCCATAGCCAAAAACAAAAGAGCCTTCACATGACAGAACAGTGCCATGAACTGCTGCCCAATAAATCCCCAACTTTTAAAAGGGATATTCAGTACCATAAGGAACAAGGAGCTGCATCCTTCTCACTTAGAAGTTAAAAGCACTTACCTGTGGATCCGCTGTAGGGCAGGTACAGCAAACATGTGTAACAGAATCCTCACTGACATAGATCTGTAGATAAAGAAAAAACAGAGTAACCAACCCTGGTTTTCTATATAGGGGGTAGCAAAAAATGTTGAAAGTAAGCAAAGACCACTTTGCCGTCTTCCAACTGCTAAAATCTACCATTACTCTTACTAAAGAGAATTACATGGACACAGCAAAACCCCAATACTTGCTTGCAAGGAAAAGTACCCATTAAAGGATTAACAACTTGATTTCTTCAGACACCTTCTTCGCACATCACCTACACTGTTATGCAGGCAAAGAATGACTGGGGATTGTGGGTAATGGGAGGATACTTAAAGGGACATTAACCCCAAATTTTTTCTTTCATGATTCAGATAGAGAATACCATTTTAAACAACTTTCTAATTTACTTCTATTATCTAATTTGCTTAATTCTCTTGATATTCTTTCCTGAAAATCATATCTAGATAGGCTTAGTAGCTTCTGATTGGTGGCTGCACATATTTGCCTCATGTGATTGGCTGACCCATGTGCATTGATATTTCTTTAACACAGGATATCTAAAGATTGAAGCAAATTAGATAATAGAAGTTAATTGATATGTTGTTTAAACTTGTATTCTCTATATGAATCATGAAAGAAAACATTTGGGTTTAATGTCTCAAGGCTTTGCTGGGGTGTTCTTTGCCTCCTCCTGGTGGCCAGGAGTTGAATTCCCACTAGTAATTGAATGCATTTGTGGACTCTCCATGCCATTGGAAATATATATATATATATATATATATATATATGATTTTATATAGGTATAGATATATACAGATATATTTATAGAAATATCTATTTAAAAATACATTAAACATATTTTCCTATGTGAAGAACATTGGAATGTGAAATATTTACAGTAAATTCACAGTTAAACACTTATTAAATATGAATATTACATAAATATGTTTTTTCATGTTTTCAGCTACTTGACTGCAATAGACTCCAATGAACTTATATATAAATGACCATGTATACATGTGTATTTCTGTGTTTATATGAGTATATATGTCTGTAAATACATACATATACTGTACATATAAATATATATGTACACATATAAATACATATGTACACATTTAAACAAATATATACATAAACACATATTTATGTATCTCTATGTTAAAGCCCTTTGCAGACGTTTTCCCCCTAACACCTGAGACCTCATATCTTTGAGCCCTTAAAACTTTTTAATGCAATGTTTTTTTATTTTGAGTGTTACTGTACAATGTTTTTTATTTTGAGTGTTACTGTATTGTACAATGTTTTTTGATGTTTTTGTGATACTTTTTAGTCTTGTGTAACAGTTACCTGAGCTCTGAAGTCAGGATACCCCGATGAGAGTAAATCAGAATTGTACTCACGTGTTAACATTTACTTTCAACTTATAATATGAGCTATTTCTGATGCGTGCAAAAGGCCAAAAATATCCAATTTCGCTTGCAAGCAACAGTTAGCCCACCACTCGTAATCTAGCACTTAGTGGGTGCACCACTTGGCTGATTTTACTGACCACCCAGCTAAACTTTAAGACAATATTAAAGGAATATAAAACCTTTAACCTACAATTAGCTAATAGTAAATATTTTCAATGTTTATTGGACAAAATTATCTTTAAATCAATTTCAATTATGCAATTAATGTGTGCTTTGGATAGCTAAGCATATATATAAATAAATATATGTATATGTTATAGGTAAAGTCAGATATCCGGGTAAACCTAGGATTAAAAAACATAATTTATGTAAGAACTTACCTGATAAATTCATTTCTTTCATATTAGCAAGAGTCCATGAGCTAGTGACGTATGGGATATACATTCCTACCAGGAGGGGCAAAGTTTCCCAAACCTTAAAATGCCTATAAATACACCCCTCACCACACCCACAATTCAGTTTAACGAATAGCCAAGAAGTGGGGTGATAAGAAAAAAGTGCGAAAGCATATAAAATAAGGAATTGGAATAATTGTGCTTTATACAAAAAAATCATAACCACCACAAAAAAGGGCGGGCCTCATGGACTCTTGCTAATATGAAAGAAATGAATTTATCAGGTAAGTTCTTACATAAATTATGTTTTCTTTCATGTAATTAGCAAGAGTCCATGAGCTAGTGACGTATGGGATAATGACTACCCAAGATGTGGATCTTTCCACGCAAGAGTCACTAGAGAGGGAGGGATAAAATAAAGACAGCCAATTCCTGCTGAAAATAATCCACACCCAAAATAAAGTTTAATGAAAAACATAAACAGAAGATTCAAACTGAAACCGCTGCCTGAAGTACTTTTCTACCAAAAACTGCTTCAGAAGAAGAAAATACATCAAAATGGTAGAATTTAGTAAAAGTATGCAAAGAGGACCAAGTTGCTGCTTTGCAAATCTGATCAACCGAAGCTTCATTCTTAAACGCCCAGGAAGTAGAAACTGACCTAGTAGAATGAGCTGTAATCCTTTGAGGCGGAGTTTTACCCGACTCGACATAGGCATGATGAATTAAAGATTTCAACCAAGATGCCAAAGAAACGGCAGAAGCTTTCTGGCCTTTTCTAGAACCGGAAAAGATAACAAATAGACTAGAAGTCCTTCGGAAAGACTTAGTAGCTTCAACATAATATTTCAAAGCTCTAACAACATCCAAAGAATGCAACGATTTCTCCTTAGAATTCTTAGGATTAGGACATAATGAGGGAACCACAATTTCTCTACTAATGTTGTTGGAATTCACAACCTTAGGTAAAAATTCAAAAGAAGTTCGCAACACCGCCTTATCCTGATGAAAAATCAGAAAAGGAGACTCACAAGAAAGAGCAGATAATTCAGAGACTCTTCTGGCAGAAGAGATCGCCAAAAGGAACAAAACTTTCCAAGAAAGTAATTTAATGTCCAATGAATGCATGGGTTCAAAAGGAGGAGCTTGAAGAGCCCCCAGAACCAAATTCAAACTCCAAGGAGGAGAAATTGACTTAATGACAGGTTTTATACGAACCAAAGCTTGTACAAAACAATGAATATCAGGAAGATTAGCAATCTTTCTGTGAAAAAGAACAGAAAGAGCAGAGATTTGTCCTTTCAAAGAACTTGCGGATAAAACTTTATCTAAACCATCCTGAAGAAACTGTAAAATTCTCGGAATTCTAAAAGAATGCCAAGAAAAATGATGAGAAAGACACCAAGAAAAATAAGTCTTCCAGACTCTATAATATATCTCTCTAGATACAGATTTACGAGCCTGTAACATAGTATTAATCACAGAGTCAGAGAAACCTCTTTGACCAAGAATCAAGCGTTCAATCTCCATACCTTTAAATTTAAGGATTTGATATCCTGATGGAAAAAAGGACCTTGCGACAGAAGGTCTGGTCTTAGCGGAAGAGTCCACGGATGGAAGGAGGCCATCCGGACAAGATCCGCATACCAAAACCTGTGAGGCCATGCCGGAGCTACCAGCAGAACAAACGAGCATTCCTTCAGAATCTTGGAGATTACTCTTGGAAGAAGAACTAGAGGCGGAAAGATATAGGCAGGATGATACTTCCAAGGAAGTGATAATGCATCCACTGCTTCCGCCTGAGGATCCCGGGATCTGGACAGATACCTGGGAAGTTTCTTGTTTAATGAGACGCCATCAGATCTATTTCTGGAAGCCCCCACATTTGAACAATCTGAAGAAATACCTCTGGGTGAAGAGACCATTCGCCCGGATGCAACGTTTGGCGACTGAGATAATCCGCTTCCCAAAGAATAATAATATTATGAGAATCATGATCTGTTACTTGTTGCGCTAAAGTTTCCAACCAAAAAGTTGAAGCTGCAGCAACATCAGCCAATGATATAGCAGGTCTAAGAAGATTACCTGAACACAGATAAGCTTTTCTTAGAAAGGATTCAATTTTCCTATCTAAAGGATCCTTAAAGGAAGTACCATCTGACGTAGGAATAGTAGTACGTTTAGCAAGGGTAGAAATAGCCCCATCAACCTTAGGGATTTTGTCCCAAAATTCTAATCTGTCAGACGGCACAGGATATAATTGCTTAAAACGTTTAGAAGGAGTAAATTAATTACCCAATTTATCCCATTCTCTGGAAATTACTTCAGAAATAGCACCAGGAACAGGAAAAACTTCTGGAATAACCACAGGAGATTTAAAGACCTTATCTAAACGTTTAGAATTAGTATCAAGAGGACCAGAATCCTCAATTTCTAAAGCAATTAGTACTTCTTTAAGTAAAGAGCGAATAAATTCCATTTTAAATAAATATGAAGATTTATCAGCATCAATCTCTGAGACAGAATCCTCTGAACCAGAAGAGTCATTAGAATCAGAATGATGATGTTCATTTAAAAATTCATCTGTATAAAGAGAAGTTTTAAAAGATTTTTTATGTTTACTAGAAGGAGGAATAACAGACATAGCCTTCTTGATGGATTCAGAAACAAAATCTCTTATGTTATCAGGAACATTCTGAACATTAGATGTTGATGGAACTGCAACAGGTAATGGTACATTACAAAAGGAAATATTATCTGCATTAACAAGTTTGTCATGACAATTAATACAAACAACAGCTGGAGGAATAGCTACCAAAAGTTTACAGCAGATACACTTAGCTTTGGTAGTTCCAGCACCAGACAGCGATTTTCCTGAAGTATCTTCTGACTCAGATGCAACGTGAGACATCTTGCAATATGTAAGAGAAAAAACAACATATAAAGCAAAATTGATCAAATTCCTTAAATGACAGTTTCAGGAATGGGAAAAAATGCCAATGAACAAGCTTCTAGCAACCAGAAGCAAAGAAAAATGAAGCTTAAATAATGTGGAGACAAAAGCGACGCCCATATTTTTTTAGCGCCAAGTAAGACGCCCACATTATTTGGCGCCTAAATGCTTTTTGGTGCCAAAAATGACGCCGCGTCCGGAACGCCGACATTTTTGGCGCAAAAGAACGTCAAAAATGATGCAACTTCCGGCGACACGTATGACGGCGGAAACAGAAAAGATTTTTTGCGCCAAAAAAAGTCTGCGCCAAGAATGACGCAATAAAATGAAGCATTTTCAGCCCCTGCGAGCCAAACAGCCCACAGGGAAAAAAGTCAAATTTTTAAGGTAAGAAAAATAATTGATTCAAGTGCACTATCCCAAATATGAAACTGACTGTCTGAAAATAAGGAATGTTGAACATCCTGAGTCAAGGCAAATAAATGTTTGAATACATATATTTAGAACTTTATAAACAAAGTGCCCAACCATAGCTTAGAGTGTCACAGAAAATAAGATTTACTTACCCCAGGACACTCATCTACATGTTTGTAGAAAGCCAAACCAGTACTGAAACGAAAATCAGCAGAGGTAATGGTATATATATATAAGAGTATATTGTCGATCTGAAAAGGGAGGTAAGAGATGAATCTCTACGACCGATAACAGAGAACCTATGGAATAGACCCCATAGAAGGAGATCACTGCATTCAAAATAGGCAATACTCTCCTCACATCCCTCTGACATTCAATGCACGCTGAGAGGAAAACCGGGCTCCAACCTGCTGCGGAGCGCATATCAACGTAGAATCTAGCACAAACTTACTTCACCACCTCCATAGGAGGCAAAGTTTGTAAAACTGAATTGTGGGTGTGGTGAGGGGTGCATTTATAGGCATTTTAAGGTTTGGGAAACTTTGCCCCTCCTGGTAGGAATGTATATCCCATACGTCACTAGCTCATGGACTCTTGCTAATTACATGAAAGAAAGGTAAAACGGACGTTACCCAAATCCTAGGATTACCTAAACGCTTCTGGATAAATCCCATCAACAATATTTTTTTTTGCCTCTGCCTGTGGGGGTTGTAAGAGGGCACCCCGCTCATCCTCTTGCATCCACCACAAGTGAACCTTCGCCCCCCTTGAACTCTCCAGGTGGAGGCAAAAAAGATAGTGAAGATGGGGAATTACAGCATATCATATATATTTTTGATGCAGTGATTTGCAAGAACTATTGTGTTTAATTACGAAAATATGCTGTGATTAGCTTTATCCAGAAGCATTTGGGTAATCCTAGGATTACCCAGGTAAAGCCCAATGTATGATCTTGCATCAGGCTTTACGCACAGCCGCTGGGTAATGTCAGTTTTACCCGGGTAATCCTAGAGTTACCCGATATCTGACTTTACCCACAACATATATATATATATATATATATATATATATATATATATATATATATATATATATATATATGTGTGTGTGTGTTCTCTACAGAAAAGTTTGCCTATAGATTTAGGTTTGCAGGAGGATTGTGTATAATATAACTGCAATAAAGGCAGACCTAGGCTGCTTTACTACTGTGCCACAATGCAGGTAGCAGCTAACAAATGTGGGAGTAACAGGCAGATTCCCTGTGTGTGTCTGTAGCTCTCTCATAACTCATTATATTCTTTAAGCATTTTACACATGCAATTCTCACAAATTTAAAGGGACAGTAAAGACTGTGCAATTTGAAGGCATTTATGTTGTGTTGCTGTAGAATACCATATCAGCCAAGTCTTAAAGGGACAGTCAACACCAGAATTTTTGTTGTTTTAAAAGATAGATAATCCCTTAATTACCCATTCCCCAGGTTTGCATAACCAACACAGTTATAATACACGTTTTACCTCTGTAATTACCTTGTATCTAAGCCTCTGCAGACTGCCCCCTTATTTCAGTTCATTTGACAGACATGCAGTTTAGCCAATCAGTGCTCACTCCTCAGTAAATTCATGTGCGTGAGCTCAATGTTTTTCTATATGAAAAACATGAACTAATGCCATCTAGTGGTCAAAATGCATTCAGATTAGAGGTGACCTTCAAGGTCTAAGAAATTAGCATATGAACCTCCTAGGTTTAGCTTTCAACTAAGAATACCAAGAGAACAAAGCAAAATTGGTGATCAAAGTAAATTGGAAAGTTGTTTACATGCCCTATCTTAATCATGAAAGGTTTTTTTTTTTTTGACTTGACTGTCCCTTTAATATTATTAAAACATTACATCCTTTTAACTACAATTGGTTTTCAATAGCCAAACTCCACCCACCATTTACTTTATTTGGAGCAGACAATCTGGGCTTTAGTCTACATGCAATAAGGTTAGTCACTGTCATAAAGTTAGGCATTAAATACATTGTTTTGGAGTTGTTATCTGATATATGTAGCATGGTTAGCCTTGAGAAGTCAACAAGGTGCATTTCAAGTTCTGAGAATTAGAAATTGCTCTAATTTCAGAGTTAAATTACATAAACACATGAAAAAATAATGAAAATATATTGCAAAGTTGTTTCATTACACATAACTAAACATTTGATTTAATAAAGGTGTTTACTGTCCCCTTTAAAGTTCATAACAGACTTATTTACCTGACAGAAAAGTAATGTTACTAAACAAAAAGCAAATAAAAGTTAAATTATAGTGAGAAAAAAAATAATTTAAATTAGAATTTTCTAAAAACTGAAAATGTATATCCTGTGAGGTTCACCATCCCAGTGAGAGTGATGAAGCATAGCTGTAAAAAGCTGACTAGAAAATATCACCTGAACATCTCTATGTAAAAAAGGAAGATATTTTACCTCAAATTTTCCTCAATTTCCAGGCAGTTTAATGCATCTGGCAGATGCAAAACATTTACCTCAGTTTAAGGAAGTTAACTATGAAATCTTGTGATATTTCCATAAAATCCTATAAGATCACAGTAAAGCACTGATGGTGCCAATAGAAGGCTCCCCCTGCTGACAGACTCCTGCACTGCAGCTACATTAATAATGTGATGAAAAGGACTCTACTGAGCATCAGGAATGGGCGAATGTGTCAAAAGCACAATTTGTTTGGGCGAATGAATAGTCCTGTGGAGAATTGTTTTGGACAAATGTTGATAAGGACGAAAACCCCTTAAAATTCGTTAAAATTCTTTCTGATTTTCAAAAGTTAATATAATTAGAATGATTATCCGCATTCGACATTTTAAATGTAACAATAAATTTAACAAATAGTATTGAGAAATCCAATAGTTCATTTAGTAGCAAAATTAAGTAAAATTATACATAATAGATACACATATATATATTTACATTTTTCTATTTTGAATAATGCATAATTCGAATACTACATTTAAAGAGAGCATTAGAAAAACTGTTACATTAAAATAATGTTAGAATGCTCAGCGAAAACAAACGACTTCTGTAATCCAAAATGTCTGTATTGTGATGTCCTTTTGCTTCTGTAATAAATAAAGTATTAAAAAAAATAATAATGTTAGAATGCTGTACAAACATTTTAAAATTTGAAACAAACGAACAGATGTGTTAAAATTTGTTTTATTTTTCGAATGTTGCAAAACATTCGCCTATACATTGCCTATACGCCTATACTGAGCATATCAAGTGGTAACATAACTGTACTGGACTGTGGACAGTTGCAAAACCAAAAGTTAATTTATATAAAAATAAACTTTTTAATATTTTTGTTTTTTAATTTTTTTTTATTGTATTGGGGTTTTTAGCATATTACAATGAAGAAAAACAGCAACATTGCAAACAAATATCAAAATCTTGGTATCTGGCAAATTGTGATTATAAAAAGCAGACATAAATCTCTTTGTTGAAGTACAAGTATACAAGGGATCCATTTAGCTCAGACCTTATAAAACTAATATGTAAAAATAAAAAGATCTAAGAAATTAAAATCCTGATCTGCTAAATAGGCAATTAAAACTGCCGAACGGGAAGCTGGACACACTATGATCTGTGCAAATGCAGATCTAAGGGCTCGATTTATCAAAGCCCTACGGCTGCACATTCTCACAAGAACTTGCTTGCCATAATTTAACAAGCAGGGGTCACCAGACCACCTCTTCCCTAACCTCTACGTCACCTCTAAGGTGGCGAAATTCAATCTCCGCGGTCGAGTCCGACCGAGGAGATTGACAGCTCATGCTTGCGCGTGAGTGGCTGTGCATTCAACAGCTAACAAAACTATTGCATGTACAATGCCTATGAAAACCTCACTATATTTTCAAAATAGCTTATTGTAAAAAAAAAAACATTGAATATTAACCCTTTGAGTGCTACGCACTTTCCCACCTGGGTGCTAAGCTTTTTTTTAAAAAAAATAAATTTAAAAAACATTTTTTAACTTTGTTTTTTCAGATCCCCAAGACTTACACTTTAGGAAAGGTTAGGCGATTACTTTTCCAACAGTGGGTCTTGCGGATCTGTAGCAGGCTTCTAAGCAGCATGCCCCCTGCTCCTATACTTAACATTGTTAGGTATAAATAAAGTTGCACGATGACGTCATCACGCGTAACGTCAATGCCCATAAAGTGAAGCCCCGGTAGTGCCTGTCTTTATGCAGGCCTGATCTCTGGGGTAGGAGTGGGTGGGAGCCCCCAGATCTCCCTCAAGGTGGGAGAGTGCTAGTGACGGCTCTGAGCCGTCGTTAGCACCAGAGTGGGAAACTCTGCAACGGCTCAGGGCCGTCATTAGCACTCAAGAGGTTAAAACTCTTTTAAAAAAAAACAAGTTATTATTATTATCGGTTATTTGTAGAGCGCCAACAGATTCCGCAGCGCTGAAGTAATTCACTAGCTTAATAAAAGTGGCCTTTCTTGGACCACCTATCATAAAAATATTTAAATAAATTGGAGCAAATGTAATAGATTAATATCATATTGATGTTAAAAAGTACATTAGTTCCAATACAAACTACAAATGCTAAAAATAAATCCTAGAAGAAATAGCTATTACCCAAAATTCAGATTATGGGGTCAATTTATCAAATGTCGGGCGGACATGATACACTGTAGCGAATCATGTCCACCCGACATCACTAAATGCTGACAGCATACGCTGTCATCATTTATCATTGCACAAGCATTTTTTGTGAAATGCTTGTGCAATGCAGCCCCCTGCACATTCGCGGCCAATCGGCTGCTAGCTGGGGGTGTCAATCATCCCGATCGTATCTGATCGGGATGTTTGCAGTCTGCCACCTAAAATGTGGTGGACAAGCTAAGGAGCGGCGGTCTTATGACCGCTGCTTCTTAACTTATGTTTCTGGCGAGCCAGAAACTACGGGTGGAGAATGCAGCATCTGCTGCTTATTAAATCTCCCCCTATAGCTCACCTAGCATTGGAGGTGTTATTGCTCTGGTATAAATTTTTATAGAAGAGTATAAACTATATTAGCACTAATGGAAAATAAATGTTTATAGTTCTTAAACGCAAAATGAAACTGCTAGAAACATATCTAGTAGTAAAGACAGCCTTCTGCCTCCTTAAAATTACTAGAACCTTAATCAGTACAGACTTTTTAGAACATACAAAATGGTTATATCCTTAAAGGGACATTGAACCGAAATTTTTTATTTTGTGATTCAGATAGAGCATGCAATTTTAAGCAATTTTCTAATTTACTCCTATTATCAATTTTTCTTCGTTCTCTTGCTATCTTTATTTGAAAAAGAAGGCATCTAAGCTAAGGAGTCAGCCAATTTTTGGATCAGCACTTGTTTATTAGTGGGTGAATTTATCCACCAATCAGCAAGAACAACCCAGGTTGTGAACCAAAATTGGTCCGGCATCTAAACGTAGATTATTGCTTTTCAAATAAAGATACCAAGAGAATGAAGAAAAATTGATAATAGGAGTAAATTAGAAAGTTGCTTAAAATATCATGCTCTATCTGAATCAAAAAATAAAAAAAACATAATTTATGCTTTCAAGCAAAAAGAAATACACTGCGATCCTCCAAAGTAAGCATACTATTTTTAATATCCAAGTGTAGATAAAAACATCTTGTTAGGCAACAGTGAAGTTAAAATCAAAAGAATAGGCAGAACATTTTCAGGAACTGGTCTGTCCTACATGTTTCGGTTAGTCCCTTAATCATGAACATGACCTGTTACCCTTCCTTCCTGCCTTTTAAATCTGATGGTAATCTCCTATTGGTGCCTCAGTCTAATGAGATTAACCCCTAGTTGGTCAGTTACTTGTTATTTATGTGTCTGCTCTACCAATTTATTTAATACACATAGATATATACAAATAGTGCTCTTATGCATACTTTCTCTGCTAGTTCTGAATTTTGTGTATAATTGAAAAAACATAAGAGCTAATAATAATTAGCCCATTGTTGAATACTTATTTGTCCTATTTCAACTAATATATAATTCTAAATCAATTATCCTTCTTGACTAGCAATATATACATTTCTGGTATCTAATATCCTAAGATTTCATGTTTATGCACCATATTTATATATATGTATTTATTGTGTGAGTTGGCAATCACTACTGTACTGATCAAATAGGGGACCCTATAATTTTGATAAAGGAATAGGGAAAACTACTATCTCTTCCAGAAATTTATTATATCCCCCTCTATATTGAAGCCCTGTGGCCTTCTTGTCTTCATTTTGAAGATCCAAAAGGCTTCACGCAGCATTAGGCGTGCTGCTCTGTCCCCCCCTCTAGGTGGTGTTCGTACACATTCTATAACCTGCCATGAGAGCGACGTAACATCGCCCCCATGCACAGAGATAAAGTGTTGTGAGAGGCCTGAGCTGTCTTTATCATGAGAGATATCATTTAGATGCTCTCTGATCCTGGAGCGCACCTCCCTTGTGGTGCACCCTATGTACTGTCCGTTACACTGGGAGCAATCTACCAAGTATACTACAAAAGGGGTTCTACAATTTGTACAATTTGACAAATTGAAAATCCTATTAGTAGTTGCTGATTGGAAAGTGGATGTCACTCTGCTGTACTTACAGGCTATACATTTAGAGAAGTGGCATTTAAAATGCCCTTTCACACTTAGCCAACTACTGCTGGCCCTCTCTTTATCCCTTAGTACACTTGGTGCCACTAAATTACCAATTGTGCATGCTCTCTTGGAGACAAAATTGCACCCTTTGGACACATAGTCCCTATGCTTACCTGATAAATTTATTTCTCTTGTGATGTATCGAATCCACGGATTCATCCTTACTTGTGGGATATTCTCCTCCCCTACAGGAAGTGGCAAAGAGAGCACCCACAGCAGAGCTGCCTATATAGCTCCCCCCTTAGCTCCACCCCCCAGTCATTCGACCGAAGGCTAGGAAGAAAAAGGAGAAACCATAGGGTGCAGTGGTGACTGAAAGTTTAGAAATATATATGCCTGTCTTAAAAAACAGGGAGGGCCGTGGACTCGATACATCACAAGAGAAATAAATTTATCAAGTAAGCATAAATTATGTTTTCTCTTGTAAGATGTATCGAGTCCACGGATTCATCCTTACTTGTGGGATACCAATACCAAAGCTTTAGGACACGGATGAAGGGAGGGACAAGACAGGGACCTTAAACGGAAGGCACCACTGCTTGTAGAACCTTTCTCCCAAAAATAGCCTCCGAAGAAGCAAAAGTATTGAATTTGTAAAATTTGGAAAAAGTATGAAGCGAAGACCAAGTCGCCGCCTTACAAATCTGTTCAACAGAAGCCTCATTTTTAAAAGCCCATGTGGAAGCCACAGCTCTAGTAGAATGAGCAGTAATCCTTTCAGGAGGCTGCCGTCCAGCAGTGTCATAGGCTAAATGGATGATGCTTTTCAGCCAAAAGGAAAGAGAGGTAGCCGTAGCCCTTTGACCTCTCCGCTTACTAAAATACACAACAAATAAAGGAGATGTTTGACGGAAATCTTGCTTGTAAGTAGAATTTTAAAGCACGAACCACATCAAGATTGTGTAACAGACGTTCCTTCTTAGATGAAGGATTAGGACACAAAGAAGGAACCACAATCTCTTGATTGATATTCTTATTAGAAACAACCTTAGGAAGAAACCCAGGCTTGGTACGTAAAACCACCTTATATGCATGGAAAACAAGATAAGGGGAATAACATTGTAAAGCAGATAGCTCAGAAACTCTTTGAGCCGAAGAGATAGCTACTAAAAACAAAACTTTCCAAGATAAAAGCTTAATATCTATGGAATGCATAGGTTCAAACGGAACCCCTTGAAGAACATTAAGAACTAAGTTTAGGCTCCATGGTGGAGCAACAGGTTTAAATACAGGCTTGATTCTGACCAAAGCCTGACTAAATGCTTGAACGTCTGGGACAACTGCCAGACGTTTGTGAAGTAGAATAGACAAAGCAGATATCGGACCTTTAAGAGAACTAGTAGATAATCCCTTCTCCAAACCTTCTTGGAGAAAATACAGTATTCTAGGAATCCTAATCTTACTCCAAGAGTAACCCTTGGATTCACACCAATAAAGATATTTGCGCCAAATCTTATGATAGATCTTCCTGGTGACAGGCTTTCTAGCCTGAATCAGGGTATCAATGACCAATTCAGAGAAACCACGTTTTGATAAAATCATGCGTTCAATCTCCAAGCAGTCAGACGCAGAGAAATTAGATTTGGATACGTGAACTGGCCTTGAATTAGAATGTCCCGCCTCATTGGCAGAGTCCACAGTGGAACCGAGGACATGTCCACTAGGTCTGTAAACCAAGTCCTGCGTGGCCACGCAGGAGCTATCAGAATTACCGAAGCTCTCTCCTGCTTGATTCTGGCAACCAGAGGTGGAAGGAGAGGAAACGGTGGAATTACATAAGCCAGATTGAAGGACCAAGGCACTGCTAGAGCATCTATCAGTACCGCCTTGGGATCCCGGGACCTGGACCCGTAACGAGGAAGTTTGGCATTCTGACGAGACGCCATCAGATCCAATTCTGGAGTGCCCTATAACTGAATCAGCTGGGCAAACACCTCTGGATGGAGTCCCCACTCCCCTGGTTGAAGAGACTGATGACTTAGAAAATCCGCCTCCCAGTTCTCTACTCCTGGGATGTGGATTGCTTAAAGATGGCAAGAGTGATCCTCTGCCCACCGAATTATTTTGGTTACCTCCATCATCGCTAGAGAACTCCTTGTTCCTCCCTGATGATTGATATAAGCTACAGTCGTGATGTTGTCCGACTGAAACCTGATGAATTTGGCCGCAGCAAGCCGAGGCCACGCCTGAAGCGCATTGAAAATCGCTCTCAGTTCTAAAATGTTTATTGGGAGGAGAGCTTCCTCCCGAGACCATAAGCCCTGTGCTTTCAGGGAGTTCCAGACTGCACCCCAGCCTAACAGGCTGGCATCTGTCGTTACAATGAGCCACTCTGGCCTGCGGAAGCACATTCCCTGAGACAGGTGGTCCTGAGACAACCAGCAGAGAAGAATCTCTGGTCTCCTGGTCCAGATGCAGTTGAGGAGATAAGTCTGCATAATCCCCATTCCACTATTTGAGCATGCATAGTTGCAGTGGTCTGAGGTGTAGATGGGCAAAAGGAACTATGTCCATTGCCGCTACCATGAGTCCGATTACCTCCATATACTGAGCCACTGATGGCTGAGGAATGGAATGAAGAGCTCGGCAAGTGGATAAGAGTTTTAACTAATATTTTCATTTCTACCGAGTCTATCAGAGTCCCTAGAAAGGAAACTCTTGTAAGAGGGAACTCTTTTTTTATGTTCACCTTCCACCCGTGAGATGTCAGAAAAGCCAACATGATGTCTGTGTGAGACTTGGCTAGCTGGAAAGTCGACGCCTGAATTAAGATGTCGTCTAGATAAGGCGCCACTGCTATGCCCCGTGGTCGTAGAACCGCCAGAAGGGACCCTAGCACTTTTGTGAAAATTCTGGAAGGGAAGGGCCACAAACTGGTAATGCCTGCCCAGAAAGGCAAATCTGAGGAATTGATGATGATCTCTGTGAATAGGGATATGTAGATACGCATCCTTTAAGTCCACGGTAGTCATATATTGACCCTCCTGGGTCAGAGGTAGAATAGTGCGAATAGTCTCCATCTTGAAAGATGGTACTCTGAGGAACTTGTTTAGAATTTTGAGATCCAAGATTGGTCTGAAAGTTCCCTCTTTCTTGGGAACCACAAACAGGTTTGAATAAAACCCTAGCCCCTGTTCCTCCTTTGGAACTGGGCGAATCACCCCCATGGTAAGTAGGTCTTCTACACAGCGTCTGGTTTACAGACAATCGAGAAATATGAAATCTCCCCCTTGGAAGGGAGCCCTTGAATTCCAGAAGATATCCCTGGGACACAATTTCTAAAGCCCAGGGATCCTGAACATCTCTCTCCCAAGCCTGAGCGAAGAGAGAAAGTCTGCCCCCTACTACATCCGGTCCCGGATCGGGGGCTACCCCTTCATGCTGTCTTAGAGGCAGCTGCAGGCTTCTTGGCCTGTTTACCCTTGTACCAAGCCTGGTTAGGTCTCCAGACTGACTTGGATTGGGCAAAATTCCCCTCTTGCTTTGTAGCAGAGGAAGCTGAAGCGGGAACACTCTTAAAGTTCTGAAAGGGACGAAAATTATTTTGTTTAGCCTTCATCTTATTTGATCCATCCTGAGGGAGGGCATGACCTTTCCCTCCAGTGATGTCTGAAATAATCTCCTTCAGTTCAGGCCCGAATAGGGTCTTTCCTTTGAAAGGAATGTTCAAAAGTTTAGATTTAGATGACACATCAGCAGACCAGGACTTAAGCCATAATGCCCTGCGTGCTAAACTGGCAAAACCTGAATTCTTTGCCGCTAATTTAGCCAGCTGAAAAGCGGCATCTGTAATAAAAGAATTAGCCAACTTAAGTGCCTTAATTCTGTCCATAATTTCCTCTAATGGAGTCTCCATTTGGAGAGCCTCTTCTAGAGCCTCAAACCAGAAAGCAGCTGCAGTCGTTACAGGAACAATGCACGCAATAGGTTGGAGAGAAAAACCTTGATGAACAAAAATTTTCTTCAGGAGACCCTCTAATTTTTTATCCATAGGATCTTTGAAAGCACAACTGTCCTCGATAGGTATAGTTGTACGCTTAGACAGAGTAGAAATAGCTCCCTCCACCTTAGGAACTGTCTGCCATGAGTCCCTTATGGTATCAGATATGGGAAACATTTTCTTAAAAACAGGAGGGGGAGTGAACGGAATACCTGGTCTATCCCACTCCTTAGCAATAATATTCACAATCCTCTTAGGGACTGGAAAAACATCAGTGTAAACAGGAACCTCTAAGTATCTATCCATTTTACACAATTTCTCTGGGACCACTATAGGGTCACAATCATCTAGAGTTGCTAATACCTCCCTAAGCAATAAGCGGAGGTGTTCAAGCTTAAATTTAAAGGCCGTCATATCAGAATCTGTCTGAGGAAGCGTCTTTCCTGAATCAGAAATTTCTCCCTCAGATAACAAATCCCTCGCCCCTTCAGGGCATTGTGAGGGTATATCAGAAACGGCTACTAAAGCATGAGATGGCTCAGCATTTTTCCTTAACCCAGAGGTGTCCCATTTTCCTTGTAAACCAGGCAGTTTGGACAAAACCTCAGTGAGGGTTGTATTCATAACTGTGGCCATGTCTTGTAAAGTAAATGAATGTGACGCACTAGAGGTACTTGGCGTCACTTGTGCGGGCGTTACTGGTTGTGACACTTGGGGAGAGCTAGATGGCGAACCCTCATTTACTTCTGACTGAGAATCATCTATTGCTCTATTTTTAAGTGCTAATATATGTTCTTTAAAATTTATAGACAAATCAGTACATTTGGGACACATTCTAAGAGGGGGTTCCACAATGGTATCCAAACATATTGAACAAGGATTTTCCTTGGTATCAGACATGTTAAACAGGCTAGTAATGTAACAAGCAAGCTTGGAAAACACTGTAATCAAAGTAAATAACACTTAGTAATAAAATGGTACTGTGCTTTTAAGAGAAAAAAAGCTGCACAAGTTCTGCAAAACAGTGTAAAAAAGCAGTAAACTTAACAAAATTTTTACAGTATTATCTTACAGCCTTAGTAACTTTGCACAACTATGCAAATAAACAATTAAACCCTTAATGGCAAAACCGGATTGAAAAAACGTCAAAACCGGTAAAAAAAAGACCTTCAGCGCCTACTTGCCCCTCAGAACGATTTGTGGGGAAAAAAAACTCCTTTACAGCCCTCAAACACAGCAGGAGCAGTTGGATGACTCTTAAGGAAAAGAAACTGCACAACTGAGGCATGAAAATAGGCCCCTCCCACCTCACTCAATGTTTTGAGTCCTATTAGAAAAAACACCTGAGTGTCTCTAATCAATCATGTGGGTTAAAAAAAACCTAACAAAAGCCACAAAGACCCCTTCAGTCCCTACAAAAAACGTTATAAATGCATCATTTACTTGAACAAACAAAAAACTTTTTTTTTAAAACAGTGTCACCAGTAACAAATGAGCCCTTCAAGCAAGCTGAAATTCTTATCCAAGTGTCTGAATACAGCTTACCCTTTCCCCATGGGGATATTGCCAGCCCTTTCTAGAATAAACACAGTCTGTCTAGAAAAAACATAATTTATGTAAGAACTTACCTGATAAATTCATTTCTTTCATATTGGCAAGAGTCCATGAGCTTGTGACATATGGGATATACATTCCTACCAGGAGGGGCAAAGTTTCCCAAACCTCAAAATGCCTATAAATACACCCCTCACCACACCCACAATTCAGTTTAACGAATAGCCAAGAAGTGGGGTGATAAGAAAGGAGCGAAAGCATCAACAAGGAATTGGAATAATTGTGCTTTATACAAAAAAATCATAACCACCACAAAAAAGGGTGGGTCTCATGGACTCTTGCCAATATGAAAGAAATTAATTTATAAGGTAAGTTCTTACATAAATTATGTTTTCTTTCATGTAATTGGCAAGAGTCCATGAGCTAGTGACGTATGGGATAACAAATAGCCAAGATGTGGAACTCCACGCAAGAGTCACGAGAGAGGGAGGGATAAAATAAAGACAGCCAATTCCGTTGAAAAAACAATCCACAACGCAAATCAAAAGTTTTAATCTTTATAATGAAAAAAACTGAAATTATAAGCAGAAGAATCAGATTGAAACAGCTGCCTGACGTACTTTTCTACCAAAAACTGCTTCTGAAGAAGAAAAAATATCTAAATTGTAGAATTTAGTAAAAGTATGCAAAGAAGACCAAGTTGCTGCTTTGCAAATCTGATCAACCGAAGCTTCATTCTTAAAAGCCCAGGAAGTAGAAACTGACCTAGTAGAATGAGCCGTAATCCTTTGAGGCGGGGATTTACCCGACTCCATATAAGCATGATGAATCAAAAGCTTTAACCAAGACGCCAAAGAAAGGGCAGAAGCCTTCTGACCTTTCCTAAAACCAGAAAAGATAACAAATAGACTAGAAGTCTTTCTGAAATCTTAGTAGCTTCAACATAATATTTCAAAACTCTGACCACATCCAAAGAATGTAAGGATCTTTCCAAAGAATTCTTAGGATTTAGGACACAAGGAAGGAACAATAATTCCTCTATTAATGTTGTTAGAATTCACAACTTGAGGTAAAAATTTAAATAAAGACAGCAAAACCACCTTATCCTGATGAAAAATCAGAAAAGGAGACTCACAAGAAAGAGCAGATAATTAAAAAACTCTTCAAGCAGAAGAGATGGCCAAAAGGAACAATACTTTCCATGAAAGTAATTCAATGTTCAAAGAATGCATATGCTCAAACGGAAGAGCCTGTTAAGCCCTCAGAACCAAATGAAGACTCCAAGGAGGAGACATTGGCTTAATGACAGGCTTTATACGAACCAAAGCCTGAACAAAACAATGAATATCAGAAAGATTAGCAATTTTTTCTGTGAAACAGCACAGAAAGAGCAGAGATTTGTCCTTTCAAGGAACTTACAGACAAAACCTTACGAAGAAACTATAAAATCCTAGGAATTCTAAAAGAAAGCCATCATAAGATGTAAGTCTTCCAAACTCGATAATAAATCTTTCTAGACACAGATTTACGAACCTGCAACATAGTATTAATCTCTGAGTCAGAGAAACCTCTATGACTAAGCACTAAGCGTTATAATTTCCATACCATCAAATTTAATAATTTGATTTCCTGAAGGAAAAAATGAATCTTAAGATATAAGGTCTGGCCTAAATGGAAGTGACCAAGGTTGGCAACTGGACATCCGAACAAGAACCATATACCAAAACCTGAGCGGCCATGCTGGAGCCACCAGCAGCACAAACGATTGCTCCATGATGATTTTGAAAAATCACTCTTAAAAAGAAGAACCAGAAGGAGCAAAAATATAGGCAGATTGATAACTCCAAGGAAGTGTCAATGCATACACTGTTTCCGCATGAGGATCCCCGTACCTGAATAGGTACCTGGGAAGTTTTCTTGTTTAGATGAGATGCCATCAGAACTATTGCTGGAAACCCTCACATCAGAACAATTTGAAAAAACACATCTGGGTAAAGAGACCATTCTCCCGGATGTAAAGCTTGATTGACAGAGATAATCCGCTTCCCAATTGTCTAAACCTGGAATATGGAGCGCAGAAATTAGACAGGAGCTGGATTTAGCCCAAGCAAGTATCCGAGATACTTCTTCCACAGCCTAAGGACTGAGAGTCCCAACCTGATGACTGACATACGCCACAATTGTGACATTGTCTGTCTGAAAAACAATAACGTCTCTCTCTTCAAAAAGAAGCCAAAACTGACGAACTCTGAGAATGCACGGAGCTCCAAAATATTGAATGGTAATCTCGCCTCCTGAGATTTCCAAACCCCTTGTGCTGACAGAGATCCACAGACAGCCTCCCAACCTAAAAGACTCGCATCTGTAGTGATCAAGGTCCAGGTTGGATGAATCTAAGAGACCCGTAGAACTATATGATGGTGATCTAACCACCAAATCAAAGATAGTTGAACATTGGAATTAAGATATTAAAAATGATATCCTAGAATCCCTGCACCATTAATTCAGCATAAAAAACTGGAAAGGTTTCATATGAAAATGAGCAAAGGGAATTGAATCCAATGCTGCAGCCATGAGACCTAAAACTTCCATGCATATAGCTACTTAAGGAAATAATAGAGACTGAAGGTTCCGACAAACTGAACCCAATATAATTGTCTCCTGTCTGTTAGAGACAAAGACATTGACAGAATTTATCTGGAAACCTAAAAAAAGGTGACCCTTGTCTGAGCAACCAAGGATCTTTTGATAAAAAACATAATTTATGTAAGAACTTACCTGATAAATTCATTTCTTTCATATTAACAAGAGTCCATGAGCTAGTGACGTATGGGATATACATTCCTACCAGGAGGGGCAAAGTTTCCCAAACCTTAAAATGCCTATAAATACACCCCTCACCACACCCACAAATCAGTTTAACGAATAGCCAAGAAGTGGGGTGATAAGAAAAAAAGTGCGAAGCATATAAAATAAGGAATTGGAATAATTGTGCTTTATACAAAAAAATCATAACCACCACAAAAAAGGGTGGGCCTCATGGACTCTTGTTAATATGAAAGAAATGAATTTATCAGGTAAGTTCTTACATAAATTATGTTTTCTTTCATGTAATTAACAAGAGTCCATGAGCTAGTGACGTATGGGATAATGACTACCCAAGATGTGGATCTTTCCACACAAGAGTCACTAGAGAGGGAGGGATAAAATAAAGACAGCCAATTCCTGCTGAAAATAATCCACACCCAAAATAAAGTTTAACAAAAAACATAAGCAGAAGATTCAAACTGAAACCGCTGCCTGAAGAACTTTTCTACCAAAAACTGCTTCAGAAGAAGAAAATACATCAAAATGGTAGAATTTAGTAAAAGTATGCAAAGAGGACCAAGTTGCTGCTTTGCAGATCTGGTCAACCGAAGCTTCATTCCTAAACGCCCAGGAAGTAGATACTGACCTAGTAGAATGAGCTGTAATTCTTTGAGGCGGAATTTTACTCGACTCAACATAGGCAAGATGAATTAAAGATTTCAACCAAGATGCCAAAGAAATGGCAGAAGCTTTCTGGCCTTTCCTAGAACCGGAAAAGATAACAAATAGACTAGAAGTCTTACGGAAAGATTTCGTAGCTTCAACATAATATTTCAAAGCTCTAACAACATCCAAAGAATGCAATGATTTCTCCTTAGAATTCTTAGGATTAGGACATAATGAAGGAACCACAATTTCTCTACTAATGTTGTTGGAATTCACAACTTTAGGTAAAAATTCAAAAGAAGTTCGCAACACCGCCTTATCCTGATGAAAAATCAGAAAAGGAGACTCACACGAAAGAGCAGATAATTCAGAAACTCTTCTAGCAGAAGAGATGGCCAAAAGGAACAAAACTTTCCAAGAAAGTAATTTAATGTCCAATGAATGCATAGGTTCAAACGGAGGAGCTTGAAGAGCTCCCAGAACCAAATTCAAACTCCAAGGAGGAGAAATTGACTTAATAACAGGTTTTATACGAACCAAAGCTTGTACAAAACAATGAATATCAGGAAGAATAGCAATCTTTCTGTGAAAAAGAACAGAAAGAGCGGAGATTTGTCCTTTCAAAGAACTTGCGGACAAACCCTTATCTAAACCATCCTGAAGAAACTGTAAAATTCTCGGTATTCTAAAAGAATGCCAAGAAAAATGATGAGAAAGACACCAAGAAATATAAGTCTTCCAGACTCTATAATATATCTCTCGAGATACAGATTTACGAGCCTGTAACATAGTATTAATCACGGAGTCAGAGAAACCTCTATGACCAAGAATCAAGCGTTCAATCTCCATACCTTTAAATTTAAGGATTTCAGATCCGGATGGAAAAAAGGACCTTGTGACAGAAGGTCTGGTCTTAACGGAAGAGTCCATGGCTGGCAAGATGCCATCCGGACAAGATCCGCATACCAAAACCTGTGAGGCCATGCCGGAGCTATTAGCAGAACAAACGAGCATTCCCTCAGAATCTTGGAGATTACTCTTGGAAGAAGAACTAGAGGCGGAAAGATATAGGCAGGATGATACTTCCAAGGAAGTGATAATGCATCCACTGCCTCCGCCTGAGGATCCCGGGATCTGGACAGATACCTGGGAAGTTTCTTGTTTAGATGAGAGGCCATCAGATCTATCTCTGGGAGCCCCCACAATTGAACAATCTGAAGAAATACCTCTGGGTGAAGAGACCATTCGCCCGGATGCAACGTTTGGCGACTGAGATAATCCGCTTCCCAATTGTCTACACCTGGGATATGAACCGCAGAGATTAGACAGGAGCTGGATTCCGCCCAAACCAAAATTCGAGATACTTCTTTCATAGCCAGAGGACTGTGAGTCCCTCCTTGATGATTGATGTATGCCACAGTTGTGACATTGTCTGTCTGAAAACAAATGAACGATTCTCTCTTCAGAAGAGGCCAAAACTGAAGAGCTCTGAAAACTGCACGGAGTTCCAAGATATTGATCGGTAATCTCACCTCCTGAGATTCCCAAACTCCTTGTGCCGTCAGAGATCCCCACACAGCTCCCCAACCTGTGAGACTTGCATCTGTTGAAATTACAGTCCAGGTCGGAAGAACAAAAGAAGCCCCCTGAATTAAACGATGGTGATCTGTCCACCACGTTAGAGAGTGCCGAACAATCGGTTTTAAAGATATTAATTGATATATCTTCGTGTAATCCCTGCACCATTGGTTCAGCATACAGAGCTGAAGAGGTCGCATGTGAAAACGAGCAAAGGGGATCGCGTCCGATGCAGCAGTCATAAGACCTAGAATTTCCATGCATAAGGCTACCGAAGGGAATGATTGAGACTGAAGGTTTCGACAGGCTGTAATCAATTTTAGACGTCTCTTGTCTGTTAAAGACAAAGTCATGGACACTGAATCTATCTGGAAACCCAGAAAGGTTACCCTTGTTTGAGGAATCAAAGAACTTTTTGGTAAATTGATCCTCCAACCATGATCTTGAAGAAACAACACAAGTCGATTCGTATGAGACTCTGCTAAATGTAAAGACGGAGCAAGTACCAAGATATCGTCCAAATAAGGAAATACCACAATACCCTGTTCTCTGATTACAGACAGAAGGGCACCGAGAATCTTTGTGAAAATTCTTGGAGCTGTAGCAAGGCCAAACGGTAGAGCCACAAATTGGTAATGCTTGTCTAGAAAAGAGAATCTCAGGAACTGATAATGATCTGGATGAATCGGAATATGCAGATATGCATCCTGTAAATCTATTGTGGACATATAATTCCCTTGCTGAACAAAAGGCAATATAGTCCTTACAGTTACCATCTTGAACGTTGGTATCCTTACATAACGATTCAATAATTTTAGATCCAGAACTGGTCTGAAGGAATTCTCCTTCTTTGGTACAATGAAGAGATTTGAATAAAACCCCATCCCCTGTTCCGGAACTGGAACTGGCATAATTACTCCAGCCAACTCTAGATCTGAAACACAATTCAGAAATGCTTGAGCTTTCACTGGATTTACTGGGACATGGGAAAGAAAAAATCTCTTTGCAGGAGGTCTCATCTTGAAACCAATTCTGTACCCTTCTGAAACAATGTTCTGAATCCAAAGATTGTGAACAGAATTGATCCAAATTTCTTTGAAAAAACGTAACCTGCCCCCTACCAGCTGAACTGGAATGAGGGCCGTACCTTCATGTGAACTTAGAAGCAGGCTTTGCCTTTCTAGCAGGCTTGGATTTATTCCAGACTGGAGATGGTTTCCAAACTGAAACTGCTCCTGAGGACGAAGGATCAGGCTTTTGTTCTTTGTTGAAACGAAAGGAACGAAAACGATTGTTAGCCCTGTTTTTACCTTTAGACTTTTTATCCTGTGGTAAAAAAGTTCCTTTCCCACCAGTAACAGTTGAAATAATAGAATCCAACTGAGAACCAAATAATTTGTTTCCCTGGAAAGAAATGGAAAGTAGAGTTGATTTAGAAGCCATATCAGCATTCCAAGTCTTAAGCCATAAAGCTCTTCTGGCTAAGATAGCCAGAGACATAAATCTAACATCAACTCTAATAATATCAAAAATGGCATCACAAATGAAATTATTAGCATGCTGGAGAAGAATAATAATATCATGAGAATCACGATTTGTTACTTGTTGCGCTAGAGTTTCCAACCAAAAAGTTGAAGCTGCAGCAACATCAGCCAATGATATAGCAGGTCTAAGAAGATTACCTGAACATAGATAAGCTTTTCTTAGAAAAGATTCAATTTTTCTATCTAAAGGATCCTTAAACGAGGTACCATCTGACGTAGGAATGGTAGTACGTTTAGCAAGGGTAGAAATAGCCCCATCAACTTTAGGGATTTCCAAAATTCTAACCTGTCAGGCGGAACAGGATATAATTGCTTAAAACGTTTAGAAGGAGTAAATGAATTACCCAATTTATCCCATTCCTTAGCAATTACTGCAGAAATAGCATTAGGAACAGGAAAGACTTCTGGAATAACCGCAGGAGCTTTAAAAACCTTATCCAAACGTATAGAATTAGTATCAAGAGGACTAGAATCCTCTATTTCTAAAGCAATTAGTACTTCTTTAAGTAAAGAGCGAATAAATTCCATCTTAAATAAATATGAAGATTTATCAGCATCAATCTCTGAGACAGAATCCTCTGAACCAGAAGAGTCCAAAGAATCAGAATGATGGTGTTCATTTAAAAATTCATCTGTAGAGAGAGAAGATTTAAAAGACTTTTTACGTTTACTAGAAGGAGAAATAACAGACAAAGCCTTCTTTATGGATTCAGAAACAAAATCTCTTATGTTATCAGGAACATTCTGCACCTTAGATGTTGAGGGAACTGCAACAGGCAATGGTACATCACTAAAGGAAATATTATCTGCTTTAACAAGTTTGTCATGACAATTATTACAAACAACAGCTGGAGGAATAGCTACCAAAAGTTTACAGCAGATACACTTAGCTTTGGTAGATCCAGCAGGCAGTGGTTTTCCTGTAGTATCTTCTGGCTCAGATGCAACGTGAGACATCTTGCAATATGTAAGAGAAAAAACAACATATAAAGCAAAATAGATCAAATTCCTTATAAGACAGTTTCAGGAATGGGAAAAAAATGCCAAACATCAAGCTTCTAGCAACCAGAAGCAAATGAAAAATGAGACTGAAATAATGTGGAGACAAAAGCGACGCCCATATTTTTTGGCGCCAAATAAGACGCCCACATTATTTGGCGCCTAAATGCTTTTGGCGCCAAAAATGACGCCACATCCGGAACGCCGACATTTTTGGCGCAAAATAACGTCAAAAATGACGCAACTTCCGGCGACACGTATGACGCCGGAAACGGAAAAGAATTTTTGCGCCAAAAAAGTCCGCGCCAAGAATGACGCAATAAAATGAAGCATTTTCAGCCCCCGCGAGCCTAACAGCCCACAGGGAAAAAGTCAAATTTTTGAGGTAAGAAAAAATATGATAATTTAAAGCATAATCCCAAATATGAAACTGACTGTCTGGAAATAAGGAAAGTTGAACATTCTGAGTCAAGGCAAATAAATGTTTGAATACATATATTTAGAACTTTATAAATAAAGTGCCCAACCATAGCTTAGAGTGTCACAGAAAATAAGACTTACTTACCCCAGGACACTCATCTACATGTTTGTAGAAAGCCAAACCAGTACTGAAACGAGAATCAGTAGAGGAAATGGTAAATATAAGAGTATATCGTCGATCTGAAAAGGGAGGTAAGAGATGAATCTCTACGACCGATAACAGAGAACCTTATGAAATAGACCCCGTAGAAGGAGATCACTGCATTCAATAGGCAATACTCTCCTCACATCCCTCTGACATTCACTGCACGCTGAGAGGAAAACCGGGCTCCAACTTGCTGCGGAGCGCATATCAACGTAGAATCTAGCACAAACTTACTTCACCACCTCCCTTGGAGGCAAAGTTTGTAAAACTGATTTGTGGGTGTGGTGAGGGGTGTATTTATAGGCATTTTAAGGTTTGGGAAACTTTGCCCCTCCTGGTAGGAATGTATATCCCATACGTCACTAGCTCATGGACTCTTGTTAATTACATGAAAGAAAGATCCTCCAACCATGTCTTAGAAGAAACAACAAAAGTTGAATTGTGGACTTCCGGTGAGAGGCGGAGTGTGTGGAACGTTTGCATCTTGGCGCGTCAGCGTTAACATACTGCGTGGGCGCAGCGATCCTTGGCTAAGGTACCCTTTAGGCCCGGATTAAGACTTTGTATTGGCGCCCTGAAGTCCCTGTTACGATGGCTCCTATGGTGGAGCAGCACCATCTCTGAAGCTGGCTGTGTGTCGATCCGCAGTTGTTGCGGTCTAACAGATAATTGTTCAAAGCCGTGCCGAGGTGTGTGGAGCAAGATACGCTGCGGGTGCGCCTGTCTGTGGTGATCCGACAAGAGGATCGTTGTGGAGAAGTGACTGTTTGCTATAGCGCCGAGTGATGAGAATAGAACTTGCCGGTCACGGAGGAGCAGATGGTGGGACAGCGCTAGATTGCGGTATCCCAGGAAGGTACTTTCTATATGTCTAAGACTATACAATAGCTGGAAATCGCTACATTAACCTCCCCTGTGAGAGGGAAACATTTGTGTTTAATTGGTGCTATTAGCATCATCTACAAGGACACTGCCTCAGTTTTCTTGTACTGCGGTGAGTGCAGGATAAAATCCAAGGCATTGTTTGTGTTTAATTACGCTGCGCTGAATTGAGAGGCAAACCGGATGATGGCCATTTAACTACATACGGAGCTCTCCATTCATATACACATATGGGTTGTGATATCTATTTGGGCCACCTGTTTCTGCTATAATCTCCCATAACCTTTCTGGTAGGAGATGCTTACTCCCATAACCCTGTGGGTAGGAGTTATTGTTAATTAATCTTCACTACTTTAGTGCAAATATTGGAAAAAAGGAAAAAGAAATAATATTCTGTTCTTGCTTCTCAGCCAAATCAAAAATTTAATTGTGACATTTGGACGTTTATTGTCTTTCTCCCATAACCTTTGCAGTAGGAGGTGATATTGGACTTTTCAACACTGGTTACTCCCATAACCCCCCGGGTAGGAGTTAATGTTAATTGATCTTCACTACTTCAGTGTAAAAAAAGAAAAAAAACTGAAAATTCTTATTTCACAGCCAAATTGAAATCTATCTGTGGCATTTGGACGCTTGTTGTCTTTCTCCCATAACCCCTGCGGTAGGAGGTGACATTTGATCTTACAATACTGCTCTGGGTGATAAGGGCTAAACACCTACAAACAGCTTACTACAGTTGTTCAATATAAGGGTCCACATTTCTTATAATATCTACTAGGTTACTGTGAACAAGTGCATGGGCTTATAAAAATTGTATTTTGTTTGTAGCTTATGTTTAACAATGGTCGAAATATAAATTGTATCACACTAGGTATCAAGAGGTTAAAAGATCTCTTAATACCTGTAAATTCTGTATAAGTCTTCTAGATTGCTGGTTCTGTGAAATACCATAAGTACAGGGATAACTAGATATTCAGTCACATTATATGTATTACATTTTATAATTACGCTTGTTAATATAATGTCCATATAGCTATGCATGTTATTTAGATCTTCTGTGGTATTATATGTGCTCAAGGAATTCATTCAGAGCATAATTAAGTCTCAGTATAAGTTTTCTTTGCATTTTACAATTTTATCACTTAAACAGGTGTAACTCAAACAGCCTGGTAATCATAAGGGGGAAGGAAGGAAGGAAGGAAGGAGGGAGGGAGGAGTGGAAGGTAGGAAGAGCATGAAAAGGAGATAAGAGAGAGAAAAAGGGAAAGAGGGAGAAAGTAGAAAGGAATAAAGGAAAGTAAAGCTTAAAATATCATCCAAGGGATTAAATTTATAGGACGCCAAGTGATTTTTGCATTGGGAATGTAATATTTTTTTTTTCTTAAACTGACCAAATTTCCAACTCTCTTAAAAACTTAAACCCACTTTAGATTTTGACACTCACACATGTTACTGTTTGCCCCTTTTCTTTCTCTGCCACCAATCTGGCAGTCGATACTTCTACACATTTTCATACACTCACCTAATCACGTTGCTAGACATAGTCTATTAGTGTAACACTTTTTTCTATCACTCCATAGTTTTTTTTTTTTCCTTTCTTGGTGTGTCACTTTATTTCACGTTTTCACACTTCTCACTTTTGAGTTGGATTTTATGGATCGGTTCGTGCTTAATAAAACAGTATCTCCCAACATGCCACCTAAACAGAGGGATAAAAAAGGCAGTTCTAGTAAAAATGTTGATACCAGCTTAGATACATCCCAAGATAAAAGTATCTGTAATACTTTCACTAATGACATTTCAGGTTTTGCATCAGAAGTTGCTAAAATCCTAACACCCCAATTTGAATCTATAAAAGTTGAAATTAGGAAAGAGATAGCAAATTTGACCACAGAAGTTAGGCAGTTCTCCATAAGATAAAAGGAAGAAAAGACAGGCGCACAAGGCACAATTCAAGTGTAGAGTTTTTATTATGAATAATAGACACACAGTTAGAAACACTTACTAGATTAAAAACAAAATGTGCATTGAGAGCATATGCTCCTGGGATTATCGCAGCACCTGTGGCACCGGGAATTTGATGTTCTTCTCCTCTCCGTTCACAATGAGAGCAATTGGGCGGCGGTGTTCCGGATCCTGTCACCCAAAACTCTAGTGACACTGGTAGCCAACAGTACTTTATAAATGCTTTCCCATAAAGTCTTTGTTTGGTTTTAGATGCCTGACGCGTTTCCCCCGACTCCGGTCGGGCTTTTTCAAAGGCAGAGTAGATTTAAACAGGCGCCTGTTTGTTTTAAAGGCGTGTTAACCAATCAGGTTAGAGGTGTGCGCTCTTTGTCCAATCGTTACTGGAAGGTGTGAGCGCATATCGGAAAGTCCCGGATTGGGGTTAAAAGCTCGTGTGTTATACTCCATTAGGTGCAATCACTATGCTTAATGCAGAGTTTCATGTGGAGGACATATCGAATATTAAACACAGAAAACAACCATGATACATACATGTAAGGCATATACAGAGAACGGACAAACAGACCTAAAGTATTCTCATTTGTTACAACCACAGATATATTGTATAATAAAACATATTATAAGGCTAAAATACGGGTATGCATTGTGTGTTTAAAATACTATCTCTGGGACCCCTAATTATCACATTGAGGGTTATAAACGATCTTTCATAAGTTTTATTAGTGTATATAACTGATATATAGCCCTGATGAGGATTTCTATACTGAGCCTAAACTTGAACATATAAACTTATAATAAAAATTGACGTTATGAAGGATAGGGTAAAAAAATAAAAATTTAAAAACTTGTAGAGTTCTGTCCTTATTAATTTTAATTTTAGAATGACTTTAAAGTTATATGTAGATTGGGAAATTTAAATATATAAATAGAGGATTGTTAACTGGATGACTATTCTTTTCTAAACGTATAGACAAGATTATTTATGTTTTTAATTTTTTAATTTTTGATTGTTATATATATACTTATAGCAAATGATTCCATAGATTTTGTTTAAGGGAATAACGTTGCTGTATAGAAAAGATGATCTTGAAAATAAACCTATTCTATATAGTTCTAATGAATTTAGGAATAAACATGTTCTTAATTTCATTTTCTTTATTTCTGGCAATGGTCAGAGGATGCCCTGAAAAAAAGGTTCAAGGGGGATATGATTTTGTAATATATTAGGCTAGGTAAAAGTTAATATTTTTAAACTAATATAAAATAGTGTCAGAATTTATAAAAATTTGTGAAAATTTATTAAAATTTTTTTATAGTTTTCTGAGTTAAAATTGATTAATTTAAAATTTGAATTAAAAAGTAATAAATAAATTAATCATGGAAAGAAAAAAATTTTCACTAAAAAAATTGCTATGAAAGGTGCTAGCTCTATGGAGATTCTAAAAGACCAAGGAACATAGAGACTGGTTTGTTGTATTATATGAATGCCGCTACATCTATATCGATGTTTTTTTCAACTTCAGAAGTTTTTAAAATCCCCAGTTTTAAATTGCTTACTTAGAGTTTTAAATTGCTTACTTAGCTTTTTATTATATTTAAAGGTGTTTTTATTGCTAGACAAATTTCCATTATACCGTCATAGTGGTATCAATAAATAGATAATAATCAATAAGAAAATTGGTTTCAGAACATAAGCGCATAAAATCACAAACAGTGTTTAGTTCTCCATAAGAATGGATGAACTGGAAAATAGAGTGTCAGACCTGGAACATCGTTACTTCCAACAAGAACCAGTCTCAACGGCACAGGGTAAGATAATTGCAGCATTGCAATTAAAAATTGAAGATCTTGAAGATCGTTCGAGACGCAATAACTTGAAATTAATAGGGCTACCTGAAACTACAGAGTATTTAGATCTAATGACATTTGTTACTGTTACTTTACCACAGGCCCTACTTATACCTCCTCCAGTCTCCCCATTTTTAGTAGAATGAGCTCATAGAATTGGGTATGAGAGAGAACATGGTAAATTCTAAACCTAGACCGGTGATTTTTAAATTTGTTAACTTCCAGGATAAACTTCTGTTTCTCAAACATTATAGGAAGTTTAATCCGTTTCTAATTGGCCCCCATAAGGTTTTAATGTTTCAGGATTTTTCAGCAGAAACAATGTCCAAAAGAAAAGAAATGTCCCCCTTTTATCCCAGACTGCTGAAAGCTAATTTTAATGTGAAATTGATCTATCCCGCTAAATTAATAGCTCTGAAAAATGGGGCCTCTCACACTTTAAATAACACACAAGAAGCGGAATTGTTCTGTAGAGAACATAATATTGAGTGATTGGGTAATATCCTTCTGTGGATTGTATTATTAGTATTGTATAAGCAGTATTCTTGAGATGGAACACATATTGAATTGTGGTATGGAATGCTTGTATGTTTGGTCTTTTTTTTTTTCATTATTTCTTGCGCTCTCTTCATTTTCTCCCGCTGCTGCCCCCAATTTCTTTGATATATACAGTTTAAGATGTCCACACCGGCTATTAATTTAGTCTCCTGGAATGTGGGGGGAATAACCTCCCCGATCAAAAGGAAAGCAATAATTAAGTATTAATAATTTAAGTACATTTAAGATTGAGATGCCAAAGCTGACAACAAAGTGGATTGGGGAGGTCATAGCCACCTCATATGAGGCGAGGAGAGGAGTTGCCGTCTTGCTGAATAAAAGATTAGCCTATTGTATTGATAAAACAATACTAGATCCGGAAGGGCGATTTTTATTTTTAGAAATAACCATTAACAGAGTTCAATATATCTTATGTAATGTATATGGACCCAATGTGGTGGACCAGGAATTTCGGAGGAAACTCACGTTAAAGTTACATGGTTATATAGGTAAATATCTAATTGTAGCTGGTGACTTTAATTTAATTGTAGATTCTACATTGGATAGATCTAATAAAACAACAATATGTACAAGAGATAGGAAAGTACGGATCCTACAAAAGTTTATTTTTCAATTGGGTTTAGTGGACATCTGGAGAATTCACAATCCAGTCCAGATATTCGATCATATACTTGTATGTCCAAATCACACCGGTCATTGGCCAGAATAGATTATTTCCTTATATCTGAATCATTACTTAATTTATCCTGGGAAACAGGGATAGATGATATAGATATCAGATCATGCCGCCATATCCTTAAAATGTAATTCTAATCTGACGAGAACACGGAACAACCATATTTATTTCCCTAAGCACCTAATTAACAATGTTAATTTTCAAAAATGGTTAAATAATACATTTACAGAATTTTGTAATAATGTAGTCTATCTTGATAAAATAGAAGTATATTGGGAGACGGCTAAAGCCGTTTTGCGCAGAGATATTAAATCGCACATGTCTTATTTAAAGGAAAAAAAACAATCGTATTAAAATTCAATTAGCCAATCAGGTTAAAAACGCCTTTAGAGGTTATATAGCGAATCCAAATAACTTCCGCTGGAGTCTATATATTAAAGCCAAAGCAGCTCGAGATACGCAATTAAAACAGGATACTATTCAAGAAGATTTCAGAATTAAGGCTATATATGGAGGATATATGGGTAGATCCGCGAAATTTGTATCTAGAATTACTAAAGCTGTCTCTAAAAACGCTATACCGGCAATCAGACAGGGCGCAGACAGATATATACTAATCAAAGTGATATTGAGAAAATATTTTTTGATTATTTTACTAACCTATATAAATGTGAAAAGCCGAATCTCATCAATAAGGAGGATTTCTGGAACAAGGATAATGAGATTGTGATGGCCATCAAAAACGCCAAATTAAATAAAGCAGCAGGACCAGACGCTTTACCTGCAGAATTTTATAAAATTCTGCAGGCCCAGATTGTACCCTTATTAAATAAGTTATTTAATTATTATTATTATGATTGTACCACATGTTCTCCGTATTTCGCTGCTGCTAATATTTCATTAATATTGAAGAAGGGCAGGGATCCCGAGCTGCCCAGTTCGTATAGGCCTATCTCCGTATTAAATACTGACTATAAGCTTTTGTCAGCCAAATTAGCGAACCGTCTTAAGCCGTATATTGGTGAGGTAATACATGAAAACCAATCAGGATTCATGCCTGGTCGGAACCCTGTGAAAAATACTAGGAACGTTTTGCTACTTTTGGATATACTTTGGAATAAATGCAGGTTTTCGAGTCATTTTTCAGCAATAGATAAGGCTATTCTTACGGTTGACGCGGAGAAGGCCTTCGACCGGGTGGCTTGGGATCATTTGTTCTTTTCTCTGGGAAAATTTGGGATGACAGGTCATTTTAATAAGTTTATCCGGTTAATTTACAATTCGCCTTCATCTTCAATTATTAACAATATGGTCTCCAACCGATTTTTTTTTTACAGAGAGGGACCTGTCAGGGATGCCCTCTCTCACCTGTATTATTTAATATTTCATTGGAACCTTTGGCAATACTGTTACGGCAAGAACTGGAGGGTATTATAATAGCTGGTCAGAAAGTAACTCTTCTATTATACGCAGATGATCTTATATTATTTCTGTCTGACCTGCAAAAATCTTTACCGATATTGCAGGAGATTTTTTCTAAATTTGGCTCGTTTTCAGGCTACAGGGTTAATATGTTGAAATCAGAACTTCTCTGGATAGATAATAAGCCCAGAAATAGAATCATTCATCCATTTACTGTAGTTTCCAAAATTACTTATTTGGGTCTTAAATTGACGACCAATCCAGATGACTGGTATAATCTAAACTTTATACCTATATTAGAGAAGATAAAAAAGAAACTGGAGGATTGGGCCTTTCTGCCCATTTCCCTATCAGCTCGGGTAGCATTGATTAAGACGCTACTGTTCCCTAAATTTTTGTATATTATTCAAAATATTCCATTATTAATACACAAGGCCGATATTAGGTGGTACAATAAAGCTTGTTCGAAATTTTTATGGCAAAAATGTAAACCTCGTATAGCTATCCAGCGTCTTATGAATCTAAAATTAGCAGCTGATCTAGTGCTTCCTAACATACAAGCTTATAATATAGTGATACTGGCAAGATTTGCCATAGATTGGATTACTAAAAAAGAACAAATTTCATCATACAACTGGGAATCCGGCCTGATTTCTCCATTTAACCTTATAGCCCTTATACATTGCCCTCTAACTGCGCTCCCTTCCAGTATTTTTTTTCTAAAGTACCTTTAGGAACATTATTGCCGCGTGGCAGAAATGATGTAACGAGTTAGATCTTCCGGCGCACGTTTCTCAATTCTTACCCATTATAGGGAGCCCAAATTTTATCCCCGGAATTTCGAACAAGGTCTTCCAGAACTGGGCGAGAAAAGATTTAAAGCTTTTGAGTCAAATAGTAGATTCCAAAAAATAACAGTTGTCGCTCGCTGTTTAAATCTTTGCAGCTAACGCAATTAATCTCCTCCCCAACTCGCATAAACATCAAAAGCCATAATCATACCCTGCTCGACTGGATTCTCTCCACTTCTCCCGACCGAATCCAGAAGGCAGGTGTTCTCCCTAACAATTTCAGTGACCACTGCTTAGTGTACTGCGTGCGCAAAATAAAGGCAACTAAATCCTCTCCCAAGGTTACAATCACCAGGTCCTTCAAAAAATGTAATCTTCAATCATTTCTAAATGACATCAAGAACCTCCCCTGGCACAGATTAAACCTAATCCCAGATCTAGACTCTGCAGTTGAATTCTTTCAGTCTGAACTCCTACAAGTTTGGAATTTACATGCACCGCTGCGTAAGGTGAGAGTAAAAGGAGCACACTTGAATTGGATCACAGCTGACCTCATTCAAATGTACCAATTTCGGAATTCATTGTGGTCAAAGTTCAAGCATACTGGCTCTATGAATGATCACTGTGTATATAGAAAATGGCGAAATATATGTACTAAACAAACAAAATTGGCTAAGGCGCAATATTTCTGTGAAAATCTGAATAATAATATATGTAACCCTAGAAAGTTTTGGAAACTCATAAATAACTTACAAAATCCACCAATCCACTCCCAACCCTCCACTGTCAATGTGGATAACCAAAACCTGCAACTCCCCTTAGAAGTAGCAAATGCCTTTAACAATTATTTTGTAGGATGCTCCACCACCCTGATTGACAAACTAATAAATGGCACGCATCCTGAAGCTACAAATGTGGATCAGGCCCCACTAAAACAGCAAAGACCCAATATAGAAAAGTTCAATTTTAGACCTGTACCCTTCAATGTCATTAAGAAACACCTTGATAATCTAAAAATGAAAAACCAGTCAGGACCTGATCAAATCCCAGCAATGCTGTTGAAGCTCAGTGCGCCGGCAATTGCTAAGCCTGTTGCAACCCTAATTAACGAATCCTTGGTGTCTGGATACATACCCAAACTCTGGAAAACTGCAAGAGTAGTGCCTATTCATAAAAGTGGGGAGTTAACCTTGGTTTCTAACTATCGTCCTATATCACTGCTCCCTGTATTGTCAAAAATCCTAGAAAAATGCGTCCATACGCAATTATGCGAGTATTACCAACTTTCTAACTATCTGACCCCTGATCAATCAGGTTTCAGACCGAATCACTCCACTACAACTGCCCTCCTAAAAGTTTGCAACGACATCCAAACTGCCATGGAACAAGGAGACCTAACTGGAGCTATTTTCCTTGATTTTGCAAAGGCTTTTGACACAGTGGACCATGACCTACTACTTCTCAAACTAAAAAACTCTGGTATTGCTGATCACCCGTTAACCTGGTTTATATCATATGTATCGGATCGATCACAATATGTCTCTGTCTCTAACAGTGACTCCCTCCCTCTCCCAGTCACATGTGGTGTTCCCCAAGGTTCCATTCTCGGCCCCCTACTATTCACATTATTTATAAATGATTTGCCTAATGTCTGCAAATCCTCAACTGTACACATGTACGCAGACGACACGGTAATCTATGCAAACAAATCTGATCTGCTGCAGCTTGAAACAGTGCTCCAAGACCAGTTCACAGAGGTAGAAAAGTGGATCTCGAAAAACAAACTCTTCCTAAACACTGACAAAACGGTCACAATGATCTTTGGAACGGACCTAAAATACATAAATTACAAAATTCCCATCTTCGCATCAAAACAAAATCCAATTGCACGCTGACCGCAGTCCACTCTTTTAAATACTTAGGTATGTTGTTAGACCCCAATCTATCTTTTGGACTCCACATAGAAAAAACTGCCTCTAAACTTTATCCAAAACTAGGTGCCCTGTACAGAAACAAATCTTGCCTCAGCCCTACAGTAAAGGAAAAGATTGTACAGCAAATGCTGATGCCTATCTTGGATTATGGGGACATAGTATATGCACCTGCTCCGCAAACTCACCTTAATAAACTAAATACGTTATATAACTCGCTCTGCCGCTTTGTGCTACAATGTAACTACAGGACCCACCATTGTGACATGCTAAAAGAACTAAACTGGCTGTCGCTGGAATCCAGACGCACCCTCCATCTTTCCTGCCTTGTCTTTAAGAGCCTTTCTGGGAAGCTCCCACCCTACCTGAGCAGAATGCTCTCCCCTGCTATTCCCACCTCCTATAACCTCCGATCCAATAACAGCACATTATTTAGCTTGCCTCAATACAAAAAAAAAGCAGCTCGATCCTCCTTTTCCTACAGAGCGCCACAATTATGGAATGACCTCCCTCACATTTTAAAAACTTCCCCAAGCCTAAAATCCTTTAAGAGATCCCTCTATACATATCTCAAAACAGAATGCTCCTGTCATGGTTGATTAAATATTTCATACCTGCTCTATGTTAAATGTTTGCATATAATGTGTATTTTTATTATTGTTTTTGTATTTTATTGTACCCTATTGTATCAATGCAATGTTTTGTGATCCCAGGACATACTTGAAAACGAGAGAAATCTCAATGTATCCTTCCTGGTAAAATATTTTATAAATAAATAATAAATAAATAAATAAATACAGATGGATCTCCTATTGTCTATGCAAATATAGCCTCAGAGTTTGACCTACCTGCATGTGAATGTTTTGTGTACCTGCAAGTGAGACATTTTATTAATGAACTGATTCAAAAATATGGTCCAAATTGGTTTTTGGGGGAACTTAACAACAGAATTAATAGCTACCGAGCAGGGTTATAGAAAATTTCCCCCCTGTATACATTATACATTCAAAAGGCTTCAGATATACAGATTAAGGATATGGCGACAAAATGGTCTAATAAATTTCCAGATATTCAAGAACAGACTATAATAGATAGCTTTAAAATTACAGAACAGACTTGGGTATCAACTTATTGGCGCGAGTCTCAAATCAAGATCAATCTTCGGACCTATCTTACTCCTGAAATTATATCTAGGTGGTATAAAACTTCAGTTCACTGCACTAGATGTAGCTTGCCTTGTGCAGATCTATTTCATTGTATGTGGGAATGTCCCAAAATTACTCAGTTCTGGCATAAAGTTACGTTTTGGATGAATGCGAAGCTTCATCTTGGCCATACAATTAAACCTATTGAGGTATTCTTTCTGACGAAGTATCAGGGGGTCCAGAAGAATTTTAAACTTATCAATACAATAATACTAATAGGCCGCACTCTTATCCTTAAAACTTGGAAAGATAAAGCAGCCCCCAATTTCTCACATCTTAAAAATAGTTTACTTATACAATGTATGATAGAGCAAATTATGCTAGATTTGCCCACTGATGTACAAGTAGCAGTTTTTTTTTAAGAAATGGGAAGTATTTATACGTTCACTACAAATATCTGCCCAGAAAATATTAGTGAAGCCGTTACTGAAATTGGCTTATGTACAAACTAATATCTATGCTGGTCACTTTCCTAGAAGCTGGTTGGATGAGAGCGTTGTGGGACAGCAGGGGGGGAGATAGAGTGCGTGAAGCTAAACTGTTTTTTTACCTTTTTTTTTCCGTTATGTAGGTAACACATTGAGTAGGAACATATAATTTAAAGTATGAAATGGAAATTTGTAATTTGGAATATTTTCATGTGGTGTTATCTGGTTCTTCTCTTTTATGTTTGATTTATTAATAAAGAGTTTAAAAGTATGTTAGGTGGCATGTAAGGGAAAGTAGTTAGGAGTAAGGAATGCAAAAGTCGGAAAATAAAAATTCCAGCAGGGTGAATAAAGTTTAGTTCTTTTGAGATATTATCAAATGTATTTCTATGCAGGTCAATTGTACCTATCTATATTGTACGATTTGATGCCCTGCGTGGCATAAAAACAAAGTATTTGTCTTCTTTCTTGTTTATTTTTACTTTTTTTGTAACATTTAACTCTGCTGGTTACAAATAAATAAATATTTAAAACAAAAAACAAAAACAAAAGTTGAATCGTATGAGATTCTGCAGAACGAAAAGACTGAGCCAGTACCACGAGATCGTCCAAATAAGGAAACACTGAGAACCTTGAAAAGATTCTCAGAGCTGTCGCTAGACCAGAAGAAAAAGCAACAAATTGATAATGCTTGTTAAAAAAAAAAGAGAATCTCAGAAAATGAAAATAATCTGAATGAAAACAGAAGAAGATATGTATCTATTGTAAACAAATAATGCCCTTACTGACCAAAAAGGCAGAATAGACCATATAAACACCATTCTGAAAGAAGGAACTCTTATATGACAAATCAAAAGATTTTCTATCTTTGGGACAATGAATAGTTTTGAACAAAACCCCAAACCCTGTTCCTGAAATGGAACTGGTATGAATACCCCAGATAACTCCAGGTCTCAGCAGCGCCTTGAGACCCCAACGGGTAACCAGCCGCGCCTCACAAGTACCCAACACATACAGGTCTGAAACATACTTCAGAAAAGTGTGAGCCTTTACTGGAATATGCTAGAGAGAAAAAAAAAAAAAAACTTCTCACAGGCGGTTTTACTCTGAATTCAGTACCCCAATCTTAGAAGTTTGGACCGAATTGAACCAAACAAATTTAAAAAAGTCAAAACCTGCCCCTTACCAGCTAAGCTGGAATAAAAAACTGCACCTACATGCAAATTTGGGGGGCTGACTTTGATCTTTTAAATAGCTTAAATTCATTCCATGTTGAAGAAAGTTTCCAATTATAAACATGTTACTTGGGGAAGAATTAGGATTCCGTTCCTTATTAAGAACAAACTAATATAAGCTTAAGATTTACTCTTAGAACTCAATCTTGAAGCAACAAAAAAACTCCCTTCCCCAGAGTAACAGTTGGAAAAAATTGAATCCAATTGTGAACCAAATAATTGATTACCTTGGAAAAAAAGAAATATGATTTATAGAAATCAAATTAGCATTCCAAGATTAAGTCACAAAGTTCTTCTAGCTAAAAATAGCTAAAGACATAGATTAAACCTCAATTGTGAAAATATCAAAAAAACGACGACACAAATGAAATTATTAGCATGTTGATCAACTTAACAATGCTAAAACAAATCATAATCCGATATTTGTTGCACTAAAGTATCCAACCAGAAAGTTGAAGCATTTGCAACATCAGCGAAATAAATTGCAGGCCTAAGAAAAGGACCTGAAATAAAATAATTTTCCTTAAATAAGATACAAGCTTCCCATCTGAAGGAAAAAAATAAATACTATCTGCTATAGGAATAGTAGTATGTTTAGCAAGAGTAGAGATAGCCCCATTAACTTTGGGGATCTTCCTCAAAACTTTAAACTAACTGCCGGCAAAGGATACAATTTAAAAACCTTAAAGAAGGAATAAAAGAAGTCCCAGGCCTATTCCATTCCCTAGTATCATGAACAGGGAAAAAACCTCTGAAGAAACCACAGGAGGTTAATGAGCAGAATTTAAATGTTAGCTAGCCTTAAATCAAAAGAACTAGACTCCTCAATATCCAATATAACCAACAACTTTTCAACAACGAATGTACTCTATTTAAAAATAAAAAAGTAGATTTGTTAGTGTCAAATATCTGATGAAGTATATTCTAAATGAGAAAAAACATCATCAGAGAAGGATAATTCAGTATGTTGTCGGTCATTTAAAAATTCATCAACTAAATGAGAAGTTTAAAAAAGACCTATAAATTTTATTAGAAGTTTTATTTTTTTTATGTGTCAGACAAAGCCTTTAGGATAGAATCAGAAAAACATTCTCATAGATTCCTAGGTATATCTTGTACATTAGATGTAAAAAGAATAGCAATAGATAATTCATAAATACTAATGGACTCTGCATGTAAAAGTTTATCATGATAACTTATTACAAACCATAGCTAAAGATAAAATTCATAACATTAAAATAAATGAACTTAGCTTTGGTAGGACTGATATCAGTCATCAGGAATCCAACAGTATTTTCTGATACAGGAACAGTTTTTGGAATATCTTGCAATATGTAATAGAAAAACAACATATAAAGCAAAATTATCAAATTCCTTAAATGAGTTTCAGGAATGGGAAAAAATGCAAACAGAACAAGCCTCTAGAAACCAGAAGCAACTAAAAAGTGAGACTTAAATAATGTAAAAAACTGGCGCCAAGTATGACGCCCACATATTTTTTTCCGCCAAAAACGTCTGTAATAAACACGAGAGTCAAAAATGACGCAACTACGTGAAAACTTCGGGCGTCAACTACGACGCAGGAAATGACGTAATTGATGTCAGACAAACGTCAATCTCGCGCCAAAAAGTCTCACGCCAAAAATGATGCAATAAATTCTAGCATTTTTTGCACCCGCAAGCCTAACTGCCCGCAATTTAAAGGAAAAAAGTCAATTGAAAATTTTAGGTAAGAAAAATATTTCATTCATATGCATTTTCCCAAAAAATGAAACCGACAGTCTGAAAGAAGGAAAATAAACTGATTGACCTGAATCATGGCAAATATAAGTATAAAACATATATTTAGAACTTTACATATAAAGTGCCAAACCATAGCTGAGAGTGTCATAAATAAAATAAGACTTACTTACCCAAAGACACTCATCTACATAAAGTAGATAGCCAAACCAGTACTGAAACGAGAATCAGTAGAGGTAATGGTATATAAGAGTATATCGTCGATCTGAAAAGGGAGGTAGGAGAAGAAATCTCTATGACCGATAACAGAGAACCTATGAAATAGATCCCCTAGAGGAAGACCATGGTATTCAAATAGGCAATACTCTTTTCACATCTCTCTGACATTTACTGCACTCTGAGAGGAAAACCAGGCTTCAGCCTGCTGCGAAGCGCATATCAACGTAGAAATCTAGCACAAACTTACTTCACCACCTCCATGGGAGGCAAAGTTTGTAAAACTGAATTGTGGTTGTGGTGAGGGGTGTATTTATAGGCATTTTGAGGTTTGGGTAACTTTGCCCCTCCTGGTAGGAATGTATATCCCATACGTCACTAGCTCATGGACTCTTGCCAATTACATGAAAGAAACAGACTGAACATACCTCATATGCAGCTTAGCCTGCAAACCGTTCCCCCAACTGAAGTTTTCCTGTACTCTTCAGCCCTTGTGAGAACAGCAGTGGATCTTAGTTACAAAGTGCTAAGATCATAATCCTCCTTGCAGAAATCTTGATCTCTTTTTCTGCCAAAGAGTAAATAGTACACACCAGCACCATTTAAAATAACAAACTTTTACTTGAAAAATAAAAAACTAACATTTTTGTCACCACACTCGCTCTGCACTTCCTAGTTACTTAGAGTAGGCAAAGAGAATGACTGGGGGGTGGAGTTAAGGGGGGAGCTATATAGGCAGCTCTGCTGTGGGTGCTCTCTTTGCCACTTCCTGTAGGGGAGGAGAATATCCCACAAGGATGAATCCGTGGACTCGATACATCTTACAAGAGAAATATTTACAAAAATCAGAGGGGTGTACTCACTTTTGTGACATACTGTATATGTATGTATGTATATATATATATATATATATATATATATATATATATACACATACATATATATATATATATATATATATATATATATATATATATATATATATATATATATACACACATACATACACACATATATACACACACACTTTGCTTAGTTGCAAATGAACACATGAAACAAACAATTTAATGAAAATAACTACACAAATTGACTTTATAACTTATTTTAATTTGGTTCTTTAATACTTTTATATTACAACTGGATCAAAAATGGGGAAAAAAGTCCATTGTATTAATCAACCCAAACAAATCAGCTAGAAAATACAAAACTGTTTAGAAGAAAGATCAGACACCAATTGCATTGTGTACATTTACAGATAATTATTAAAAAAAAACCTCAGTTGTGTAAAGCAGCATTGCATTTATCACCTCCACCTTTAAACAGTCTTTTCCATACTACACAATGATGTATGGCATTTCTTTTAACAGGATCAATAAAGCTTAGTAAAGCGGTACCACATCTTGCTCATATTTATGCTCCTTTGCAATAAAACACAACTTTACTAACAAACGCAAATGAGTGCTTAAATGTACCGGATTGATTTGCAAGGCCTTATTGATTAGTATGGTGTGTATATACTCTTTCAATACTGAATTAAATTGCTTTAGAAAAAGATGCATTGACATTCTGTAAGAGTAGGGTTGCCATATTGCTGCTTTAAGGGAGAACACTTGAAAAATACATGTTAGGGGGTGTTTAAAGAAATGTTTGAATAATGTTCCATTATAAGTACCTTGACATATGTATTTGTCATATGCCTCCCCTTTCATTAAAGGGACAGTCAAGTCCAAAAAAAACTTTCATGATTTAAACAGGGAATGTAATTTTAAACAACGTTTCAATTAACTTTTAGCACCAATTTCTTTGTTCTTTTGGTATTCTTAGTTGAAAGCTAATTCTAGGAGGTTCATATACTAATTTCTTAGACCTTGAAGACTGCCTCTAATCTGAATGCATTTTGACCACTAGAGGGCATTAGTTCATGTGTTTCATATAGATAACATTGAGCTCATGCATGTGAAGTTACCCTGGAGTGAGCACTTATTGGCTAAAAAGCAAGTCTGACAAAAGAACTGAAATAAGGGGGCAGTTTGCAGAGGCTTAGATACAAGGTAATCACAGAGGTAAAAAGTGTATTTATACAACTGTGTTAGTTATACAAAACTGGGGAATGGGTAATAAAGGGATTATCTTTCTTTTTAAACAACAGAAATTCTGGTGTTGATGGTTTCCTTTAAAGTGGCAATATGGCAAGCCTATTTTAAGAGGAATATATTTATGGTTGGCCCTCATGCTTTGCACATAAACCATATACCTATGAGCTATTATTTTAGATTGGCAATCATGTTATACACTTTTAGAACTGTCTTTGTATATTATCACTGTCAACAACCTATCTGTAATTTCCAATGTATTCATTGCAATTAACTCCTAGAACTAAGTCACAATTGCCCATGCACCTTAAAACAGCCAACAAGGACAGCATTATTACACAACACAGAATTGATAATTAAGCTAAGGTTACTTTAAAGTGACATGTGCATTAAGGCTACTGCAATTAGTAGCCATAACAAGAGCAAAAAAAAAAGAAGCAATATAGAGAAAAGGTGTGACTTGGGGTAAATTGATCACGTCTTTTCTATATGGAGCAGGTCTGCATAAGTGAGCCTACTGCCACATATTTAAGAAGCAAAACCTGTTTCTCTTTTTCCTCTCCGCCACCTCAGAAGTGGCGAGATCCATCACCTCAACACTCCGCTCGTTTGGTGTGATTGACATACCCTGCTCTCTTGTGCAATTGTAAATTGTGCCCTGAGAGGAAACATCACAAGTGGCGATTGCAGGCGGTCAGGCTGACTACTGTTGAACCGGTCAGCCTACAGAGGTGGTAAAATCACCCCTAGAAATACATAAAGAATAAATATTATCAAACAATATACAGAGCTGCAAATCTATGCTCTGGGAGGCTGATGAAAATAGTGAGTAGAAGTGATTGGCTAGTTCAGCCTGTACCGTGATATCATCACGGAGATGATAAATAGTGATGGTCCAGATCACTTCTCAAGGGCCTTTTAAACACAAACTGAGCTGTAGCATTAACTTTAATTCATCACTTTTGTGGAAAAATAAAACTTTATCCAAGTTTTATTGTTGCTAACAAAATGCAGTTATTTTATTTAATCCAGATGACGCAGCTCTCTCACTCAGGCTGCTTTTGATTCCGTATGACCAGATACTTGTATAGGGTTTATGTGAGACACCCGCTAATTAGCTGCATAGAACACAGTTGTGTAGAATAAAAAACAGACTGCTTGAGAGGGTTACAATATGCAGTGTGGGACATTTTTATTCTCATCTAGGGACACCGAAACCCAAAAATTCTCTCTCAAGATTCAGATAGAGCATACAATTTTAAACAACTTTTAAAATGACTTCTATTATTAAATATGCTTAGTACTCTTGGTATGCGTTGTTGAAAAGCATACCTAGGTAGGCTCAGGAAAAGGGAGCTGACTGCCGACTTGTGCCTGCATATATATGCCTCTTGTCATTGGCTTACCGATGTGTTCTGCTAGCTCCCATAGTGCATTGCTGCTCCTTCAATAACGTTTACCAACAGAATGAAGCAAAATGACAATAGAAGTACTGGAAAGTTGTTTATTCAAACAAAACACCTTCTTAGAGAGCTGGCCGTGGTGTGTATTGCTTCTTCGTAGATGTAATATGTGCCATACAAGCCACTGCTGACTTTCTGAAAAGGTGCAGTGTTTGAATACTGGTGCACAGGCCTTTACAGCATATGTGCGTATGCTACTAAAAAACTTTACCAAAACATTTTTGCTAATGTAATTATATTGCAAAACTCTGTCTATTCCAAATTGGACCTTTCTATTCATTGCATCACTTTCATGATCAAGTGTAGGAAATATTGTTTCAGCCTTCAAGGAATGGCACCATTAATATATATGCTATATTTAAGAGAACACAATATAAATACATTTAAAGTTTTACATTATAATGGTAAGGTAGCTAATGGTAGTCGTCAATGCACACTTTTTATTCCCTTTACATGAGCCTCTAAAATTGTACTAAAATTCTCACAAAACGCTTCTGATAACAAAACAAAAAAGCAATATTATGTTGTGGTTTCTTCACAACCACAATTATTATTTTTTTTTTAATTTTGATAAGCATGTAGCTCTGTAGAAATCTAACAATAACCTATGCAATTGCCAAAAAGCAATAACCTTTCAACAACAACAAAAAAAGGAAAATTCATTAATATTTCTAAATTTGAAACCAGCAGATATCTCCACTTTGCTCCAGAGAAACCATAGTTGACATATTTTGGCTCATTGCAGTTTCCCGGGTATTTTAAGCTGCTTATTGTACAAATTAATGCTTTTACTTGATTAGTTTTTTAAATAAATTTATGGCGTTCATTTTTAAAAAAAAACAAACAATATAATCATTAGGCTGGATCAAGATTTATGTCGACTTTGACAAGATCTCTCTTGAAATTTAAATTTTACTGATCAAACTATTTAAGAGTCATTAAACACTAAATACATTTTAAAAGCATAGTATTGAGGTTATTTAACGCCTCCTGCTAGTCATGTGTCGCCATGTTGAAATTTAACTTTTATTGCATTCCAGGGCTGATGTGTTTGCATATGTACAAAAACTCTCCTTCAGATAGCTGCAATCTAATCCAACATGGTGGCACACATAATTAGGGAGATGCATGAAATGTATTTAGTGTCCTTTTAAATTTGAATTATCTTTATTGTTCTAATACAACTAGATTTTAATACCTTTATTTCAATAGTTTGTGAACAGAACAGCAGCGCATATATATATATCTCAAATACTCTGTACAGTTCTTTCCTTCTTTATTTCTCCAATTGGAAAACCAACATAGGAGTATTATTAGTAAATACAAGTAGAATTTACAGGTTGTATTCAAGAGAAGGTACAGGTTATGAAACCCAACAAGAAATGTATTTACACCCAGCTTTTGGATCATCTCTTTGAATGAGCAAAGTTGTGTTATAATACCCTGCCGGCAGGAAGAACTTGCTGCTAATTATTAAGCCAACCTGAGTAATAGTATCAAGAAAATAAATAAAGGAGAAAGCGTAAAAATCCCAGTAGTCAAACACTTTTTTCTCTTTCACCATTTACAGATGATCCAATTTAGGTCCAATTACATTAATTTCAAATTGCGCTCTACAATACAACAAGATACCAGTACCCAAAGTTTAAAGCAAATCCCAGCAACATCATTTTATGTTTTATCACCCCTATACATGCCAAAATGGCCGGCATTTGACTCATCATAAAAGCATGGTTAGACTTTTGGGAGCAAATGGTAAAATTGATTATCATATTAGAATACCATCAACTTTGTTTATCCATTGTAAACGGCCACAGAGGCTTTTTCCCTGTCTTCAATAAAGTTTTAGTTCCCAGGAAAAAAAAAAAAAAAAAAATGTTTTGAATAAAATAGGCTAAGCTACTTGTATTTGGTTGCGGTAGCTTCGTCCATTCCAATTTTATTTAGGCACAGAGAGGAACTGGAAAATAGGGGACTCAATGCTAGACATTTAACATGTCCTCATCGCTGTCATCATGAAACGAAGCTATATTGAGGGTTGGCTCTTTTTTATGGTGGCTATGCCTAGTCTTCGCTTTCTTTTCTTGTACACCATTTGCTATTCCAATAAGGGTTTCCTCACTGCCAAAATCATAGGAGTTCTTTGGCTGGTTTGTATTTCTCTCTTTGATCCGTGCAGATTGAATCCTGACTTCTGGTACTGTTAAGACTTCATCCTCACTGTCAAGATCATCCACATGCAAGGAACTGAAGGTCCCTGGTTTAACAGATCTAATGTGCCCATTCTCATGATTAGGTTTTGTATGGTTAGAGACCTCTTCCATAAGCCACTCAGTCTCATTTTCATTGGTATCTTCTTCAGTATTGATCTATACAGAAAAATAAAAAAAGATTACAAAAATGAACTGAAATATATGTTTTAGATTTAGGTTCCCCAAATCTAATTTTAGTTAACAATTATAAATAAAATGTTTCTTCAACTTAAAAGGATATAAATCATTTTTTATAGCATTAATATTATAGAGCAGCAGTTCAAGATGTAAAACTTTTTTTGCATGTAAAAGCTGTTTAAATTGTAAATCAAATCCAACAGGAAGTATCCGAATGTCTTCAACTGAGTCCTGTGACTATAATGCTCACTGGCTGACAGGAGCAGTCCACACATAGAAGCTAATTTATTCAGCACATGAACATCAATTTAATAAAAAGCAAGCATTGTAATAAATATTGACATTTTCGCATTCAGCTTAACATAGAAACATAGATATTGACGGCAGATAAGAGCCATAGGCCCAGCAAGTCTGCCCGATATTACCTAAAAGTATAAACGTATCTAGTTTGTAGGATAGCATTATGCTTATCCCAGGTATTTTTAAAGTCCCCCACAGTGTTTGTCATTACTACCTCTTGAGGAAGTTTATTCCATAAATCAATCACTCTTTCTGTAAAGAAATGTTTCCTTAAAATTACTCCTGAATCTACTACCCTTCAGCTTGAGATCATGACCCCTTGTTTTTGAATTTTCCATTTTATGTAAAATACCCACAGCCTCAGTTTTACTAAGCCCTTTAACGTACTTTAAAGTTGCTATCATATCACCTCTTTCCCTTCTCTCCTCTAAGCCAGTGATTTGCAACCTTTTTTTTGCCGTGGCACACTTTTTTACATTAAAAAATCCTGTGGCACACCACCATCCCAAAATTTTACAAAATCACACATGGTAGCCTAATACAGGATATATATATATATACAGTATATATACAGTATATATATATATATATATATATATATATATATATATATATATATATATATATACACACATTTACAAGATTCAAAGAAGAAAAATTGGAGAGGTCACAGTAGTGTGTATATATATATATATATATATATATATATATATATATATATATATACACACACACACTGACACTGTACTGTGCTGTCATGCCATGCCTCCTACAAACTATACATGACATATTGACATTCATTCACAAACAATCGTAATGATTGTCTGTGAATGAATGTCAATGTCATGGTTGTAAATGATGCCTGATGTGCCTGTCACATACCTACCAATATTTCAAAATTTGAAAGAGGGACAACCCCACACTGTTGTCAGTCTGCCGCGGCACACCTGAGGATCTCTCACGGCACACTGGTTGAAAAACACTGCTCTAAGCTATACATATTTAGGTCATTGAGCCTATCCTGGTAAGTTTTATTTTTTAGACCATGCACCATTTAGTAGCCCTCCTTTGCACAGATTCAAGTTTAATATCCTTCTGAAGATATGGCCTCCAGAACGGCACACAATACTCAAGATGAGGCCTAACTAATGATCTATAAAGTGGCATAAGAACCTTACTATTTCTGCTGCAAATACCTCTACCAATACATCCAAGTATTCTGCTAGCCTTACTCGCTGCATTACTACATTGTTTACTAAGTTTTAAATCATCTGATAAATAATAATTTCCAAGTCCTGTTCCTCATCTGTATAAATCAGTAAAGTGTCATTGAGTCTGTAATTAACATTTGGATTTTTATTCCCTAAATGCATTATTTTACACTTTGCTGTGTTAAACTTTAGATCCAAGTCATTTGTCCAATCCTCCAATTGTTGTATATCACTTCTCATTTTGTCTACCCCACCTTAAAGAGTAAACATTTTAATAGCATGTTCCTTTAAAGGGATATAAAACCATTTTTTTTCTTTACTGGTTCAGATAGAGCATGCAATGTTAAGCATCTTTCTAATTTACTCCTATTATCAGTTTTTCTTCGTTCTCTTTCTATCTTTATTTGAAAAGGCAGGAATGTAAGCTTGGGAGCCAGCCCAGTTTTGGTTCAGCACCCTGGGTAGCGCTTGCCGGGATTATCCTTATATATAGTACAAATGTAGTAAGACAAGGGTGGGCGACATTCAAAGACTGTTTAACCCCTTTGCAAATGAAGAAAGGGGGTTCAAAAAGAAAACCCTACTAGAAATAGGAGTATTTTATAATAACACATTGTATAACTCTACGTTTAGAGCTCCTCAATATCTTTTCTGGCCGATAAAGCAGAAAATCCTGTTACTATAGCAGAGTTCTCTGTGAAAAGTAAGGTAGAGGTAGTGAACCAATTGGACACGCTCCAATATAACTATTTCAGAGCAACATATATTCCCACCATCCAATCAAAATGAAGAACACAAATATTGGATATTATACATATCTTATACAGATTCATTATAGGATATGACACCACTCACCTTAGTGTACTTATAAGACACAGTAGAGCTTCTTCTACAACAGTTGCTTAACTTGTACATCATAATTTCCCTTAAAAAAAAATAATACATAGTTTTGTTATTAAACTGGGTAAAAACATTCCCCAAAATGTCAGCATCATTATGCTTGAACTATATTGTTTCTTTATGGAACATATTTAACTCGTTTAACCCTTTGAGTGCTAAGCACTTTCCCACCTGGGTGCTAATATTGTCCAAGGTTTCTTTATTTTTTAATTTTTGAAAAAAAATTTGTAACCTTTTTTTTTTTTTTACAGACCCCCAATACTTACACTGTTGGAAAGGTTAGGCTATTACCTTTCCAGCAGTGGTTCTTGGGGGTCTGTAGCTGCTTAGATGCCTGAGATAGAGGCTTCTAAGCAGCATGCCCCCTCCTCCTATACTTAACATTGTTAAGTATAAATAAAGTTGCACAGTGACGTCATCACGTCATTGTGTGTGACGTCACCGCGCATCACGTGAAGCCCCGGCGATGCCCGTCACTCTACGGGGTAGGAGCGGTTAGGAGCCCCCAGATCTCCCTCAAGGTGGGAGAGTGCTCATGACGGCTGTGAGCCGTCATTAGCACCAGAGTGAGAAACTCTGTGACGGCTCAGAGCCGTCATTAGCACTCAAAGGGTTAAAGAGATAGAAAAGACAAAAATGAAATGTGCACGAGTGCATTTAAATTTGAAATAGAAGCATTTTTTGCAATATACTCCCATGAGTAACAATACTTCTAATAAAAGTAATTACTGTTTTTCTGTTGCATACGCACATATGCTGTGAGGGCCGTGTGCACAGTATTCAAACACAATGCCTGCTTAAAGAACATGTGTGTCTATTTCTTCTGTGAAGACATAATTTGTGTCACTGCTGACTCTCTAAGAAGGTGTGGTGTTTGAATACTGGTGCCCAGGCCCTCACAGGATATGCGCATATGCCGCAGGAAAACAGTAATAACTTTTACTAGTATTTTTGCGAATGGAAATATATTGCAAAAATGTTTGTTTCAAATTTAAATGCACCTATGGACATTTCAAATTTTGACCTATCCCTTTAAAGGGACATTAAACACTAAATACTTGCTAGAGTGATGCATTCAAACAAAAGATTAGTCTGATAATAACATGTAGATTAATCTATTTAAGTTTCATTAGCTATGTAAATATTGACAAAATAAGTGTAAAGTTTTAGAGTCTATAAAACAATGGGAGCTGCCATGTTGTAACTTACTGTAGGTTACCTTCTCCTCTGTGACCAATAAGGTACAGTTATATATAGGTCACTAGAGTGTGCAGCCAATGGCTGTGTGTAATATAACAGTTATGCACTTCCATTTCTAACAGGAACCGAAAAGCTCACAATTTCAGAATGGAATTACAGGAAAAGGGGACAAAATAGATAATGAAAGTATATTGTAGATTTTTTTAATATATACAATGTATCATTTTATAATACCATCTAAAAGTGTTTAACGTCCCTTTAAGCTAAGATAAGCCAAAAAAGTTGAAACATTTCACAATCAAAATTCTGTTTTAATGGTAAATGAACAAGTGATTATGTCATGTAATTCTATATAAGGTTTCAAATAGAATTGTCACTATTTTGCGTAAAGAACACATAGGGTGCACCAGGATTTTATTTTTATATAGAAAAAAAATTGATAGCAAACCGATTTACCAACTCGGTTTGTGTTTAGAACATAAAAATGATACCCTCAAGTAATCACTTCCAGCGGCTTCTCTTTAAGGGACATAAACACCTTGTAATTACAATACTTTTCTGCTATTTTGCAATAGATTAACATGATATTAAAATAGGTTTGCTGCAATTATTTTTTGCAATTGCCAAACGCCTCCCAACACTAATTTATTGCATCCAATACAAACTTGTTACTAGAGTAGACAAGGATTGACGCTGTCATTTTGTTGGTAAAAGATGCTTTTTTTGCTGTATATTATCGCCTCTGCTGAGACCAACTGGTAAACAAATGTGCTTACTGAAGACAGTAAGTACCAACCTACAGCCAAATATGCTCTTGGTTCGGCACCATGGTTGCATGTAAGTTGCTGTTGTCATGTTAGAATAAAGGCTAAAACAGCTTCCACCCACCCGACCAATTTTTAAACACAAGTTTAAAGGGACATAAACCCAATTTTTTTTTTCATGATTAAAGGGCAAGTCAACCCAAAAATTATTTTAACTTATTTAAATTAAGTAATTAACAATGTTTAAAGTAAACCGTAGCCCAATTTCGATCTAAGTATACATTGCTACTTAAGACTTACTTTTCCTCCTCCAGCCTTTTTTAAATGGCTGTCTGACCCCTCCTCCTTTCCCTGACGTCACTCAAGCATAATTTCCAGCTTCAATGTGTGTCGCACATGTACAATGTGCCATTTTCGTCAAGGCACACATGTCCTCTGCAAATAACCACCGCTATGCAACTGAATGGTATTTTTTGGTTCCTTACTTGGACACACATGGACACGCAGAATTGACAATTATCCCTTAATTGAAGATGGAAATTATGTTTGGGTGACGTCAGAGAAAGGAGGTTTCCGGCGGCCATTTCAAAATGGCCGGAGGAGGAAAAGTAAGTATTTTTACTAGCACTGTATATTTAGCTAGAAATTGGGCTAGGGTTTGCTTTAAACATCTTAATTTAAATAAGTAAAAATAATTTTTGGGTTGACTTGGCCTTTTAGATAGAGCATATCATAGTAAACAATGTTCCAATTTACTTTGTTCTTTTGTTATCCTTTGTTGCAGATAATAGGATCAAGTGCAGCAAAGCACTACTGGCAGCGATCTGCTGATTATATATGCCTTTTATCATTAGCTTAACTGATTTGCTCAGCTAGCTCCCAGTAGTGCATCGCTGCTCCTTTAGCAAAGGATACCAATAGTATGAAGCAAATTTGATAATAGAAGTACATTTAAAAGTTGTTTACAATTTAAAAGCACATTAAACCCTCCCAAAAAAAATTCACGATTGAGATAGAATTTTAAATAAAACTACATTTTATAAAACAGTACTTTTATTAAAAATGTGGTTAAATCTTAATGGCAGATCCATCATAATTATATTACAAATAAACTTGAAAAAGAAAGATAAACAAAATAAATAAAAAATAAAGCAAAAACACCTGCTAAAAAGAGATGTGCATTTATAATAGGCCGGTGCATTCGGATACTTCACTAGTATCCGAATGCGGAAGGCGGCCACTTGAGGCATACGGCTCTTCTCGGAGCTGTATTTCTCCTGGCTTAGCACAGATCTTAGTGTGTTTCACTTTCAAAGGAAGAAAGGCGGCTCAGAAAGGAGTCAAATATATCTTTAGCGCCCACCTTCTTCCGCATTCAGAAACAAAGTATCCTAGCGCACATATCTGATTTATTAGGTACATTTAAAGGGAATTCACTTTTAAGTCAATCAGAATAAACAAACTATTTCATGGCTTCATTTAGAAAGAAATACGTTTTTTATAAATAGTTGATTGTTACCAACTATAAAAATGTATGCATTTAGTAATCATATCACTTAAAAAAAACATTAATAGACACCATCATATCGGCGAGCTACAATAGAAAAAGGATTGTAGAATTTAAATGCTTATTGCAAAATCAGCTGTCTCCTTTATAATTAAAAAGGATCAACAAGACCTATTTACAACTGTCCCTAATTGGCCACAGCAGAGAAAGTAACCTAAGTTACAACATGGCAGCTCCCATTGTTTTATAGACACTTAAAACTTTACACTTATTTTGGCACTATTTAAACAATGAAACTTTAAAAAAATAATCTTTTCTTTGAATGCATCATTATATCTAGCATTAATTTAGTATTTAATGTCCCTTTTAAATATTTCTCCTTTTGAATGGTAGAATGCTGAACGTTTAGAATAAACTATTCAGTAGTGTTTATAACACAATAGTTTAATACTTATTAAAACCACAAGTATACAATACCTCCTTTCTTTCTTGTACAGCAGAAGCACCAGCAAACACACAACTAGAATAATCAGGAGCACACTGAGGATGCCACCCACTGCTTGGCTCCTTCCCGACAAGCCCTGGTAACTTTCATCTTGACCTGCAGGTAAGTCATCACTGCTCCCGCGACCTTCTGGCCTGAAATAGAGAAACGCTTACACATATTATTATTAATATTACAAATAGATGACAAACTCAACAGGAACAGGAAAAATAAACATGCTCAAAAATTTATATGACACTCAAAATTTGAGCAAACTAAAAAAGTGATAAGGTTTGTTTCTATCTAACAAATAACAAAATGTGCACCTTTTGAGTCATCAGTTCCTACTTAGCATGTGCAAGAATTCACAGAATATAAATGTAATTTGTGATTGGCTGATGGCTGTCACATGATAACAAGAGGAATGGAAATAGACATCATTTTGAATTTCAAACGAGTAGTAGATTTTTATGTAAAAGATATAGTTGAAGGTTTTCTCAGCACTTGCTCTAATGGCTGAAGAACATTATCTCAAGCTGTGCAGGAAACGGCAAGTTGAGCATTTCAGAGGCCTGTTATTTAGACTACTGTTTCCTCACACACACAAAATGCTCTGAAATAAATGGACCAGGCTAGCCTAGAGAAGTGAGAAGCTTTTTGCTGACTCCCTATGAAAGAGAGCGATTCTTCCTAAGAGCAGCAGTCCTCACTAGTAAACGTACTGCCACCAAAACGACTTTTACGTTCTTTTCTGCAATGCACACATACACAATTCCCCTTGTACTGCCTGCAATGTAAACGCATAAGCAGTAGGTGGTACCTAACGGAAGGCCCCATGTAGACTGGGAGATGAAGGAGCTTTTTGGGGCCTTAATATATTAAAAGGGACAGTCTACTTGAAAATAGTTATTGTTTGAAAAGATAATCCCTTTATTACCCATTCCCCAGTTTTGCATAACCAACATTGTTATATTAATACTTTTTACCTCTGTGATTACCTTGTATCTAATCCTCTGCTGACTGTCCCCTCATTTCTGTTCTTTTGACAGACTTGCAATTTACCCAATCAGTGTTGACTCAAATAACACCACAGGCGTGAGCACAATGTTATCTATATGAAACACATGAACTAACGCCCTCTAGCTGTGAAAAACTTTCAAATGCATTGAGATAAGAGGCGGCCTTCAAGGGCTTAGAAATGAGCATATGAGCCTACCTAGGTTTAGCTTTCAACAAAGAATACCAAGAGAACAAAGAACATTTGATGATAAAAGTCAATTGGAAAGTTGTTTAAAATTACATGCTCTATCTGAATCAAGTTTAATTTCGACTAGACTGTCCCTTTAATATAGTTCTCTATACAAACTGGGGTCTAAATAGAGGCAGACAAAGCTGCCAGGAAATGCCATATCTGTATGCCATCATCTATATATATTGTCTTTCTCTGTATACAGACCCTTTTCTAAAAAAAATGTTTTGAAGGAAACAATTTTCCTTTAAGTTTGCATATAAGGGACATAATTGGCTACACACACTCATGTTGAATGAGAACACAAGGCATATGTACATATGCAACTTGCCAGTAAAAGCTATCACTGAATAACTCATAACTAATACATGCCATTGGCAAGAAATCCACTCATGTGACCCAAATATTTATATGCAACAATGATGGGATATTTACCTACTTGCAGTTGCTGTACCGTTTGTGTTCAACATAAATCATTTAAAGGGACAGTAAAATCAAAATGAATCATTTATGATTCAGACAGCATTTAATTTTAAACAACTTTTCAATTTAGTTCCATAAGCAAATGTGCTTTGTTCTCTTGGTATCCTTTGTTGAAGAGTAAATCTAGTTAGGCTGATATGAGCATTGGAGCGAGCAAATGTCTTTAGTAGTCTATGGCAGCAATGTCCGCAACATTGTTTAATGTCCTGAGCTCACCTTGGATTACTATTTAACAAAGGATACCAAGAGAACGTAGCAAAATTGATAATATAAGTAAGCTGGAAAGTTGTTTAAGATTGTGAGCTCTATCTAAATCAGGAAAGTTTAATTTTGACTTTACTGTCCTTTTTAAGTTTTTATACCACAACTTACTCTAAAGGACAGACGGCTGATGTGTGCCAGGAGAACAAATACTGGCAGTCAGCAGTTTCATGAAAAAATTCTGGTCTGCTTTCTCCCCCCACGTTGCTGCAGTGGAATAAAATCGTAGCAGTGGAATTTTTTGATGTATCTTTACCACATTTGGAGTCAGAAGTAAATACGGCATCTAAATCATCATCTGTAAAAACAAACAAAACAAATGCATGTTAAGTAAAAAAAATACCAGGCTGTGTTCAAAATTTGAAAGATTATTATGTCCCTTTAAAGTAATGGTAAACCTTCCCCTTTGCATTAACAGAATCCAAATGTTAGTGATATTTTAGATGGAGTTCATCAGTTGTAATGAAGATGCGCTGTAACTTACTTTTTAACCCCTTAATGACAGTGGACGTACCAGGTACGTCAGTGAAAAAACTTCCCTTAATGACAGGTGACGTACCTGGTACGTCCTCTGTTGTCTTAAGTGCTGGAAGCGATCATGATCGCTTCCAGCTGCTTACAAGGGATTGTAGTGATGCCTCAATATTGAGGCATCACTACAATCCCCCATTTTACATACTGATGCAGAAAGGGCCACTCTGTGGCCCCATCTGCATTGGGTATGTATTTAATCAACAGTGTTGGTGGATCGGAGCTTCAGTTTCATACAATTACATCTAGTTGTTATCAATTTACCGATTTCTCCTTCTCACAATATTCTCCCGGTCTTTCGGTTGCGGCGAGGGTGGGGCGGGGGGCTGGTGCGCGCACGCCAAATTTACAGCCCATTGAAAAAAACAACCGATCGATCTAGATGCAGTGGCATCTCGGTTGTTTAATAAGGGATCTGGGAGGGGGAGGGTTGAAGATTATTTAGGGGGGGCCAGCTACACTACAGAAAATATTTTATATTTAAAAAGTTAAAAAAAAAACTATTTTGGGGGGCAAATTGGGTACTGGCAGACAGCTGCCAGTACCCAAGATGGCGGCAAATAGACAGAGGGGGAGGGTTAGAAAGATGTATGGGGGGATCAGGGAGGTTGTGGGGTAAGGGGGGATCTATCACTGCAGACTTTATGCAAAAAAAAAAATAATATTTTTATTTCAGTACTGGCAGACTTTCTGCCAGTACTTAAGATGGCGGTGACAATTGTGAGGTGGGGAGGGAAGAGAGCTGTTTGAGGGGGGTCAGGGGGGGATCAGGGGGTGGGATGTGTCAGGTGGGAGGCTGATCTCTACACTAAAGCTAAAAATTAACCCCACAAGCTACCTAATTAACCCCTTAACTGCTGGGCATATTACAAGTGTGGTGCGCAGCAGTATTTAACGGCCTTATTATTACCAAAAAGCAACACCAAAGCCATATATGTCTGCTATTTCTGAACAAAGGGGATCCCAGAGAAGCATTTACAACCATTTGTGCCATAATTGCACAAGCTGTTTGTAAATAATTTCAGTGAGAAACCTAAAATTGTGAAAAATTTAAGTTTTTTTTTTTATTTGATCGTATTTGGCGGTGAAATGGTGGCATTAAATATACCAAAATGGGCCTATATCAATAATTTGGGTTGTCTACTACACTACACTAAAGCTAAAATTAAACCTAAAAGCTCCCTACAAGTTCCCTAATTAACCCCTTCACGGCTGGGCATAATACACGTGTGGTGTGCAGCGGCATTTAGCGGCCTTCTAATTACCAAAAAGCAACGCCAAATCCATATAGGTCTGCTATTTCTGAACAAAGGGGATCCCAGAGAAGTATTTACAACCATTTATGCCATAATTGCACAAGTTGTTTGTAAATAAATTCAGCGAGAAACCTAAAGTTAGTGAAAAAAATTGTGAAAAAGTGAACAATTTTTTTTATTTGATCGCATTTGGCGGTGAAATGGTGGCATGAAATATACCAAAATGGGTCTAGATCAATACTTTGGGATGTCTACTAAAAAAAAATATATACATGTCAAGGGATATTCAGGGATTCCTGAAAGATATTAGTGTTCCAATGTAACTAGCGCTAATTTTGAAAAAAAGTGGTTTGGAAATAGCAAAGTGCTACTTGTATTTATGGCCCTATAACTTGCAAAAAAAGCAAAGAACATGTAAACATTGGGTATTTCTAAACTTGGGACAAAATTTAGAAACTATTTAGAATGGGTGTATTTTGGTGGTTGTAGATGTGTAACAGATTTTGGGGGTAAAAGTTAGAAAAAGTGTGTTTTTTTTCAATTTTTTCCTCATATTTTATATTTTTTTATAGTAAATTATAAGATATGATGAAAATAATGGTATCTTTAGAAAGTCCATTTAATGGTGAGAAGAACGGTATATAATATGTGTGGGTACAGTAAATGAGTAAGAGGAAAATTACAGCTAAACACAAACACTGCAGAAATGTAAAAATAGCCATTGTCATTAAGGGTAAGAAAATTGAAAAATGGTCCAGTCATTAAGGGGTTAAAGTAGCAAGGAAATCTCTGGCCTCCAACTTCAAAAGTAATTTTTTGTCAGCTTGCGGTTTTGACTGTTTTCCAATCGGCGCGCTAGACATGCAGCGCTCACATTTTTTTTTTGTACCTATAGTGCCGATTGGAGAGCAGTCAAAATCGTGAGCTCACAAAAAATTACTTTCGAAATGGCTGACCGGAGTGTGGGTTATTTGAATTTCAGTTCTACATTAAAAATTAAGTCTTTCATTGAATTGTTTCTCCGTTGCACTTTTATCTTTGTACCCATGGGCAGCGCTGCGGAATCTGTTGGTGCTTTATAAAGAAAGAATAATAATCATAATAATAAAAAGTTAAAGCGTATCTTTATTACAACTCATCTGTTTATACAAAGAGGAACGTTTACCATCACTTTAAGATAAAATTTAGGAAAACAGAATTCTAAGGAGTTTTACTCTTCAGCTACCAAGAAAACCTAATCAAATTGCACATGTATGTCATGTTAACCCCTTCCTGCCAGTACATTGTGTAAACAAATAAGTAAAAAATTGAAGCCACGCGATCGTCCATGGAATACCCTAATGGCGGGAAGGGGTTAAATATTATTGTGGACTTACTGAAGGACACATTTTTCTCTCTCATGATTCAGATAGAAAATACAATTTTAAACAACTTTCTAATTTACTTCTATTATCTAATTTGTTTCATTCTCCTGGTATCATTTGTGGAAGAGCAGCAATGCACTAATGGTTTCTAACTGAACTCATGGGTGAGCCAATCACAATCAATATATATATATATATATATATATATATTCAGCCACCAATCAACAGCTAGAACCTAGGTTCTTTGCTGCTCCTGAGCTTGCCTAGATAGACCTTTCAGCAAAGGATAACAAGAGAAGAAAGCAAATTAATTAAAGGGACATAATACTCATATGCTAAATCACTTGAAACTGATGCAGTATAACTGTAAAAAGCTGACAGGAAAATATCACCTGAGCATCTCTATGTAAAAAAGGAAGATATTTTACCTCACAATCTCCTCAGCTCAGCAGAGTTAGTTCTGTGTAAAAAGTTATACTTCACCTGCTCCCAGCTGCAGGTAAAAATAAAAAAAAAATGAAGAAATGAACAGCAGCCAATCAGCATCAGCAGTGCTGATGTCATGAACTCTTACTGTGATCTCATGAGATTTGACTTAACTCTCATGAGATTTCATAGTAAGCTTCCTTTACCTGATTGGTGAAATAATATGAGAGTTCACGAGGCTCATCCTTTCAGCTGTCCCAGGACAGACATACTAAAATGCTGCTTAGAAATTTACAATGGGAGGTGGCTACTGAGGAACTTTTGAGGTAAAATATCTTTCTTTTTTACATAGAGATGTTCAGGAGATATTTTCTAGTCAGCTTTTTACAGCTATGCTGCATCACTTTCAAGTGTTTAAACATTTGGGTATTATGGCCCTTTAATAGAAGTAAATTGGAAAGTTGTTTTAAATTGTATTCTCTATCTGAATCACAAAAGAAAAATGTTGGGTTTCATGTCCCTTTAACAATGCAAGAGAATCCTAGCACTTGCTATAACATGCACAATAGTAATCTCTGAATTCTAAATGGCATCTTAATTTGTGACTATATCCATTAAAAAATCTGAAGTTTTAAAGCTTTTATATTTTAAAGTGACCTTAACATTTAAAATGTAAACCCTAAAGAAACCAAAGCAACATTACAAAGTGTGTGCAATGTATTATTCTTCTTCCTGGTTTTGATGTAAATTACCTCTCCATGAAACCTAAGTATAGTGAAATATAACTGCCCCTAAAACACTTTACACACTGATAGCTTAGATAAAAGGACACAATCACGTCTTTCTTTCATTGGACACAGCAAAGGAACCCAACAAAATGTATTAGAATAAGCTTTTCCAGGTGTGTATCCCTGAAATGCTCTTTTTTTTTTGCCAAACCTGATAAACTGTGCTAACAGTGTTAAAGGGACAGTGAAGTCAAAATTAAATGATCACGATTCAGATAAAACATGCAATATTAACCCCTTAATGACCACAGCACTTTTCCATTTTCTGTCCGTTTGGGACCAAGGCTATTTTTACATTTTTGCGGTGTTTGTGTTTAGCTGTAATTTTCCTCTTACTCATTTACTGTACCCACACATATTATATACCGTTTTTCTCGCCACTAAATGGACTTTCTAAAGATACCATTATTTTCATCATATCTTATAATTTACTATAAAAAAAAATATAAAATATGAGGAAAAATTGAAAAAACATAATTTATGCTTACCTGATAAATTTATTTATCTTGTAGTGTATCCAGTCCACGGATCATCCATTACTTATGGGATATTAACTCCTCCCCAACAGGAAGTGCAAGAGGATTCACCCAGCAGAGCTGCTATATAGCTCCTCCCCTAACTGCCATTACCAGTCATTCGACCGAAAACATGCAGAGAAAGGAAAACCATAGGGTGCAGTGGTGACTGTAGTTTAATGGAAAAATTACCTGCCTTAAAGTGACAGGGCGGGCCGTGGACTGGATACACTACAAGAGAAATAAATTTATCAGGTAAGCATAAATTATGTTTTCTCTTGTTAAGTGTATCCAGTCCACGGATCATCCATTACTTATGGGATACCAATACCAAAGCTAAAGTACACGGATGACGGGAGGGACAGGCAGGCTCTTTATACGGAAGGAACTGCCTGAAGAACCTTTCTCCCAAAAACAGCCTCCGAAGAAGCAAAAGTGTCAAATTTGTAAAATTTGGAAAAAGTATGAAGAGAAGACCAAGTTGCAGCCTTGCAAATCTGTTCAACAGAAGCCTCATTCTTAAAGGCCCAAGTGGAAGCCACAGCTCTAGTAGAATGTGCTGTAATTCTTTCAGGAGGCTGCTGTCCAGCAGTCTCATAGGCTAACCGTATTATGCTACGAAGCCAAAAGGAGAGAGAGGTAGCCGAAGCTTTTTGACCTCTCCTCTGACCAGAATAAACGACAAACAGGGAAGACGTTTGTCGAAAATCCTTAGTTGCCTGTAGATAAAATTTCAGGGCACGGACTACATCTAGATTGTGTAGCAGACGTTCCTTTTTTGAAGGAGGATTAGGACACAAAGATGGAACCACAATCTCTTGATTGATATTCCTGTTAGTGACCACCTTAGGTAGGAACCCAGGTTTAGTACGCAGAACTACCTTGTCTGAATGAAAAATCAGATAAGGAGAATCACAATGTAAGGCAGATAACTCAGAGACTCTTCGAGCCGAGGAAATCGCCATTAAAAACAGAACTTTCCAAGATAACAACTTGATATCAATGGAATGAAGGGGTTCAAACGGAACCCCCTGTAAAACATTAAGAACTAAGTTCAAACTCCATGGTGGAGCAACAGTTTTAAACACAGGCTTGATCCTAGCTAAAGCCTGACAAAAAGCTTGAACGTCCGGAACTTCTGACAGACGTTTGTGTAAAAGAATGGACAGAGCTGAAATCTGTCCCTTTAAGGAACTAGCGGATAAACCCTTTTCTAAACCTTCTTGTAGAAAAGACAATATCCTCGGAATCCTAACCTTACTCCATGAGTAACTCTTGGATTCGCACCAATATAAGTATTTGCGCCATATCTTATGGTAAATCTTTCTGGTAACAGGCTTCCTAGCCTGTATTAAGGTATCAATAACTGACTCAGAAAAAACACGTTTTGATAAAATCAAGCGTTCAATTTCCAAGCAGTCAGCTTCAGAGAAATTAGATTTTGATGTTTGAAGGGACCCTGGATCAGAAGGTCCTGTTTCAGAGGTAGCGACCAAGGTGGACAGGATGACATGTCCACTAGATCTGCATACCAAGTCCTGCGTGGCCATGCAGGCGCTATTAGAATCACTGATGCTCTCTCCTGTTTGATTCTGGCAATCAATCGAGGAAGCATCGGGAAGGGTGGAAACACATAAGCCATCCCGAAGGTCCAAGGTGCTGTCAAAGCATCTATCAGAACCGCTCCCGGATCCCTGGATCTGGACCCGTAACGAGGAAGCTTGGCGTTCTGTCGAGACGCCATGAGATCTATCTCTGGTTTGCCCCAACGTCGAAGTATTTGGGCAAAGACCTCCGGATGAAGTTCCCACTCCCCCGGATGAAAAGTCTGACGACTTAAGAAATCCGCCTCCCAGTTCTCCACTCCCGGGATGTGGATTGCTGACAGGTGGCAAGAGTGAGACTCTGCCCAGCGAATTATCTTTGATACTTCCATCATTGCTAGGGAGCTTCTTGTCCCTCCCTGATGGTTGATGTAAGCTACAGTCGTGATGTTGTCCGACTGAAACCTGATGAACCCCCGAGTTGTTAACTGGGGCCAAGCCAGAAGGGCATTGAGAACTGCTCTCAATTCCAGAATGTTTATTGGTAGGAGACTCTCCTCCTGATTCCATTGTCCCTGAGCCTTCAGAGAATTCCAGACAGCGCCCCAACCTAGTAGGCTGGCGTCTGTTGTTACAATTGTCCAGTCCGGCCTGCTGAATGGCATCCCCCTGGACAGATGTGGCCGAGAAAGCCACCATAGAAGAGAATTTCTGGTCTCTTGATCCAGATTCAGAGTAGGGGACAAGTCTGAGTAATCCCCATTCCACTGCCTTAGCATGCACAATTGCAGCGGTCTGAGATGTAGGCGTGCAAAGGGTACTATGTCCATTGCTGCTACCATTAAGCCGATCACCTCCATGCATTGAGCTACTGACGGGTGTTGAATGGAATGAAGGACACGGCATGCATTTTGAAGCTTTGTTAACCTGTCTTCTGTCAGGTAAATCTTCATTTCTACAGAATCTATAAGAGTCCCCAAGAAGGGAACTCTTGTGAGTGGAAAGAGAGAACTCTTCTTTTCGTTCACCTTCCATCCATGCGATCTTAGAAATGCCAGTACTAACTCTGTATGAGACTTGGCAGTTTGAAAGCTTGAAGCTTGTATCAGAATGTCGTCTAGGTACGGAGCTACCGCAATTCCTCGCGGTCTTAGTACCGCCAGAAGAGCACCCAGAACCTTTGTGAAGATTCTCGGAGCCGTAGCCAATCCGAATGGAAGAGCTACAAACTGGTAATGCCTGTCTAGAAAGGCAAACCTTAGATACCGGTAATGATCTTTGTGAATCGGTATGTGAAGGTAAGCATCCTTTAAATCCACTGTGGTCATGTACTGACCCTTTTGGATCATGGGTAAAATTGTCCGAATAGTCTCCATTTTGAACGATGGAACTCTTAGGAATTTGTTTAGGATCTTTAAATCCAGGATTGGCCTGAAAGTTCCCTCTTTTTTGGGAACCACAAACAGATTTGAGTAAAACCCTTGTCCCTGTTCCGACCGTGGAACTGGATGGATTACTCCCATTAATAAAAGCTCTTGTACGCAGCGTAGAAACGCCTCTTTCTTTATTTGGTTTGTTGACAACCTTGACAGATGAAATCTCTCTCTTGGGGGAGAGTATTTGAAGTCCAGAAGGTATCCCTGAGATATTATCTCTAGCGCCCAGGGATCCTGGACATCTCTTGCCCAAGCCTGGGCGAAGAGAGAAAGTCTGCCCCCCACTAGATCCATTCCCGGATCGGGGGCCCTCAATTCATGCTGTTTTAGGGGCACCAGCAGGTTTCCTGGCCTGCTTGCCCTTATTCCAGGACTGGTTAGGTCTCCAGCCTTGTCTGTAGCGAGCAACAGATCCTTCTTGTTTTGGAGCAGAGGAAGTTGATGCTGCTCCTGCTTTGAAATTCCGAAAGGAACGAAAATTAGATTGTCTAGCCTTAGGTTTGGCTCTGTCTTGAGGCAGGGCATGGCCTTTACCTCCTGTAATGTCAGCGATAATTTCTTTCAATCCGGGCCCGAATAAGGTCTGCCCTTTGAAAGGTATATTAAGAAATTTAGACTTAGAAGTAACGTCAGCTGACCAGGATTTTAGCCACAGTGCTCTGCGCGCCTGAATGGCGAATCCGGAATTCTTAGCCGTAAGCTTAGTTAAATGTACTACGGCATCTGAAATAAATGAGTTAGCTAACTTAAGAGCTTTAAGCCTGTGTGTAATCTCATCTAATGGAGCTGATTCAAGTGTCCCTTCCAGAGACTCAAACCAAAATGCTGCTGCAGCCGTGACAGGCGCAATGCATGCAAGGGGTTGCAATATAAAACCTTGTTGAACAAACATTTTCTTAAGGTAACCCTCTAACTTTTTATCCATTGGATCTGAAAAGGCACAGCTATCCTCCACCGGGATAGTGGTACGCTTAGCTAAAGTAGAAACTGCTCCCTCCACCTTAGGGATCGTTTGCCATAAGTCCCGTGTGGTGGTGTCTATTGGAAACATCTTTCTAAATATTGGAGGGGGTGAGAACGGCACACCGGGTCTATCCCACTCCTTAGTAACAATTTCAGTAAGTCTCTTAGGTATAGGAAAAACCTCAGTACTCGACGGTACCGCAAAATATTTATCCAACCTACACATTTTTTCTGGTATTGCAACTGTGTTACAATCATTCAGAGCCGCTAACACCTCCCCTAGTAATACACGGAGGTTTTCCAGCTTAAATTTAAAATTTGAAATATCTGAATCCAATCTGTTTGGATCAGAACCGTCAGCCGCAGAATGAAGCTCTCCGTCCTCATGTTCTGCAAGTTGTGACGCAGTATCTGACATGGCCCTAACATTATCAGCGCACTCTGTTCTCACCCCAGAGTGATCACGCTTACCTCTTAGTTCTGGTAATTTAGCCAAAACTTCAGTCATAACAGTAGCCATATCCTGTAATGTGATTTGTAATGGCCGCCCAGATGTACTCGGCGCCACAATATCATGCACCCCCCGAGCGGGAGATGCAGGTACTGACACGTGAGGCGAGTTAGTCGGCATAACTCTCCCCTCGTTGTTTGGTGAAATGTGTTCAATTTGTACAGATTGACTTTTATTTAAAGTAGCATCAATACAGTTAGTACATAAATTTCTATTGGGCTCCACTTTGGCATTAGCACATATAGCACAGATGTCTTCCTCTGAATCATGTTTAACACACTAGCAAATAAACTAGCAACTTGGAAATACTTTTCAAGTAATTTACTATAATATGAAAACGTACTGTGCCTATAAGAAGCACAGAAAGAGTTATGACAGTTGAAAGTTAATAAACTGAAAGGTTATAGCATCAAATCTTTGTAAAAAACACAATTTTAGCAAAGGCTTGTTCCCATTAGCGAAGGATAACTAACCCTGATAGCAGAAAAAAAAGTTACAGAAATAAACGTTTTTTATCACAGTCAACTACAATCTCACAGCTCTGCTGTGAATGATTACCTCCCTCAAAACAAGTTTTGAAGACCCCTGAGTTCTGTAGAGATGAACCGGATCATGCAGGAAATACAATGAGCTTCTGACTGAATTTTTTGACCTCCCCCTCACACACAACAGTGAGAGAGATCAGTAAACTGTCATAAATTAAATAAAACAACTGCCAAGTGGAAAAAATAATGCCCAAAACATTTTATTCACCCAGTACCTCAGAAAATGAAACGATTTTACATGCCAGCAAAAAACGTTTAACATAAATTAAGTGTTATTAAAGAGCCTGTTGCCAGTCCCTGCAAATTAGGCAAAAGTCTTATGCACACAGTATAATTCCAGTGAAGTGCCATTCCCCAGAATACTGAAGTGTAAAATATACATACATGACAGCCTGATACCAGTTGCTGCTACTGCATTTAAGGCTGAGTTTACATTATATCGGTATGGCAGAATTTTCTCATCAATTCCATTGTCAGAAAATAATAAGCTGCTACATACCTCTTTGCAGATTAATCTGCCCGCTGTCCCCTGATCTGAAGTTTACCTCTCCTCAGATGGCCGAGAAACAGCAATATGATCTTAACTACGCCGGCTAAAATCATAGTAAAAACTCAGGTAGATTCTTCTTCAAATTCTACCAGAGAAGGAATAACACACTCCGGTGCTATTATAAAATAACAAACTTTTGATTGAAGGTATAAAACTAAATATAATCACCATAGTCCTCTCACACATCCTATCTAGTCGTTGGGTGCAAGAGAATGACTGGTAATGGCAGTTAGGGGAGGAGCTATATAGCAGCTCTGCTGGGTGAATCCTCTTGCACTTCCTGTTGGGGAGGAGTTAATATCCCATAAGTAATGGATGATCCGTGGACTGGATACACTTAACAAGAGAAAAACACACTTTTTCTAACTTTGACCCCCAAAATCTGTTACATATCTACAACCACCAAAAAACACCCATGCTAAATAGTTTCAAAATTTTGTCCTGAGTTTAGAAATACCCAATGTTTACATGTTCTTTGCTTTTTGTGCAAGTTATAGGGCCATAAATACAAGTAGCACTTTGTTATTTCCAAACCACTTTTTTCCAAAATGAGCGCTAGTTACATTAGAACACTAATATCTTTCAGGAATCCCTGAATATCCCTTGACATGTATATATTTTTTTTTAGTAGACATCCCAAAGTATTGATCTAGGACAATTTTGGTATATTTCATACCACCATTTCACCGCCAAATGCGATCAAATACAAAAAATCGTTCACTTTTTCACAAATTTTTTCACAAACTTTTGGTTTCTCACTGAAATTATTTACAAACAACTTGTGCAATTATGGCACAAATGGCTGTAAATTCTTCTCTGGGATCCCCTTTGTTCAGAAATAGCAGACATATATGGCTTTGGCGTTGCTTTTTGGTAATTAGAAGGCCGCTAAATGCCACTGCGCACCACAAGTGTATTATGCCCAGCAGTTAAGGGGTTAATTAGGGAGCTTTTAGGGAGCTTGTAGGGTTAATTTTAGCTTTAGTGTAGTATAGTAGACAACCCCAAGTATTGATCTAGGCACATTTTGGTATATTTCATGCCACCATTTCACCGCCAAATGCGATCAAATTGAAAAAAAAGTTAAATTTTTCACAATTTTAGGTTTTTCACTGAAATAATTTACAAACAGCTTGTGCAATTATGGCACAAATGGTTGTAAATACTTGTCTGGGATCCCCTTTGTTCAGAAATAGCAGACATATATGACTTTGGTGTTGCTTTCTGGTAATTAGAAGGCCGCTAAATCCTGCTGCGCCTCACACGTGTATTCTGGCTAGCAGTGAAGGGGTTAATTAGGGAGTTTGTAGGGAGCTTGCAGGATTAATTTTAGCTTTAGTGTAGAGATCAGCCTCCCACCTGACACATCCCACCCCCTGATCCCTCCCAAACAGCTCCCTTCCCTCCCCCACCCCACAATTGTCCCCGCCATCTTAAGTACTGGCAGAAAGTCTGCCAGTACTAAAATAAAAGGGTTTTTTAAAAAATAAATAATTTTTTTTTAGCATATTTACATATGCTAGGGTGTAGGATCCCCCCCTTAGCCCCCAACCTCCCTGATCCCCCCCAAAACCGCTCTCTGACCATCCCCTCTGCCTCATTGGGGGCCATCTTGGGTACTGGCAGCTGTCTGCCAGTACCCAGTTTGCAAAAAAAAAGGGCTTTTTTTATATTTATTTGGCTTTTTTCTGTAGTGTAGCTTCCCCCCCCACACAGACAAACCCCCACCACCTTGCTGATCTCTTTTTTTTTAAAAAAAATATTAGGGCATTTAAACATTTTTACTAACACATTTTCTGTAGTGTAGCGGTTCCCACCCGCTCCCTCCCCGTGCACGCGCCCGCCCCCGCCCTCCCGTGCGTGCGCGCCCCCGCTCATCCCCGCCCACGATCCCGCCCCCCCTGCACATAACCAGGGCCATGGATGGCCGCCACCCGCCTCCCGGTCCGGCTCCCACCCACCAACGCAGGGAACCACCGATCTCCGGTGCAGAGAGGGCCACAGAGTGGCTCTCTCTGCACCGGATGGCTTAAAAAAGTTATTGCAGGATGCCTCCATATCGAGGCATCACTGCAATAACCGGAAAGCAGCTGGAAGCGAGCAGGATCGCTTCCAGCTGCTTTCCAAACCGAGGACGTGCAGGGTACGTTCTCAGGCATTAACTGCCTTTTTTTTGAGGACGTACCCTGCACGTCCTCGGTCGTTAAGGGGTTAAACAACTTTCCAATTTAGTTATATTATCAGTTTTGCTTTGTTCCCTTGGCATTCCATGATAAAGAGTAATTCTAGGTGAGCTCAGGAGCGTGCACGTGTGCTTAGTCATCTGACAGCAATGTTTGCAAACTCTGCTGTCAGTGTGTCTGTAGCATTCTATAGAAGTTTTTGTTTGTATAACATTGCTATAAACATTGTTACAACCACTGCTGCCAGATGACTAAGCACACGTGCACGCTCCTGAGCTCACCTAGAAATACTGTTATCATAGAATACCAAGGGAACTAAGCAAAATTGATGACAGAAGTAAATTGGAAAATTCTATCCAGTTTATTTTTTACTTTACTGTCCCTTTAAATGATTTAAGAAGATTTCTTAATCACAGATCTTTGGCACTGCTCTGCTTCATTACTGATATAAGGGGCTAGATTTATTATCCCTGCCGGCGGAGAGCTTCTGTGATGTTGCAACGCACACAGCGAAATTTCACATTACACAAGAGGAGTCTTGTGTAATGCCACCCCTGGTCCAGTGCAACCAATTACGCTAGAGCAAGGAATGTCAATCACCTGAATGAGCGAGTGTTGGGGTGATTGATCTAGCCACCTCTGAGTTGATGAAGAGACAAAAGAAGCAGTTTCTGCTTCTAAAAGGGATAGTCAACACCAGAATTTTTGTTGTTTAAAAAGATTGATAATCCCTTTATTACCCATTCCCCAGTTTTGCATAACCAACACATTCATAATAATACACAGTTTACCTCTTTTACACTGTAATTACCTTGTATCTAAGTCTCTGTAAACTGACCCCTTATTTCAGTTCTTTTGACAGACTTGCATTTAGCCAATCAGTGCTCACTCCTAGGTAACTTCACGTGCGTGAGCTCAATGTTATCTATATTAAACACATGAACTAAAGCCCTCTAGTGGTGAAAAACTGTCAAAATGCTTTCAGATTAGAGGCAGCCTTCAAGGGCTTAGAAACTAGCATATGAATCTCCTTGGTTTAGCTTTCAACTAAGAATACGAAGAGAACAAAACAAAATTGGTGATCAAAGTAAATTGGAAAGTTGTTTAAAATTACATTTCCTATTTAAATCATGAAAGTTTAATTTGGACTTGACTGTTCCTTTAAAAATGTGGCAGCTGGCTCACTTATGCAAACCTGCTCAACAGAACCGAAAAACTACAAATGCAGCTTAATCAATTTAGCCCATGATATAACCATATAAAAAAGGACACTAACGTCAAAATAAAAAAATAAAATATATATATATATATATATATATATATATATATATACACACACACACATACATACATAGATAGATATACACAGTTATATGCAAAAGTTAAGGCACCCCTGACAATTTCCATGATTTCTATTTATAAATAATTGGATCTTTGGATCAGCAATTTCATTTTGATCTATCAAATACCTGAAGGACACAGTAATATTTCAGTAGTGAAATTAGGTTTATTGGATTAACAGAAAATGTGCAATATGCATCAAAACGAAATTATACAGGTGCATAAATTACTGCACTCTTGTCATTTTGTTGATTTGAATACCTGTAACTACCCAGCACTGATTAATTGGAACGCACAATTGGTTTGGTGAGCCCATTAAGCCTTGAACTTCATAGACAGGTGCATCCGATCATGAGAAAAGGTATTTAAGGTGGCCAATTGCAAGTTGTTGTTCTCTTTGACTCTCCTCTGAAGAGTGGCAACATGGGGGCCTCAAAACAACTCTCAAATGACCTGAAAACAAAGATTGCTCAACATTATGGTTTAGGGGAAGGCTACAAAAAGGTATTGCAGAGATTTAAGCTGTCAATGTCCACTGTGAGGAACATAGTGAGGAAATGGAAGACCACAGGCACAGTTTCTTGTTAAGGCCAGAAGTGGCAGGCCAAGTAAAATATCAGAGAGGCAAAGAATGGTGAGAACGGTCAAAAACAGCCCACAAACCACCTCCAAAGACCTACAACATCATCTTGCTGCAGAGGGTGTCACTGTGCATCGTTCAACAATTCAGCGCACTTTGCACAAGGAGAAGCTGTATGGGAGAGTAATGCGAAAGAAGCCTTTTCTGCACACACGCCACAAACAGAGTCGCTTGAGGTATGCAAACGCACATTTGGACAAGTCAGTTTAATTTTGGAAGAAGGTGCTGTGGACTGATGAAACAAAGATTGAGTTATTTGGTCATAACAAGGGGTGTTATGCATGGCGGCAAAAGAACACAGCGTTCCAAGACAAACACTTGCTACCCACAGTAAAATTTGGTGGATGTTCCATCATGCTGTGGGGCTATGTGGCCAGTGCCGGTACTGGAAATCTTATTAAAGTGGAGGGTCACATGGATTCCACTCAATATCAGCAGACACTTGAGAATAATGTTGAGGAATCTGTCAAAAAGTTGAAGTTACGCCGGGGCTGGATATTTCAACAAGACAACGACCCAAAACACTGCTCAAAAACTACTCTGGCATTTATGCAGAGGAACAAGTACAATGTTCTGGAATGGCCTTCCCAGTCCCCAAACCTGAATATCATTGAAAATCTGTGGGGTGATTTGAAGCGGGCTGTCCATGCTCAGCAACCATCAAACCTAACTGAACTGGAGATGTTTTACAAGGAGGAATGGTCCAAAATACCTTCATCCAGAATCCAGACACTCATTTCAGGCTATAGAAAGCGTCTAGAGGCTTTTCTGCTAAAGAAGGCTCTACTAAATATTGATGGAATATTTCTGTTGGGGTGCCCAAATGTATGCACCTGTCTTATTTCGTTTTGATGCATATTGCACATTTTCTGTTAATCCAATAAACCTCATTTCACTACTAAAATAATATAAATTATGCTTACCTGATTATTTAATTTCCATTGTGGGGAGGAGAGTCCACGGCTTCATTCATTACTTGTGGGAAATAAGAACCTGGCCACCAGGAGGAGGCAAAGACACCCCAGCCAAAGGCTTAAATACCTCCCCCACTTCCTTCATCCCCCAATCATTCTGCTGAGGGAACAAGGAACAGTAGGAGAAACATCAGGGTATAAATGGTGCCAGAAGAACAAACTAAATTTAGGTCTGCTCACCAGAGCAACAGACGGGAGCCGTGGACTCTCCTCCCCACGATGGAAATGAAATCATCAGGTAAGCATAATTTATATTTTTCATCTAAATGGGAGGAGAGTCCACGGCTTCTTTCATTACTTGTGGGAAGAAATACCCAAGCTCTAGACGACACTGAATGAAAACGGGAGGGCAAAAGGTGGACCCTAATCTGAGGGCACCACAGCCTGTAAAACCTTTCCCCCAAAAACTGCTTCCGCCGAAGCAAAAACGTAAAATTTGTAAAATTTTGTAAAGGTATGTAAGGAGGACCAGGTAGCTGCCTTACAAATCTGCTCCATAGAAGCCTCATTCTTGAAGGCCCACGAAGAAGCCACAGCTCTAGTAGAATGAGCCGTAATCCTCTGAGGAGGCTTATGTCTCGTAGGCCAAGCGAATCATGCTCCTCAACCAAAAGGACAAAAGTTGCAGAGGCTTTCTGCCCCTTGCGCTTCCCTGAATACACCACAAAAAGCAATGTAGTCTGTCTGAAATCCTTCGAAGCCTGAAGATAGAACTTCAAAGCTCGAACCACATCCAAATTATGAAGAAACCTCTCCTTAGGAGAAGAGGGGTTAGGACACAAAGAAAGAACAACTATTTCCTTATTGATGTTACAGTTAGACACAACTTTGGGAAGAAATCTCAAACCAGTGCGAAGAACAGCCTTATCAGCATGGAAAACTAGATAAGGAGGCTCACATTGCAAGGTTGCCAACTCAGATACTCTGGGTGCCGATGCAATAGCAAACAGAAAAAGAACCTTCCAAGAAAGAATCTTAATGTCAACAGAGTGCATAGGTTCAAACGGAACCCTCTGCAACACCTTCAGAACCAAGTTCAAGCTCCAAGGAGGAGCGGACTGTCTAAAAACAGGCCTGATTCTAGAAAAAGCCTGAACAAAAGACTAAATATCAGCGAGCCTCTTGTGTAACAGAACAGAGAATGCCGAAATCTGTCCCCTCAAGGAACTGACGGCAAGCCCCTTCTCCAGTCCACCCTGGAGAAAGGACAAAATCCTGGATAGCTTAACCTTGTGCCAAGGATATCCATGCTTCTCACACCAGGACAAGAAAGTCCTCCACACCTTATGATAGATGCGACGAGTGACCGGCTTCCTGGCCTGAACGAGAGTATCACTCACTCTCTCAGAAAACCCTCTCTTGGCCAAGACTAAGCGTTCAATCTCCATGCAGTCAGCCTCAGAGAATCCAGATTTTGATGTTGAAAAGGAGCCTGTACCAACAGATCCCTGCGACAGGGTAACCTCCATGGAGGAGACAACAACATCCCCACTAGATCCACAAACCACGTCCTCCGCGGCCACGACGGAGCAATCAGAATAGACGAAGCTTGCTCCTGCTTGATGCGGGCCACTACACGAGGTAGAAGTGGCAACGGTGGAAAAATGTAAACTAGGTTAAACTCCCAAGGTACCGCCAAGGCATCTATCAGCTCTGCCTGGGGATCCCTGGACTGTGACCCATATCTGGGTAGCTTGCAATTGAGTCTGGATACCATGAGATCTATCTCCAGAGTCCCTCATTCGTGACAAATCTCCGCAAACACCTCGGGGTGGAGAGACCATTTCCTCGGATGGAAGGATTGCCTACTGAGAAAATCTGCTTCCGAGTTGTCCACACCCAGAATGTGGATTGCTGAGAGCGAGCAGCCGGGGGACTCTGCCCATTCCAATATCCGAGAAACCTCCCTCATCACTAGGGAGCTTCTCGTCCCCCCTTCTGATGGTTGATGTAAGCCACCGAGGTAATGTCTGTCTGGAATCTGATGAAGCTGAACGACCCCAGAAGAGGCCACGCCTTCAGAGCATTGTAGATCGCTCGAAGTTAATGAAATATTGATCGGGAGGATAGACTTCTCTTGAGACCATCTTCCCTGTGCCATCCTGGCACCCCAAACAGCTCCCCATCCTGCCAGACTCACGTCCGTGGTCACAATCTCCCAGGATGGTCTCAGGAAGGATGTCCCTTGGGACAGTTGTTACGGACGGATCCACCAAAAGAGGGAGTCCCTCGTCCGATTGTCCAGAGAAATCTTTTGGAATAAGTCTGTATGATCGTTGTTCCACTGTCTCAATATGCACAACCGAAGAGATCTGAGATGGAACCTGGCGAATGGAATGACATTGGTGCTGGATACCATGAGCTCGATCACCTCCATAACTCTGCGCCACAGAGGGACTGGAGTAGGACTGAAGGGCAAGACAGGCAGACGCAATCTTCCTGCGTCGCTGATCTGTAAAAAAATATCCTCATGGATATAGAATCTATTATTGTTCCCAGGAACTCCATCCTGTTGCTGGGAATCAGGGAGCTCTTTCCTGAGTTTATCTTCCAACCATGAGAGTGGAGCAAAAGAAGCAGGGCCCTCGAGTGATCCTCTGTGAGACGACTGCGCCTGGACTAGGATATCGTCCAGATAGGGCACCACACCACTGTCTCTGGATCTGGCTACTGCAAGCAGCGCCCCTAGAACCTTTGTGAAGACTCTCGGGGGCGTCGCCAGACCAAAGGGAAGGGCCACAAACTGGAAATGTTGGTCCAAAAACGCAAATCTCAGGAACCTGAAGTGATTCCTGTGGATCGGCACATGAAGGTAGGCATTCTTCAAGTCTATTGTAGTCATTTGCCAGAATATCTGATTGTTTCCAGTTTGAACGATGGAACAGCCAGAAACTTGTTTAAACATTTTAGGTCTAGAATCGGGCGGAACGTGCCCTCCTTCTTTGGGACCACGAAAAGGTTTGAATAGTTCCCTGGGAGTACTAGTACAATAACTCAGAGACAAAAGAGATCCCTCACATAGTTTAGAAAGGCTTCTCTCTTTTCTGGTCTGGAAGACAGATTTGACTGTGCCACTGTGCAGATGAGTTCTGAACCCTATCCTGTATCCTTGGGCAACAACCTCCAGAACCCAAGGGTCCTGAACGTCCTGCAACTAGGCCTCAGAGATAATCTGCCCCCTACTTGGTCCGGAGAACGGTCGGGGGCTGCCCTTTCATGCCGACTTTGTTTCGGCGGGCTTCTTGTTCTACTTGGACTTGGTCCAAGACTGAGCTGGCTTCCAAGCACCCATGGACTGATCCGCTTTCGTGGCGGGCTGCTGGCGTGGGGCTTTATCCGCACGAAAGGGACGAAAAGTAGATCCTTTAGGTTTAAGCTTCTTATCCTGCGGTAGGAAAGCAACCTTGCCTCCCGTCACCATGGATATGATCGAATCCAATCCTGGACCGAACAGGATTTTCCCCTGAAAGGGAAGGGATAACAGTCTGGACTTAGAGGTCATGTCCGCAGACCACGACTTTAGCCACAGAACCCTGTGGGCTAGTACAGAAAACCCTGAAACCTTAGCATTCAGGCGAATAATTTGCATATTGGCATCACAAATAAAAGAATTAGCTACCCTCAAGGCCATAATTCTCTCCTGTATTTCGTCGAGGGGAGTCTCCCTCTCAACCATATCAGACAGAGATTCGCACCAATATGTCGTAGCTCTGGCAACCGCTGCTACCAGCTGAAAAACAAACCCTGTGTGTTGAAACATCTTCCTTAACATGTTTTCTAACTTTTTATCCATAAGCTCTTTGAACGACGAACTATCCTCAAGAGGAATCGTCGTTTGCTTGGCGAGCGTAGAGATAGCACCATCCACCTTAGGGACGGTACCCCACAGCTTGAGCTGAGAGTCCGGGACGGGGAACAGCTTCTTAAAGGAAGAAGGGGAAAAAGGAAAAACCTAAACTCTCCCATTCATTCTTAATAATATTAGCCATCTTAACAGGAACCGGGAAGGTCTGAGGTACAACCCTGTCCTCATACACTTTATCAAGCTTAGGAATCTAAGGTTCCTCCGGTAGTTTCGGTTCCGGAACCTCAAGAGTAGCAAGCACCTGCTTCAGCGCAAATTTTTCATCCTAAACCTAAAGCCAGGCTCCTCTGCAGACAGAGCTTTAGATGACATGGATTCCAACCCAGAAGGAACTTCCTCCGAGGAGTCTAAGTCCTCCTCGTCAGCGGATAACCTTTCCGAGATATCCATAGTATATGACTCCTGGGCTGGATTGCCACATTTTACCCTACGCTTGCGCTAAGCAGAATGTGGTAAGGCACTAATCACCTTTGAGACCACCGTTTGCAGTTGATCCGCAAAGTCTGGCGGCCAACGGATTTCCCCCGAAGGAGAGATACATGCCCTGGGGCGCTGCATGTGTACTCTGAGATGAATGTAGTGGATGCACGGGACTGGGAGCCCTCCTCAGAGGTGGACGGCTCAGTAGTACTAGACATTCTCTTCTTTCAAGAAGCCGAGACCTTATCAAGGCAAGGGGAACATAGTTGAGCAGGCGGATCTACCAGGACCTCCTCACAATAAACACAGGTACTAGACTTAGTTAATAAGGAGTACCCTCTAACGCGTCAGAATCCTCCAAAGCTTGCGTCTTTGATATGGACTAGTATAAAATAAAAAACAATGGCACCTTTATAACCTCCAATGGCCGGGGCACTCACCACCTCCTAGGACCTGGACCACAGAAAACCGCTACGTTTCCTGCACCGTCAGTCGAGCAAGGAATTAGATTAGGCCACACCCGGACAGCAGGAAAGCCTTGCAGGACCGCCCCTCCACTAGGGAGAAAACGCGCCAAAAAGAGCCATGCAATACTCCTGGAAGGAAACTAAAGTTCACCCATTGCCAGAACCTCATCTCACACATATCACAGTAATGACACAAACAATATTATGTATAAACCCCCCCCCCTGTTCAATAATCCCCTTACTAGGGATGTTAACCCTTGATTCTATAAACATAGAAGGATCACACTGTGACCCTGTCTTCTGCGTTATTATGTGTATAAAAATGAAACAATCTTACCAGAATCTACGCCGTGGAACAGGAACATGGCCTCTCAAGTGTGACAGTGTAGTAGCATCACTCCTGACATGGACTTGAGTATAGGAAGCCGGCAGCGAAACTCGTCAATGCTGATTGCTTATGAAGCTGTTAATATGAGTTGGGATGGTTTCGCAGAAAGACTCTCCCTGCATCTCCGGACTCTAACTTTCACCCAAGCTCTCACTGAGGACTACTTAAAACTCCAGTCCCATTTCGAAGTGTACTACCCTCCATAAGTACTTTTAATCTTCCGACACTTCTCTGCCAACCTCCTGTGACGAAAGGCAAAGAATGACTGGGGGATTAGGGAAGATGGGGAGGTATTCAAGCCTTTGGCTGGGGTGTCTTTGCCTCCTCCTGGTGGCCAGGTTCTTATTTCCCACAAGTAATAAATGAAGCCGTGGACTCTCCTCCCCTTTAGATGGAAATTACTGTGTCCTTCAGTTATTTGATAGATCAAAATGAAATTGCTGATCCAAACACCCAATTATTTATAAATGAAAATCAAAGAAATTGTCAGGGGTGCCTAAACTTTTGCATACAACTTTGTGTATATATATATATATGTATGTATGTGTATATATATATATATATATATATATATATATACACACACACACATATATATATACATACATACATATACATACACAGACACAGTATTATATACTTTTTGTGATTGACTGATGGCTGTCACATGACACAGCAGGCGGAGAAAACAAAGTAAATTTGAAATGTCAGAAAAAAATTCTACTATTCATTTAAAAATTTAAAATTCAGACTAAGTGTTATCGCATTGTCTTTTTGTTATACATCTGCATCAACAATCTCAGGACTTCATGTAAGTAATCTCTCCTGTCTTACCATTGATGTAATATTTGACTTTGTTAGAAGAACCAATGCCCCGAAAGAAGGTACCATCAACTTTTATTTGACATATGCTTGCTCCATTACATTTTGGATGAGGGGAGATTCCACCTCCAGACAGATTAATCTGATAGATATATTCCTCAGACTTATGAGGAAACAGTCTTACATCACCAGAAGCGTTGTATGATCTAAAGATAAAACAAAGTTGTAAATATTGTAAATATACCTCACCATCTGAGGGAACAATACACAACAGGAAAGAACAGCTCTCAACAGGAAATCAAAAGTAACACTTTCTGTTTTGTATAGGAATTAAATGTGTTCAAAACTAAAAGGGATAGTAAACCCCAAAATGTTCTTTTATGGTTCAGATAGAACACAATTTTAAACAACATTCCAATTTAATTTGATTATCAAATTTTCTTCATTCTCTTGTTATCCATTGCTGAAGGGACAGCATTGCACTACTGGCAGGAAGCTGAGCACATCTAGTTATCCAATCACAAGAGACAAATGTGTGCAGGCACCAATCAGCAGCAGCTCCCACTGGTGTATGATATGTGCATATTCATTTTTTAACAAGGGATACTAAGAGAACGAAGCACATTTATAAATAGAAGTGAATTTAAAAGTGTCTTAAAATTACATGCTCTGACTGAATCATGCAGGTTTAATTTTGACTTTCCTATCCCTTATGTAAGTAAAATCTATTTAAACAAAGTGAATCTTTTTGCACACCTTATACTTAGGTATCTATTGTAGATTGGCTGATAGAGAAAAACATGATGTATTCAGTACATTAATATGCATTTTTCAAACAAATACTATTTCAGATGGAACAAGAAATTGTTTGAATTAAATAAATTCTAAACAAATTGAAAACATAATATAAATATATAATATAAAATATACTGTATACAAATTTGAACATTAATGCAAACATTAAAGGGATAGTAAACGCCAAAAATGTTATGGTTTAAAAAGAGATAATCCCTTTATTTACGATTCCCCAGTTTTCCATAACCAACACAGTTATAGAAATATACTTTTTATCTCTGTAATTACCTTGTATCTAATCTTCTGCTCACTGCCTCCTTATCACAGATCTTTTGACAGACTTGCATTTCAGGCAATTAGTGCCGACTCGTAAATAACTCCACTTGCGTGAGCACAATGCTATTTATATGAAACACATGAACTAATGCCCTCTAGCTGTGAAAACATGTCAAATGCATTCTGATAAGAGGTGGCCTTCAAGGGCTTAGAAATTAGCATATCAGCCTACCTAGGTTTAGCTTTCAACTAAAAATACCAAGAGAACAAAGCAAATTTGATGATAAAAGTAAATTAGAAAGTTAAAATGACATACCGTATCTGAATCATGAGTTTAAGTTTAATTTGGACTTTACTGTCCCTTTAATATTAAATGATACTGTATAAAAACAACATTAATGCAAGAACTTAGAAACTCATAGAAAAGGATATTCTAAAAGTTATTTTAATTTAATTCAAAATGTTATAGGGGACATAGTTGAAGTTTCATATTTCCATTTATCAGAGTTTAACACTCAAGAACTGATTTGTTTCTGCCAGTATGTCTGTGTATATAAAGTCTGGTATTTTTCCCCCCCCAATTTGTTTACAAATCTGAAAATGTATATAAGTTAACCATGTCATGCCATTAGGACGTTCTATGCCATCCTAACAGGAATTAGCTTTAACACCTTTAGGATGAAATGGAACGTCCAACCCCCTCCTTGTGAAAGCTCTAATGGATCCGACTGGGTGACATGCCTTGCAACGCAGGCATTCCTCCAGGAGCCAATCAGCACTGATTGGAGTCACATGATCGCAGTGACGATCATGTGACATCCTATTTGGTCAGATGGTTACGTTTTGAAGTTGTACTGGTGCCTCCGTCCTGAAAGGGTTAAGATCTGGTAACTAACAAATTCATACAGTTTCAACATTTAGATTAGTGAAATAAATTCAGGGATAAAAAAATTTCAACAAGGGAGATTTTTTTTTTAATAACAATAATAATTTAAAGGACAGTAAACACCTTGTAATTACAAGACATTTCTTTTGTGTTGCTATAGAATTATCAGTCAATCCTTAAAGTTTTTAAAACAAATTAACATCCTTTTAACTGCAATTAATTTTTAATAGCCATACTCTACCCATCATGCCTGATTTTATAACAAGCCCAGGATAATCACTTATATTGAGATCAGAAATTTTGTCAAATTCCTTATTCAACTTAAAAGGATAGGAAAGTGAAAATTAGACCTGCATGATTTAGATAAAGCATGTAATTTCAAGACACTTTTAAATTCACTTTTATTTTCAAATGTGCTTTGTTCTCTTGGTATCTCTTGTTAAAATAAGAATATGCAGATATCCTACACTAGTGGGAGCTAGCTGTTGATTGGTGCCTCCACATATTTTTGTCTCTTGTGATTGGCTCACTAGAACAAGAGAATGGAGCAAATTTGATATTAGAATATTACATTGGGAAGTTGATTAAAACTGTATGTCCTATCAAAAGCACAAAATAAAATTGTGGGGTTTCCTGTCCCTTTAAAGGGACATTGTTCTGTTCTATTGTTCCCAATGATCCCTTTTCCCTGCTGAAATTTATTAAATTGTTTGCAAATAACTTCTTTACCTTTATTTTGTAATTTAAACTACTTGGTTTTCTGTTGAAACCACGGCCTACAGTGAATATTTGAATGCTATATTATTCGTCATTCAAGAGGGGTGAAAGAGATAGGTAATAAAATGTTTATTTTAATTTTCTCTCTCTCAAAGCATTGGGCTTTGTATATACAGAAATGTATAAGGAGGCTTTTATGTAAAAAGAGAAAGATAATATAAAGAGGTCTGCTCTTCCTACAAGCTCATCTCATTAAAATGTGTTGTGGCTTTAATAAGCAAAGCAAAAAACATAATTTATGTAAGAACTTACCTGATAAATTCATTTCTTTCATATTAACAAGAGTCCATGAGCTAGTGACGTATGGGATATACATTCCTACCAGGAGGGGCAAAGTTTCCCAAACCTTAAAATGCCTATAAATACACCCCTCACCACACCCACAAATCAGTTTAACGAATAGCCAAGAAGTGGGGTGATAAGAAAAAAAGTGCGAAGCATATAAAATAAGGAATTGGAATAATTGTGCTTTATACAAAAAAATCATAACCACCACAAAAAAGGGTGGGCCTCATGGACTCTTGTTAATATGAAAGAAATGAATTTATCAGGTAAGTTCTTACATAAATTATGTTTTCTTTCATGTAATTAACAAGAGTCCATGAGCTAGTGACGTATGGGATAATGACTACCCAAGATGTGGATCTTTCCACACAAGAGTCACTAGAGAGGGAGGGATAAAATAAAGACAGCCAATTCCTGCTGAAAATAATCCACACCCAAAATAAAGTTTAACAAAAAACATAAGCAGAAGATTCAAACTGAAACCGCTGCCTGAAGAACTTTTCTACCAAAAATTGCTTCAGAAGAAGAAAATACATCAAAATGGTAGAATTTAGTAAAAGTATGCAAAGAGGACCAAGTTGCTGCTTTGCAGATCTGGTCAACCGAAGCTTCATTCCTAAACGCCCAGGAAGTAGATACTGACCTAGTAGAATGAGCTGTAATTCTCTGAGGCGGAATTTTACCCGACTCAACATAGGCAAGATGAATTAAAGATTTCAACCAAGATGCCAAAGAAATGGCAGAAGCTTTCTGGCCTTTCCTCGAACCGGAAAAGATAACAAATAGACTAGAAGTCTTACGGAAAGATTTCGTAGCTTCAACATAATATTTCAAAGCTCTAACAACATCCAAAGAATGCAACGATTTCTCCTTAGAATTCTTAGGATTAGGACATAATGAAGGAACCACAATTTCTCTACTAATGTTGTTGGAATTCACAACTTTAGGTAAAAATTCAAAAGAAGTTCGCAACACCGCCTTATCCTGATGAAAAATCAGAAAAGGAGACTCACAAGAAAGAGCAGATAATTCAGAAACTCTTCTAGCAGAAGAGATGGCCAAAAGGAACAAAACTTTCCAAGAAAGTAATTTAATGTCCAATGAATGCATAGGTTCAAACGGAGGAGCTTGAAGAGCTCCCAGAACCAAATTCAAACTCCAAGGAGGAGAAATTGACTTAATGACAGGTTTTATACGAACCAAAGCTTGTACAAAACAATGAATATCAGGAAGAATAGCAATCTTTCTGTGAAAAAGAACAGAAAGAGCGGAGATTTGTCCTTTCAAAGAACTTGCGGACAAACCCTTATCTAAACCATCCTGAAGAAACTGTAAAATTCTCGGTATTCTTAAAAAATGCCAAGAAAAATGATGAGAAAGACACCAAGAAATATAAGTCTTCCAGACTCTATAATATATCTCTCGAGATACAGATTTACGAGCCTGTAACATAGTATTAATCACGGAGTCAGAGAAACCTCTTTGACCAAGAATCAAGCATTCAATCTCCATACCTTTAAATTTAAGGATTTCAGATCCGGATGGAAAAAAGGACCTTGTGACAGAAGGTCTGGTCTTAACGGAAGAGTCCATGGTTGGCAAGATGCCATCCGGACAAGATCCGCATACCAAAACCTGTGAGGCCATGCCGGAGCTATTAGCAGAACAAACGAGCATTCCCTCAGAATCTTGGAGATTACTCTTGGAAGAAGAACTAGAGGCGGAAAAATATAGGCAGGATGATACTTCCAAGGAAGTGATAATGCATCCACTGCCTCCGCCTGAGGATCCCGGGATCTGGACAGATACCTGGGAAGTTTCTTGTTTAGATGAGAGGCCATCAGATCTATCTCTGGGAGCCCCCACATTTGAACAATCTGAAGAAATACCTCTGGGTGAAGAGACCATTCGCCCGGATGCAACGTTTGGCGACTGAGATAATCCGCTTCCCAATTGTCTACACCTGGGATATGAACCGCAGAGATTAGACAGGAGCTGGATTCCGCCCCAAACCAAAATTCGAGATACTTCTTTCATAGCCAGAGGACTGTGAGTCCCTCCTTGATGATTGATGTATGCCACAGTTGTGACATTGTCTGTCTGAAAACAAATGAACGATTCTCTCTTCAGAAGAGGCCAAAACTGAAGAGCTCTGAAAACTGCACGGAGTTCCAAGATATTGATTGGTAATCTCACCTCCTGAGATTCCCAAACTCCTTGTGCCGTCAGAGATCCCCACACAGCTCCCCAACCTGTGAGACTTGCATCTGTTGAAATTACAGTCCAGGTCGGAAGAACAAAAGAAGCCCCCTGAATTAAACGAAGGTGATCTGTCCACCACGTTAGAGAGTGTCGAACAATCGGTTTTAAAGATATTAATTGATATATCTTCGTGTAATCCCTGCACCATTGGTTCAGCATACAGAGCTGAAGAGGTCGCATGTGAAAACGAGCAAAGGGGATCGCGTCCGATGCAGCAGTCATAAGACCTAGAATTTCCATGCATAAGGCTACCGAAGGGAATGATTGAAACTGAAGGTTTCGACAAGCTGTAATCAATTTTAGACGTCTCTTGTCTGTTAAAGACAGAGTCATGGACACTGAATCTATCTGGAAACCCAGAAAGGTTACCCTTGTTTGAGGAATCAAAGAACTTTTTGGTAAATTGATCCTCCAACCATGATCTTGAAGAAACAACACAAGTCGATTCGTATGAGACTCTGCTAAATGTAAAGACTGAGCAAGTACCAAGATATCGTCCAAATAAGGAAATACCACAATACCCTGTTCTCTGATTACAGACAGAAGGGCACCGAGAATCTTTGTGAAAATTCTTGGAGCTGTAGCAAGGCCAAACGGTAGAGCCACAAATTGGTAATGCTTGTCTAGAAAAGAGAATCTCAGGAACTGATAATGATCTGGATGAATCGGAATATGCAGATATGCATCCTGTAAATCTATTGTGGACATATAATTCCCTTGCTGAACAAAAGGCAATATAGTCCTTACAGTTACCATCTTGAACGTTGGTATCCTTACATAACGATTCAATAATTTTAGATCCAGAACTGGTCTGAAGGAATTCTCCTTCTTTGGTACAATGAAGAGATTTGAATAAAACCCCATCCCCTGTTCCGGAACTGGAACTGGCATAATTACTCCAGCCAACTCTAGATCTGAAACACAATTCAGAAATGCTTGAGCTTTCACTGGATTTACTGGGACATGGGAAAGAAAAAATCTCTTTGCAGGAGGTCTCATCTTGAAACCAATTCTGTACCCTTCTGAAACAATGTTCTGAATCCAAAGATTGTGAACAGAATTGATCCAAATTTCTTTGAAAAAACGTAACCTGCCCCCTACCAGCTGAACTGGAATGAGGGCCGTACCTTCATGTGAACTTAGAAGCAGGCTTTGCCTTTCTAGCAGGCTTGGATTTATTCCAGACTGGAGATGGTTTCCAAACTGAAACTGCTCCTGAGGACGAAGGATCAGGCTTTTGTTCTTTGTTGAAACGAAAGGAACGAAAACGATTGTTAGCCCTGTTTTTACCTTTAGACTTTTTATCCTGTGGTAAAAAAGTTCCTTTCCCACCAGTAACAGTTGAAATAATAGAATCCAACTGAGAACCAAATAATTTGTTTCCCTGGAAAGAAATGGAAAGTAGAGTTGATTTAGAAGCCATATCAGCATTCCAGGTCTTAAGCCATAAAGCTCTTCTGGCTAAGATAGCCAGAGACATAAACCTAACATCAACTCTAATAATATCAAAAATGGCATCACAGATGAAATTATTAGCATGCTGGAGAAGAATAATAATATCATGAAAATCACGATTTGTTACTTGTTGCGCTAGAGTTTCCAACCAAAAAGTTGAAGCTGCAGCAACATCAGCCAATGATATAGCAGGTCTAAGAAGATTACCTGAACATAGATAAGCTTTTCTTAGAAAAGATTCAATTTTTCTATCTAAAGGATCTTTAAACGAGGAACCATCTGACGTAGGAATGGTAGTACGTTTAGCAAGGGTAGAAATAGCCCCATCAACTTTAGGGATTTTGTCCCAAAATTCTAACCTGTCAGGCGGAACAGGATATAATTGCTTAAAACGTTTAGAAGGAGTAAATGAATTACCCAATTTATCCCATTCCTTGGAAATTACTGCAGAAATAGCATTAGGAACAGGAAAGACTTCTGGAATAACCGCAGGAGCTTTAAAAATCTTATCCAAACGTATAGAATTAGTATCAAGAGGACTAGAATCCTCTATTTCTAAAGCAATTAGTACTTCTTTAAGTAAAGAGCGAATAAATTCCATCTTAAATAAATATGAAGATTTATCAGCATCAATCTCTGAGATAGAATCCTCTGAACCAGAAGAGTCCAAAGAATCAGAATGATGGTGTTCATTTAAAAATTCATCTGTAGAGAGAGAAGATTTAAAAGACTTTTTACGTTTACTAGAAGGAGAAATAACAGACAAAGCCTTCTTTATGGATTCAGAAACAAAATCTCTTATGTTATCAGGAACATTCTGCACCTTAGATGTTGAGGGAACTGCAACAGGCAATGGTACATTACTAAAGGAAATATTATTTGCTTTAACAAGTTTGTCATGACAATTATTACAAACAACAGCTGGAGGAATAGCTACCAAAAGTTTACAGCAGATACACTTAGCTTTGGTAGATCCAGCAGGCAGTGGTTTTCCTGTAGTATCTTCTGGCTCAGATGCAACGTGAGACATCTTGCAATATGTAAGAGAAAAAACAACATATAAAGCAAAATAGATCAAATTCCTTATAAGACAGTTTCAGGAATGGGAAAAAAATGCCAAACATCAAGCTTCTAGCAACCAGAAGCAAATGAAAAATGAGACTGAAATAATGTGGAGACGAAAGCGACGCCCATATTTTTTAGCGCCAAATAAGACGCCCACATTATTTGGCGCTTAAATGCTTTTGGCGCCAAAAATGACGCCACATCCGGAACGCCGATATTTTTGGCGCAAAATAACGTCAAAAAATGACGCAACTTCCGGCGACACGTATGACGCCGGAAACGGAAAAGAATTTTTGCGCCAAAAAAGTCCGCGCCAAGAATGACGCAATAAAATGAAGCATTTTCAGCCCCCGCGAGCCTAACAGCCCACAGGGAAAAAAGTCAAATTTTTGAGGTAAGAAAAATATGATAATTCAATGCATAATCCCAAATATGAAACTGACTGTCTGGAAATAAGGAAAGTTGAACATTCTGAGTCAAGGCAAATAAATGTTTGAATACATATATTTAGAACTTTATAAATAAAGTGCCCAACCATAGCTTAGAGTGTCACAGAAAATAAGACTTACTTACCCCAGGACACTCATCTACATGTTTGTAGAAAGCCAAACCAGTACTGAAACGAGAATCAGTAGAGGAAATGGTAAATATAAGAGTATATCGTCGATCTGAAAAGGGAGGTAAGAGATGAATCTCTACGACCGATAACAGAGAACCTTATGAAATAGACCCCGTAGAAGGAGATCACTGCATTCAATAGGCAATACTCTCTTCACATCCCTCTGACATTCACTGCACGCTGAGAGGAAAACCGGGCTCCAACTTGCTGCGGAGCGCATATCAACGTAGAATCTAGCACAAACTTACTTCACCACCTCCCTTGGAGGCAAAGTTTGTAAAACTGATTTGTGGGTGTGGTGAGGGGTGTATTTATAGGCATTTTAAGGTTTGGGAAACTTTGCCCCTCCTGGTAGGAATGTATATCCCATACGTCACTAGCTCATGGACTCTTGTTAATTACATGAAAGAAACAGCAATTTTATATAGAAAAATAAACAATTTTCCATAAATGTATTATATAACAGGTATATCAAAGTCACTCAAACACATTAAAGGGAAACCAATTTTACACTGCCCCTGTAAATATCTAAAAGAAGAAAAACAGAATTTATGCTTACCTGATAAATTACTTTCTCTTGTAGTGTATCCAGTCCACAGATTCATCCTTTACTTGTGGGATATTCTCCTTCCCTACAGGAAGGGGCAAAGAGAGCACACAGCAGAGCTGTCCATATAGCTCCCCCTCTAGCTCCACCCCCCAGTCATTCGACCGAAGGTTAGGAAGAAAAAGGAGAAACCATAGGGTGCAGTGGTGACTGTAGTTTAAACAAAAAAAATCTACCTGACTTAATAGCCAGGGTGGGCCGTGGACTGGATACACCACAAGAGAAAGTAATTTATCAGGTAAGCATAAATTCTGTTTTCTCTTGTAAGGTATATCCAAGTCCACGGATTCATCCTTTACTTGTGGGATACCAATACCAAATCTTTAGGACACGGATGAAGGGAGGGAACAAGACAGGTACCTTAAACGGAAGGCACCACTGCTTGTAAAACCTTTCTCCCAAAAATAGCCTCCGAAGCAAAAGTATCGAATTTGGAAAATTTGGAAAAAGTATGCAGCGAAGACCAAGTCGCTGCCTTACAAATCTGTTCAACAGAAGTCTCATTTTTAAAAGCCCATGTGGAAGCCACTGCTCTGGTAGAATGAGCAGTAATTGTTTCAGGGAGCTGCTGGCCAGCAGTCTCATAGGCCAAACGGATGATGCTTTTCAGCCAAAAGGAAAGAGATGTAGCGGTCGCCTTCTGACCTCTCCTCTTACCAGAATAGATAACAAACAAAGAAGTTGTTTGTCTGAAATCCTTAGTTGCTTGTAAATAGAACTTTAAAGCACGAACCACATCAAGATTGTGTAACAGACGTTCCTTCTTCGACGAAGGATTAGGACACAGAGAAGGGACAACAATTTCCTGGTTAATATTCTTATTAGACACAACCTTAGGAAGAAAACCGGGTTTGGTACGTAAAACTACCTTATCCGCATGGAACACCAGGTAAGGTGAATCACACTGTAAAGCAGATAACTCAGAAACTCTTCGAGCAGAAGAGACAGCTACCAAAACAAAACTTTCCAAGATAAAAGCTTAATATCTATGGAATGTAAAGGTTCAAACGGAACCCCTTGCAGAACTGAAAGAACTAAGTTCAGACTCCATGGCGGAGCCACGGGTCTATAAACAGGCTTGATTCTGACTAAAGCCTGACTAAACGTTTGAACATCTGGTACCTCTGCCAGACGTTTGTGAAAAAGAATAGACAAAGCAGATATCTGTCCCCTTAAGGAACTAGCTGATAATCCTTTCTCCAATCCATCTTGGAGAAAGGACAAAATCCTGGGAATCCTAACCTTACTCCATGAGTAACCCTTGGATTCGCACCAAAAAAGATATTTTCGCCAAATCTTATGGTAGATTTTCCTGGTGACAGGCTTTCTAGCCTGAATCAGGGTATCAATAACCGACTCAGAGAACCCACGCTTTGATAGAATTAGGCGTTCAATCTCCAAGCAGTCAGACGCAGCGAAATTAGATTTGGATGTTTGAAAGGACCTTGTATTAGAAGGTCCTGCCTCATTGGTAGTGTCCGTGGTGATGCAGATGACATGTCCACTAGGTCTGCTTACCAGGTTCTGCGTGGCCACGCAGGCGCTATTAGAATCACTGAAGCCCACTGAAGCGGGAGGAGAGGAAACAGTGGAAAAACATAGGCCAGATTGAAGGACCAAGGCGCTGCTAGAGCATCTATCAACACCGCCTGGGGATCCCGGGACCTGGACCCGTAAAGAGGAAGTTTGGTGTTCTGACGGGATGCCATCAGATCCAATTCTGGAGTGCCCCATAGCTGAGTCAGCTGGGCAAATACCTCCGGGTGGAGTTCCGACTCCCCCGGGTGAAAAATCTGACGACTTAGAAAATCCGCCTCCCAGTTGTCTACTCCTGGGATGTGAATTGCTGAGAGATGGCAAGAGTGATCCTCCGCCCACCTGATAATTTTGGTTACTTCCATCATTGCTAGGGAACTCCTTGTTCCCCCTTGATGATTGACATAAGCTACAGTCGTGATGTTGTCCGACTGAAATCTGATAAATTTGGCCGCAGCTAGCTGAGGCCATGCCTGAAGCGCGTTGAATATCGCCCTCAGTTCCAAAATGTTTATCGGGAGAAGAGCTTCTTCCCGAGACCATAAGCCCTGAGCTTTCAGGGAGTCCCAAACTGCACCCCAGCCCAAGAGAATTGGCGTCGGTCGTTACGATGATCCACATTCCCTGAGAATGGTGATCCTGAGACAACCACCAGAGAAGAGAATCTCTGGTCCCCTGGTCCAACTGTATTTGAGGAGACAAATCTGCATAATCCCCATTCCACTGTTTGAGCATGCACAGTTGCAGTGGCCTGAGGTGTATCCGTGCAAAAGGGACTATGTCCATTGCCGCTACCATTAGTCCGATTGTCTCCATGCACTGAGCTACAGATGGCAGAGGAATGGAATGAAGAGCTCGACAAGTAGTTAAGAGTTTTACCTTTCTGTCCTCCGTCAGAAATATTTTCAATTCTACCGAGTCTATTAGGGTTCCTAGGAGGGGAACTCTTGTGAGGGGGGAGAGAGAACTCTTTTTTATGTTCACCTTCCACCCGTGAGACCTCAGAAAGGCCACTACAATTTCCGTGTGAGACTTGGCTCTTTGGAAAGTCGACGCCTGAATTAAGATGTCGTCTAGATAAGGCGCCACTGCTATGCCCCGCGGTCTCAGCACCGCCAGGAGGGACCCTAGCACCTTTGTGAAAATTCTGGGAGCAGTGGCCAACCCGAAAAGAAGAGCCACAAACTGATAATGCTTGTCCAGAAAGGCGAACCTGAGGAACTGGTGATGATCTTTGTGGATAGGAATGTGTAGGTATGCATCCTTTAGATCCACGGTAGTCATATATTGACCCTCCTGGATCATTGGTAAGATTGTCCGAATGGTCTCCATCTTGAATGATGGGACTCTGAGGAACTTGTTAAGAATTTTGAGATCCAGGATTGGTCTGAAAGTTCCTTCTTTTTTGGGAACTACAAACAGGTTTGAGTAAAACCCCAGCCCTTGTTCCGCAATTGGAACTGGGTGGATCACTCCCATTGTATGTAGGTCTTCTACACAGCGTAAGAACGCCTCTTTCTTTGTCATGTCTGAAGACAGACGAGAAATATGGAACCTTCCCCTTGGAGGGGAGTCTTTGAATTCTAGAAGATATCCCTGGGATACAATCTCTAAGGCCCAGGGATCGTGTACGTCTCTTGCCCAGGCCTGAGCGAAGAGAGAGAGTCTGCCCCCTACTAGATCCGGTCCCAGATCTGGGGCTACCCCATCATGCTGTCTTGGAGGCAGCTGCAGGCTTCTTGGCCTTTACACCCTTGTTCCAGCCCTGGTAAGGTTTCCAGACTGCCCTTGGTTGTGAAGTGTTACCCTCTTGCTTTGCAGCAGGGGAGGATGAAGCGAGACCGCTCCTGAAATTCCAAAAGGAACGAAAATTATTTTGTTTGTTCTTCGTCTTGAAGGACTTGTCCTGGGGGAGAGCATGGCCTTTTCCCCCAGTGATTTCTGAAATAATCTCTTTCAATTCAGGCCCGAAGAGGGTCTTTCCTTTGAAAGGGATGTTCAATAGTTTGGATTTTGACGACACATCGGCCGACCAGGACTTTAGCCATAACGCCCTGCGCGCTAAAATGGCGAAACCTGATTTTTTTTTGCCGCTAACTTAGCTAGTTGGCGTTTAGCAAGTGAAGAAACAGCCCCCTTCACCTTAGGGACCATCTGCCACGAGTCCCGCATGGGGTTAGATATGGGGAACATTTTCTTAAAAACAGGAGGGGGGACGTAGGGAATACCTGGTTTATCCCACTCCCTTGTAACGATATCCGCAATCCTCTTAGGGACCGGGAACACATCAGTGTAGACAGGAACTTCTAGATACTTGTCCATTTTACACAATTTCTCTGGAACCACCATAGGGTCGCAGTCATCCAGAGTAACTAATACCTCCCTGAGCAGTAAGCGGAGGTGTTCTAGTTTAAATTTAAAAGCCAACGTATCTGAGTCTGTCTGGGGAGCAACCTTTCCCGAATCGGAAATTTCTCCCTCAGACAGCACATCCCTCGCCCCCATTTCAGAGCGTTGTGAGTGTATATCGGATACGGCTACTAAAGCGTCAGAATGCTCAGAATCTGTTCTTAAAACAGAGCTATCACGCTTTGCAGGTAACACGGGCAGTTTAGATAAAAACACTGAGAGGGTATTATCCATAACTGCCGCCAAGTCTTGTAAGGTAAAAGAGTTAGACGCACTAGATGTGCTAGGCGTCGCTTGAGCGGGCGTAACTGGTTGTGACACTTGTGGAGAGATTAACGGGCTAACCTCATTACCTTCTGTCTGAGAATCATCTTGGGCCACATTTTTAAGTGCAACAATATGTTCTTTAAAGTGTATAGACATATCAGTACAAGTGGGACACATTCTGAGAGGGGGGTTCCACCATGGCTTCTAAACACATTGAACAAGGATTTTCCTTGGTGTCAGACATGTTTAACAGACTAGTAGTAAGGCAAACAGGCTTAGAAATCACTTTAATCAAGTAAAAACACACTTTGCAAAAAACGTTACTGTGCCTTTAAGAAATAAAAAAGGCACACAATTTTCCAAAACAGTGAAAAATGCAGCAAACTTTTCGAAATTTTCACAGTATGTACCTAAAGCATTAGTAAGATAGCACAACTAGAAATAAAAACGATTAACCCCTTAATGCCCAAATCGGATTGATAGTAAGCTAACAGACCGGTTAAAACAACTTCAGCACCTTGGCACAGCTCTGCTGTGGCCCTACCTACCCTTAGGAGTCAGATTTGTGGGGAAAAAGCTTCTTATGGGTCCTCAAACTGTAGCAGGACCATGTGAAACAGCCTGAAGTTCTAGTCACTATAACTGCGCATCTGAGGCGCAAAATTAGGCCCCTCCCACCTTACTCCGGTGCTGTGAGGCCTAAAGAATCACTCCTAAGTGTTTTAATAATAGCCATGTGGGTAACAACCCCTGAAAGAAACCCAAAGGAACCTTCAAAGTGTCTCACAAAAACGATATCTTTCAATAAAAACTGTTTGTGTCAACCAGCATAAATTAGCCCTGTTTTGTAAGCTAGCAATTCCATACTTAGTCTTTGAATCCAGCTTACCCTTCCCTCATGGGGATCTTATCAGTCTTTTCTAGCATTATCACAGTCTTGTCTAGAAATAAATGACTGAACATACCTTATTGCAGCCTGACCTGCAAACCGTTCCCCCCAACTGAAGTTTTCTTGTACTCCTCAGTCCTTTGTGGGAACAGCAGTGGATTTTAGTTACAACATGCTAAAATCATCTTCCTCCCTGCAGAAATCTTCATCTCTTTTCTGCTAGAGAGTAAATAGTACACACCGGTACCATTTAAAATAACAAACTTTTGCTTGTAGACAATAAAAACTACAATTCTAACACCACATTCACTTTACCCTTCCGATTGCTTAGAGCCGGGAAAGAGAATGACTGGGGGTGGAGCTAGAGGGGGAGCTATATGGACAGCTCTGCTGTGTGCTCTCTTTGCCACTTCCTGTAGGGAAGGAGAATATCCCACAAGTAAAGGATGAATCCGTGGACTGGATACACCTTACAAGAGAAATGTATACTTACCTGATAAATTCATTTCTTATAAGATGGTGAGAGTCTCCTAGTCATCAAATAAGGGAATTTTCATTTCCTGACCACTAGGAAGAGGCAACAGACAACCCAACACATCAGATCTTTAAATCCCTCCTACTTCCCATGATTCTCAGTCATACATATAGCCAAGTAGATGAGGGGGAAAAAAAGCAGGAAAGATAAAACCATGCAAAGAAGTGCCAAACAAGTACTGCTGCCACCTGAACAAAAAGAATGGATGGGGCTCGTGGAATCTCATCATCATGAAAAAAAAAAATTATCACATAAGTAAAATTTTGTTTTCTTTCATCAGATGGTCCACCAGTCATCACACGTGGGAATCAATACCCAAGCAGTGGAGTACAAAAGACCATTGTGAATTGTGGGGAGCAACAGTGAAGGCAGGACGTAACTAGAGCCTGCATACCTTTCCTGCCAAAGGAAGCCTCAGAAGAAGCATACACATCCCAGTGATAAAACTTAGAAAAAGTGTGTGAAGAAGACAAAGTAGCTGCCTTACAAATGTGATAAATAGAAGCCTCATTACGAAAGGGCCAAGAAGTAGTAACTGCTCTAGTGGAATGAGCAGAATGTGCACACGGAGAGTTGTCCCTGCAACCAAATAAGCCTTGCGAATTAAAGCTTTAAGCAAAACAGCCATAGCTTTCTGACCTTTCCGACGCGCAGAAAAATGTATAAAAAGAGAAGGAAGTCTAAAATCTTTTGTGGCTTCCTACATAATATTTAAAAGCTCTTATACACATCCAAGTTGTGGAGAAGATGATCCTTGGAATTCTTTGGAGCTGGACAAAAAGAAGGAACCACAATTTCCTGATTGATAGTATCTGTAGATAGCAGCTCAGGAAGAAAAGAATAGCCTTAGACTTATGAAAACTCAGAAAAGGAGAATTGTATAACAAAGCTGAAAGCTTAGAGACCTGTCTAGCTGAAGAAATAGTAAGAAGAAAGATAACCTAAGATAAAAAAATGAAGGTCTAAACCATGGATTGGCTCAAAAGGAGGAGTTTCAAGAACTCTCAAAATCAGATTAAAAATTCAATGAGGATAAACTGAACAAATAACTGGTTTAAAGGGACAGTCTACACCAAAATTGTTATTGTTTAAATAGATAACACTTTTACTACCCATTCCCCAGTTTTGCACAACCAACATTGTTATAATAATATACTATATAACATTTAAATCTCTAAATTTCTGCCTGATTCTAAGACACTACAGACAGCCTCTTATCACATTATTTTTTAAATTAGCTTTTCACAACAAGACACTGCTAATTCATGTGTGCCAAAAATAGTTAACATTGTGCTCTATCCTGTAGAGTTGTGCATGACCCAGCACTAATTGGCTAACATGCAATTCCATAGATAATAGTCATGTGATAAGGGGGCTGACAGAAGAGGCTTAGATACAAAGTAATCACAGAAGTAAAAAGCATATTAATATAACCATGTTGGTTGTGCAAAAATGGGAATGGGTAATAAAGGGATTATCCATCTTTTTAAACAACAAACATTTTGGGGTAGATTGTCCCTTTAATTCTGATCAGAGCCTGAACAAAGCCCGAAAAGCCAGGAATTTTAGCAAAACACAAAGAGCCAACATTTGACCCTTTAGAGATTTGACCCTTCAGAAAACTGTCTGATAAACCTTTATCTCAGTCTTCCTGCAAGAATTCAAGAATTCTAAAAGAATTCAAATGATAACTTTTGCAAGAACACCACGCAAAAGAGATATTCCAGACCTTATGAAATATACCTCTGGAAACAGATTATGTAGCCTGAATCAGGGTATCAATAACCTGGTCAAAAAAATCTCTCTGAGACAGAATCAAGCGTTCAAATGTCATGAGTTGTGAGATCTTGATAAAAGAAAGGTGCTTGGCCGCAAACCAAAATGAGCCACGCCGGAGGAATCAGAATTGCTCAGGCTTGTTACTGCTTGATTCCGGTTATCACTATGGATAGCAACACAAATGGAGGAAAAATGTAAATCAAGTTGAACAACCACGGGACAACTAAGGCATCAGATTTGTCAGAGGGTCCAGAGACCTGACACAATACAGAGGCAGTTTGTGATTCAAATGAGAGGCCATGACATCTATCTCTGTCAGACCCCAAAGTCTCACAATTTGGTTGAAAACTTCCCGATTCCCCTCGGTTAAGATACTGGCAACTGAAAAGTCTGCCACCTCATTGTTCACACCCAGAATGTGGATGGCAGAATCTTGCAAAGATGACCCTCTGCCCAACTCAAGATGCCATCACCTCCCTCATCACTAAGGAACTGTGAGTTCCTCCCTGATGACTGAATTAGGCCACAGCCGTGACATTGTCTGACAGGAATCATAAAATAGGCAACAGAGATCCCTTTGACGATGTACTAGCACATAAGCTGCCTAGAATTGGAAAGAAATTCAACATTCCACAGTGATAGATTTACATATTAAACATGCAGCTAAAAAGCAAACATGATACCCAGATTTGACCTTAACTCCCACAGCTACAGGTCCAGAGACTTGAACTGCACCACTTTGCTCTATTTGAAAGACACAGTACTCCAAATATGCCAAAAACTCTAACCCCCCCACCCCCCCCAAATTATGCCAAGGTGGTTAAAATGTTTGTACAACCACCAGGTGATGTGAACACAATAACTAAAGTCCTGTGTCTGTAAATAGCCACTGAGAAGGTAACTATTCTACTTACCTGGCAAACTGTTCCTCAAACACACGAATGGCAGTCTGCAATCAGTAGAAGGTTCCATCAAAGGAAGTGCAAGCATGGTTCAAAGGATCTGTCAAGAAACAGCAGACTGTAGTCTAGGGGAACCGGCAGATACATCTGTCAGGAGGCCCCCTGAGGGGGCATATGGGTCTCAGATCAGTTAGTGAAACCCTAAAAACAACCTGAGGATCAGAGCACTTAATTTGCTCTCTTCTCCTATATAGGCAAAGAAGAAGAAAACAATAGTCTAGGGTAGGCATCCTCAAACTTGTCCCTCCCGAGGTTTTGAAACTACATTTCCCATGATGCTCAGCCAGCATATAAGTTGGCTGAGGATTATAGGAAATGTAGTTCCAAAACCTCTGGAGGGCCAAGTTTGAGGATGTCTGGTCTAGGGGAATACCTGGAATGTGAGGTACAACAAAGTGTCTAGAATATAGTGTTTTGCACATACTAGAGGGCAAGGAAAATATATCCCACAAGGGATAATCTTGTGGACTCTCACCATCCTTTGAAATAATTACTGTCCAGTAACCTAGAGTCTGATGAGACTAAATGAGACAAATATAGTCAGATTATCAAAGAGAATTTGAACATAAGTGAAATAGCAGAAATACTGGCAGCTGGAAACCAAAAGGAGTAAACTCACCAGAGGTGTAAGGACAAGTGCAAAAACGAAATTTATGCTTACCTGATAAATTTATTTCTCTTGTGGTGTATCCAGTCCACGCATCATCCATTACTTGTGGGATATTCTCCTTCCCAACAGGAAGCTGCAAGAGAATCACCCACAGCAGAGCTGTCTATATAGCTCCTCCCCTAACTGCCACCTCCCAGTCATTCGACCGAAGACAAGCAAGAGAAAGGAGAAACTATAGGGTGCAGTGGTGACTATAGTTTAAAAATTTAAAAAACACCGGCCTTAAAAAGACAGGGCGGGCCGTGGACTCGATACACCACAAGAGAAATAAATTTATCAGGTGAGCATAAATTTCGTTTTCTCTTGTAAGGTGTATCCAGTCCACGGATCATCGATTACTTGTGGGATACCAATACCAAAGCTTTAATACACGGATGAAGGGAGGGACAAGGCAGGCGCTTAAACGGAAGGCACCACTGCCTTTAAGACCTTTCTCCCAAAAATAGCCTCCGAAGATAAACTACACTAATGCACCACATCTCTTTAGCTACTTCCTATCTTGTTGAGAGCTGCAAGAGAATGACTGGGAGGTGGCAGTTAGGGGAGGAGCTATATAGAAAGCTCTGCTGTGGGTGATCCTCTTGCAGCTTCCTGTTGGGAAGGATAATATCCCACAAGTAATGGATGATCCGTGGACTGGATACCCCTTACAAGAGAAATAATAAGTGTGGCCCAGAAATATGTTGAAAAAATACCTCTCAGCACCGAACTGAATAAAATCGGAAGCCAAAGCAATAACAACACCCAATTAATGCATCGCCATATACATTTTAACATATATTTTTCAATGCAGAGTGTGCCAAAAAAGATTTATTGGCATGCTAATATAATATATTGTGTATCAACACAAAAAAAATAAACAAAAGACATGAGATGCATGTCTGAAACATCCGTACACAGACATGTAACATCGACAGCACACCACCAGAATATCATTATAGCAGCACAGACATGTAACATCGACACTACACCACCATAATATCATTATAGCAGCACAGACATGTAACATCGACACTACACCACCATAATATCATTATAGCAGCACAGACATGTAACATCGACACTACACCACCATAATATCATTATAGCAGCACAGACATGCAACATCGACACTACACCACCATAATATCATTATAGCAGCACAGACATGCAACATCGACACTACACCGCCATAATATCATTATAGCAGCACAGACATGGATCATATTACCTAACTGCAGCTCCATATGAATATATTTGTGTACATTAAATTTGCCCAAACAAATAATAAACACCCTGTCCTAAACAGGCAGGGAGAGGAGGTGTATCTGCCCATAAAATAAATATAGCACAATGCGTTTAGAATACATTTGAAAATGTAAAACTATGTTACAGGAAAATAAAAGGGATTCCTATAAATATTTTAATAGGCAAGACCTGTAAAAACTAGAGCGTATAAAATGAATTAACACAAAATTTCACTTACTTGTAATAAATATCAGTCAAATTAACATTTACACCGTTGTCGAGATGTATTACTCCATTATTCATCTGTGCTTCTTTTGGAGTTACTGCACAAGCTGCACGAGATTCCCACGTTATATGATATTCACAAAGTTCTTCATCAAACCTGGAGTAAAAAGCAGAACTGCCATCAATTAAAATAGTTGTAAAGGCATTTTTCTATGCATTAATTTGTGGTGAATAACATATTAAGGTGTTTAGAATCATGTTGTTGCTTCCAAGATTGGGCTAAAACTATGTTTTACTAATATTTAACTCCAAACATGGCAATGACCTCAAAATAATATTTTTTAAATCAAAAGAGGATTTCAAACCACCATCTCTATAATCTATGATATTTCTCGCCTTTCCCTTTACGGAAAAAAAGAGATCTTTTAAGGGGGCTTTTCACAATCAACATTGTTATATTAATATACTTTATAACATTTAAACCTCTAAATTTCTGCCTTTTTCTAAGCCACTACATATAGCCTCTTAGCACGATTTTTTATCAGCTTTTCACAACAGGGGAGTGCTAGTTAATGCGAGCCATATAGATAACATTGTGCTCTCTCCCGTGGAGTTGTGACTGACAAAGCACTTATTGGCTAATTTGCAAGTCAATAGATCATAAATACATAGCCATGTGATAAGGGGTCAGAATAGGCTTAGATACAAGGTAGTCACAGAGGTAAAAAGTATATTAATATAACTGTGTTGGTTATGCAAAGCTAGGGAATGGGTAATAAAGGCGATATCTATATTTTTAAACAATAACAATTTTGGAGTAGATTTTCTCCTTTAACACCTTGGGATGTTTTCAATCAAATTATAACTGGCAATATATTTTATGTTCTTGTGGTGCTTTAATACAAACATTTAATTCAAGAGTTTAATAAAAAGTATTTTCTTGTTGACTTTTATCTTCATTTTATTTATATTGGCATTACAACAATGATTTTAAGATTCTCTTATTTCTGTCATCCATAAAGTGTTTTTTTACTTTTGTTATTAACAAAATAAATAGTTTTAAAAAGGACAGTCGACCATAGAATTGTTATTGTTTTAAAAGATAGATAATCCCTTTATTACTTATTCCCCAGTTTTGCATAACCAACACAGTTATATTAATATTCTTTTTACCTCTGTGATTACCTTGTATCTAGGAACCTTTTCCCAGCCCCCTGATCACATGACTGTGACTGTTTATTATCTATTGACTTGCAGTTAGCATTGTGTTGTGCTAAATCTTAAAGGGACAGTTTACTCAAAAATGTTCTCCCCTTTAATTTGTTCCCAATGATCCACTTTACCTGGTGGAGTGTATTAAATTGTTTACAAGTAGCTCCTTTACCCTTATATTGGCATTTGAAATTGTTAATTTAGCATGTGGTATCCCCACCTATTCTGAAAGTTTGTGGCCGCGCGTACCAGCTATAGATAAGCTTTGTAAACACAGCCAGCAGAAGAAATTACACTCCCAGTGTGATAAAGCAGAGATAAGGTAATACAATGTTGATTTTCCATTGTTCTCTCAAAGTATTGGTGATTGTTTTAAGGACACAAAATCAGAGCTTTAATATACAGAAATAAACCTTAAAAAGCTAATTTTCATACATTTTTTACTCTGCAGTTGGTAAAAAAAGCAATTGTAAACACATTAAGGGAAAAAACTATTTTACAGTATACTGTCCCTTTAAATAACCCCCTGTGCCTGAACACAGTGTTATCTATATGGCCCACGTGTACTTTCTGTCTCTTTGTGTTGAAAAGAGATTTTAAAAGCATCTGATAAGAGGCAGCCCTCAAAGGCTTAGAAATTAGCATATGAGCCTACCTATGTTTAGTTTAAACTAAGAATACCAAGAGAAAAAAGCAAATTTGATGATAAAAGTAAATTGGAAAGTTGATTAAAATTAAAAGTCCTATCTGAATAATGAAAGTTTAATTTATACTAGACTGTCTCTAAGTTTATTTAAGAAGTGGTAAATGTAATCCTCTAATAGCCATTAGAGTTAGCAAGTTTATATAGTTATCTAAACTGTTAAAGGGACATTGTACACTAGATTTCTCTTTGCATAAATGTTTTGTAGATGAGCCATTTATATAGCCCATCTGGGGGTGCTTTTATAAAATATATAGTGTTGATTATTTTTAAAGAACAGTGTGCTGATTTTCAGAATCCTAACCAAGCCCCAGAGTTTTAAATGTATACTGATATCTACAGACTACACATTGATTCTGTTTACATAATGGGCCTTTTCATATGCAGGGGAGGGTCTACTCTCAGCCCCTTTCTGTGGGTGTCCCTGACTAACCTCATCAACAGTGCTAAACTGGGAGCTTCTAAGTAAGTTTTTAAAAGGATTTACACTGGATTTTTATATTAGCATCTGTGCATATTTTACTTTATAGTAGTGAATATTTATAGGGTTGCCACCTCAGCCATGTTTTCCTGGACACTTACAAGTTACACATGCTGCAGGGTGTGCAGGGAGGAATATGAATAGTGCAGTCCAGAAACACAATACATGTTCCTCCCCGCACACCCTGCACCATGTGTAACTAATAACGAGGTGGCAACCCTAGTCTATTACATGCAGTTAAATTACAATTAGTGTATACTGTCCCTTTAACATCCCTTGCAACTAAAAGAGATGAAATTATTAAAATCAATCCAGTTTTAAGCTTTCTTGAATTAGAAATAAATTGATGCGTAAACTCACTTTTGAAATGTTGGTTTATCAACTGTTGTTGAACATTTCAGCTCTATAATAGTGGCCAGCTTTCTGCCTTTTACACAGGGATCTCCATTTGAATATTTTACATATACCACATCATCTGTGAAGACAAGACAAAAGGAAACAAAGTGAGAATGTTTCAAACCTCTACAGCCGAACAAAACAGTATAACCTTCCCCTTTTTCTCTCCAAAGAGCACGATTTTAGAATTATACAACATTCTACGTTTAGTATGAGTTTTCAAGGTTGTTTTTCTTCTTTTTTTTTTTTTTTTGGGGGGGGGGGGGGGGGGGGGAGGGTTATTTTTTATAGCAGGGTTCTTAAAACCACGGATCAGAACCCATTGCTGGGTCACACCACCATTTTTACTGGGTTGCAACTTGTGTGTGCGTTGTAGGAGTGTGCACGTGTGCGCGTGGTGTGTTGTATAAGACTGTGTGTGTGCGCGTGGTGTGTTGTATAAGACTGTGTGTGCGTGTGTGCGTGCGTGGTGTGTTGTATGAGACTGTGTGTGCGCGTGGTGTGTTGTATGAGACTGTGTGTGTGTGCGCGTGGTGTGTTGTATAAGACTGTGTGTGTGCGCGTGGTGTGTTGTATGAGACTGTGTGTGTGCGCGTGGTGTGTTGTATGAGACTGTGTGTGTGCGCGTGGTGTGTTGTATGAGACTGTGTGTGTGCGCTTGGTGTGTTGTATGAGACTGTGTGCGCGTGTGCTTGGTGTGTTGTATGAGACTGTGTGCTCGTGTGGTGTGTTGTATGAGACTGTGTGTGTGCGTGGTGTGTTGTATGAGAATGTGTGTGTGCAAGGTGTGTTGTATGAGAATGTGTGTGTGCGTGGTGTGTTATATGAGACTGTGTGTGTGCGTGGTGTGTTATATGAGACTGTGTGTGTGTGTGTGTGTGTGTGGTGTGTTGTATGAGAGAGTGTGTGTGTGTATGTGGTATGATACTGTGTGTGTGTGTGTAAGCGCGCATGTGTGGTGTCCACTCTGGTACTGGGAACCAGAGAACTCTTTCCTAAGTTTATATTCCATCCATGAGATTGAAGAAGAAGTAGAAGAGCCCTCGAATGGTCTTCTGCCAGCCGGCAGGACAGAGCCTGGACTAGGATGTCATCCAAATAAGGCGCTACTGCAATACCTCTGGATCTCTTGTTCTGCTTGTATTTATTCAAAGATTGACATGGTTTCCAAGTTCCCTTGGAATGATCAGGCTTTGCAGAGGGCTTCTGGCGTTCGGGATTTATCCAAACAAAAATGGATGAAAATTAGGACCCTGTCCTTTAGGTTTGTTGTTCTTATCCCGCTGTAAAAAGGCACCCTTGCCCCCAGTGACTGTGGATATGCTAGAGCCCAGTCCTGGACTGAAAAGAACCTTCCCCTTAAATGGAAGGGAAAGCAATCTAGATTTTGAAGTCATGTCAGCAGACCAAGACTTCAGTCACAGAGCCCTACGGGCTAGAACAGAAAAGCCTGATGTCTTGGCATTCAAGCAAATAATCTGCATATTTGCATCGCAAATAAAAATTAGCTACCCTCAAGGCCTGAATTCTTTCCTGGATTTCATCAGAGGGAGTTTCCACCTCTATCATCTTCGACAGAGAGTCACACTAATAGGTAGCGGCTCCCGCCACCGCAGCAACCGCTGCTGCAGGCTGAAATAAAAATCCTGTATGCTGAAACATCTTTCTCAACATAGTTTCTAGCTTCTTATCCATGGGCTCCTTAAATGATGAACTATCCTCAAGCAGGATAGTGGTGCGCTTAGCAAGGGTGGAGGTACTTCCATCCCCCTTAGGGACAGACCCCCACAACGCTAATTGGGAGTGAGGAACAATTTCTTAAAGGGAGAAGAAGGGGAAAAAGAGGATCAAAGTCTTTCCCATTCATTCTTAATAATATTTGCCATCTTAACGGGAACCGAGAAAGTTTGTGGCACCACCCTGTCCTCATAAACCTTATCAAGCTGAGTAATAGAAGGTTCCTCAGGTAACTTAGGTTCCGGAACCTCTAACGTAGCCAACACTTCCTTTTAACAGAAAGCGTAAGTGCTCTATCCTAAATCTAAAGTCTGGTTCCTCCGCAGCCGGAGGCCTAGAGGCAGCCAATTCCGACCCAGAAAGAGCCTCCTCTGAAGTATCAGAGGCGTCTTCATCAGCGGATAATCTAGTATCAGAGAAATCCAGCAAGTTGTTAGATGACCCCTGGGAAGGATAGCAGTATTTAAACGTTCGCTTGTGCTTAGCAGGGCGAGGTAAAGCACTAAAGGTCGCAGGCACTGCCGTTTGCAACTGTTCAGAAAAGTCTGGCGGTAAGAGGGCCCCTCTCGAAGGAGGATTCGTCATGCAATGGACAGCTGAATGTGTAATAGGAGATGATTGCAGGGAATGCACCTCATGGGACAGAGACCCCTCAGAGGTGGACGGCTTAGTGGTACTAAACATCTTGGTCTTTTTAGACATAACTACCTTATCAAGGCATGTGGAACATAATTGAGTAGGTGGGAATACCATAGCCTCCTCAGAATAAAAACAGGTATTAGATCTGGGTAAAGAGGGAGTACCCACTAGCGCATCAGAGTCCTCCATAGCTTGCACTTTTAAAATGAACTATAGAAAAAGTAAATGGCACCTTTATACCCCCTAATGGCCGGGGCACTCACCACCTCCTATGACCCAGGCCCCACAGAGAAACCGCTTCTTCTCCTGTAAACCTCACGGCCAGGTAAGAGGAAGTTAATGAGGCCATACCCGGTCACATGGAGTGCCATGCAGGACTGCCCTTGCTACAGGAGGAAAAGCGCGCCAAACTGACAGGCTGCGCAGTTATCCAAAACGAAGTAAAACCTGAATATTCCCACATCTGCCAGAGCCTCATCTCACACATGTCGCAGCATAAAACATAATAAAGCAAATCATGTATAAATCCCCCCTGTTCAATAATCCCCTTCCAGAGATATTAACCCTTGATTCCATACAGATAAAGGAGTCACACTGTGACCCTGTATTCTTACATTATCATATGAAATAAAATGAAACTATCTTACCGGAATCATCGCCGTGGAACAGACACACAGCCTCTCAAGTTTGACAGTCTTGTAGCATCGCACCCGACATGGACTTGAGTGATAGAAACAGGCAGTGAAACTCGTCAACACTGATTGCTTAGGAGTTGTTTATACGAGTCTGGATGGTTTCGCAGAAAGACTCTCCCTGCCTCTCCAGACCCTAACATTTGTCAATGTTCTCACTGAGAGGCTGACAAGACTACTTAAAACTCCAGTCCCATACCGAAGAGTACAACCCTCCATAAGAGACTACTCCGAATCTTCCGACACTTCTCTGCCATCCTCCTGTGACGAAAGGCAAAGAATGACTGGGGAGTGGGGGAGGTATTTAAGCCTTTGGCTGGGGTGTCTTTGCCTCCTCCAGGTGGCCAGGTTCTGTATTCCCACAAGTAATGAATGAAGCCGTGGACTCTTCTCATATTAAGATAGAAATTTGGGTTTCAGCTTCCTCAAAGTCTTATAATAGTTGAAAATGTCCATCAAAATCGTTTATGAGTGAGCTTACCTTTTATAGTAACAGTTTGTGTGTGTACTAGACCCAAGACCTCCACAATTCCACTGGCACTTTTTTTGCAAACACTTGCAGTGTCTGGACATCCTGTAGGACCTTCATTCACTCTTTGACACAAGTTTAGGTAATAACTAGAAATGCGAAAAAATAAGAAGAAAAAAATTCAAGCAAAAGCGTATGTACTAAAAAAATATTTAAAAATTTTAATTTTTTTTTGTAAAATACAGATTACTTTTTTTTTTTATTATGCACAAATCTATTCTTTTTATGGAATATTCATTTCCAGTAAACTATTGAAGAGACAGCAAATACAATGTAATTATAAGACATGTCTGTTGTGTTGTTATAGAATAACACATCTGCCAAGTCTTTGCATCAAATCAAAGCCATTGTTCTTCTTCTAAAATTCCATCCAAAATAGCGCATACGAACTGATCGTTATATTCAGCAAAGCACTCTGCGCCTATAAATGCGCAAATCTGAAACTTCTTCGCACTCTGCTTGTATTCGCCTTGGCGCACGGGCGTGCTCCCGAGTGCAACAATATAAATTAGTAATAGGGGTCATTTAACAGCCCGACCTACAAAAACGCACAGTTTCTTATTTATCATTGCTTGCCGCCATAGGGAACTGAAATTTTGGCTTCAATTGTGTGTTGTATATTTCACCATACAGACTGAGGCGAACACCATTATCATACATGCTTTTACATCTTGTGATGCAGTACTTCTTTTAACTCATTTTTCAAAGGCTCAGCGCCAAGAAGAGACTGTTATTGCCAGAAATTTGCGCTTCCACAGGCGCATATGGTACCAACAGTTATATATATATATATATATATATATATATATATTTATATTGATATATTTATTTTTGTGATCTTAAATTATCAACATATGGCAAAAACAGCACAGAAACATTATATAATATAAATATAAGCTAAATAGTTACCTATTTTAATAATCAAAACATGGCGGCATAAATATTTATAGGGATGTACTGTGATAAAAAGGGAGTAAATGCTTTTTCCGACAGGCGAAATTTATCATTATTACGCCCCAGCTCGCCTGCGCAAAGTTACGTCTATTTTTTTTGATGAATTCAGGCGCACATGTGCGCTTCTCCAGAGGCAAGCTGGGGCGCAGTTACAGGCGAAGCACATACAGAGTTCGCCTAGCCTTTCATAAATCTAGCCCTTAATGCTTTGAAAGCAAATGACTATTTTTTTTACTGCAATTAGTATTCAATAGCCAAACTCCATCCACTATTTACCTCACGTGTAGGAGCCAGACAACAAGGCTAGCCCCTTAGTATAAAATGCATTGTACAGCTGTTATCTGATAAATCCAGTTAGGGACAGATATGTAGCAGAGTTAGCCTTGAGATGTCACCAAGGTGCATTTCAAGTTCTGAGAATTCTAAATTTCTCAATTTTCAAAGCTAAACTATATGAAAATGGGGCACAATCAATGAAAATATTATGCATTACTAAGCATTTATATAAAAATCTCAAGGTGTTTACTGTACCTTTAAGCTTTTTTTATGGAAGAGTAATAAGATCAAACATTGAATGTGCACGGGTGCATTTCAATTTGAAATAGAAGCATTTTTGTAATATACTTCCAATATACTAATACTTCTTTATAAAAGTTATAACGGTGTTGCTGTGGCATATGCACATATCCTGTTTGCCAGGATTCAAACAACACACCTTCTCAGAAAGTCAGCAGTGGCTTGTATGGCACAAATGACATCTTCAGAAGCAATACACACCATCTCTGAGCAATACTTGTGCATGGGCCCTCACAGGATATGTACGTATGCTGCTGAAAACAGTAATAATGTTTACAAGAATCATTTTTGCTAATGGAAATATTGCAAAAATGCTTATAAATTAAATTGAAATGTACCCACATGTTCTAATCTCCCTTAAAGGCACAGTCTACTTGACATTGTTATTGTTTAAAAAGATAGATAACACGTTTACTACCCATTCCCCCCAGCTTTACATAACCAACATTGTTTTATTGCTATACTTTATAACCTCTAAGATTCCCTATTTCGAAGCCCCTGAATGTTGCTGCTTATCTTGTTTTTTGTTTTTTTTTAGGATTTTACTCTCTTGCAACTACAACCAGACAGTGCTAGTTCATGTGTGCCATGCAGATAACATTGTGCTCACTCCCGTCGAGAATTATAATGGATTTTAACAAGAACCAGCACTAATTGGCTAAAATGCAAAACTGTAAAAAAAAAAAAAAAAAAAAAAAAACATCACTGAGATAAGGGGCAGTCTGCAGGAGCTTAGATACAGGTAATTACATAGGTAAAAAGTGTATTAAAGGGACATTTCAGTCAAAATTTAAATGCACATAGATTTATTACATCTTTGAATAGACAAATTTGCAATATATATGTACAGTATTGGCAAAAATGCTTCTAGTAAAAGTTATCACTGCTTTAGTGTTAACATTATTCTCTGCACGTGCATGTGAAGCATAGCTAAATATTCTCAGTGCACCAGCATTTTAAATACGGCAGCTACTCAGATCATCACTGGGGCTTGTATTATGTCAGCAATTAACAAATTGAGTCATTACCAGATGATACAAGCACTTTAGGCTCTCTGAACAAGTCTTGTGTTTAAAATGCTGGTGCACGGTGCATATTTAAATACACTTTTGAAACAGCTATAGCTTTTATTAGAAGTATTTTTGCTAATACATGTATATTACACAATTTATTCTGTTCAATACCGAAATGCACCCATGTGGTTTCCAATTTTGGCTGGAATATCCCTTTAACATTGTTAGTTATGCAAAGCTGGGGAATGGGTAATAAATGCATTATCTATTTTTTTAAAAACATTAACAATCAGTCCCCTTAAACTCCACGCACTCTCACTATTCTTATATACAGGAGTTGCTCATTCAGCATCACTTCTTTGGAATCCGCACATGACATTTTAAATCGACGGTACAGTAAAAAGACAACTTTCATGGTTCAGAGAGATCATGCAACTTCAGACAACAAATTTCCTTTGTTCCTGTTATCCTTAGTTGAAAAGTAAAGCTAGGTAGGCTTATAGGAGCTCTGGAGCGTGCACGTTTCTGTTACACGGTTACATACACTTCTGCCATAGAATGCTGAACACTGAAAAGTTGTTTTAAAATTGGAAGCTCTTTCTGAATCATAACAGTTTAGTTTTAACTTTACTGTTCCTTTAACCGCTTAAGTCTATTATACATAGCTACTAAGTCACAGGATACTTTGCTCAGCGTACCCTGTTGACGCAGTAGCTACGTCCAACCTTCTGCCTCATGCTGTGGTCCCTGCTGTCAGCTCTGAAAGCTAAAAGCGCAGCCAGAGGGAGAAGGCATCTGCCTTCATATGGTAAGTGAGAGCTGATCATGCTCCCGTTACCATATGAAGGAAGATCTCTGATGCAATTAGTGATACTCTGCCTCACTGTTTGCATCGGCTTGCGGTGCTGCAAAATGGAAGGAGGGGGGTCAAGCGATACATCGCAAAAGGAGAGGAATGGAAGGGATCACTACACTATGGAAATCTTGTTTTGGTGAGGGAGGGGGAGGGATGGGCTGAAACAGAAAGCTACTTACGAACTACCGTCGTGCATAAAGTTCCAGGAACTGGTCAAGGAAGAAAACATTCTCAGGTCATAGGTCTTGTGCTTTTGTATAAATTTGCATTCCATTTTTTTGGGAAGACAAACCACATTTGTTTTCCATTCAAATGTTACAGAACAGTCCATGGCTTCACTCAGTACCACTGGTTTACCACTTTTAACACTCTCATCACATTTAAATATGATGGTTGACTCTCTTGTGTCAGTTGCTGAAAAAAAAGAAAAAAAATTACAAAAACAGTGCAGCACTGCAAGTTTTTAATTATTCTCTGAAATAATAAACCCATGCTTACAAAACAAATTCCTCATACTGTCATATCATTTACATAGGACGATTTTGGATACAAAAATGAGCTTTTTTGTGCTGCTGCTAGCTTGTAGCAGTAGCTACTACTTTAACTTTGTTTATTTTAAGCTGCAAAATTGCTCCTGTGCTGCCCTGAAGATGTTCCCCATAGGAAATTAGGGATTAACAAGTTTCTGTTACGGGATAACAAAGTCAAAATTAAACTTTCATGACTCAGAGTGACATTTTAAACAACGTTCCAATTTATTTCTATTATTTAATTTACTTTGTTATCGGAATCTTTTATTGATAAGCATGCCTAGGAAGGTTCAGGAGAAGCAATGCCATACTGGGAGCTATCTGCTGACTGGTAGCTGTGCATATATAGCGCCTGTCATTGGCTAACCCAGTACTACTGCTCCTTCAACAAAGGATACCAAGAGAATGAAGAAAATTTTGTAAAAGTAGTAAACAGCTCTTTTCCATGACAGGATACCTAGGTAGGCCCTTGAATGTGCACAAGCCATATAGTACGCAAGACACATGTTTCCTCCTGAGCTTACCTCAATTTGGTCTCGTGGAAACAAGCTAAGTTTTAACAAAGGATACTAAAAGAAAGAGGTAAATTTGATATTTTTAATTGATGATCAGAATCATCTAATTTTCACCTCCACTGTATCTTTAGAGAAAAGCTATTTGGTTATATAATTTATTGCTGGTTTATCAGTATTTAAAAACTTAATGTATTAATCAATGTTTACTAAGGCCATGTGAACACTGTATGTATGTATGTATGTGGTACTTGTAAAGCGCGGCTAATCACCCATAAGGGTCTCAAAGCGCTGCTCATTTTATCGACCTCGGAAGGATGAAAGGCTGAGTGGACCTTGCCGGGGATCGAACCTGCAACCCTTGGGTTGATACAGAGCTCAGGCACAGTGCCTGACCTATCTGTCCGGCTCGTATGCATTTATCTTGGAGAATAAGATATACAATAGTAATTAATGTAGTCTCAGATCACCTGCAAAAGATATCAATTTAATATACCTTTTTTCTACTATATTACAAATATATGTAAAATTTGAAGTTAAAGTGACAGTCTAGTCAAAACTAAACTTTCATGATTCATATAGGGCATGTAATTTTAAACAACTCTTTAAATTAATTTTATCATCAAATTTGCTTTGCTCTCTTGGTATTCTTAGTTGAAAGCTAAACCTGGGTAGGCTCATATGCTAATTCCTAAGACCATGAGGGCCACCTCTTATCTCAATGCAATTGAAAGTTTTTCACACCTAGAGGGCGTTAATTTATGTGCGCCATATAGACAACATGCTCACGCCCGTGGAGTTACTTATGAGGGGGCACTGATTGGCTAAAATGCATGTCTGTCAAAAGAACTGAAAATAGGGGGAAGTCTGCAGAGGCTTAGATACAAGGTAATCACAGAGGTAAAAAGTATTAATATAACTGTGTTGGATATGCAAAACTGGGGAATCGGTAATAAAGGGATGATCTATGTTTTTAAACAATAAAAATTCAGGAGTAGACTGTGCATTTAAATAAACCTTAGTTTTACTACACTCTGTGGTATCTTGAATTGCAATTGTGGAACGATTATAGATAAGACTGTACATTTAATTTTAAAAAAAATATACAGGAAATATAGGTACTTACAGTTTGAACAGTACCCCCATTTTTTATCCTTTTCAAAATTTGAAGTTGAACACCACGGCTTCTGTCTTTCTTCAGTAGTACAAGTGCTATAGGTCTTTCCTTTGTATGTAAATGGGATGATGCACAGTTCATTTCTGTCAGTCACTGAATTTAGAAAAAAAATATATATATTTTTAAAACTCTCTATCAACACCAAAAAGGCTAGTGCACAACCCACTCTAACCTTACAGACACTAAAACAGAAATAAAATGCAAATACAATATTGAAAATTGTGAATTATCCAGAGGCATAACTATTTTTTAGAGAACATTTTTTTCTGCAGGCCACTTTAAAAAGAAATTCAATTAATTAGTTACTCTAAAGCAGTGGTTTTTAAACTTATCCTCAGTCCTCCCCAACAGGCCAGGTTTTCAGATTACCTTAGATGAGAGCAGGTAAAATAACCATGTTTACCAAGCAGCTGATTATTTTACCTGTACTCCAGTTCAGATATTCTCAAAATGTGGCCTGTTAGGAAGGTCCGAGGACAGGTTTGAAAACCAGTGCACTACAGCATCAGCTCAACTGCAATGTGTTAAGTGATACCTAGGAAGAGGCTAGAGTGATTATTGACATAAAAAGCATAGGAATGAAACACAAGGAATATTTACAGTATCTTTCAGTAATCACACTTCATTTGTGTGAATACTCAGATATGCCTTTAACATAGCATTAGGACCTGCACATTTCAGTAATTAAAGAGACATGAAAGGCAAATTAAAGCTTCATGATTAAGATAGAAAGTGCAATTAAAACAAAACAAATGAACGGGATGGGTTTGGGCAGCTGTCATGGCCGCCAGCAAGCATAGGAGCAGCATAACAGGAGCCGATTATCTGCCGTATATCAGCCAAACTAACTATCCAATAATCTATTCCCAATATAGTGCATCTACTGGCACAATATAGAATTTTACTTGCATCTCCAACCTGGACCACTGAGGTCTTGGTGGTCGTATGGAAATAGACATCAGCTCCTCCTACACCTCAAGGGAAAAGCATATACTCCTCTCCATTGCCTATTGCAGTATCACACCTCTCTTCTCATAACAGACTCTCAGTTACCCTATAAGTAAGCTGAGAGGGTACAGAAACGATAAAAAGATCCTGACTCTACAACCCAATTGTCATCATGGCTGCCATTGTTGAGTGGGAGGCAACAGTGCATTGATTTCTCAAACTTTTTTTTAGAACTTGAGCAGCAATTGTGCTTTGCTTTAACAGCCGTGACCCATTTACCAGCTGCTCCTGTGGGAGAGAAGCTAATGCCAGATTGGAGTACGGACGCTATTCTACCATTCCGATGGCCAGAGAACTGAGATATAAGAAGGCCTGTGATTTAGCTACTGTGGGGGGGGGGGGGGGGTATTGTGGCAATACAGAAACTACTTGAAACTGAACCAAACAACTCTTACGGCATACGTGTCCCCAGCAGGACCCTACAGGTCTTAGAACTCTCTGCCTGTAAGGAACTACTCATGGACTTGCTATTTCAGAGGGACTTTGGAATGTCAGCAGGAGAAACTGCTGTTCCGCTGAGTCAGATCCCGAGCATTTTCAGTTCTCTAGACTCTGTGATAGCGCAGTATTTTGAGGCTGACATTTAATCTTAGACAGCAAACACAGAAGAAAGCAGGGGTAAGATCCAAAGAGTTTATTAAAGCCAACCAACACAAAGAAAAACAATGAGAAGGGGCAGGAAACACAGTCTTAGACACAATGATTCTTGCATCCTAGACCTGGCTTGGATGTGACATCTGACGGCTTAGCAGTCGTAATGTACAAGGTATGGGTACCTGCTATTCTACAGTAATGGAGCCAGCATTATTTCAGCTTGAACTCTCGGACTTCAAGCCTGATATCAGGGGAGTGAATCACATTGAGTAGCAGAAGCTACATCTAATATTTTTTTTATAGTATGTCCCATTAGAGGGGCAATTGGTTGAACTTCCATTATATGCTGGGACATGCTCCTAATACTCATTGCTGTTTTAGAGTCTGTCAAGCTGTTTACTCATTTTGTAATAGCAAGTGCTGGACCCTATGAAGGCTGCAAGCTGAGTGCTTACCTGGTGTAGTATGTTTTATCTTATTTAATTGTTGATATAGGATGTTTTCGTTATATTTTGCTTTAAGCTGTTTTGTAACTGTGTTTAGAAGGCTATCTCCAACTCCTCTAGATATACTGCTATGCTTGATATACAGCAAGGCCAGATAAATGTGCCATATATTGTATATTGCATAGATCACATAGACTTTCTTCTAAATGTGTAGCTACTGTTATTGCTTTGCAAAGAACCCCTGACTTAGTGCTAGTTAAGACTCTAAGTCCTTGATTTGCTACATTAGCTGGGTACGTAAGAGCTAAATGAAATATTGTCAGTGTTTTACTGTATAATTAGATTGTTAATACAACTAAATTGGACAGGCGTGTAGTTCTTTCTAAGGGTCTGATATTCAAAACCGGCATAGGGAGAAATCACACAAAATCTTTGGGATTTTTTTTAGACCTTGTATGTAATGTAGGAGTCTCTGTTTCACATAAAGAACACTACATAGCAACATAAACATTTCTCAAGATAAAATTTAGGTTTCCAATTTTTTTTTTTTTAAGGGCCTCCCCGTACCGACAAGACTTCTTAGAATATCTCGCCTGAGCAGAGAGGCTTTGAATATCATGATACTTAACCCTGATTAATATAGCTAGTTACAATTTATCTGCAATTCCTGGATACTTCTATTTTTAGAATCCCTATTTTCCATACCCATATTTACTCCTACCGTGTAATTTTTTTTAGCTTTAAAGCATATCTTTCCGATATTTTTGGTAAAGCTATTTTAGCATTGCAAGCTTTTACCCAAGTATATATATACAATATATATATTTAGCGCTGCAGAATCTGTTGGCGCTCTACAAATAACCGATAATAATAATATATATATATATATATATATATATATATATATATATATATATATATATATATATATATATATATATATATATATATATATATATATATCAATTTATTTTACATCCGAGCCTCTGCAGGTCCCCTCAGATATACATACATTTACAGAGGCACGGGACAGGTTCTATAAAATTCCTGCGTACAAGATAATTTAGGTATAAGCGTACCTTTTCAGGGAGCTGTCCTATAGATTTAAACTAGGTCACTCACACTATTGTCTACTGCCTTGCCTCACTGGAGAAATCAAGGTTCTAGTGCAGAGGTCTATTTTTTTATTTTTACATATTAGAAATTAATGTGTACAAAATAAACAATTAAACTGTGAATTTATACTGTAAATTAGGAGAAACTATATACATAGATTTTCTACATATATTTTAAGATCCAGGAGTGGCTATATATATTTCTTAATTGGTTTCCAAATATTTCCCATATAATGGTACTACTCAATGTGTAATGCAAGGGATCCAAAGTTGTCTGCCATAAAGACTTGGGGGCCTATTTATCATGTCCGCTGCACATCGATAAATGCAGACAGTATATGCTGTCTGCATTTATCATGTCACCAGCAGTTCTTGTGAACTGCTGGTGCAATGCCGCCCCCTGCAGATTCGCCGCTAGCAGGGGGTGTCAATCATATTGGATCTTGTTGATTTTCAACGATGTCTGTCCGCCGTCTCAGAGCAGGCGGACAGGTTATGGAGCAGCAGTCTTTAGACCGCTGCTTCATAACTTGTGTTTCTGGCGAGTCTGAAGGCTCGCCAGAAACACGGGGCATCAAGCTCCGTACGGAGCTTGATAAATAGGCTCCTTGGTCTCAGTTTATACTTTTTTCTTAATTTACAATATATGTAGCACTTGTGGATGCTCATTGTTACACAGTCCAAAAGCAGCCTTTCAGCAAAAGGTATTTAAGGTTTAAAATTAGAATTTCTCTATATAATAGGCTATGCTCACATATAAACATTTTTGTATAAGCTATTTTTATACTTATTGTTTTGGAGAAAGCTGTTTTGAACCTAATTAAAAATAAAATAAAAATACAAAAACTTCCCAATTCACTTATTTGTAACCGATATAAATTGGTTAAAAATAAGAACATTTTCCATGACAAAACAAGAACACCTAGGTAGGCTCAGGGAGGCGTATGTGTCTATGTTGTGATTGCAACAATCTATAACACTGCTAAATCTAACAGGAGGTAAAAACATTTTTTGTGTGGAAATTGTACTTTCTATCTGAATCATAAAAATTTACTTCTACGTCCCTAAAAAAAATAAAATAAAAATAATAATAATGATAATAATTAAATATATATATACATAATAGATGTGTACATTACGCAGCTTTGTTAGCTGCCGAAAACAGTAAAGACGTTCATGGCATTCAGCTCTTTTTAGAGCCCGACTGCTTCCTCTGAAAGTTCAACACGCTAAGATCTGGATTTGCACAAATCTTAGTGTTTTTCACTTTCCCAAGAATGAATCCGGCTCCAGAAAGCGCCAAAGGTCGCAAGCAACAGCCTTCATCCGCATTTGACAACTAACAAAGCTGAATGCACAAGTCTAATATAGAAAGGGTTAACTAAGACCTTGTGAACATTGTATGTATTCATCTTGGAGAATAAGATATACAATAGTAAAGATCAGCTTTAAATTATGCCACTTATTTATTGTTTACCTGGAGGGCAGGAATCTCCGCCGGCATACCTCAAAACTACAGACTCATCTTGATGGCGATAATCCATTTTCATTGCCTTCATATTTCCAAATGAATATGCATTGCTACCAGAAACCTGACAGACTGCTCCTTCACAATTACCACTAGTTGCGGCTGAGCATACTCCAATTTTATATGTATTACGACCAGAAATCTGTCAAAATTAATTACATCATAAGAAATATTTAACATTTTATTTAAAGCATGAAAATCAAGTTGCCTAGCGCCATTGTGGGAGTTATTATTCAAAACATTTCTCTGCCACTTATGTCATGTGACAGCCATCAGCCAATCATAGACTCATACGTATAAGGAGCTGTGAACTCCGTAAAAGCTGACGCCAATGAGCAGCTTTCTTTTTACAATTGTTTACTTGCAAGTGTTCCTCTACAAAGACACTACGAAAACAGAATCCAATTTTAAATGCCTGCTTACCAAAGAACAGCACTACTTGTTATAGGAAGCAAAATTTAAGTTAAATTAATTTGCTTATTGCATTGTGAGTGGACTTTAAAGCAATATGAAACCCCCAATTTTTATTTTATGATTCAGATAGAACATGTGATTATAAATAATTTTCTAATTTACTTCTATAATCAAATTGTATTCGTTCTCTTGGTATCTTTTGTTGAAAAGCAGGGACATAGGCTTAAGAGCCCGCCCATTTCTGCAGCACTATATGGCAGCTGTTTTGCATTTGCAAGAGCACTAGATTGCAGCACTATTTCCTGTCATGTAGTGCTCCAGATGCCTACCCTAGGTATCTCTTACCCACAGAATATCATGTGAATGAAACAAATTTGATAATAGAAGTAAATTGGAAAGTTTTTTTTAAAAACTGTATGCTTAGTTTAATTCACCAAAAAAATTGTTGGGTTTCATATCCCTTTAAAAAAATCTGTATCAGTGTGAGTTATATATTTTATATTTTTTTATATCTCTTGCTACTTGTGGAAAGTAGTGATATTTAATATGGTGTTTTTTTCAGCGTAAAAGGAAAAATTGTGTCAAGTATATCCCTGAGGTTAGTACATGGAGAAGGGATACGTAGGGCAATTAGAAAGTGAATTAAAGGGACACTCAAGTCAAAATTAAACTTTCATTATTCAGAAGGAGCACACAATTTTAAACAACTTTCCATATCACTTCCATTACCTAAATTTGCACAATCTTTTTGCATGCACAGATTCTGAGGAACGAGTTCTTACTGAGCATGTGCAAGATTCACAGAATACATTTATATGCATTTTGTGATTGGCTTATGGCTATCACATGATGCAGTGAGAGGGAAATAGAACTAATTTTAAATGTATCACTTATTTAAAATTCAAACTAAGTTAATTTGCACTGTCTTTTTATTATGGATTTATTATTTATCATAGTCTACTGCGTTTAGTGGTCTTTTAAACCACATGAAATTTACAATGGTAATGAATCATAAAGAAAACCTACTTTTCCAAAAGAAGCTTATTTAGCAAAGGGGGAAGTTCAAAACAAATGTACAGATGATAATTTCCTAAAGCATCAGTTAGAAAGAGATGGTGAGAATCATAAGGAAGTTGCATCACAGCAGTGGGGAGTTAAAGGGACAGTCTACACCAGCATTTTTGTTATTTAAAAAGATAGATAATCCCTTTATTACCCATTCCCCAGTTTTGCATAACCAACACAGTTATATTAATACACTTTTTACCTCTGTAATTACCTTGTATCTAAGCCCCTGCAAACTGCCCCCTTATTTTAGGTCTTTTGACAGACTTGCATTTTAGCCAATCAGTGCTGACTCCTAGGTAAGTCCACGTGCGTGAGCCTATTATTATCTATATGACACACATGAAGGAGGCCCTCTAGTAGTGAAAAACCGTCAAAATACATTCATATAAGAGGCGGCCTTCAAGGTCTAAGAAATTAGCATATGAGCGTACCTAGGTTTAGCTTTCCATTAAGAATACCAAGAGAACAAAGCCAAATTGGTGATAAATGTAAATTGGAAAGTTGTTAAAAATGATATGCCCTAACCTAATCATGAAAGTTTATTTTGGACTTGACTGTCCCTTTAAGCAAGATAGCAGAATGGTCAATGGTCATTTAAAATGTGTGAGCATTCCACAGAAATATATAACCTAAACCAAAACAGCAACAACTCAAAAGCATAAACAGACCTTCTATAGTCTGTTCATTAGAGTATTTTAGTTTTAAACAATACAACATATAAATTAATCTGCCATAACCTGTACCATACTGCTCCAGATAGAGCATAAGAAATATAAAAAAAAAATCCACTTTACTTCTATTATCATCATATTTGCTTCATTCTCTTGGTATCCTTTGTTGAAGGAGGAGCTTTCCACTACTGGTAGCAAGCTGAACAGAATGGGTAAACCAATAAGAGGCATATATTTAAAGTCACCAATCAGCAACTAGTACCCAGCAGTGCATTGCTGCTTTTGCGCACACCTAGGTACGTTTTTTCATCAAAGGATTCCAAGAGAATAAAGTAAATTAGATTAAAGAAGTGAACCATTTAAACTGCTTTGCAGTGATTAAACCCATAGCATGAGGATTAAATCGGATTAAAAATAAAGTCAAAATTAAACTTTCATGATTCGGATAGAGCAGCAATTTTAATCGACTTTCTAATTTACTGCTATTAACAAAATGTGCACAGTTTTTATATTTACACTTTTTGAGTCACCAGCTCCTACTGAGCATTTGCAAGAATTCACAGAATAAACGTGTATGCATTTGTGATTGGCTGAGTGCTATCACATGGTACAGTAAGAGTGGAAATAGACATAACTGAAATTTGTCAGGAAAAAAATCTACAACTCATTGGAAGTTTTGTCTTTTTATAATGTATGTTGATTATGCAAATCTACTGTATTTACTGAATGTGGAAGGCGGCGGCTGCTGCTCACAGGATTTGGCTTTTTTCAGAAAGTTTGATTTCTTCTTGTGAAAGTGCAACATATTAAGATTTGTGCAACTCCAGATCTTAAAGGGACATTCCAGCCAAATTTGGAATCCACACCGGTGCATTTCAGTTTTGAATAGAAGCATTTTTGTCAGATACATTTATTAGCAAAAGTGCTTCTAATAAAAAGGTATAGCTGTTACAAAAGTGTATTTAAGTATGCACCGTGCAGCAGCATTTTAATCACAGCACTTGCTTAGAGAGCTTAAGGTGCTTGTAACATCTGGTAATGACTCAATTTGTTAATTGCTGACATACTTGCCCCACTGGCGCTCTGAGCAGCTGCAGTATTTAAAATACTGCTGCACTGAGAATATTTAGCTATGCTTCACATGCACGTGCAGAGAAAAATGTTAACACTAAAACAGTGATAACTTTTACTAGAAGCATTTTTACCAATACATGTATATTGCACATATCTTTCTATTCAAACATGTAATTCATCTATGTGAAGGTAAATTTTGACCGGTATACCCCTTTAATGTTGCAAAGAAATCCGGCTCCGAAAAGAGCAGAACGCCACGAGCTGCCACCTTCTGCATTCGGAGGCATCCAAAACCTCTGAATCCTAAGTGAGCTTAGGAGTGTGCACATATCTTTAGCCATCTGGCAAGTGCATTTGCAACAATGTTTATAGCAGTTATACATAACTGCAAACACAGCTGCCATAAACGTCTAAAGACACGTGCACACTCCTCAGCTCCTATCCGTCTACCTAGCTTTACTCTTCACCTAAGGATACTAAGAGAACAAAGCAAATTTGATATTAGAAGTAAATTTGAAAGTTGTTTAAAACTGCATACTCTGCCTCAACCATGAAAGTTTGATGTAGGCGTTACTGTTCCTTTAACGATTAATGCTTAACAAAAGAGTAAATAAGCTCGGGATGGCTAGATAGATTGTTCGACCTTATTAAAATGATTCCAGGGTAAGAATGTAAGAAAATTACTCTTAAAGCATTTACAGCCATAAGTTGTAGTCAATACATTCAGACTTCTCTTACCGTGTAGATCTTCCCCGCAAGGTTGCTTAAATTAAATGTGTAGTGGAGTTGCTGGTCAGTCACAGAACATCCTGAAGTGGTTACTTCATCTGGACACACTAATGGCGTTTCCCACTCAAACACATAACTACACCCAGAAATCCCTACCATCTTGGGTGTGCCCTGTTGAAACGAGAGGAAAACAAAGAATTGTTACAGAACTATGTAAACGCTGACTTTAAAGGGAGATGATGGTCAAAATTGAAATGTACATGATTGCATTTCAGTTTTGAATATATGCATTTTTGCAATATATTTATATTAGCAAAAAATGTTTACTAAATTGTCATCAAGGGTAACCACATGTAAAAAAGGGGCCCATACGGGATTTTAAGGGCTATAATCTAGATTAAAGGGGCCCCATTGTGCAGGGTGTTCATTGCTACCACAGTGATCACTTGACTATACAGAAAACAGAATTTATGCTTACCTGATAAATTACTTTCTCCAACGGTGTGTCCGGTCCACGGCGTCATCCTTACTTGTGGGATATTCTCCTCCCCAACAGGAAATGGCAAAGAGCCCAGCAAAGCTGGCCATATAGTCCCTCCTAGGCTCCGCCTACCCCAGTCATTCGACCGACGGACAGGAGGAAATATATATAGGAGAAACCATATGGTAACGTGGTGACTGTAGTTAGAGAAAATAATTCATCAGACCTGATTAAAAAACCAGGGCGGGCCGTGGACCGGACACACCGTTGGAGAAAGTAATTTATCAGGTAAGCATAAATTCTGTTTTCTCCAACATAGGTGTGTCCGGTCCACGGCGTCATCCTTACTTGTGGGAACCAATACCAAAGCTTTAGGACACGGATGAAGGGAGGGAGCAAATCAGGTCACCTAAACGGAAGGCACCACGGCTTGCAAAACCTTTCTCCCAAAAATAGCCTCCGAAGAAGCAAAAGTATAAAATTTGTAAAATTTGGCAAAAGAGTGCAGTGAAGACCAAGTCGCTGCCTTACATATCTGGTCAACAGGAGCCTCGTTCTTGAAGGCCCATGTGGAAGCCACAGCCCTAGTGGAGTGAGCTGTGATACTTTCAGGAGGCTGCCGTCCGGCAGTCTCAAAAGCCACTCTGATAATGCTTTTAAGCCAAAAGGAAAGAGAGGTAGAAATTGCTTTTTTACCTCTCCTTTTACCAGAATAAACAACAAACAAAGAAGATGTTTGTCTGAAATCTTCAGTAGCCTCTAAATAGAATTTTAGAGCACGGACTACGTCCAAATTGTGTAACAAACGTTCCTTCTTTGAAACTGGATTCGGACACAAAGAAGGTACAACTATCTCCTGGTTAATATTTTTGTTGGAAACAACCTTCGGAAGAAAACCAGGCTCGGTACGCAAAACCACCTTATCTGCATGGACCAGATAGGGCGGAGAACACTGCAGAGCAGATAACTCAGAAACTCTTCTAGCGGAAGAAATTGCAACCAAAAACAGAACTTTCCAAGATAATAACTTAATATCTACGGAATGTAAGGGTTCAAACGGAACCCCTTGAAGAACTGAAAGAACTAGATTAAGACTCCAGGGAGGAGTCAAAGGTCTGTAAGCAGACTTGATTCTAACCAGAGCCTGAACAAACGCTTAAACGTCTGGCACAGCTGCCAGCCTTTTGTGAAGTAAAACAGATAAAGCAGAGATCTGTCCCTTCAAAGAACTTGCAGATAATCCTTTCTCCAACCTTCTTGTAGAAAGGAAAGAATCTTAGGAATTTTTATCTTGTTCCATGTGAATCCTTTAGATTCACACCAACAGATATATATTTTCCATATTTTATGGTAAATTTTTCTAGTTACAGGCTTTCTAGCCTGAATAAGAGTATCTATTACAGAATCTGAAAACCCACGCTTTGATAAAATCAAGCGTTCAATCTCCAAGCAGTCAGTTGGAGGGAAACCAGATTCGGATGTTCGAATGGACCCTGAACAAGAAGGTCCTGTCTCAAAGGTAGCTTCCATGGTGGAGCCGATGACATATTCCCCAGGTCTGCATACCAAGTCCTGCGTGGCCACGCAGGAACTATCAAGATCACCGAAGCCCTCTCCTGATTGATCCTGGCTACCAGCCTGGGAATGAAAGGAAACAGTGGGAATACATAAGCTAGGTTGAAGATCCAAGGTGCTACTATTGTATCCACTAGAGTCGCCTTGGGATCCCTGGATTTGAACCCGTAACAAGGGACCTTGAAGTTCTGACGAGAGGCCATCAGATCCATGTCTGGAATGCCCCATAATTGAGTTATTTGGGCAAAGATTTCCGGATGGAGTTCCCACTCCCCCGGATGCTCCTCCATCGCCAGGGAACTCCTTGTTCCCCCCTGATGGTTGATATATGCAACAGTCGTCATGTTGTCTGATTGAAACCTTATGAATTTGGCCTTTGCTAGTCGAGGCCATATCGCTCCCAGTTCCAGAATGTTTATCGGGAGAAGAGAGTCTTCCCGAGACCATAGACCCTGAGCTTTCAGGGGTTCCCAGACCGCGCCCCAGCCCACCAGACTGGCGTCGGTCGTGACAATGACCCACTCTGGTCTGCGGAAGCTCATTCCCTGTGACAGGTTGTCCAGGGCCAGCCACCAACGGAGTGAATCTCTGGTCCTTTGATCTACTTGGATCGTCGGAGACAAGTCTGTATAATCCCCATTCCACTGTCTGAGCATGCACAGTTGTAATGGTCTTAGATGAATTCGTGCAAAAGGAACTATGTCCATTGCCGCAACCATCAAACCTATTACTTCCATGCACTGCGCTATGGAAGGAAGAAGAACAGAATGAAGTACCTGACAAGAGCTTAGAAGTTTTGATTTTCTGGCCTCTGTCAGAAAAATCTTCATTTCTAAGGAAACTATTATTGTTCCCAAGAAGGAAACTCTTGTTGACGGGGACAGAGAACTCTTTTCTATGTTCACTTTCCACCTGTGAGATCTGAGAAAGGCTAGGACAATGTCCGTATGAGCCCTTGCTTTTGACAGAGACGACACTTGAATCAGGATGTCGTCCAAGTAAGGTACTACTGCAATGCCCCTTGGTCTTAGCACCGTTAGAAGGGACCCTAGTACCTTTGTGAAAATCCTTAGAGCAGTGGCTAATCAGAATGGAAGTGCCACAAACTGGTAATGCTTGTCCAGAAAGGTGAACCTTAGGAACCGAAGATGTTCCTTGTGGATAGGAATATGTAGGTACGCATCCTTTAAATCCACCGTGGTCATGAATTGACCTTCCTGGATGGTAGGAAGGATCGTTCGAATGGTTTCCATTTTGAACGATGAAACCCTTAGAAACTTGTTTAGAATCTTGAGATCTAAAATTGGTCTGAATGTTCCCTCTTTTTTTGGGAACTATGAACAGGTTGGAGTAAAACCCCATCCCTTGTTCTCCTAATGAAACAGGATGAATCACTCCCATTCTTAACAGGTCTTCTACACAATGTAAGAATGCCTGTCCTTTTATTTGGTTCGAAGATAATTGAGACCTGTGGAACCTTCCCCTTGGGGGTAGTTCCCTGAATTCCAGGAGATAACCTTGAGAAACTATTTCTAGCGCCCAAGGATCCTGAACATCTCTTGCCCAATGAGCAAAGAGAGAAAGTCTGCCCCCCATCAGATCCGGTCCCGGATCGGGGGCCAACACTTCATGCTGTTTTGGTAGCAGTGGCAGGTTTCTTGGCCTGCTTACCCTTGTTCCAGCCTTGCATCGGTCTCCAGGCTGGCTTGGTTTGAGAAGTATTACCCTCTTGCTTAGAGGGTGTAGAATTTGAGGCTGGTCCGTTTCTGCGAAAGGGACGAAAATTTGGCTTATTTTTAGCCTTAAAAGACCTATCCTGAGGAAGGGCGTGGCCCTTTCCCCCAGTGATGTCTGAAATAATCTCTTTCAAGTCAGGGCCAAACAGTGTTTTACCCTTGAAAGGGATGTTAAGCAATTTGGTCTTGGAGAACACATCCGCTGACCAAGACTTTAGCCAAAGCACTCTGCGCGCCACGATAGCAAACCCTGAATTATTCGCCGCTAATCTAGCTAATTGCAAAGCGGCATCTAAAATAAAAGAGTTAGCCAATTTAAGTGCTTGAACTCTGTCCATAACCTCCTCATACGAAGATTCTTTATTGAGCGACTTTTCTAGTTCTTCGAACCAGAAACACGCAGCTGTAGTGACAGGAACAATGCATGAAATTGGTTGTAGAAGGTAACCTTGCTGAACAAACATCTTTTTAAGCAAACCCTCTAACTTTTTATCCATAGGATCTTGAAAGCACAACTATCTTCTATAGGAATAGTAGTGCGTTTGTTTAGAGTAGAAACCGCCCCCTCGACCTTGGGGACTGTCTGCCATAAGTCCTTTCTGGGGTCGACTATAGGAAATAATTTCTGAAATATAGGGGGAGGAACAAAAGGTATGCCGGGCCTTTCCCACTCCTTATTTACTATGTCCGCCACCCGCTTGGGTATAGGAAAAGCATCGGGGGGCACCGGAACCTCTAGGAACTCGTCCATCTTACATAATTTCTCTGGAATGACCAAATTGTCACAATCATCCAGAGTAGATAATACCTCCTTAAGTAGTGCGTGGAGATGTTCTAATTTAAATTTAAACGTTACAACATCAGGTTCTGCTTGTTGAGAAATTTTGCCTGAATCTGAAATTTCTCCCTCAGACAAAACCTCCCTCCTGGCCCCTTCAGATTGGTGTGAGGGTATGTCAGAACAGTTATCATCAGCGTCCTCTTGCTCTTCAGTGTTTAAAACAGAGCAAACGCGCTTTCTCTGAGAAGTAGGCATTTTGGATAAAAAGTCTGCAATAGAATTATCCATTACAGCCGTTAATTGTTGCATGGTAATAAGTATTGGCGCACTAGATGTACTAGGGGCCTCTTGTGTGGGCAAAACTGGTGTAGACACAGAAGGGGATGATGCAGTACCATGCTTACTCCCCTCATTTGAGGAATCATCTTGGGCAATATCATTATCTATGGCATAATTGTCCCTACTTTGTTTGGACACTGTGACACAATTATCACATATATTTAAATGGGGAGACACATTGGCTTTCATACATATAGAACATTGTTATCTGATGGTTCAGACATGTTAAACAGGCTTAAACTTGTCAACAAAGCACAAAAAACGTTTTACAATAAAACCGTTACTGTCACTTTAAATTTTAAACTGAACACACTTTATTACTGAATATGTGAAAAAGTATGAAGGAATTGTTCAAAATTCACCAAAATTTCACCACAGTATCTTAAAGCCTTAAAAGTATTGCACACCAAATTTGAAAGCTTTAACCCTTAAAATAACGGAACCGGAGCCGTTTTTACATTTAACCCCTATACAGTCCCAGGTATCTGCTTTGCTGAGACCCAACCAAGCCCAGAGGGAAATACGATACCAAATGATGCCTTCTATAAGCTTTTTCAGTGGTTCTTAGCTCCTCACACATGCATCTGCATGCCTTGCTTTCCAAAAACAACTGCGCATTAGTGGCGCGAAAATGAGGCTCTGCCTATGACTAGAAAAGGCCCCCAGTGAAAAAGGTGTCCAATACAGTGCCTGCCGTTTTTTTAATACAATTCCCAAGATTAAAATAACTCTTCAAAGTTATAATCCATTAAATATGCTTATAAAGTAATCGTTTTAGCCCAGAAAAATGTCTACCAGTCTTTAAAGCCCTTGTGAAGCCCTTTATTCTTATATTTAAACTAAGAAAATGGCTTACCGGATCCCATAGGGAAAATGACAGCTTCCAGCATTACCAAGTCTTGTTAGAAATGTGTCATACCTCAAGCAGCAAAGTCTGCCCACTGTTTCCCCCAACTGAAGTTACTTCATCTCAACAGTCCTGTGTGGAAACAGCCATCGATTTTAGAAACGGTTGCTAAAATCATCTTCCTCTTACAAACAGAAATCTTCATCTCTTTTCTGTTTCAGAGTAAATAGTACATACCAGCACTATTTTAAAATAACAAACTCTTGATTGAAGAATAAAACTACATTTAAACACCAAAAAACTCTAAGCCATCTCCGTGGAGATGTTGCCTGTGCAACGGCAAAGAGAATGACTGGGGTAGGCGGAGCCTAGGAGGGACTATATGGCCAGCTTTGCTGGGCTCTTTGCCATTTCCTGTTGGGGAGGAGAATATCCCACAAGTAAGGATGACGCCGTGGACCGGACACACCTATGTTGGAGAAATAATAAATATATATATATATATATATATATAACATAATTTATGTAAGAACTTACCTGATAAATTCATTTCTTTCATATTAGCAAGAGTCCATGAGCTAGTGACGTATGGGATATACATTCCTACCAGGAGGGGCAAAGTTTCCCAAACCTTAAAATGCCTATAAATACACCCCTCACCACACCCACAATTCAGTTTAACGAATAGCCAAGAAGTGGGGTGATAAGAAAAAAGTGCGAAAGCATATAAAATAAGGAATTGGAATAATTGTGCTTTATACAAAAAAATCATAACCACCACAAAAAAGGGCGGGCCTCATGGACTCTTGCTAATATGAAAGAAATGAATTTATCAGGTAAGTTCTTACATAAATTATGTTTTCTTTCATGTAATTAGCAAGAGTCCATGAGCTAGTGACGTATGGGATAATGACTACCCAAGATGTGGATCTTTCCACACAAGAGTCACTAGAGAGGGAGGGATAAAATAAAGACAGCCAATTCCTGCTGAAAATAATCCACACCCAAAATAAAGTTTAATGAAAAACATAAGCAGAAGATTCAAACTGAAACCGCTGCCTGAAGTACTTTTCTACCAAAAACTGCTTCAGAAGAAGAAAATACAACAAAATGGTAGAATTTGGTAAAAGTATGCAAAGAGGACCAAGTTGCCGCTTTGCAAATCTGATCAACCGAAGCTTCATTCCTAAACGCCCAGGAAGTAGAAACTGACCTAGTAGAATGAGCTGTAATCCTATGAGGCGGAGTCTTACCCGACTCAACATAGGCAAGATGAAATAAAGATTTCAACCAAGATGCCAAAGAAATGGCAGAAGTTTTCTGGCCTTTCTAAAACCGGAAAAGATAACAAATAAACTAGAAGTCTTTCGGAAAGACTTAGTAGCTTCAACATAATATTTCAAAGCTCTAATAACATCCAAAGAATGCAACGATTTCTCCTTAGAATTCTTAGGATTAGGACATAATGAAGGAACCACAATGTCTCTACTAATGTTGTTGGAATTCACAACTTAGGTAAAAATTCAAAAGAAGTTCGCAACACCGCCTTATCCTGATGAAAAATCAGAAAAGGAGACTCACAAGAAAGAGCAGAAAATTCAGAAACTCTTCTGGCAGAAGAGATGGCCAAAAGGAACAAAACTTTCCAAGAAAGTAATTTAATATCCAATGAATGCATAGGTTCACATGGAGGAGCTTGAAGAGCCCCCAGAACCAAATTCAAACTCCAAGGAGGAGAAATTGACTTAATGACAGGCTTTATACGAACCAAAGCTTGTACAAAACAATGAATATCAGGAAGAATAGCAATCTTTCTGTGAAAAAGAACAGAAAGAGCAGAGATTTGACCTTTCAAGGAACTTGCGGACAAACCCTTATCTAAACCATCCTGAAGAAACTGTAATATTCTCGGTATTCTAAAAGAATGCCAAGAAAAATGATGAGAAAGACACCAAGAAATATAAGTCTTCCAGACTCTATAATATATCTCTCTGGATACAGATTTACGAGCCTGTAACATAGTATTAATCACAGAGTCAGAGAAACCTCTTTGACCAAGAATCAAGCGTTCAATCTCCATACCTTTAAATTTAAGGATTTCAGATCCTGATGGAAAAAAGGACCTTGAGACAAAAGGTCTGGTCTTAACGGAAGAGTCCACGGTTGGCAAGAGGCCATCCGGACAAGATCCGCATACCAAAACCTGTGAGGCCATGCCGGAGCTACCAGCGGAACAAACAGGCATTCCTTCAGAATCTTGGAGATTACTCTTGGAAGAAGAACTAGAGGCGGAAAGATATAGGCAGGATGATACTTCCAAGGAAGTGATAATGCATCCACTGCCTCCGCCTGAGGATCCCGGGATCTGGACAGATACCTGGGAAGTTTCTTGTTTAGATGAGAAGCCATCAGATCTATTTCTGGAAGTTCCCACATTTGAATAATCTGAAGAAATACCTCTGGGTGAAGAGACCATTCGCCCGGATGCAACGTTTGGCGACTGAGATAATCCGCTTTCCAATTGTCCATACCTGGGATATGAACCGCAGAGATTAGACAGGAGCTGGATTCCACCCAAACCAAAATTCGAGATACTTCTTTCATAGCCAGAGGACTGTGAGTCCCTCCTTGATGATTGATGTATGCCACAGTTGTGACATTGTCTATCTGAAAACAAATGAACAACTCTCTCTTCAGAAGAGGCCAAGACTGAAGAGCTCTGAAAATTGCACGGAGTTCCAAAATATTGATCGGAAATCTCACCTCCTGAGATTCCCAAACCCCTTGTGCCATCAGATACCCCCACACAGCTCCCCAACCTGTAAGACTTGCATCTGTTGAGATTATAGTCCAGGTCGGAAGAACAAAGAAGCCCCCTGAACTAAACGATGGTGATCTGTCCACCATGTCAGAGAGTGTCGTAAAATCGGTTTAAAGATATTAATTGAGATATCTTTGAGTAATCCCTGCACCATTGGTTCAGCATACAGAGCTGAAGAGGTCGCATGTGAAAACGAGCAAAGGAGATCGCATCTGATGCGGCAGTCCTAAGACCCAACATTTCCATGCATAAGGCTACCAAAGGGAATGATTGTGACTGAAGGTTTTGACAAGCTGATATCAATGTTAAACTTCTCTTGTCTGACAAGGACAGAGTCATAGACACTGAATTTATCTAGAAACCTAAAAAGGTTACCCTTGTCTGAGGAATCAATGAACTGATTGGTAAATTGATCCTCCAACCATGAACTTGAAGAAAACAACACAAGTCGATTCGTATGAGATTCTTCGAAAATGAGAAGACTGAGCAAGTACCAAGATATCGTCCAAATAAGGAAATACCAAAACCCTATTCTCTGATTACAGAAAGAAGGGCACCGAGAACCTTTGAAAAAAATTCTTGGAACTGAGGCTAGGCCAAACGGTAGAGCCACAAAACTGGTAATGCTTGTCTAAAAAGAGAATCTCAGACACTAAAAGTGATCTGGATGAATCGGAATATGCAGATACACATCCTGTAAATCTATTGTAGACATATAATGCCCTTGCTAAACAAAAGGCAGGATAGTCCTACAGTAACCATCTTGAATGTTGGTATCCAAACATAACGATTCAATAATGATAGATCCAGAACTGGTCTGAAGGAATTGACCTTCTTTGGTACAATGAAGAGATAAAATAAAACCCCAGCCCCTGTTCCAGAACTGGAACTGGCATAAATACTCCAGCCAACTCTAGATCTGAAACACATTTCAGAAATGCTGAGCCTTTGCTGTGTTAACTGGGACACGGGAAAGAAAAGAATCTCTTAGCAGGAGGCCTTAACTTGAAGCCAATTCTGTACCTTTCTGAAACAATGTTTCTGAAACCAGAGATTAAGAACGGAATTTATCCAAATTTCTTTGAAGAAAACGTAATCTGCCCCATACCAGCTGAGCTGGAATAAGGGCCGCACCTTCATAGGTACTTAGGAGCTGGCTATAGGTTTCTATAAGGCTTGGATATATTCCAAACTGGAAATAGTTTCCAAACTGATACCGCTCCTGAGGATGAAGGATCAGGCTTTTGTTCCTTGTTGTGAGGAAAGGAACGAAAATGATTATTTACCCTGGAAAGAAAGGGAAAGCAAAGTTGACTTAGAAGACATGTCAGCATTCCAAGTTTAATCCATAAAGCTTTTCTAGCTAAAATAGCTAGAGACATATACCTGACATCAACTCTAATGATATCAAAAGATGGTATCACCAATAAAATTATTAGCATGATATAGAATAATAATAATGATATAAAATTATGATCTGTTACTTGTTGCGCTAAAGCTTCTAACCAAAAAGTTGAAGCTGCAGCAACATCCGCTAAAAATATAGCAGGTCTAAGAAGATTACCTGAACATAAGTAAGCTTTTCTTAGAAAGGATTCAATTTTCCTATCTAAAGGATCCTTAAATGAAGTACTATCTGCCATAGGAATAGTAGTACATTAGCAGGAGTAGAGACAGCCCCATAACCTTAGGGATTTTTGTCCCAAAAAACTCTAATCTGTCAGATGGCACAGGATATAATTTGCTTAAACGTCTAGAAGGAGTAAATAAATTACCCAAATTATTCCATTCCCTGGAAATTACTTCAGAAATAGCATCAGGGAGATAAAACACTTCTGGAATAACTACAGGAGATTTAAAAACCTTATTTAAACGTTTACATTTAGTATCAAGAGGACCAGAATCCTCTATTTCTAATGCAAATAACACTTCTTTAAGTAAAGAACGAATAAATTCCATCTTGAACAAATACAAAGATTTATCAGCATCAACCTCTGAGACAGAAACCTCTGAACCAGAAGAACCATTATCAGTATCAGAATGATTATGTTCATTTAAAAATTCATCTGAAAAAAAGAGAAGTTTTAAAAGACTTTTATGTATACTAGAAGGAGAAATAACAGACATAGCCTTCTTAATGGATTTAAAAAATAAAATCTCTTATGTTATCAGGAACACTCTGAAAATTAGATGTTGACGGAACAGCAACAGGTAATGTAACAGTACTAAAGGAAATTTTATCTGCATTAATAAGTTTGACATGACATGCAATACAAATAACAGCTGGAGAAACAGATACCAAAAGTTTATAGCAGATACACTTAGCTTGGTAGCTCCAGCACTGTGCAGTGATTTTCCTGTAGTATCTTCTGACTCAGTTGCAACGTGGAACATCTTGCAATATGTAAAAGAAAAAAACAACATATAAAGCAAAATTGATCAAATTCCTTAAATGACAGTTTCAGGAATGGGAAAAAAATGCCAGTGAACAAGCTTCTAGCAACCAGAAGCAATAAATAATGAGACTTAAATAATGTGGAGACAAAAATGACGCCCATATTTTTTAGCGCCGAAAAAGACGCCCACATTATTTGGCGCCTAAATGCTTTTGGCGCCAAAAATGACGCCACATCCGGAACGCCGACATTTTTGACGCAAAAAAACGTCAAAAAATGACGCAACTTCCGGCGACACGTATGACGCCGGAAACAGAAAAAAAAAATTTGCGCCAAAAAAGTCCGCGCCAAGAATGACGCAATAAAATGAAGCATTTTCTGCCCCCGCGAGCCTAACAGCCAACAGGGAAAAAGTCAAATTTTTAAAGGTAAGAAAAAATGATTGAAACAAATGCATTTATCCCAAATATGAAACTGACTGTCTGAAAATAAGGAATGTTGAACATCCTGAGTCAAGGCAAATAAATGTTTGAATACATATATTTAGAACTTTATATAAAAGTGCCCAACCATAGCTTAGAGTGTCACAGAAAATAAGATTTACTTACCCCAGGACACTCATCTACATGTTTGTAGAAAGCCAAACCAGTACTGAAACGAGAATCAGCAGAGGTAATGGTATATATAAGAGTATATCGTCGGTCTGAAAAGGGAGGTAAGAGATGAATCTCTACGACCGATAACAGAGAACCTATGAAATAGACCCCGTAGAAGGAGATCACTGCATTCAAATAGGCAATACTCTCCTCACATCCCTCTGACATTCACTGCACGCTGAGAGGAAACCGGGCTCCAACTTGCTGCGGAGCGCATATCAACGTAGAATCTAGCACAAACTTACTTCACCACCTCCATCGGAGGCAAAGTTTGTAAAACTGAATTGTGGGTGTGGTGAGGGGTGTATTTATAGGCATTTTAAGGTTTGGGAAACTTTGCCCCTCCTGGTAGGAATGTATATCCCATACGTCACTAGCTCATGGACTCTTGCTAATTACATGAAAGAAATATATATATATATTATTTTGAGAGAGGGTCTTGTCTACTAGAAAATAAACTTTATTAGGGGTCTCTAGACATAAGATTTTGTTTTGTTGCGAATATAATGTCCCACTCCCTTACAAATACCCATGTGTTTTTATTTAATTTATTTTTAACAGATCTGAGGGGTTTGAAGAACCTCCTCTATCCATCTCCCTAAGCTTGGTCATTCTGCCCCCTTTGTGAAGTCAGCACGTGCGTATGTGGTGATGTCAACGGCACTCATTAAGCTTGGGAGTGCCGTCCACTAGGCCACCAACGATCCCCAGCCTGTAGTGCAGGGGATAGCTAAAGACAGCATTTTATTGGTGATCTTTCTGCATGAAGAAAAGTGCGCCCACAGATTGTGATGCAAAGTGGTTCTCAGAATTTTGCCGATTTGCTTTTAAAGCGGCTCTCAGAATTTTTCTATTTTTTTTCTATTATTATTTTGTCTTCATAGTCATACTCAAGTCACCAGTAATTAATGCTTATAACAGAGGAAGAAAATTGTGTCTACAGTGATTAATTAGTTACACAGCCAGTCTAATGGGTGTTTTTAAAGGCAAGAATTAATAGAAAGACAAACTATTATTATCATTTATTTGTATAGCGCCACAAAATTCGATAGCGCGTGCTACAGAAATAGAGGTATACAGTGACAAGGCTTTGTAATAAAATACAAAACATAACAGACTAAATAGATCTAGTACAAAAGGAATAGTACGTTTATGGTTTGTGGTTTTATCTATTTCATATAAAATAACTATCTGAGAACTTGCGTTATCCTAACAGTATTATGCATATAATCTGTGCTATCAATTTGTTAGGCATCTAAGGTACACTTTTAAATGAACCAATATTATAAAAAACAAATGACTAACAATCAGTTGTTACTTTGAACGTGGGAATATGAACAATGACAAGTTTGATAAATCATGTTTACACATTAAAATACATTTGAGATTTAAATATTAAATAAATAAAAATATTTAGAGGGACACTGAACCCATTTTTTTTCTTTCATGATTCAGATAAAGCATGACATTTTAATCAAATTTCTAATTAACTGCTATTATCAATTTTTCTTTGTTCTCTTGCTTTCTTTATTTTAAAAGCAGGAATGTAAATCTTAGCAGCCAGCCCATTTTAGGTTCAGCACCATGGATAGCGCTTGCTTATTGGAGGCTTACATTTAGCCACCAATAAGCAAGCATAACCCAGGTTCTCAACCAAAAATGGGCCGGCTCCTATGCATCACATTCCTGCTTTTTAAATAAAGATAGCAAGAGAACGAAGAAACATTAATAGGAGTAAATTAGAACGTTGCTTACAATTGCATGCTCTATCTGAATCATGAAAGAAAAAAAAATGGGTTTACTGTCCCTTTAACCCCTTAACGACCGACGACGTATGCCATACGTCCTCAAAAAAAAAGCACTTAACGACCGAGGACGTATGGCATACGTCGTCGGTTAAACAGAGCACTGGAAGCGATCGAAATCGCTTCCAGCTGCTCTAACAGTATTGCAGGCTTGCCTTGATGTCTAGGCATCCTGCAATACTGTTCCCGAGTGCCGGGACCGGATTGATCACTCCCCCACGAGTGATCACTTCCGGTTTCGCTCCACGTGGAGCCCGGCAGTGTTTCAGAGCATCGGAAGCGATCGGACACGCTTCCGATGCTCTGCTTGTGTGCTAAGTGCCTCGGTGGGTCGAGGCACTTAGTTGGTTATTAATATATAAATTAAAAATAATAAAAAAAAACGGATAAAATAAAAAAAAAGCCCAAATAGCCCCCCCCCCCCTCCCCCTTCACTAGGCATCCAAGATGGCGATGCCCAGTGCATCATGGGGCCTCTGGGGGTGTCCCTAGCCTGCATCATCATAGGGGCAAGCTAGGGTCCCCCAATCTGAGCCTCCCACCCTAAAAAAAAATAATAATAATAATAATAAAATACCCCATTTGTCTGATCATGTCAACATTTGTAAATATTGACTATGATCAGTGTGGATCTCCCTCCCTCTCCTCACTTGCCATTTTGTTGGAGAGAGAGAGAGACCTGTATTTAGCAGAGAGAGAGATTTATTTCTTTTATTTGTTAAAAAATATAGAACCAAAGGCTCTTTTCAGAGCCATTAACCCCTAGCTTGCCAGTGATCACTATATATCACTGGCAGTAGCATAGGTGCACTTTTTTTTTGCTGCATTTTGCTGTCTGTGCATTTTTTTAGGGGTTAATTTTGTTGTTGTAATTTTTTAAAAACCCAAAGGCTCTTTTCAGAAACATTTAGTTAATTTAATTTAATTTTCAGAGCCATTAACCCCTAGCTTGCCAGTGATCGCTATAAATCACTGGCAGTTGCATAGCTGTACTTTTTTGCTGTCTGTGCATTTTTTTAGGGGTTAATTTTGTTGTTGTAATTTTTTAAAAACCCAAAGGCTCTTTTCAGAAACATTTAGTTAATTTAATTTAATTTTCAGAGCCATTAACCCCTAGCTTGCCAGTGATCGCTATAAATCACTGGCAGTAGCATAGCTGTACTTTTTTGCTAGTTAATTTAGTTAATTTATTTTATTTAATTTTCAGAGCCATTAACCCCTAGCTTGCCAGTGATCGCTATAAATCACTGGCAGTTGAATAGCTGTACTTTTTTGCTGTCTGTGCATTTTTTTAGGGGTTAATTTTGTTGTTGTAATTTTTTAAAAACCCAAAGGCTCTTTTCAGAAACATTTAGTTAATTTAATTTAATTTTCAGAGCCATTAACCCCTAGCTTGCCAGTGATCGCTATAAATCACTGGCAGTAGCATAGCTGTACTTTTTTGCTAGTTAATTTAGTTAATTAATTTAGTTAATTTAATTTTTTTTAGTAATTGTTTTCTGTGACAGATACAAAAATGTCACAGAAAAGATATAGTGCTGAGGAAGCGTATGCCATCCTTGCGTCAGAGTCAGATGCCTCTATTTCTGACTCAGACCCCAATTTTGACCCTGCCATGTGCTCAGATACATCACTAGATGCAGTCTCAACTGATAGTGATGTATCTGTGGCTGCTAGCCCCCCTGCCAGCCCCCCTGCCAGAAGGAGGCGTGTTGCTGCCATTGCTGCTGAAGAGTGGGTAACGCCTCATCTCCAGAGGCCAGATATCCCACCCTTCACAGCAAATGCTGGCATAAATATAGATGTGGCAGGTTTTAGCCCCCAGCAGTTTCTGGAAGTGTTTCTGGGCGATGATATATTGGGGAACATTGTCGCCCAAACTAATTTATATGCCCATCAGTTCCGTGCTGCAAAGCCTGGAACATATTTGGCAAAGCAGCAATGGGCCCCCATCAATGTGCCAGAATTCAAAAAATTCTGGGCATTGACTATGCTGATGGGCATCATAAAGAAACCCTCCATTCGCTCCTACTGGAGTACTAGCCCCATCTGCTCTACCCCCATTTTCTCCCAGACTATGTCGAGGAAGAGGTATGAAATGATTCTGCATTTCATGCACTTCAGCGACAACAGCCTGTGCCCCCCTAGGGAGCATCCCCAATTTGACAGGCTGTATAAAATCCGCCCCCTGATAACCCACTTTTCTGCCAGGTTTGCAGAGGCTTATACACCTGGAAGGAATATATGCGTTGATGAATCCCTAATGAAGTATAAGGGAAGGCTGGGATTCAAGCAGTATATTCCTTCCAAACGCTCCAGATATGGGGTAAAGGTGTATAAGCTCTGTGACAGCGAGACTGGGTATACTCAGGCCTTCCGGGTGTATGAGGGAAAGGATAGCCACCTTGACCCTCCAGGTTGCCCAGAACATATGGGAACCACTGGCAAGATTGTCTGGGACCTGATATTACCCCTAATGAACAAAGGGTATCACTTGTACTTAGACAATTTTTATACAAGTGTCCTTTTGTTCAAGCTACTGTATTGCTTTGATACAGTAGCTTGCGGTACAATTAAAAAGAACCGCGCAGGTTTCCCAGGACAACTTGTACGCACCCGGCTACGAAGGGGGGAGACCGCAGCTCTGCGCCAAGAGGAGCTGTTGGCACTTAAGTACAGAGACAAGAAGGATGTATACCTTCTTACCACCATCCACACAGAGAGGACGGTGGCGGTTTCTGTACGTGGCAGAGCTGAGATCATAAGGAAGCCAGTGTGCATCAAATCTTATAACCGGCATATGGGTGGGGTTGATCTGGCTGATCAGCTGCTGCAAGCCCTACCTAATTATGCGGAAGACAAGGGCCTGGTACAAAAAGGTTGCAATTTACCTAATGCAGATTGCAACCCACAACGCTTTTTTGTTGTTCAAAAAAGCAAACCCCAGAGTTAAAAAAAAACTTTTTTACAGTTTCAGCTCCAGATTATTACTGGGATTTTGTACCATGATGCACCTGCTCCCCGGGCGGTGATGGGAGAGAGCAGAGTTGGGGCTACTCATTTTATTTTTAAAATCCCCCCTACTGCCACAAAGCAGAAACCACAAAAAAAATGCAGAGTCTGTACCAAGAGGGGGAAGAGAAGGGACACCATATATTACTGTCCTGATTGCCCTGGACAGCCTGCACTCTGCATTGGGGACTGCTTCAAGCGGTACCATACAATGGTCAATTTTAAAAAAAATAAATACATTTGGTGTTATATATATATATATATATTTTTTTTTTTGGTTATGTTTACTGTTAGATGGGTTTTTTTTTTTTTTTACTTTTACTGTGCCAGATTTTTACATTTCACTACTCTATTTTTTTCTAAAATTGGGCCTGTTTTTTTTTAACCAAAACCCCTGTCAAACCTATGCAGGGTGCCTTGCAAAAAACAACCTGAAGTATGTTTTTGTAATAACTTACAACAGTCTCTCCTAAATCATAGTCAAAAAGCAATGTGTCTGTAAAAATGAAAATTGAAAAATTACCACCATACACTTTCTCCAATTTTTTGGGCTAAAACGGTTGCTTCAAAGGCATCAAAGCACACCATATACAATACCTTGGGGTGTCAACATTGAAAAAATATACACTTTCATGGCAATAAATAAAAGTGGGGTATGCGATAGGCCACAAACTAAAGATAGGCCTATCAGAAGAAATACTCTCATTGTTAATAACTAAAATCACAAGTCATAAAATTGTAACATAACCTTCCCAAAATCCTGGCAAACCTATTCATGGGGGGCATAGGTGTACTCAGGGTGCCTTGCAGAAAACAACCTGAAGTATTCTTTTGCAATAACAACAGTCTCTCCTAAATCATAGTCAAAAAGCAATGTGTCTGTAAAAATGAAAATTGAAAAATTACCACCATACACTTTCTCCAATTTTTTGGGCTAAAACGGTTGCTTCAAAGGCATCAAAGCACACCATATACAATACCTTGGGGTGTCAACATTGAAAAAATATACACTTTCATGGCAATAAATAAAAGTGGGGTATGCGATAGGCCACAAACTAAAGATAGGCCTATCAGAAGAAATACTCTCATTGTTAATAACTAAAATCACAAGTCATAAAATTGTAACATAACCTTCCCAAAATCCTGGCAAACCTATTCATGGGGGGCATAGGTGTACTCAGGGTGCCTTGCAGAAAACAACCTGAAGTATTCTTTTGCAATAACAACAGTCTCTCCTAAATCATAGTCAAAAAGCAATGCGTCTGTAAAAATTAAAATTGAAAAATAACCACCATACACTTTCTCCAATTTTTTGGGCTAAAACGGTTGCTTCAAAGGCATCAAAGCACACCATATACAATACCTTGGGGTGTCAACTTTTCAAATATATGCACATTCATGGAAAACAAATAAATTGGGGTATGTTAAAAGACCCCCCAAAAAGACGATAGGCAAAGAAAATATGTTAAATGTGAAAAAAAATCAAACGCATGTCAGACATTTGGCAATGCACCCCCCAAACAAGCCACCAAACCTATGCATAGGTGGTATCACTGAACTCAGGAGATGTTGGTGACCACATATTGGTGTCTTCTTTGGTAATAACACATAACAGGAGCTGTGAATCCATGTCTAAAGTACAATGTATGGGAACAATAACACAAAAATATGAATGCCCAATAGTTTGACAAAGACTAGTGGTTAAATTAGTGCATGGAAAGTGTTAAAAACATAATTTATGTAAGAACTTACCTGATAAATTCATTTCTTTCATATTAGCAAGAGTCCATGAGCTAGTGACGTATGGGATATACATTCCTACCAGGAGGGGCAAAGTTTCCCAAACCTTAAAATGCCTATAAATACACCCCTCACCACACCCACAATTCAGTTTAACGAATAGCCAAGAAGTGGGGCGATAAGAAAAAAGTGCGAAAGCATATAAAATAAGGAATTGGAATAATTGTGCTTTATACAAAAAAATCAAAACCACCACAAAAAAAGGGCGGGCCTCATGGACTCTTGCTAATATGAAAGAAATGAATTTATCAGGTAAGTTCTTACATAAATTATGTTTTCTTTCATGTAATTAGCAAGAGTCCATGAGCTAGTGACGTATGGGATAATGATTACCCAAGATGTGGATCTTTCCACGCAAGAGTCACTAGAGAGGGAGGGATAAAATAAAGACAGCCAATTCCTGCTGAAAATAATCCACACCCAGAATAAAATTTTTAATGAAAAAACATAAGCAGAAGATTCAAACTGAAAACACTGCCTGAAGTACGTTTCTACCAAAAACTGCTTCAAAAGAAGAAAACACATCAAAATGGTAGAATTTAGTAAAATTATGCAAAGAGGACCAAGTTGCTGCTTTGCAAATCTGATCAACCGAAGCTTCATTCCTAAACGCCCAGGAAGTAGAAACTGACCTAGTAGAATGAGCTGTAATCCTTTGAGGCGGAGTGTTACCCGACTCAACATAGGCATGATGAAATAAAGATTTCAACCAAGATGCCAAAGAAATGGCAGAAGCTTTCTGGCCTTTTCTAGAACCGGAAAAGATGACAAATAGACTAGAAGTCTTTCGGAAAGACTTAGTAGCTTCAACATAATATTACAAAGCTCTAACAGCATCCAAAGAATGCAATGATTTCTCCTTAGAATTCATAGGATCAGGACATAATGAAGGAACCACAATTTCTCTACTAATGTTGTTAGAATTCACAACCTTAGGTAAAAAATTCAAAAGAAGTTCGCAGCACCGCCTTAACCTGATGCAAAATCAGAAAAGGAGACTCACAAAAAAGAGTAGATAATTCAGAGAATCTTCTGACAGAAGAGATGGCCAAAAGAAACAAAACTTTCCAAGAAAGTAATATAACGACCAAAGAATGCATGGGTTCAAAAGGAGGAGCTTGAAGAGCCCCCAGAACCAAATTCAAACTCCAAGGTGGAGAAATTGACTTAAAGACAGGTTTTATACGAACCAAAGGTTGTACAAAACAATAAATATCAGGAAGATTAGCAAACCTTCTGTGAAAAAGAACAGAAAGAGCAGAGATTTGTCTTTCAAGGAACTTGCGGACAAACCTTTATCTAAACCATCCTGAAGAAACTGTAAAATTCTCGGTATTCAAAAAGAATGCCAAGAAAAAAGATGAATAAGACACTAAGAAATATAAGTCTTCCAGACTCTATAATATATCTCTCTAGATACAAATTTATGAGCCTGTCACATAGTATCAATCACAGAGTCAGAGAAACCTCTTTGACCAAGAATCAAGCGTTCAAACTCCATACCTTAAAATTAAGGTTTTGAGACAGAAAAACTGGTCTTAACGGAAGAGTCCACAGCTGGCAAGAGGCCATCCGGACAAGATCCGCATACCAAAACCTGTGAGGCCATGCTGGAGCTACCAGCAGGACAAACGAGCATTCCTAAGAATATTGGAGAATACCCTTGGAAGAAGAACTAGAGGCGGAAAGATATAGGCAGGATGACACTTGTAAGGAAGAAATAATGCATCCACTGCCTCCGCCCGAGGATCCCGGGATCCGGACAGATACCAGGGAAGTTTCTTGTTTAGATGAGAAGCCATCAGATCTATTTCTGGGAGTTCCCACATTTGAACAATCTGAGGAAATACCTCTGGGTGAAGAGACCATTCGCCCAGGTGCAACGTTTGGCGACTGAGATAATCCGCTTTCCAATTGTCCATACCTGGGATATGAACCGCAGAGATTAGACAGGAGCTGGATTCCGCCCAAACCAAAATTCGAGATACTTCTTTCATAACCAGAGGACTGTGAGTCCCTCCTTGATGATTGATGTATGCCACAGTTGTGACATTGTCTATCTGAAAACAAATGAACAACTCTCTCTTCAGAAGAGGCCAAGACTGAAAAGCTCTGAAAATTGCACGGAGTTCCAAAATATTGATCGGAAATCTCACCTCCTGAGATTCCCAAACCCCTTGTGCCGTCAGATACCCCCACACAGCTCCCCAACCTGTAAGACTTGCATCTGTTGAGATTATAGTCCAGGTCGGAAGAACAAGAAGCCCCCTGAACTAAACGATGGTGATCTGTCCACCATGTCAGAGAGTGTCGTATAATCGGTTTAAAGATATTAATTGAGATATCTTTGAGTAATCCCTGCACCATTGGTTCAGCATACAGAGCTGAAGAGGTCGCATGTGAAAACGAGCAAAGGAGATCGCATCTGATGCGGCAGTCCTAAGACCTAAAATTTCCATGCATAAGGCTACCAAAGGGAATGATTGTGACTGAAGGTTTTGACAAGCTGATATCAATGTTAAACTTCTCTTGTCTGACAAGGACAGAGTCATAGACACTGAATCTATCTAGAAACCTAAAAAGGTTACCCTTGTCTGAGGAATCAATGAACTGATTGGTAAATTGAACCTCCAACCATGAACTTGAAGAAACAACACAAGTCAATTCGTATGAGATTCTTCGAAAATGAGAAGACTGAGCAAATACCAAGATATCGTCCAAATAAGGAAATACCAAAAACCCTGTTCTCTGATTACAGAAAGAAGGGCACCGAGAACCTTTGAAAAAAATTCTTGGAACTGAGGCTAGGCCAAACGGTAGAGCCAAAAAACTGGTAATGCTTGTCTAAAAAGAGAATCTCAGACACTAAAAGTGATCTGGATGAATCGGAATATGCAGATACACATCCTGTAAATCTATTGTAGACATATAATGCCCTTGCTAAACAAAAAGCAGGATAGTCCTACAGTAACCATCTTGAATGTTGGTATCCTTACATAACGATTCAATATTGATAGATCCGGACCTGGTCTGAAGGAATTGACCTTCTTTGGTACAATGAAGAGATAAAATAAAACCCCAGCCCCTGTTCCAGAACTGGAACTGGTATAATTACTCCAACCAACTCTAGATCTGAAACACATTTCAGAAATGCTGAGCCTTTGCTGTGTTAACTGGGACACGGGAAAGAAAAAAATCTCTTAGCAGGAGGCCTTAACTTGAAGCCAATTCTGTACCTTTCTGAAACAATGTTCTGAAACCAGAGATTGAGAACGGAATTGATCCAAATTTCTTTGAAGAAAACGTAATCTGCCCCATACCAGCTGAGCTGGAATAAGGGCCGCACCTTCATGGGTACTTAGGAGCTGGCTATAGATTTCTATAAGGCTTGGATATATTCCAAACTGGAAAAAGTTTCCAAACTGATACCGCTCCTGAGGATGAAGGATCAGGCTTTTGTTCCTTATTGTGAGGAAAGGAACGAAAATGATTATTAGACCTAAATTTACCTTAGATTTTTTATCCTTTGGTAAAAAAGTTCCCTTCCTTCCAGAAACAATTGAGATAATAATTTAATACCCTGGAAAGAAAGGGAAAGCAAAGTGACTTAGAAGACATATCAGCATTCCAAGTTTAATCCATAAAGCTTTTCTAGCTAAAATAGCTAGAGACATATACCTGACATCAACTCTAATGATATCAAAAGATGGTATCACCAATAAAATTATTAGTATGTTATAGAATAATAATAATGCTATAAAATTATGATCTGTTACTTGTTGCGCTAAAGCTTCTAACCAAAAAGTTGAAGCTGCAGCAACATCCGCTAAAAATATAGCAGGTCTAAGAAGATTACCTGAACATAAGTAAGCTTTTCTTAGAAAGGATTCAATTTTCCTTAAATAAAGTACTATCTGCCGTAGGAACAGTAGTACATTTAGCAGGAGTAGAGACAGCCCCATAACCTTAGGGATTTTGTCCCAAAAAAAACTCTAATCTGTCAGATGGCCCAGGATATAATTGCTTAAACGTTTAGAAGGAGTAAAAGAATTACCCAAATTATTCCATTCCCTGGAAAATTACTTCAGAAATAGCATCAGGGAGATTAAACACTTCTGGAATAACTACAGGAGATTTAAAAACCTTATTTAAACGTTTAGATTTAGTATCAAGAGGACCAGAATCCTCTATTTCTAATGCAATTAATACTTCTTTAAATAAAGAACGAATAAATTCCATCTTGAACAAATACAAAGATTTATCAGTATCAGAATGATGATGTTCATTTAAAAATTCATCTGAAAAAAAGAGAAGTTTTAAAAGACTTATGTAAACTAGAAGGAGAAATAACAGACATAGCCTTCTTAATGGATTTAAAAAATAAAATCTCTTATGTTTATCAGGAACACTCTGAAAATTAGATGTTGACGGAACAGCAACAGGTAATGTAACAGTACTAAAGGAAATTTTATCTGCATTAATAAGTTTGTTATGACATGCAATACAAACAACAGCTGGAGAAACAGATACCAAAAATTATAGCAGATACACTTAGCTTGGTAGCTCCAGCACTAGACAGCGATTTTCCTGTAGTATCTTCTGACTCAGATGCAACGTGAGACATCTTGCAATATGTAAGACAAAAAAACAACATATAAAGCAAAATTGATCAAATTCCTTAAATGACAGTTTCAGGAATGGGAAAAAATGCCAAAGAACAAGCTTCTAGCAACCAGAAGCAATGAAAAATGAGACTAAAATAATGTGGAGACAAAAGCGACGCCCATATTTTTTAGCGCCAAATCAGACGCCCACATTATTTGGCGCCTAAAATGCTTTTGGCGCCAAAAATGACGCCACATCCGGAACGCCGACATTTTTGGCGCAAAATAACGTCAAAAAATAACGTCAAAAAATGACGCAACTTCCGGCGACACATATGACGCCGGAAACGGAAAATAATTTTTGCGCCAAAAAAGTCCGCGCCAAGAATGACGCAATAAAATGAAGCATTTTCAGCCCCCGCGAGCCTAACAGCCCACAGGGAAAAAAAACATAATTTATGCTTACCTGATAAATTCCTTTCTTCTGTAGTGTGATCAGTCCACGGGTCATCATTACTTCTGGGATATTAACTGCTCCCCTACAGGAAGTGCAAGAGGATTCACCCAGCAGAGCTGCACATAGCTCCTCCCCTCTACGTCACTCCCAGTCATTCGACCAAGGACCAACGAGAAAGGAAAAGCCAAGGGTGAAGTGGTGACTTGAGTATAAATTAAAAAATATTTACCTGCCTTAAAAACAGGGCGGGCCGTGGACTGATCACACTACAGAAGAAAGGAATTTATCAGGTAAGCATAAATTATGTTTTCTTCTGTTAAGTGTGATCAGTCCACGGGTCATCATTACTTCTGGGATACCAATACCAAAGCAAAAGTACACGGATGACGGGAGGGATAGGCAGACTCTTTATACAGAAGGAACCACTGCCTGAAGAACCTTTCTCCCAAAAATAGCCTCCGATGAAGCAAAGGTGTCAAATTTGTAAAATTTGGAAAAAGTATGAAGCGAAGACCAAGTTGCAGCCTTGCAAATCTGTTCAACAGAGGCCTCATTCTTGAAGGCCCAAGTGGAAGCCACAGCTCTAGTAGAATGAGCTGTAATTCTTTCAGGGGGCTGCTGTCCAGCAGTCTCATAAGCTAAACGAATTATGCTACGAAGCCAAAAAGAAAGAGAGGTAGCGGAAGCTTTTTGACCTCTCCTCTGCCCAGAGTAAATGACAAACAGAGAAGACGTTTGTCGGAATTCCTTAGTTGCCTGCAAGTAAAATTTTTGAGCCCGGACTACATCCAGGTTGTGCAGTAGACGTTCCTTCTTTGAAGAAGGATTTGGGCATAAAGAAGGAACAACAATCTCTTGATTGATATTCCTGTTAGTAACTACCTTAGGTAAGAACCCAGGTTTAGTACGCAGGACTACCTTATCCGAATGAAAAATCAAATAAGGAGAATCACAATGTAAGGCTGATAATTCAGAGACTCTTCGAGCCGAGGAAATAGCCATTAAAAATAGAACTTTCCAAGATAACAACTTTATATCAATGGAATGAAGGGGTTCAAACGGAGCGCCCTGTAAAACATTAAGAACAAGGTTTAAACTCCATGGTGGAGCAACAGTTTTAAACACAGGCTTAATCCTGGCCAAAGCCTGACAAAAAGCCTGGACGTCAGGAACTTCTGACAGACGTTTGTGTAACAGAATGGACAGAGCTGAGATCTGTCCCTTTAATGAACTAGCAGAAAAACCCTTTTCTAAACCTTCTTGTAGAAAAGACAATATCCTAGGAATCCTAACCTTACTCCAAGAGTAACCTTTGGATTCACACCAATGTAGGTATTTACGCCATATCTTATGGTAAATCTTTCTGGTAACAGGTTTCCTAGTCTGTATTAAGGTACTAATAACTGACTCAGAAAACCCACGTCTTGATAAAATTAAGCGTTCAATTTCCAAGCAGTCAGCTTCAGAGAAGTTAGATTTTGATGTTTGAAGGGACCCTGTATCAGAAGGTCCTGTTTCAGAGGTAGAGACCAAGGCGGACAGGATGACATGTCCACCAGGTCTGCATACCAAGTCCTGCGTGGCCACGCAGGTGCTATTAGAATCACTGATGCTCTCTCTTGTTTGATTCTGGCTATCAATCGAGGAAGCAACGGGAAGGGTGGAAACACGTAAGCCATCCTGAAGTCCCAAGGTGCTGTCAGAGCATCTATCAGGACTGCTCCTGGATCCCTGGATCTGGACCCGTAACGAGGAAGCTTGGCGTTCTGTCGAGACGCCATGAGATCTATCTCTGGTTTGCCCCAACGTCGAAGTATTTGGGCAAAGACCTCCGGATGAAGTTCCCACTCCCCCGGATGAAAAGTCTGACGACTTAAGAAATCCGCCTCCCAGTTCTCCACTCCCGGGATGTGGATTGCTGACAGGTGGCAAGAGTGAGACTCTGCCCAGCGAATTATCTTTGATACTTCCATCATAGCTAGGGAGCTTCTTGTCCCTCCCTGATGGTTGATGTAAGCTACAGTCGTGATGTTGTCCGACTGAAACCTGATGAACCCCCGAGTTGTCAACTGGGGCCAAGCCAGGAGGGCATTGAGAACTGCTCTCAATTCCAGAATGTTTATTGGCAGGAGACTCTCCTCCTGACTCCATAGTCCCTGAGCCTTCAGGGAATTCCAGACGGCACCCCAACCTAGAAGGCTGGCGTCTGTTGTTACAATTGTCCAGTCTGGTCTGCTGAATGGCATCCCCCTGGACAGGTGTGGCCGAGAAAGCCACCATAGAAGAGAATTTCTGGTCTCTTGATCCAGATTCAGAGAAGGGGATAAGTCTGAGTAATCCCCATTCCACTGACCTAGCATGCACAGTTGCAGTGGTCTGAGGTGTAAGCGTGCAAAGGGTACTATGTCCATTGCCGCTACCATTAAGCCGATTACCTCCATACATTGAGCCACTGACGGGTGTTGAATGGAATGAAGAGTGCGGCAAGCACTTTGAAGTCTTGATAGCCTGTCCTCTGTCAGGTAAATCTTCATTTCTACAGAATCTATAAGAGTCCCCAGGAAGGGAACTCTTGTGAGTGGAACGAGTGAACTTTTCTTTTCGTTCACCTTCCATCCATGTGACCTTAGAAATGCCAGCACTAACTCTGTATGAGATTTGGCAGTTTGAAAGCTTGAAGCTTGTATCAGAATGTCGTCTAGGTATGGAGCTACCGAGATTCCCCGCGGTCTTAGTACCGCCAGAAGAGCACCCAGAACCTTTGTGAAGATTCTTGGCGCTGTAGCCAATCCGAATGGAAGAGCCACAAACTGGTAATGCCTGTCTAGGAAGGCAAACCTTAGGTACCGGTAATGATCTTTGTGAATCGGTATGTGCAGGTAAGCATCTTTTAAATCTACAGTGGTCATGTACTGACCCTCTTGGATCATAGGTAAAATTGTCCGAATAGTCTCCATCTTGAACGATGGAACTCTTAGGAATTTGTTTAGGATCTTTAAGTCCAGGATTGGTCTGAAAGTTCCCTCTTTTTTGGGAACCACAAACAGATTTGAGTAAAACCCCTGTCCCTGTTCCGATCGTGGAACTGGATGGATTACTCCCATTAACAAGAGCTCTTGTACGCAGCGTAGAAAAGCCTCTTTCTTTGTCTGGATTGTTGACAATCTTGACAGATGAAATCTCTCTCTTGGAGGAGAGTATTTGAAGTCCAGAAGGTATCCCTGAGATATTATCTCTAGCGCCCAGGGATCCTGAACATCTCTTGCCCAAGCCTGGGCGAAGAGAGAAAGTCTGCCCCCCACTAGATCCGATCCCGGATCGGGGGCCCTCAATTCATGCTGTTTTGGGGGCAGCAGCAGGTTTCCTAGTCTGCTTGCCCTTGTTCCAGGACTGGTTAGGTTTCCAGCCTTGTCTGTAGCGAGCAACAGCTCCTTCCTGTTTTGGTGCAGAGGAAGTTGATGCTGCTCCTGCTTTGAAATTACGAAAGGAACGAAAACTAGACTGTCTAGTCTTGGCTTTGGCTTTGTCCTGAGGCAGGGCATGGCCTTTACCTCCTGTAATGTCAGCGATAATCTCTTTCAACCCGGGCCCGAATAAGGTCTGCCCTTTGAAAGGTATATTAAGCAATTTAGACTTAGAAGTAACATCAGCTGACCAGGATTTTAGCCACAGCGCCCTGCGTGCCTGAATGGCGAATCCTGAATTCTTCGCCGTAAGTTTAGTAAGATGTACTACGGCCTCCGAAATGAATGAATTAGCTAGTTTAAGGACTCTAAGCCTGTCCGTAATGTCGTCCAGAGTAGCTGAACCAATGTTCTCTTCCAGAGACTCAATCCAGAATGCCGCTGCAGCCGTGATCGGCGCAATGCATGCAAGGGGTTGCAATATAAAACCTTGTTGAACAAACATTTTCTTAAGGTAACCCTCTAACTTTTTATCCATTGGATCTGAAAAAGCACAGCTATCCTCCACCGGGATAGTGGTACGCTTAGCTAAAGTAGAAACTGCTCCCTCCACCTTAGGGACCGTTTGCCATAAGTCCCTTGTGGTGGCGTCTATTGGAAACATTTTTCTAAATATCGGAGGGGGTGAGAACGGCACACCGGGTCTATCCCACTCCTTAGTAACAATTTCAGTAAGTCTCTTAGGTATAGGAAAAACCTCAGTACTCGTCGGTACCGCAAAATATTTATCCAACCTACACATTTTCTCTGGTATTGCAACTGTGTTACAATCATTCAGAGCCGCTAACACCTCCCCTAGTAATACACGGAGGTTTTCCAGTTTAAATTTAAAATTTGAAATATCTGAATCCAGTCTGTTTGGATCAGAACCGTCACCCACAGAATGAAGTTCTCCGTCCTCATGTTCTGCCACCTGTGACGCAGTGTCTGACATGGCCCTAATATTATCAGCGCACTCTGTTCTCACCCCAGAGTGATCACGCTTACCTTTTAGTTCTGGTAATTTAGCCAAAACTTCAGTCATAACAGTAGCCATATCCTGTAATGTGATTTGTAATGGCCGCCCAGCTGTACTCGGCGCTACAATATCACGCACCTCCCTCTGAGCGGGAGATGTAGGTACTGACACGTGAGGCGAGTTAGTCGGCATAACTCTCCCCTCGTTGTTTGGTGAAATTTGTTCAATTTGTACAGATTGATTTTTATTTAAAGTAGCATCAATACAGTTAGTACATAAATTTCTATTGGGCTCCACTTTGGCATTGCAACAAATGACACAGGTATCATCTTCTGAATCAGACATGTTTAACACACTAGCAAATAAACTTGCAACTTGGAAATACAATTCAAATAGAATAATATTAAAATGTACTGTGCCTTTAAGAAGCACAGAAGATCTATGACAGTTAAAAATTAATAAATTGAAACAGTTATAGCCTCAATCCTTGTAAACAACACAACTTTAGCAAAGGTTTAATCCCATTAGCAAAGATAACAATTTCTGAAAGCAGGAAACAAATTACAGAATAAAAGTTTTTATTTCAGTCAAACTATAATTCTCACAGCTCTGCTGAGAGAAATTACCTCCCTCAAAATAAGTTTTGAAGACCCCTGAGCTCTGTAGAGATGAACCAGATCATGCAGGGAATACAATGAGTTGCTGACTGAAATATTTGATGCATAGTAAAAGCGCCCCTCCCCCACACACACAGCAGTGAGGGAGAACAGAAACTGACAGAAAAAACAGATTTAAGCAACTGCCAAGTGGAAAAATGGTGCCCAAACATTTATTCACTCAGTACCTCAGCAAATGAAAACGATTTTACATTCCAGCAAAAACGTTAAACATAATCTCTAGTTATTAAACAGCTTTATGTCTTTCTTACAGTGTAATTCTAGTGAAGTACCATTCTCCCAGAATACTGAAGTGTAAAGTATACATACATGACATTATATCGGTATGGCAGGATTTTCTCATCAATTCCATTGTCAGAAAATAAAAACTGCTACATACCTCTATGCAGATTCATCTGCCCGCTGTCCCCTGATCTGAAGTTTACCTCACTCCTCAGATGGCCGAGAACAGCAATATGATCTTAACTACTCCGGCTAAAATCATAGCAAAACTCTGGTAGATTCTTCCTCAAACTCTGCCAGAGAGGTAATAACACACTCCGGTGCTATTTTAAAATAACAAACTTTTGATTGAAGATATAAAACTAAGTATAATCACCATAGTCCTCTCACACGACCTATCTAGTTGCTGGGTGCAAGAGAATGACTGGGAGTGACGTAGAGGGGAGGAGCTATGTGCAGCTCTGCTGGGTGAATCCTCTTGCACTTCCTGTAGGGGAGCAGTTAATATCCCAGAAGTAATGATGACCCGTGGACTGATCACACTTAACAGAAGAAAGAGTCAAATTTTTGAAGGTAAGAAAAAAATGATTAATTCAAATGCATTATCCCAAATATGAAACTGACTGTCTGAAAAATAAGGAAAGTTGAACATTCTGAGTCAAGGCAAATAAATGTTTGAATACATATATTTAGAACTTTATAAACAAAGTGCCCAACCATAGCTTAGAGTGTCACAGAAAATAAGATTTACTTACCCCAGGACACTCATCTACATGTTTGTAGAAAGCCAAACCAGTACTGAAACGAGAATCAGCAGAGGTAATGGTATATAAATAAGAGTATATCATCGATCTGAAAAGGGAGGTAAGAGATGAATCTCTACGACCGATAACAGAGAACCTATGAAATAGACCCCGTAGAAGGAGATCACTGCATTCAAATAGGCAATACTCTCCTCACATCCCTCTGACATTCACTGCACGCTGAGAGGAAAACCGGGCTCCAACTTGCTGCGGAGCGCATATCAACGTAGAATCTAGCACAAACTTACTTCACCACCTCCATCGGAGGCAAAGTTTGTAAAACTGAATTGTGGGTGTGGTGAGGGGTGTATTTATAGGCATTTTAAGGTTTGGGAAACTTTGCCCCTCCTGGTAGGAATGTATATCCCATACGTCACTAGCTCATGGACTCTTGCTAATTACATGAAAGAAATACCTGCATTTGAAATACCCTAGGAAGTCTACTTTTCAAAAATATATGGTTTGATTGTGGTAAATTACATTGGCCGGCTTCAGAAATGTCTTAAATAGGACATGGGTGCATGGGATGTGAAAATTCAAAGTGGAAAAAATGGAATGGGCTTCCTAAAAATAAGGCCTTTTAGCCCCCAGAGAACCCAACACACGTATACATAGGTGGTATCACTGTACTCAGGAGATATTGTTGAACACATATTGAGGTGGTTTTTGGCAGTAACACATAACAGGAACTGAAAATACATGCCTAAAGTACAATGTGTGTGAAAAATAACACAAAAAAGTGACTACCCAAAAGTTTGACAAAGACTAGTGGTTGAATTAGTGCATGGAAAGTGTTAAAATACCAGCATTTGAAATACCCTAGGGTGTCTACTTTTCAAAAATATATGGTTTGATGGGGGTAAATTCCATTGGCCAGCTTCAGAAATGTCCCAAATAGGACATGGGTGCATGATGACCGATGTGAAAATTCCAAGTTGAAAAACTGGAATGCGCTCTCTAAAAATAAGGGCTTTTAGCCCACAGAGAACCCAACACACCTATACATAGGTGGTATCACTGTACTCAGGAGATGTTGTTGAACACATATTGAGGTGTTTTTTGGCAGTAACACATAACAGGAACTGAAAATCCATGCATAAAATACAATGTGTGTGAAAAATAACACAAAAAAATAACTACCCTAAAGTTTGACAAAGACTAGTGGTTTAATTAGTGCATGGAAAGTGTTAAAATACCAGCATTTGAAATACCCTAGGGTGTCTACTTTTCAAAAATATATGGTTTGATGGGGGTAAATTCCATTGGCCAGCTTCAGAAATGTCCCAAATAGGACATGGGTGCATGATGACCGATGTGAAAATTCCAAGTTGAAAAACTGGAATGCGCTCTCTAAAAATAAGGGCTTTTAGCCCACAGAGAACCCGACACACCTATACATGGGTGGTATCACTGTACCCAGGAGATGCTACTGAAGACATATTAGGGTGTTATTTGGCAGTAACCCTTACCATTTTATCAGTAAATGTATTCTTAAATTGCTATTTGTCAAAAAATCAAATTATTTTTTTCCCCCCCCAAACTTTGGCATAGATTGGTGGTAAAATGGTTGCATGAAAAAAGTCAAAATACCCCAAGTTTAATACCTTAGGTTGTCTTCTTTTAAAAAATATATACATTTGAAGGGTTATTCAGGGATTCCTGACAGATATTGGTGTTACAATGTAACTATCGCCAATTTTGAAAAAACATGGTTTTGAAATAGCAAAGTGCTACTTGTACTTATTGCCCTATAACTTGCAAAAAAAGCAAAGAACATGTAAACATTAGGTATTTCTAAACTCAAGACAAAATTTAGAAACTGTTTAGCATTGGTATTTTATGGTGGTTGTAGATGTGTTAGAGATTTTGGGGCTCAAAGTTAGAAAAAGTGTTTTTTTTTTTCATTTTTATAATTTTTTTATAGTAAATTATAAGATATGATGAAAATAATGGTATCTTTAGAAAGTCCATTTAACGGCGAGAAAAACGGTATATAATATGTGTGGGTACAGTAAATGAGTAAGAGGAAAATAACAGTTAAACACAAACATCGCAGAAATGCAAAAATAGCCTTGGTCCCAGATGGTCAACAAATTGAAAAGTGGTCTGGTCACTAAGGGGTTAATGACCACAGCACTTTTCCATTTTCTGTCCGTTTGGGACCAAGGCTATTTTTACATTTCTGCGGTGTTTGTGTTTAGTTGTAATTTTCTTCTTACTCATTTACTGTACCCACACATATTATATACCTTTTTTCTCGCCACTAAATGGACTTTCTAAAGATACCATTATTTTCAGCATATCTTATAATTTACTATAAATTTGTTTTATAAAATATGAGGAAAAATGGAAAAAAACACACTTTTTCTAACTTTGACCCCCAAAATCTGTTACATATCTACAACCACCAAAAAACACCCATGCTAAATAGTTTCTAAATTTTGTCCTGAGTTTAGAAATACCCAATGTTTACATGTTCTTTGCTTTTTTTGCAAGTTATAGGGCCATAAATACAAGTAGCACTTTGCTATTTCCAAACCACTTTTTTCCAAAATTAGCGCTAGTTACATTAGAACACTAATATCTTTCAGGAATCCCTGAATATCCCTTGACATGTATATATATTTTTTTAGTAGACATCCCAAAGTATTGATCTAGGCCAATTTTGGTATATTTCATACCACCATTTCACCGCCAAATGCGATCAAATACAAAAAATCGTTCACTTTTTCACAAATTTTTTCACAAACTTTCGGTTTCTCACTGAAATTATTTACAAACAACTTGTGCAATTATGGCATAAATGGTTGTAAATTCTTCTCTGGGATCCCCTTTGTTCAGAAATAGCAGACATATATGGCTTTGGCGTTGCTTTTTGGTAATTAGAAGGCTGCTAAATGCCACTGCGCAACACAAGTGTATTATGCCCAGCAGTTAAGGGGTTAATTAGGGAGCTTTTAGGGAGTTTGTAGGGTTAATTTTAGCTTTAGTGTAGTGTAGTAGACAACCCCAAGTATTGATCTAGGCACATTTTGGTATATTTCATGCCACCATTTCACCGCCAAATGCGATCAAATTAAAAAAAATAAAAGTTAAATTTTTCACAATTTTAGGTTTCTCACTGAAATTATTTACAAACAGCTTGTGCAATTATGGCACAAATGGTTGTAAATGCTTGTCTGGGATCCCCTTTGTTCAGAAATAGCAGACATATATGACTTTGGCGTTGCTTTCTGGTAATTAGAAGGCTGCTAAATCCTGCTGCGCCTCACACGTGTATTATGGCTAGCAGTGAAGGGGTTAATTAGGGAGTTTGTAGGGAGCTTGCAGGGTTAATTTTAGCTTTAGTGTAGAGATCAGCCTCCCACCTGACACATCCCACCCCCCTCCCAAACAGCTCCCTTCCCTCCCCCACCCCACAATTGTCCCCGCCATCTTAAGTACTGGCAGAAAGTCTGCCAGTACTAAAATAAAAGGGTTTTTAAAAAAAAAAAAAATTTTTTTTAAGCATATTTACATATGCTACTGTGTATGATCCCCCCTTAGCCCCCAACCTCCCTGATCCCCCCCCAAAACCGCTCTCTAACCCTCCCCTCTGCCTTATTGGGGGCCATCTTGGGTACTGGCAGCTGTCTGCCAGTACCCAGTTTGCAAAAAAAAGTGCTTTTTTTTGTTTGTTTGGTTTTTTTTCTGTAGTGTAGCTTCCCCCCCACACAGAAAACCCCCCACCTTGCTGATCGTTTTTTTTTTTTTTACTTTAGACATTTAACATTTTTTATTATAGCATTTTCTGTAGCGTAGCGGTTCCCACCCGCTCCCTCCCCGCGCACGCGCCCGCCCTCCCGTGCACGCCCCGGCCATCCCCGCCCACGATCCCGCCCCCCTCCACATCACCAGGGCCATCGATGGCCGCCACCCGCCTCCCGGTCCGGCTCCCACCCACCAACGCAGTGAGCCACCGATCTCCGGTGCAGAGAGGGCCACAGAGTGGCTCTCTCTGCACCAGATGGATTAAAAAGGTTATTGCAGGATGCCTCCATATCGAGGCATCACTGCAATAACCGGAAAGCAGCTGGAAGCGAGCAGGATCGCTTCCAGCTGCTTTCCACACCGAGGACGTGCAGGGTACGTCCTCAGGCGTTAACTGCCTTTTTTTTTTGAGGACGTACCCTGCACGTCATCAGTCGTTAAGGGGTTAAAGACAATACTTTATCAGCATGCTATTTCATCTTTACAAATGTTAATGTCAAATTCTAAAATAATTTTTGAATAAAAAAAAAAAGACTAACAAAATGTGTTGTTTTCAACTATAGAAACAGGAAAAACATAATTTATGTAAGAACTTACCTGATAAATTAATTTCTTTCATATTGGCAAGAGTCCATGAGCTAATGACGTATGTGATATACAATCCTACCAGGAGGGACAAAGTTTCCCAAACCTCAAAATGCCTATAAATACACCCCTCACCACACCCACAATTCAGTTTAACGAATAGCCAAGTAGTGGGGTGATAAAGAAAGGAGTAAAAAGCATCAACAAAGGAATTTGGAAATAATTTTGCTTTATACAAAAAAATCATAACCACCATAAAAAGGGTGGGCCTCATGGACTCTTGCCAATATGAAAGAAATGAATTTATCAGGTAAGTTCTTACATAAATTATGTTTTTTTTTTCATGTAATTGGCAAGAGTCCATGAGCTAGTGACGTATGGGATAGCAATACCCAAGATGTGGAACTCCACACAAGAGTCACTAGAGAGGGAGGGATAAAATAAAAACAGCCATTTTCCGTGAAAATATTAAATCCACAACCAAAAGAAATAATTTTTTTTCTCATAAATGAAAGAAAAAAAACTTAAAACATAAGCAGAAGAATCAAACTGAAACAGCTGCCTGAAGAACTTTTCTACCAAAAACTGCTTCTGAAGAAGCAAAAACATCAAAACGGTAGAATTTAGTAAATGTATGCAAAGAAGACTAAGTTGCTGCTTTGCAAACCTGATCAACTGAAGCTTCATTCTAAAAGGCCCACGAAGTAGAGACTGATCTAGTAGAATGAGCTGTAATTCTCTGAGGCGGGGCTTGACCCGACTCCAAATAAGCTTGATGAATCAAAAGCTTTAACCAAGATGCCAAGGAAACGGCAGAAGCCTTCTGACCATTCCTAGAACCAGAAAAGATAACAAATAGACTAGAAGTCTTCCTGAAATCTTTAGTAGCTTCCACATAATATTTCAAAGCTCTTACCACATCCAAATAATGTAAGGATCTCTCCAAAGAATTCTTAGGATTAGGACACAAAGACGGGACAACCATTTCTCTATTAATGTTGTTAGAATTCACAACCTTAGGTAAGAATTTAAATAAAGTCCGCAAAACTGCCTTATCCTGATGAAAAATCAGAAAAAGGAGATTCACAAGAAAGAGCAGATAATTCAGAAACTCTTCTAGCAGAAGAGATGGTCAAAAGGAACAACACTTTCCAAGAAAGTAGTTTAATGTCCAAAGAATGAATAGGCTCAAACAGAGGAGCCTGTAAAGCCTTCAAAAGAAAATTAAGACTCCAAGGAGGAGAGATTGATTTAATGACAGGCTTGATACGAACCAAAGCCTGCACAAAACAGTGAATATCAGAAAGCTTAGCAATCTTTCTGTGAAATGAAACAAAGAGCAGAGATTTGTCCCTTCAAGGTACTTGCAGACAAACCCTTATCCAAACCATCCTGATGAAACTGTAAAATTCTAGGAATTCTAAAAGTATGCCAAGAGAATTTATGAGAACACCAAGAAATATAAGCCTTCCAAACTCGATAATAAATCTTCCTAGAAACAGATTTACGAGCCTGTAACATAGTAGTAATCACTGAGTCAGAGAAACCTCTATGACTAAGCACTAGGCGTTCAATTTCCATACCTTCAAATTTAAAGATTTGAGATCCTGATGGAAAAACGGACCTTGAGACAGAAGGTGCGGCCTTAATGGAAGTGGCCAAGGTTGGCAACTGGACATCCGAACAAGATCCGCATAACAAAACCTATGAGGCCATGCTGGAGCTACCAGCAACACAAACAATTGTTCGATGATGATTTTGGAGATCACTCTTGGAAGAAGAACTAGAGGCGGGAAAATATAAGCAGGTGGGTAACACCAAGGAAGTGACAACGCATCCACTGCTTCCGCATGAAGATCCCTGGACCTGGACAGGTACCTGGGAAGTTTCTTTTTTAGATGAGAAGCCATCAGATCTATTTCTAGAAGACCCCATATATGAACAATCTGAGAAAACACATCTGGATGGAGGGACCACTCCCCCGGATGTAAAGTCTGACGGCTGAGATAATCCGCTTCCCAATTGTCTATACCTGGGATATGAACCGCAGAAAATAGACAGGAGCTGGATTCCGCCCAAGCAAGTATACAAGATACTTCTTTCATAGCTTGAGGACTGTGAGTCCAACCCCGATGATTGGCATATGCCACAGTTGTGATATTGTCTGTCTGAAAACAAATGAACGGTTCTCTCTTCAATAGAGGCCAAACCTGAAGAGCCCTTAAATTGCACAGAGTTCCAAAATATTGATTGGTAATCTCGCCTCTTGAGATTTCCAAACCCCTTGTGCTGTCCGAGATCCCCAGACAGCTCCCCAACCTGAAAGACTTGCATCTGTTGTAATCACAGTCCAGGATGGACGAACAAAAGAGGCCCCTAGATCTATATGATGGTGATCTAACCACCAAGTCAGAGATAGTCGAACATTGGGATTTAAGGATATAAATTGTGATATCCTTGTATAATCCCTGCACCATTGGTTCAGCATACAAAGCTGGAGAGGTCTTATATGAAAACGAGCAAAGGGGATAGCGTCCGATGCTGCAGTCATGAGACCTAAAACTTCCATGCACATAGCTACTGAAGGGAATGATTGAGACTGAAGGTTCTGACAAGCTGAAACCAATTTTAATCATCTCTTATCTGTTAGAGACAGAGTCATGGACACTGAATCTATCTGGAAACCTAAAAAGGTGACCCTTGTATGAGGAATCAAAGAACTTTTTGGTAAATTGATCCTCCAACCATGTCTTCGAAAAAACAACACTAGTTGATTCGTGTGAGATTCTGCAGAATGTAAAGACTGAGCTAGTACCAAGATATCGTCCAAATAAGGAAACACCGCAATACCCCGTTCTCTGATTACAGAGATTGGAGCTGTCGCTAGGCCAAAAGGAAGAGCGACAAATTGGTAATGCTTGTCTAGAAAAAAGAATCTCAGAAACTGATAATGATCTGGATGAATCGGAATATGAAGATATGCATCCTGTAAGTCTATTGTGGACATATAATGCCCTTGCTGAACAAAAGGCAGAATAATCCTTATAGTCACCATTTTGAAAGTTGGCACTCTTACATAACGATTCAAAATTTTCAGATCCAGAACTGGCCTGAATGAATTTTCTTTATTTGCGAAAATGAATAGATTTGAATAAAACCCCAGACCCTGTTCCTGAAACAGAACTGGCATGATTACCCCTGAAAGCTCTAGGTCTGAAACACACCTCAGCAAAGCCTGAGCCTTTACTGGATTTTCTGGGATGAGTGAGAGAAAATATCTTCTCACAGGGACAATACTCTGAATCCATTGATTTTGGACAGATTTTGCCCAAATATCTTTGAAAAATCTTAATCTGCCCCCTACCAGCTGAGCTGGAATGAGGGCCGCACCTTCATGCAGACTTGGGGGCTGGCTTTGGTTTCTTAAACGGTTTGGATTTACTCCAACTTTAAGAAGGTTTCCAATTGGAACTAGATTCTTTGGGGGAAGGATTAGGTTTCTGTTCCTTATTTTGTCGAAAGGAACGAAAGCGGTTAGAAGCTTTAGATTTACGCTTAGGTCTTTTATCCTGAGGGAAAAAAACTCCCTTCCCCCAAGTGACAGTTGAAATAATCGAATCCAATTGAGAACCAAATAACTTATTACCTTGGAAAGAAAGAGATAGTAATCTAGACTTAGATACCATGTCAGCATACCAATATTTAAGCCACAAAGCTCTTCTAGCTAAAATAGCTAAAGACATAGATTCAAAATCAATTTTGATGATATCAAAAATGGCATCACAAATAAAATGATTAGCATGTTGAAGCAAGCGAACAATGCTAGACAAATCAGGATCCGTTTCCTGTTGCGCTAAACTTTCCAACCAAAAAGTTGATGCAGCTGCAACATCAGCCATAGAAATGGCAGGCCTGAGGAGATGACCAGAATATAAATAAGCTTTCCTTAGATAAGATTCAAGTTTCCTATCTAAAGGGTCTTTAAAAGAAGTACTATCTTCCATAGGAATAGTAGTACGTTTAGCAAGAGTAGAAATAGCCCCATCAACTTTGGGGATCTTTTACCAAAACTCCAATCTAACTGCTGGCAAAGGATATGATTTTTTAAACCTTGAAGAAGGAATAAAAGAAGTACCAGGCCTATTCCATTCCTTAGAAATAATATCAGAAATAGCATCAGGAACTGGAAAAACCTCTGGAGTAACCACAAGAGGTTTATATACAGAATTTAAACGTTTACTAGTTTTAATATCAAGAGGACTAGTTTCCTCAATATCCAATGTAATCAACACCTCTTAACAAGGAACGAATATACTCAATTTTAAATAAATAAGTAGATTTGTCAGTGTCAATATCTGAGGAAGGATCTTCTGAATCAGATAGATCCTCGTCAGATGAGGATAATTCAGTATGTTGTCGGTCATTAGAAATGTCATCAACTTTATGAGAAGTTTTAAAAGACCTTTTACGTTTATTAGAAGGCAGAATGGCAGACAAAGCCTTCTGAATCGCATCAGCAATAAAATCTTTTATATTCACAGGTATATCTTGTATATTAGATGTTGAAGGAACAACAGGCATAGTACTATTACTGATGGACACATTCTCTGCATGTAAAAGCTTATCATGACAACTATTACATACCACAGCTGGAGATATAATCTCCACAAATTTACAACAAATGCACTTAGCTTTGGTAGAACTGTTATCAGGCAGCAGGGTTCCAACAGTGGTTTCTGAGACAGGATCAGATTGAGACATCTTGCAAATGTAAAAGAAAAAACAACATATAAAGCAAAATTATCAATTTCCTTATATGGCAGTTTCAAGAATGGGGAAAAAATGCAAACAGCATAGCCCTCTAACATAGAAAAAAGGCAAGAGGCACATAGGAATGGGGTTTTAAATAATGAAATTATTTGGCGCCAAGTATGACGCACAACGTAACTGAAATTTTTTTGGCGCTAACAACATCCGGAAATGACACACTCGCATCATTGATGACACAACCTTGAGCAAGGAACTCGGCGTCAACTAAGACCCCAGAAATGACGAATTTGTGTCATCGGACGTAACTTCGTGGCAAAAAATTCTCGCTCCAAGAATGATGCAATAAACTTCGGCATTTTGCACCCTCGCAAGTCTAATTTTGCCCGCAAAATTTAAAGAGAAAACAGTCAATAGAAAAAAAGACTATAACCCAGGTAAGAAAAAATATTTTCCTAAATATGCTTTTCCCAAATATGAAACTGACAGTCTGCAAAAGGAAATATATATAAACCTGACTCATGGCAAATATAAGTACAATACATATATTTAGAACTTTATTTTAATACATAGAGTGCCAAACCATAGCTGAGAGTGTCTTAAGTAATGAAAACATACTTACCAAAAGACACCCATCCACATATAGCAGATAGCCAAACCAGTACTGAAACGGTTATCAGTAGAGGTAATGGAATATGAGAGTATATCGTCGATCTGAATAAGGGAAGTAGGAGATGAATCTCTACGACCGATAACAGAGAACCTATGAAATAGATCTCCTGTGAGGAAAACCATTGTATTCAATAGGTGATACTCCCTTCACATCCCTCTGACATTCGCTGTACTCTAAGAGGAATCGGGCTTCACAATGCTGAGAAGCGCATATCAACGTAGAATCTAAGCACAAACTTACTTCACCACCTCCACAGGAGGCAAAGTTTGTAAAACTGAATTGTGGGTGTGGTGAGGGGTGTATTTATAGGCATTTTGAGGTTTGGGAAACTTTGCCCCTCCTGGTAGGATTGTATATCCCATACGTCACTAGCTCATGGACTCTTGCCAATTACATGAAAGAAAAGGTGTTGTTAGAAACATAAAATACAGAACATAAAAGATACTTAATGGGACAGTGTACTGCACACTTTTTTCACCTTTAAAATGTCCCCTATTATCTATTTTACCTGCTGAAGTGTATTACATTATTTACACATAGCTACTTTACCTATGTTTGTTTATTTGAAATAGCTAATTTTTTGTTGAGGTCTCCACCAATGTTCCCTCTAAGGTGCGCGGCAGCGCGGGCGCGCACCTTCCCTCTCTGTGTAGCGCAGGCAGTACATAAGGCCGCGCAAAACACAGGAGGAATGTAGAAAGTTTTTTGTTTTTTTTTATTTCAGCACTGCTAGCCTCCAGGAAACGGCATGACAGAGGCACTCTTAAAAGAAAAGGTCCCTCCAGTGAAGCACAGCTTGATTTGTTTCCTGTGTGCTACACTGAGGGGGAGGACCTAAGCTGAATGACAGCTGTGTGTGTTAATCACACAGCGCTGTCAGAGAGCGGGAGAGAACAAACACGGAGGGCAGCAGGCAATAGGCACTTTCAGGGAAAGTTCAAAAGAATGTCAGTAGATGAAGTGCAGCCCTCCTCCTCCGTATAGCAGATACTGGAAGCAGCCAAGTAGGTGAGGGCTGGAGATCTTCCTCACATGCCGTAAGTTTCACAGTTGGCATGATGGTAGCTTTTGCCTGCGGGTAATTCTGTTTCCCATAATGACTGTAAAGCCCTCAAGTACCATAGAGATCTATACCAGGGCTGGCTTATCAATGGGACCAACAGGGTCCCACGGCCCAGGCGGCACTTGAAAGGGGGCGGCAGTTCAGTCAGTGACTATAATTATTATAGTCTGCCGACTGCCGCTCCTGCCTGCCTTCCCCCTCTGTTAGACTCAGAGGCATAAGTGTGATACACTGTCTGTGCACTATGTATATTCCCCTCTGTCGGGCGGCATAAGTGTTAAACGGTGTGTGAGTGTCACCAGGCCCGGACTGACCATGAAAGAATGAGGGCGGCTGCTGCATCTCATAGTAAATAGTTCTGCACTGTGTTTGTGTGGGACCGTGGGATGGAAGGGAGAGCAATGAGGACAGGCTAGGGGAAGTTGTTGAAGTAAGCAGCATGTGCACACAGTGCTCGTTACTTCCCTTAATTTTAAACACTAGCTGCAATTTACTTCCCTTCATTTTAAACACTAGCTGCAATTTACTTCCCTTCATTTTAAACACTAGCTGCAATTTACTTCCCTTCATTTTAAACACTAGCTGCAATTTACTTCCCTTCATTTTAAACACTAGCTGCAATTTACTTCCCTTCATTTTAAACACTAGCTGCAATTTACTTCCCTTCATTTTAAACACTAGCTGCAATTTACTTCCCTTCATTTTAAACACTAGCTGCAATTTACTTCCCTTCATTTTAAACACTAGCTGCAATTTACTTCCCTTCATTTTAAACACTAGCTGCAATTACTTTCAAAAGCTGTCCGCTCCTTCTCTCCCCCTTCTTCCTGCCCAAGCGCGGTTCTGAAATTCCTCACTTCCGTTGAGACAGCTCACTGCGTTCAGCCACAGGAGAAGAGACTCTGAGAGCAATGATATAGACGTAAGAGAGGCAGAGGTCAGCAGTAAATAAGGATTTTATTGTTAATGGAACAGTTTGTGTGTATGCTGCAGCTCCTTCACAGCAGGGTACAGCCTTTTAACCCCTTTGCTCCTAGAGCAGATGGGCTGCTTAATGTTTATATTCTCTGTTTAGGAGACTGTTTAAATGTGACATAACAGGGGGAAATCTTTCTATTATTTTGCTCTACTCTCCCTCTTATTTCTTCTTTCCTCATCACTCATCTCTCCTTCACTATCTCACCCTCTCCACTCTTATCTCTCCCCCTGTCTCTTGTCTCTCTGTGTCCCACTTTCCCCTTTCACTTTTTTTTAATCATATTTTTCCTCTTCCTCCATTATTTCAATATTTCTGTTTTTTAATGTGGAAGATAACTGTCACCAGTATAGCTTAAAGTAAAAATATGTTACTTTAAGTGAAGATACAGTGCCATTTAAACTTACAATTCAGAATTAAAATTAATACAATGAATTATTATACAGTAGCACACTACACATTCTAGCTCCTAAATTTTGCTAATTTTGAAGAAATGTGTTGTTTTATTTGTCTGAGCATATATGTATGTGTGTGATAGTCTGTGCATATATATAGATATGCGTGTGCATATGTGTGTGCAAGTCTGTGCATATGTGTGTGCAAGTCTGTGCATATGTGTGTGCAAGTCTGTGCATATGTGTGTGCAAGTCTGTGCATATGTGTGTGCAAGTCTGTGCATATGTGTGTGCAAGTCTGTGCATATGTGTGTGCAAGTCTGTGCATATGTGTGTGCAAGTCTGTGCATATGTGTGTGCAAGTCTGTGCATATGTGTGTGCAAGTCTGTGCATATGTGTGTGCAAGTCTGTGCATATGTGTGTGCAAGTCTGTGCATATGTGTGTGCAAGTCTGTGCATATGTGTGTGCAAGTCTGTGCATATGTGTGTGCAAGTCTGTGCATATGTGTGTGCAAGTCTGTGCATATGTGTGTGCAAGTCTGTGCATATGTGTGTGCAAGTCTGTGCATATGTGTGTGCAAGTCTGTGCATATGTGTGTGCAAGTCTGTGCATATGTGTGTGCAAGTCTGTGCATATGTGTGTGCAAGTCTGTGCATATGTGTGTGCAAGTCTGTGCATATGTGTGTGCAAGTCTGTGCATATGTGTGTGCAAGTCTGTGCATATGTGTGTGCAAGTCTGTGCATATGTGTGTGCAAGTCTGTGCATATGTGTGTGCAAGTCTGTGCATATGTGTGTGCAAGTCTGTGCATATGTGTGTGCAAGTCTGTGCATATGTGTGTGCAAGTCTGTGCATATGTGTGTGCAAGTCTGTGCATATGTGTGTGCAAGTCTGTGCATATGTGTGTGCAAGTCTGTGCATATGTGTGTGCAAGTCTGTGCATATGTGTGTGCAAGTCTGTGCATATGTGTGTGCAAGTCTGTGCATATGTGTGTGCAAGTCTGTGCATATGTGTGTGCAAGTCTGTGCATATGTGTGTGCAAGTCTGTGCATATGTGTGTGCAAGTCTGTGCATATGTGTGTGCAAGTCTGTGCATGTGTGTGTAAGTCTGTGCATATGTGTGTGTAAGTCTGTGCATATGTGTGTGTAAGTCTGTGCATATGTGTGTGTAAGTCTGTGCATATGTGTGTGTAAGTCTGTGTATGTGTAAGTCTGTGCATGTGTGTGTGTAAGTCTGTGCGTGTGTGTGTGCATATGTGTGTGTGTGTGTAAGTCTGTGCATGTGTGTGTGTAAGTCTGTGCGTGTGTGTGTGCATATGTGTGTGTGTGTGTAAGTCTGTGCATATGTGTGTGTGTGTGTGAAAGTCTGTGCATATATATATATATATATATATATATATATATATATATGTACGTGTGTGCATATGTGTGTGAATGTAATATATATGTGTGGGTGTGTGTGCAAGTCTGTGCATGTGTGTGTGTGTAAGTCTGTGCATGTGTGTGTGTGTAAGTCTGTGCGTGTGTAAGTCTGTGTATATGTGTGTGTAAGTCTGTGCGTGTGTGTGTGCAAGTCTGTGCATATGTGTGTGTAAGTCTGTGCATATGTGTGTGTGTGAAAGTCTGTGCATATATATATATATATGTACGTGTGTGCATATGTGTGTGAATGTAATATATATGTGTGGGTGTGTGTGTGTGTAAGTCTGTGCATATATATGTGTTTAAAGGGACACTCTAGTCAAAATTAAACTTTTATGATTCAGATAGGGCATGCAATTTTAAACAACTTTCCAATTGACTTTTATCATTAAATTTGCTTTGTTCCCTTGCTGGTATTTTTGAAAAGCTAAGCCTAGCTAGGCTCAAACTGATTTTAAACCGTTGAAAACCGCCTCTTAGCTCAGAGCATTTTGAAAATGTTTCACAGTTAGACAGAACTAATTCATGTGTGTCATATAGATAACATTGTGCTCACTCCTGTGTCTGTCAAAAGCACTGAGATAAGGGGCAGTCTGCAGAGGCTTAGATACAAGGTAATCACAGAGGTAGAGATTGGTAGAAGTGTATGTGTGTGGGGGGGGGGGCATAGCGCGGGGGGGGGGGGGGGGGGGGGCTTCGCTTCGTCGGGGGGGGGGGGGGGGGGGAAGGGGTCATTTTGACCTTGGACCCAGGCAGCACAATGTCTTGAGCCAGCCCTGATCTATACAATAGTTGAATTACAGGTCATATTCCTGGCTTCTACAATTTAAAGCAGCCTTTGTTATCCACTCTATTTACTAATAAATAATACTAATAGCCCAGTGCAGCAAAGACAAAGAGTTCATCTTACTATTCTTCTGTGTTAACATGTTAGCCTTTATCACCATACTCCCATTCTAAGAGCATGGCTGTCAGTCAAACTTATAACATGCAGATCACTATTTAACCCCTTGGCTACCAGAGAGGATTGCAGTGTATTCCTATACAATGCACTGTAGCCCTTTTTGGCAGGCATGGGGTTAAATTATGCCCACAAGCTGGTCTAGGCATCTCAGGAGATTATGCAGGAGACTGAGGCTTGTCTGTGTCACAAACCAGTTTTTATATACAGTTTGAGCAATAATGTCTGTAGTACTGTGTAATGCTATTGCTGCTTTCACATGAGGATCTATTTAAGCAGTGTTGCTTAGCTATATGTGTGTCTGTATATGTATGCGTGTGTGTATGTATATATATATATATATATATATATATATATATATATATTTATATATATACTCAATGCCGCACACAAGCCCTATCAAACCCGCACATAGAAAAAAATAATTGCACACACAGAAAAAAAATTAGAGGGAACATTGGTCTCCACCTATATGGAAAAAAATCCAGTACTGAAGTAATGGCTACAAAAAAACTATGTAAACCATAGACAACTAAACAGATCAACCTCCCAGTGTGGTTGGGAGAGAGACAAGTCCTTTTAAAAACATGTTCCTAATTAGCTTTAATTACAATGCTATTTGCTTGAGTACACTATCCCTTTAATATACATTATTCCTCCAAGTGTTTGTACTGTGGTTAGAATTACCAGATCAGTTCCCATCCTGCAATGGAAGATGATCAGAGAGGAGTAATTTAGCTTTGTGTCCATTGCACATGGGGTTGGGCTGTCCATTGTGATATTCACTTTTTCAGTGGCCTTGTTTATCTGGGGAGAGCTGTATGCATGTCCAATATTCTATGAATAGAAAAAGAAAAGAAAACACTTCATTAGGTCTGTGTAAATCCCCTTTGGAACAATTAGTTTGATTTAGTGACAAGCAAGAAATGATTGCATAGCGCATCTGCACATCCTCAAACATGAAACCAAAACTCAGTGTCTAACTGCTGTGGAGGATTCTGGGTAATGATATGCAAATTAGCTCAACAATGCATTGACTTTTAAATATCTGTTTTGCTTTACAAAAACTGAAAAGGGATATTAGATTCTTAGAATTGGTTGAACTTAGATCTTTTCTTCCTATCCATTTCATGTAAGATTTCACTGAGCAATAAGAACAAAATTGATTATAACTAATGGCTGCATATATAGCACACTATTGTCAGCCTCAACCGAGAATGGAATCACCATGCACTAGTTAAAGCAAGCTATAGAGAATCAGAAAGAGCAGCATTTAAACAGGGACATTGGAAGTCATCCAAAGAACACTGGCAAGAAGTACCTCTCAGCCAATCAGCCTTAGTAGTAAGTACCTATCAACCAATCAGCATTAGTAGGAAATACCTCTCAGCCAATCAGCCTTAGTAGTAAGTACCTATCAACCAATCAGCATTAGTAGGAAATACCTCTCAACCAATCAGCATTAGTAGTAAGTACCTATCAACCAATCAGCATTAGTAGTAAGTACCTATCAACCAATCAGCATTAGTAGGAAATACCTCTCAATCAATCAGCATTAGTAAAAAGTACCAATCAGTCAACAGGCATTAACAGAAAGTACACAGCATATACTTTTGTATTAGTTTAAATTAAAACCGCTTTTTCATCACATTTCCAGGCAAAACAAACTAACAAATTTGACATGTTTAAATAGTGCTCTTTCATGTGACTGATATAAAACATTTGAATATAATGTCCATTTAAGCAACTATTCAATTTTAATAATATGGTATAACTTCAAATGCAGATACTGAATTACTGCTGGTTCATATTAGCCAAAATATGTTCATAATATTTTCTATGTAATTATTAATGCACATGCAGACATTGGTTAAAATTACTCTAAAATAGATTTTTTTTTGTGTTTTTAAAAACAAAACAAAAAAACAACAACTTACAATTGGCTGTCCATTATCAGGTACCACACATGCTGCTGCCCCAGGAGGGCAGTTAGCATCCTTAACAGGATTCAATGGTTGGCAAATATTGATGTAATAATCTGACTGATCATCTTGGTCATTAGCTAGTGCTTCATAATAGCCGGTATGCTTGATGAGAGGACTCAAGTCAATTAGGTTTGTGCCATTCCACACAGAACACTTTATCTGTCAAACAAACAATGCGACAAGATTATCTGGCTGCAGAAAGTAAACACGGGGATTAGAAAATGCAACAAGTATAAATAGATTCAGCCATTATCACAAACTACTTTATATGGAAATTAAAACATTAAAAGAAAATCGGGCACACCTTTATTCTTCAACCACCTCCAGTGGAGGCAAAGAAAAGACTGAGGTATGTGTGAGGGGTAATATAGAGCTTTTGGGGTTTGGAAATATTTGCCTCCTCCAAGTGGTAGGGAAAGTAATTCCCATGAGTAATGGATCAGGGACTCTTTCCATCTGTATGAAAGAATATGTGCCCAATCAGTTTTTACTTATTAAACTGTCAGTGTGGTTTAGCCAATCATATGCTGCACTGCCCTGAGTAAAATTTGTACTTTCCTCATGTTCCCTAGTTGGACCAAAAAGCAAATTCTGCTACCTATTTTTTTCTCTCAAAATTTTGCAAATCAAATAGCTAGTATAGGTAATTTGTACAGCATTTTGAAGAAAATCTAAGTCGCTGAATTTGCTTTTTGGTCCATCTAGGGAGCATGAGGCCCCCAAATGTATTTATTTCTTATTAATATTATGATCTTTATTTATTTTTTTTACATAAAAGCAAGAGGTATTTAAATTTAATTTATATAAAGGCATCAAGTGAAATGCCCCACAAAGACATTTATATGAGTAACAGCATCATTCTAAATAAAACAAACCAGTATTTTTAAGGAGAATGATTATTATAATGCATCAAAATATCATAGGGTGCATCATACCTCAAAACTCAATAATAAAAACAATTCTCAGCACACCAATATCATCTAAAACTATCAAATTTATTAAATAACATGGACCAAAAAAAAAATGAAAACTATTCCCAAAGCTCTCCTCATTCATACCACACATTCATATAAAAAAATAAAGAAAACGCAAAAGCAAAAAACAAAAAACTAAAAAAGTCTCCGTAGGCGTCCCAAGGGACAGCCATTTGTTGTCACCTCAATAAGATATGAGATGAATATAAAGAAAATAATCAGTAAACCAATGCATCCAGGTTCGGTTAAAGGGACACTAAACCTGCATTTTTTAAGCAAATTTCTAATTTACTCCTATTATCAATTTTTCTTTGTTGTCTTGCTATTTTTATTTAAAAAGCAGGAATGTAAAGCTTAGGAGCCGACCCATGTTATGTTCAGAACCCTGGAAAGTGTTTGCTTATTGGGGGCTACATTTAGCCACAAAAAAAACAAGCGTAACCGAGGTTCTCAACCAAAAATGAGTAGGCTCTTAAGCTTTACATTCCTGCTTTTTAGGAGTAAATCAGAAAGTTGCTTAAAATTGCATGCTCTATCTAAAAAATGTGGGTTTAGTATCCCTTTAAGCTGTATCCAATTGTTATCCCAACAGTAGAATGATGGTATCACTGGTAAGATACACTGTCCACAACAGATCATAAGCAGAACCAGCCATTCTTAGTGTGTAGATATTTCAAATCAATAAAAATATATCTTGAGCATTGTTACAGTGTTATCAAAAGCCCCCATATACGTACTAGGGAACAAGTATTTGGACACAGACCAGAAATAATAAATGTATGGCCCTTTAAGATATACACTTGTCTGCTGCATTGTGTTAATCCTCTTCTGCTGAACCACTTAGAATTTACATTTATATTATGTCAGAAAAAGTTTGAAAGTTTTACATACCTTCTGCTCACACACCAGGGAAGTATGCCAAGAAAAGTACCAAGTACATGTCTGGTCATCAAACGACACAAGAGCAGGGTGACTGCCTGTTGCAGAATCCATACCACATACAAAGTTGAAAACACTCTTGTGCTTCAGACTGGCGTTGCTTGCGCATTGATCTCCTTCATCATAAACCAGACGCAAAACTTGATCGACATATGTTATCCTATTCTGAGGCTTTCCAGCCATTATATGCTTGCCATCCTCTGTGATACACACACCTATAAAAAAGTGCAAATGTACTGCATTTATAGAAGAACTATGCGCAGGGTATTGTGGGGAATGTAGGGCCCGCGCAGGGTATTGTGGGGAATGTAGGGCCCGCGCAGTGTATTGTGGGGAATGTAGGGCCCGCGCAGGGTATTGTGGGGAATGTAGGGCCCGCTACTACATTCCCCTTAATACTGCGGTTTCTCCTTAAGGCCAGGAATGTCTGTCTTGCACAGTCTCTAATGCGCATGACTGCGTTAGAAAAACATACCTGGCCTTTTATAATATAGGATAAGAGAATAGTTAGAATAAATCTGTCAGCCATCTAGCTTCATACTAAGGCCCTAGTTCTCAAAAACCCCACCGGCATGGAAAGAGGTTACCAGCATATTTTACTAAGCATTACATTGTAAGGTATGTGTCTGTGCTTCACATAAAGTACATTAGTGAGCTCCCCTTGATGGGCCACTAGAGTCAAATTAAAGTTTTATGATTCAGATAAAGCATAACATTTAATAAAAAAAAAATAAACCCCCCCCCCCACCCCACCCACAATTTTCCAGTATACTTCCATTATCAAAATGAGCAAATTATTTTTACGTGCACACTTTAAGACACCAGCTCTTACTGAGCAGGTACAAAAGTGCACAGTGTATACATACATGTGTTTTGTGATTGGCTGATGGCTGTCACATGATACAGCGGAAGAGAAAATTGGATCAATTGGATCACTAGAGCTTTAAATCCCTCCCCTCCCATGATCCTCAGTCATACATATAGACAAGTAGATGAGGGCGGGGGGAGCAAGAAAAAGTGGGGCAAAGAAGTGCAAAACAAGTACTACCGCCACCTGAAGAAAAAGAAAGAGAGGGGCTCATGAAAGAGAGGCAAGGATAAATGTTATTTCCTGCCATCAGTATCATGAGAGTCAACGGGCAATCCCATGTGGGAATCAATAGTCAAGGTGTGGAGTCCACAAGCCAACTGTAAATAGGGGGGCAAAAATAGTGTATACAGGATGTCACTATTTAGGAATTATGGCCCGCAGAACTTTCCTGCCAAACACAGCATACACATCAAAATGATAAAACATAGAAAAAGTGTGCAAAGAAGACCAAGTAGCTGCCTTACAAATCTGATCAACAGAAGCCTTATTAGGAAAGGCTTCTAAAGTAGCAACTGTTCAAGTGGAATGAGCAGTAATGGGCTCAGGGGGAGATTTCCCTTCAACCAAATAAACCTTGTGAATTAAAGTGAAGGTAAACTTTGATGAATGAAAGCCCGTTTTTTAAAAATACTATTAAAAACAGGGGCACTTTAATTCATCAAAGTTTACAAATCAGCCGTTTTGATTAAAAACGTACATTTTTTTTCTTTTTCTTTTCACAGCCAGAGCAGCTTCCCCCTCCTGGAAATCCTCTCTTCACACTCAGCAATGACTAATCCGGCTTCCTCCAATCACAGCATGGCCTCAGGCAAGCAATGACTACCCTGGGGGGAAAGCAGTGATTGGAGGAAGCCGGATTAGTCATTGCTGACGTGTGAAGAGAGGATTTCCAGGAGGTGGAAGCTGCTCTGGCTGTAAAAAAGAAAAAAGGTAAGTTTTTAATTAGAACGGCTGCTTTGTAAACTTTGATGAATTTAAGTGCCCCTGTTTTTAATAGTATTTTTTTAGTTGTAAACATTTTTTTATTGTCAAAGAAGTCTCAACATTTGCCAAACAAGACATTTGCAACAAATAGTTAGGTTACATCACATAATTGAGCAATACATATTAGCCGCCCACCACATAACAGACATGGCATGGTGGTACTGTATACAATATTGTTGCTAAAAGACAATACATATTGGCCTTCTGGCTTTTTATGATAAGCATGAAAAGACCTCCCCAACAATCAACCGCATTTATAATATAAAGGAGAAGAGACGTAGTGATAAAAGGACCTCTGGAGAAGAGGAGAAGAGAAGAGAGAGAGAGGAGGAAAAGAAGTTTGAGCACCTGTGGGGTAGTTTTCTTAGAGAGTCTGGTATTTTATAATAATAGGGATCTCCTGGTTTGCATTCTGACTGAATCTTCCCATACTGTCCACTCCTCCCATATCTGCAGGAATTCCTGCCTTTTATCTAATAAATTAGATGCTATGCTTTCCATCTGGTGATAGAATCTGATTTTATTTAATATGATATCATAGTGGGGTACAGTTGTTTTCCAATATTTCGCTATTACCGTTCTAGCAGCCGTACATATAATATTCACTAGTTTTAAGGAGTGTTTGTGTAATCCTGGAATAGGAGCATGTAAGAGAGCCTGCTCCATATTCAGTGTAATCTGCCTATTAAAAATCTTACTCAATAAATCTGAAGTCGCCTCCCAAATTTTAGCACTTTCAGGACACTCCCACCACATATGGGTATATGTGCCCTCTGATGGGCAACCTCGGTAGCACCTAGGTATACCTTCTAGTTCTGTTACCGATTGAAGATGATGTAGTCTACCCGGGTAATTGTACCATCTGTATGTTACCTTAATATAGTTCTCCTTTAAGTTTGCGCTAATGGAGCAGGCTAAACCTTTTTGGATTATGCTTGCCCATTCTGTTAAGTCCCAAGAAAGGTTAGCTTCTTTTTCCCATTTTTTAATGTAGTAAGGTTTCTCTGACCTTTGTTTAGTGAATAGAAACTGATATAGTCTAGATATAGTACCTCTAGTCCTAGTGGTTGAACTGCAGAGTTTCTCATATAATGTAGTGCCGCTTGAAACTCGCGATCTATTTGCTTCTTCTATCTTAGCTCTTAATTGGAAGTAGTGAAACCAGGAATGTGGTGTAGAGGGTGGAAGAGAGTTATATTGTTGGAACGAGATCGTCTCAGAGTTACAGGATGTGTCAGCTATCCTATATAGGCCTTTGTTAGCCCAAATCGTGCTAACTTTATCTTTGTTGTTATGTTTGTCTAGAGGTAGGGATAATGGCGTGAGAGGTGAACCCACGGGAATTAATTTATACTTATTTTGTGATCTATCCCAGATCCCTAACGTATGCGCAATTGAAATAAATCTTTTCCATGAGTCTGGTCTGTCTTTTTTTGAGGTCCAGAAAATCTGATAAACCGGGTATAAATTTAACATGTCACTCTCTATCTGAACCCATGCTAAGTCGCTCTTAGAGTTGTGTAGGAGTGCTGTTTGGGCTAGTCTAGCGGCCTTAAAATAAATTTGTAAGTCAGGGACTCCCAATCCTCCTTCAGTTTTAGGCAGCAATAAAGTCCTCCTATTTATTCTAGCTTTTTTATTAGCCCATATAAACTCCAACATCTGTTTTTGGACTTTCTCAAGATCCTTTGAGGGGATATCTATAGGCAGAGATCTAAAGTGATATAATAATTTTGGGAGTATCACCATTTTACTAACTACCATCTTACCATAGAATGAAATTTTATATGTGCTCCATATCTTCATTTCTTTATGTAGGTATTTGTATAAAGGGGGGTAGTTGAGTTTGTATAAGTCATCAAGGTTATAAGGGATTAAGACTCCTAAATATTTAATTGCATTGGGGGCCCATTTGAAATCGAAGTTTATCTCCAATAACTTTTTAGTGTGGGGAGGGAGGTGCACCTCTATGGCTTCACATTTGTCATTATTAATTTTGTACCCAGACAAATTGCCAAAGTTAGATAGGAGGTCGTATAGGATTGGGAGGGATAGCAGGGGTTTACTTATTGTTAATATGATGTCATCTGCAAACAACGAGAGTTTGTGTTCTGTTTTGCCTACCATTATTCCAGCTATATTGCTCTGGTTTCTGATGCTAAAGGCTCAATGCATATGTCTGGTGCCATTATGAATATGTATTCTTTTAGATTGGTATCCTGCTATCCTAAGATACGCCGTTGGACTGGTGTATATGGCTTGAATTGCTTTAACAAAGGAGCCCGATATGCCGAACTGCGAAAGAGTCTCAAGCATATAGTCCCAATGGATCCTATCAAAGGCCTTCTCTGCATCTAAAGAGAGGAACAGAGAAGGCACTTTTTCGTTTGTTGCAAAACTGATAAGATCAATAACCTTCCGCACATTGTCAGGAGCCTCCCTCCCCATAATGAATCCCACTTGGTCATTTACTATTAGTTTGGGTATATGTGAGTTTAGTCTCGTGGCCATAATTTTAGTAAGGAGTTTGAGGTCTAAGTTTATGAGTGATATTGGTCTATAGTTTTTACAATGGAACTTGTCTTTCCCTGGTTAAGGAACCACGCAAATTCTAGCCGTTAATAAATCATTTGGGATTGTGCCTCCCTGCATTATATAGTTAAACATCTCCGCTAAGTGGGGGACAAGATCCATCGAGAATTTTTTGTAGAAGCTACCTGAATATCCATCAGGCCCAGGAGCTTTGTTGCTTTTAAGTTGTTTGATAGCTATAAGAATTTCTTGGGTTGTAATGGGAGCATTCAACTGATCTAATGCTGTTGAATCAAGGGTGGGTAAATGGCATTCTTTTAAAAACTCCCGTATTTTATTACTTCTAGATTCTGTATGGCACTTTGGTAATTGGTATAGAGACTGGTAAAAGTCCGCAAAGGAGTTGGCGATGCGCTGGGGATCATTAGTTATGGAGCCTGATTTAGTCTGTATCTGAGGAATGGAATACGCCCTAGTAATATTTCTAATTTTTCTGGCAAGCATTCGGTCAGGTTTATTTGCATATATAAAATACTGAGCATCAACCATCCTCAGATTTGCTATTGCTTCTTCATCAAGTAATTTATTTAATTCTGCCTTTTTGGATGCAATTAATTTAATTAAGTTGGGGTTTCTATCCGCTATTACTTGTGTATTGAGCTTCTCGAGCTCTTGTTTTCTCTCTATAATTATTTGTTTTTTCTGCTTATTTAGGTTAGCTTTCTCATGAATTAATACACCTCTAAGGAAGGCCTTGAATGCACCCCAAATATACAGAGGGTTCGGGGTTGAATTTTTGTTATCTGTCCAAAAGTGACTAATTTGTTGGGTGAGTTTTTGACATATAATTTCATTCCTTAATAGTGAGGGGTCCAGGGACCAAGATCTGTCTCTAGAGGGGTCGAACAGGCCTTTAATTGACATTTCCACAATAGAGTGGTCGGACCAGCTAGTTTGCGCTATATTTGCATTGGTTATTAGTGGACATAGGATCTGACTGGCAAAAATATAATCAATTCTGGAAAAAGAATTGTGGGCTGCAGAATAGTATGTGTAGTTCCTAACCCCTAGATTACGGATTCTCCAAGTATCTAACAAGTTGTGATCTAGGATAAAGTCACTTAATATTTTTTTTGAAGATAGTCCAGTGGTAGGGGATCTGTCCAATCTGCCATTTAGAGTGAGATTAAAGTCCCCCCCAATAATAATTTTGTGTTTTTTCCATGAGGTTAAGAGTTTACTGATTTTAGCTAGGAAATGACCCTGGTTATCGTTCGGGGCATATATATTTCCCAATACTATTGAGTTCCCATGAATTTTCCCCCTAAGTATTATAAATCTACCCTCAGGATCTTTTAATAGTATTTTTAAAAAAACGGGCTTTCATTCACCAAAGTCTACCTTCACTTTAAGGCTTTAAGCCAAACTGCTAAACAGTTGTAGGCTTAGAAAAATGACTGAGGATCAAGTGGGAGAGATGTAACCCCTTAATTACTGGGACTTTCAGAGAAAAACTTGCCCAAAATACCAGAGAATTTAAACAGAAGTAGATCCTTGTTTTTTTGACCTGTCAAAACTATATATATTTTTAAAGTAGACAACCCAAGGTATTGATCTAAGCCCATTTTGGTATATTTCATGCCACCAAGCTAGAGCACACAGAATGAACAGGGAAGGAGAACAGGGAAGGAGAACAAGGCAGGAGGACCCAAACAAAAGGCACCACCGCTTGAAGAACCTTTCTCCCAAAAGAGGCCTCAGTGAAGGCAAAAGTATAAAATTTATAGACACAAGAGGGGAAGGAGGCGTAGCTACAGGTGAATCAACCAGGATAGTCCTCCAAACACCGGGCTGAAAGCCCCGGGGCTGCAAACACTCAGCGTTGTAGCGATGAAGTTTGTAAAGAAACCAAAAGCGAACGGAAAGTTGCAGGCACAGGAAGTGGGGCCAAGCAACCCCAGAATATACGGCAGAAGAATAGGCAGCACTCTTGGTATTGCGAAAAAAAAATGGATGTTTAATACGGCAAGCTTACATCAATACATAAACACACACAGGTAATGGAGGTGAAAAAGGGCCGTGTCCTTACTCGTTTCATGCCGTGCGTGACTAAGTGCCGCACTTAAACATACATTTATTTCGCAATACCAAGAGTGCTGCCTATTCTTCTGCAGTATAAAATTTATAGAATTTGGAAAAACTATGCAGAGAGGACCATGTAGCCGCCTTTCAAATCTGTTCCACAGAAGCTTCATTTTTGAAAACCCAAGAAGAGGAGACAGCCCTAGAGGAATGAGTCGCAATTCTCTCAGGAGGCTACTGTCCAGCAGTCTCAGAAGCAAAACAAATCATACTTCCTAACCAGAGGGAAAGAGAAGTAGAAGAGGCCTTCTGACCCTTACGCTTTCCAGAGAAAACAACAAACAGGGCAGAAGATTGCCGAAAATCTTTAGTAGCGTGTAAGTAAAATTTTAGAGCACGCACAACATCCAAGTTATGCAAAAGATGTTCCTTATGAGAAGGATTAGGACAAAAAAGAAGGAACAACAATTTCCTGATTAATGTTTCGATCCGACACCACCTTAGGGAGAAACCCCAATTTAGTACGGAGGAACGCCTTATCTGCATGAAAAATAAGGTACGGGGAATCATACTGCAAAGCTGAAAGATCAGAAACTCTGCGAGCAGAAGAAATAGCAAGGAGAAACAAAACCTTCCAAGATTACAACTTTATATCAACAACATGCATCGGCTCAAACGGAGCCTGCTGCAAAACTAAGAACTAGGTTAAGGCTCCAAGGAGGAGCAACAGGTTTAAACACAGGCCTGATTCTTACCAGGGCCTGAACAAAAGCTTTAACATCTGGTAATTCTGCCAGACATTTGTGCAAAAGGATAGACTGCAGAAATCTGACCTTTCAGAATACTGACTGACAAACCTTTCTCCAGGCCATCCTGAAGAAAAGATAAAATTTGGGGAATCCTCACCCGACTCCATGAAAAAACTTTAGCTTCACACCAAAAAAGGTATTTATGCCATATCTTGTAGTAAATCCTACGAGTAACAGGATTACGAGCCTGAAGCACAGTATCAATGACTGCCTCCGAAAAAAACGCGTCTGGACAGGACTAGGCGTTCAATCTCCAAGCAGCCAGCTTCAGAAAATCTAAATTTGGTTGCAGGAATGAACCATAAATTAGAAGGTCCTTCCTCAGCGGTAACCTTCAAGGTGGAAGAGGTGACATCTTCACCAGATCTGCAAACCAGATCCTGCGAGGTCAGGCAGGAGCTCTCTCCTGCTTGATACAAGCAATGACTCGTGGAAGGAGAGCAAACGGAGGAAACAGGTATGCTAGGCTGAAATCCCAAGAACTGCCAGAGCATCTATCAGGGCGGCCTGAGGATCTTCTGACCTTGAGCCGTACTTTGAAAGCTTGGCGTTTTGACTAGACCCATCAGATCCAAGCCAAGAACCCCCCACTTGAGGGTTATCCTGGAGAACACTTCCGGATGGAGAGCCCATTCCCCCGGGATGAAAAGTCTGTTTGCTCAGAAAATCCGCTTCCCAATTGTCCAGTCCTGGAATGTGGATGGCAAATAGGAGACAATCGTGAGCATCAGCCCACTGCAGAATGCGAGTCACCTCCTTAGTGGTCAAGGAACTCCAAGTTCCTCCCTGGTAGTTGATGTAAGCCACTGAGGTGATGATGTCTGACTTGAATCTGATAAACCAGACTAAACATAATTGAGGCGAAGCTGTCAAAGCATTGAAGATTGCTCTCAACTCCAAGATGTTTATGGGAAGAGAAGACTCTTCCCGAGACTACAGGCCCTGAGCTTTCAGAGAACCCCAAAAAGCTCCCCAGACTGACAGGCTGGCGTCCGTAGTCACAATCACCCAGGAAGGTCTCAGGAAGCAAGTTCCTGAGACAGATGTTCCTCTGAAAACCACCAAGAGAGAGTCTTTTGTTAGGGGTCCAGATTTATAGTCTGTGATAAATCTGAATGGTCTCCATTCCATTGACGGATCATCCAACGCTGCAGCGGTCGCAGATGGAATCGAGCAAAAGGAATGATGTCCATGGAAGCCACCATCAGACCAATCACCTCCATGCATTGAGCCACTGATGGACGAAAAGCAGACTGGAGGGAAAGGCAAGAAGCAAGAAATTTCCCAAAGCAATTCCCTGGGATCTGATTACTGCCAATAGGGCTCCCAGAACCTTTGTAAATATTCTGGGAGACCAAACAGAAGAGCAACAATCTGGAAATGGTTGTCTAGAAAGGCAAACCTTAGAAACTGGTAATGATCCCTGTGAATGGGAACATGTAAATACGCGTCCTTCAGGTCTATAGTTGTCATGAAATGACCTTCCGGAAACAATAGAAGAATGAAACAAATAGTTTTCATCTTGAAGGATGGAACCCTGAGGAATTTGTTGAGGCACTTTAGATCTGGGATGGGACGAAAAGTTCCCTCCTTTCTGGGAACCACAAATAGATTTGAATAGAATCCTAGAACTTGTTCCTCTAGAGCAGAGCTTTCCAAACTTTTCATGTTGGGGACACACTTTTTAGACCTACATCATTTTACGACACAGTAATTCAGTTGTACTGGCAAACAGGAGGTTAAACTAACTTGTTTTAAGAGATACGGACACATATATAAATTATATAATAACAAAATGTATTTACAAGTAACAGTATGTATGTGCAAGAATTAAAAAAAAAGTTTAATAACACCAATAGCTACTTACAATTTTAATGGGATGTATGAGGTTGATGGGATGAACACAATTTCTGAATATTTGGTGGAATATTAAAGACACTCGCTTTTCATCATCAAGCATTTTTAAGTTTCCCCTTCCTATCCATATATCAAGAGCAGGAGCAGCAATGCACTACTGGGAGCTAGTTGCAACCCCCCCCCCACTGACTTCTGACTTCAACTCAGCGTTTAAGCTCGGTGAGTCCGATTGACTACTGCCCGTGCTGCAAACACACTGCTGTCCCACTCACTGACTACACATGCAGTCACGAGCCAATTTAGGAGACTACACGTGCAGTCAGGTGCCAATGTGCCGCCAAAGCCATCAATGGGAATAGTTTCAGTTCCCACTGAGCTGCGCCAATAGGTTAAGATGATCTGTGACCCCCTAGGTATCAATCACGTGTCAACCATGTGATATGCGTAGCAGGCAGGTGGAAAGTCAGAAACCAAAAAAAAAAAATGTTTAAAAAAATTAAATTTAAAAAAATTAGTGCTGAAGCAGGGACACACCTACACATTGCTGCTGACACACTAGTGTGTCCCGACACACAGTTTGGAAAGCACTGCTCTAGAGGGACTGGTACAACAACTCTCAGGGAGGATAGGTCCTTTATGCAATTTAAGAAGGCCTCCCTCTTTACCTGGTTTGAGGATAGTCTTTAAAGGAGAAATCTGCCCCTTGGAGGGCAAGACTTGAATCCTATATTGTAACCCTGGGATACTATGTCCACAGCCCATGGATCTGGGAAATCACGTATCCAAGTTTGTTAAAGAAAAAACCTGTCCCCCGCTTTATCCAAAAGGGGGTTCAGGGGCGGACCCCCCCTTCATGCTGATTTTAGAATCAGAATCAGCTTCTTGGAATCAGTGGAAGGCTTCTTGGATTGTTTTCCCACTATTTCAAGGCTGACAAACTCAGCCTTCTGACCCTTTGAAGTTACGAAAGGAACGAAAAATTAGAACTCTGGCGACCCCTAGGTCTATTTTTCTTGTCATGAGGTTGAAAAAATTCCTTTCCCCCTGTAATTTTGGAAATGATCTCCCCAGAACAGGACCAAATAAAGTCTTACCCTTATAAGGTAAAGACAAAAGCTTTGACTTGGAAGATACATCCTCCAACCAAGATTTTAATCAGAGCTCTGCTATCGCAGAAAAGATTACGCAAGGCACTGATAATATCTGAACTCAAGATCTCTTGGTTACTAGACAGACGCTTTAACCATCTAAGCCATAGCAGAAATCACCTCATTATGAGGGATAAATGTATTAGTGTGTTCAGATCACTAAGATTCTCAATCTGAGGAGAGACATTATTCCAAAACGGTAGATGGAAACCCATCGGTTAACAAAACAGTATGACAGAAATAAAAGTGAAAATTTGCACCTTATTTCTCATATACTGAAATAAGTTAACATGAAAAACGCATATTAGGCCATATGTGTGAGAACATCATATAGTTTAAATCTTAAACTGGCACAAAATACAAAAATGATATAATATGCCTGTAAGGGAGGAAAACATCAACCCCCATACCAACATACCCCCAAATGACAGGCATTAAGAAGTCCAACATGCATAGAGGAAATAAACAAGGAGCGTTCGGTCCGGATCAAAACGGATACTTTTTAATACCTAAAGATATGTGAATGCCAGTAAGTACAGAGTATGATTTTACTTAAGAATAAGAGCACTATTGTAAGTCGCTGCCTTAAAAAGTTACTCTGCCTACTAACCCCTCTCACTGAGATTAGCACCCTTAGATCGAGGCATTAACAGTCTTACAGAGCACAGAGTATAAATTTACTTTAGAATTAGAGTGCTATAGTAAGCCGCTCCCTTAAAGAGTTGCTCTACTTTACATTAAACACAAATGGTGCCAAAACACTGCTCGTGGCAGTAAGCGCAATACTGAAGTGCGCACCGCCACAGAAAAAATTTAAAGATGGTGCCAGATAGATGCTGATGTTGCGTACTTGCGAGTACCGTCAAACAGCTTATCATGGCCAGTTAAAACATAAAAGAATTTAATAAAGAAAAACCCTGTACGAGAGAAAACATACCCCCTCCAAAGGGGTTTACAAAACAAGGCGTTGAGCTTTAGGTGTGCAGAGAGATCGCCACCCAGTAGCTCCCAAACTCTGTACGTTACAACCCCTTGAAAGTGATATACACCATACAGCCTGGGTAGTGCAGAGGAAAACACAATCGCAGTCTGACGATTTTAAACTATTCTCATTAGTGAAAAAAGCAGAATTAGCTGTTTTAAAGGGGAAACGTATTAAAGGAATCCCTTACTTGAAAAACCCTTAACAATGGGGGAGACTAACGTCCCCGGTGTTCACAGACAGGGAAAAAAAATAGCTAAGTGAACCGGGTCACTGGAGGGTTTTTAATCTCACATAGAGCCCTTATTACATTTTTAAAATCTAGAAAATCCCAGGAAAACACCAGCTAGACCTGCACAAAACTAGTAAAGGCGTCTAGGCTGCTCTTATAATAGCATAGTTCACTTAGTAAAATAAACTTCCCCAGACCACTATATTTCCTTTACAGTATAGTGCTCAGTCAGAACTGCCCAAACTATATATATCTCCAAATAAAAGAGATAATTAAGTTCCATTATATCCACTGAGGTAATTAACCCCCAAAAGTGCTGAATCCTTCTAACCTAGAAGGCAAAAGCACTTACCTGTGGATCCGGCTGCAGGGCAGGAACAGCTTCTTAGGTGTGATAGACACTTCACTCTCTATCAGGGACCTTCAGAAAAAGTAAGAACAGAGTAACCAACCCTGGCTTTCTGCAAAGAGGTAACAAAATTGTTAGAAGTAAAGCAAAGAGCACCTTGCCGCCTTCTAACTGTTAAAAGCCACCACTACTCTTACTAAAGAGATTGACATGGATACAGCTAGACCCCAATCCTTGAGTGCAGGGAAAAGTACCCATAAAAGGATTAAAATATCTTCAGACATCGTCTTCGCACATCCTCCATTTACAGAGGCAAAGAGAATGACTGGGGATTATTGGTAAGGGAAGTTACACTTAACAGCTTTGCTGGGGTGCTCATTGCCTCCTCCTGCTGGCCAGGAGTTGAATATTCCTCTAGTAATTGGAAAGACGTTGTGGACTCTTCATGTCATAGGAAAGAAATAGTATTCTTGAGATAGTATTGGAAACACAAGTAGTAAGGAAAAATAAAAAAGGGTAATTAAATGGAGAACATGCAATTTGGAGGGAAAAATAAACTTACAAATTTGCTTTGTTCTGTTGGTTTATAGGAGCTCAGGGGAGTGAAACAGGGAAGTGATGCTATTTTTTTTGTTTGTAAATAAAGATACTGGTTTCAACAAGGGATACCAAAAGAACAAAGCACATTTGAAAATAGAAGTGAATTTCAAAGTGTCTTAAAATGACATGCTCTATCTGAATCATTCATGTTTAAGTTTGACTTTCCTATCCCTTTAAGGCAAATTGTGGACCAGGGTCTTAGAATGGTATAGCCTGTTCTGCAGCATGAACTGAAGTAAGTGACTAACATACACATGAAAGTGATACATTAAGTGAAAGTTTATATATATAACAATGTTGGATAATAGATTCTTTTTACCTGCTCCAGCAGCACACGGACCCTTCACCTCACTGCAGACATTTAAACGAATCTGCCGTTTGTGATCATTAATCACATATCCATCTTTGTTGGTTAAAGCACTTAGATCAAAGAGGTGATCTAAAATAGAACAAGAACATCCGTGTCCTTTATATTTAACTACACATACTCTATATGCAAAAACAAAGCTCACACTATACCGTAAATTAGTTTCTCCTTTAATGTATTTTCAGTGACTTGTTATTCCAAGTCTGACATTGCTCCTTTGATATTATTTTTTTTTTTTTTTTTTTTTTAAAGCTGTTTTTTGCTTATTGAAACCTCTACATATTTTTCTCAAGAATGTGCCAATTTTCATGGTATGATCCAACATGATGAATACATCTCCTTATGTTATCTCTCCATACACCCAAGATATTTTTTCTCTTACAGGTAGCAGTTTCAACAGACAAAACCAGCTATTTCAAATAATAACATAAAGGTAAATGAGTTATTTGTAAACAAATTAATATACTTTAGAAGGTAAAATGAATAATTGCTAACACATTGAAGGGAAGATACATTTAAATTACATGTCCATTTAATTATGATTTAGTCTGGTCCTAAGTTATTTAGGTATATTAACATGTAACTGATTGTCTCTTCCTATCACATAAGTAAATACTAAGATATAACAGTTCTTAAATATTTCTTATATTTCAAAGTCCTTACCTGTAACAGGATTTGTGACACTGCATTGATCTTGTGCTGTAATTTTCACAGGACAAGCTGCAGAAGTGAACCATAAGAAGCTATAATCACAGTTATCTAACACTGTGATTGGCTGGGGACCGCTACCCTGCAAAGAACAAAAAAAAAAAATCACTAATTTCATATTGGATATACTAGACATGAGAGTAGTAATCTCCATTTGTTTACTAAACATGGCCACATACATCTGTGCAAATCCAGATCTTTGAGTGTTGCACTTTGACACTAACAAATCCTGAGCTGAAAATAGTCTAATTAAGTTTACGGCCATATTCGGTCTTCATTTAGTATGCAAATGCCCAAAATGTTTTTGCCTAGCTAATACTATTATAGAGACTATATATATATATATATATATATATATATATATATATATATATATATATATATATATATATATATATATATATATATATATATATATATATACACACACACACAGGTGGCCCTCGGTTTACAACGGTTCAATTTGCACCGTTTCAGAATAACAACCTTTTTTTTTAGTCATGTGACTGCTATTGAAAAGCATTGAGAAGCAGTGCATTGATTAAAATAGCCAGTAGGTGGAGCTATCCGCTTGTGTTGCAGCAAAGATATACAAGCCAAGCAAGCTGAAATTAATCAGTTTAACTAGACCTGAGCTATCAATCAGCTTGCAAAGGAACAAGATCTTCCTGTCTATAAATCAGTCCAGATTGGAATGCATAGAAAGAACTGTTTGCAGAAAAATGCAAGTAAAGTCTGTGTTGTGTGATTATTTTCTTAAGTTTATAATGCTGTTTAGCAAATATTTTTGTTCATTTAACTTAGTTTAATTATATATTCTGTGTTGTGTAATTATTGTATTAGGTTTATAATGCTGTTTAGCATTTAAAGTCTTCATTTCAAAGCTTTAAAAATAATGTATTAGGTGTTACTTTTGCCAATTTTGAGAGGGGCCTGGAACCTAACTCCCTCACTTCCCCTTGACTTACATTATAAACTGGGTTTCAATTTACAACGGTTTCGATTAACAACCATTCCTTCCGGAACCTAACCCCGGCGTAAACTGAGGTCTACCTGTATATATATATATATATATATATATATATATATACACATACATACACACACACATACATATACACACATATATATATATACACACAGTATATCAAATTAATTTATGTTGACACTGCTAACTTTTTAACTGCATTGTAAATGTGTCCAACATAAGACTGCAATGAATGAAGTTTTTTCCACTGTAAAGCTTTGTGGAAATATTGTGATATGGTCACAGGTAAAATCAAGGTTCGATTTTGTTAAAGGACCACTCAATGCAGTAGAATAACATAATTAACAAGTGTATAATAAAAATAAAATGCAATAGCACTTACACTGAATTTTAAATAAGCAGTAGATTTTTTTTCTGACAAAATGTATTTGTTCTCTCTTTTTCCGGCCCCCTTTATCATGTGACAGACATCAGCCAATCACAGACTAGTATACGTATACCCTGTGAGCTTGTGCACATGCTCTGTAGGATCTTGTTTCCCAGAAAGTGTAAATATAAAAACTCTTCAAAATGTGATAATGGAAGTACATTGGAAAGCGTCTTAAAACTGTATGTTGTATCTGAATCTTAAAAACAAAATTTATGCTTACCTAATAAATGTATTTCTTTCTTGACACATTGAGTCCACGGATCATCTCTAATTACTGGCCAGCAGGAGGAGGCAAAGAGCACCACAGCAAAGTAGTTAAGTATCACCTCCCTTCCATCCAACCCCAGTCATTTGACCGAAGGAAAAAGAGAGGAAGGAAAAAGAGAGAAAGGAAGTAACACAAGGTGCAGAGGTGCCTGAGGTTCATAACACAAAAACTGTCTAAATAAAAACAGGGCAGGCCGTGTCAAGAAAGAAATACATTTATTTTCTTTCTAATGACACGGTGAATCCACGGATCATCTCTAATTACTATTGGGAATCAATACCCAAGCTAGAGGACACAGATAAGGGGGGACAAGACAGGGAACCTAAACTGAAGGCACCACTGCATGAAGAACCTTTCTCCCAAAAGAAGCCTCAGCCGAGGCAAAAGTATCAAATTTATAGAATTTTGAAAAAGTGTGTAGAGAGGACCAAGTTGCAGCCTTGCAAATCTGTTCCACAGAAGCTTCATTTTTAAATGCCCAGGAAGAGGAAACAGCCCTCGTGGAATGAGCCGTGATTCTCTCAGGAGGCTGCTGTCCAGCAGTTTCATAGGCCAAACGAATTATACTCTTCAGCCACAAAGAGAAGAAGCCGTAGCTTTCTGACCCTTGCGTTTCCCAGAGAAAACAAACAAAGCAGAAGACTGGCGAAAATCTTTAGTCGCCTGTAAATAGTATTTACACGCATGTACCACATCTAGGTTGTGCAACAGATGCTCCTTAGGAGAAGAAGGGTTAGGACACAAAGAAGGAACGATGTCTTGATTAATGTTCCTATCCGAAACTTTAGGGAGGAAACCTAATTTAGTACGCAGAACTACCTTATCCGAATGAAAAATAAGGTAAGGGGATTCACACTGCAACGCCAATATTTTGTTGCAGAAGAAATTGCAACAAGAAACAAAACTTTCCAAGATAACATATTAATATCTAAAGAATGCATAGGCTCAAACGGAGCCTGCTGAAGAACCTTAAGAACCAGGTTAAGACTCCAGGGAGGAGTAAAGGATTTGAAACACAGGCTTGATTCTGACCAAGGCCTGACAGAAGGATTGTACATCTGGCAAGTCTGCCAGACGCTTATGCAACAATATAGATAAGGCAGAAATCTGACCCTTCAAGGTACTAGCAGATAATCCCTCCTCCAGACCCCAGAGGCAGAACTTTTCTTCACTTTCTGCAATGAGATTATTTTTGTGAATAATTTTCTGCAGGTTATTTTGAAATAAAATAAAATTTTAAATTAGACATGCACTAAAGCACCAGCTCAATTGCAATGTGTTGATTAACTGGAGAGTAAAGTAATTTTTAAACTTTTATAGTAAATTGCAGCAGTTGAAAATTGCTTTGGAAAGTAGCTGCAGACAAAAAATTTTTTTTTTTAAATGTCTCAAATGTGTTTCCTATTAGCTTAGTCTAAAATCACAAGGTAGAAATGAAGTATTAAAAAAGGAGCATTGCTCACAAAAACATCTTACATTCCAAAGTCACAGTTTTGCAGACTGGGAAAGGCGAGGGAGGAGGGTGAAAAAATCCATGAGAGCCAGTCCCTGCTGCTTTGCAGCACTGCTCCATATTTGACTGTTCTCTTCAAACAGCACTTTGCTCTGGATGTACTGTTTTAATGAAAAATTACACACTGCCGCCAGAGCAAAACTCTGTTTGATGAAAACAGTCTAATGTGGAGCAGTGCTGCAAAGTGAAAGTGCTAACAGTTTCTGCAATGACATCTCAGTTCATACCATGTTCTGCCTTGGGGCTCCAGACCCTCCTGGAGAAAAGACAAAATCCTAAGAATCCAAACTCTACTCCAAGAGTAGCCTCTGGATTCACACCAATACAAATATTTACACCATATCTTATAGTAAATATTTCTGGTAACAGGCTTACGAGCCTGAATCATGGTCTCATTGACCGACTCAGAAAAACCACGTGTAGATAAAATTAAGCGTTCAATCTCCAAGCAGTCAGCTTCAGAGAAATGAGATTTGGGTGAAGGAAGGGTCCTTGAAGTAGAAGGTCCTTCCTCAGTGGAAGTCTCCAAGGTGGGAGAGATGACAGCTCCACCAGGTCTGCATACCAGATCCTGCAAGGCCACGCCAGTGCAATAAGGATCACCGACGGCCACTCCTGTTTTATTCGAGCAATGACCAGAGGAAGGAGAGCGAACGGAGGAAACAGGTATGCTAGACTGAAATTCTAAGGAACCGCCAGAGCATCTATCAGTACAGCCTGAGGATCCCTTGACCTCGACCCGTATCTCGGGAGCTTGACATTCTTTCAAGATGCCATAAATATACAGCTACGGCTGTCCCATTTGAGAATCAAGCTGGAAAACACTTCCGGATGGAGTTACCACTCCTCCGGGTAAAAGGTCTGTCTGCTTCCCAATTGTCCACTCCTGGAATGTGGATCGCAGACAGGCAACAGTTGTGGGTCTCCACCCACTGGATAATCCTGGATACCTCTGTCACAGCCAAGGAACTCAGAGTTCCCCCCTGATGGTTGATGTAAGCCACCAAAGTTATATTGTCTGACTTGCACCTGATAAACCGGGCAGAAGCTAACTGAGGCAAAGACAGAAGAACATTGAAGATTGCCCTCAGCTCTAGGATGTTTATGGGAAGAACTGACTCCTCCCGAGTCCATATCCCCTGAGCCTTTAGCGAGCCCCAGACTGCTCCCCATCCCAACAAGCTGGCATCCATGGTCACAATCACCCAGGTAGGTCTGCGGAAGCAGGTTCCCTGGGAGAGATGTTCCACAGATAACCACCAAGGAAGAGAATCTCTTGTCGCCTGATCCAGATGTAAACGCAGAGACAGATCCGCATAATCCCTGTTCCATTGTTTGAGCATGCATAACTTCAGAGGTCTGAGATGGAATCGGGCTGATGTCCATGGCAGCTATCATTGATAAGGAATCTATTATGGTTCCCAAGAACACTACCCTTGTAGCTGGTATCAAGGAACTCTTTCCCAAATTCACCTTCCATCCGTGGGAACGCAGAAAAGATAACATCTCTGTGTGGGAGCTTGCTTGATTAAAGGATGGCGCCTGGACCAGAATGTCGTCCAGATAAGGCGCCACTGCAATGCCCCGCAACCGGAGCACCGCCAACAGGGCTTCCAGGACCTTTGAGAAAATTCTGGGAGCTGTGGCATGGCCAAATGGAAGAGCCACAAACTGGAAGTGTTTATCTAGAAAGGCGAACCTCAGAAACTTGTGATGATCCCTGTGGATGGGAACATGTAGGTACGCATCCTTTAAATCTATCGTTGTCATGAATTGACCTTCTCGAACCAAGGGAAGAATGGAACGAATAGTTTCCATCTTAAAGGATGGTACTTGTTTAGACTTTTGAAATCTAAAATTGGTCTGAAAGTTCCCTCTTTTTTTGGGAACCATGAACAGATTGGAGTAGAATCCCAGACCCTGCTCCTGCATTGGGACAGGAACTATCACTCCTAGGTCGGAAAGGTCCCAGACAGAGTGTAAGAACGCCTCTCTTTTTATCTGGTCTACAGATAATCTGGAGAGCAGAAACCTGCCCCTGGGAGGAAAGGTTTTGAACTCTAGTTTGTATCCCCAGGACACGATGTCCACTGCCCAGGGATATGGAACATCCCAAACCCAAGCCTGAGCGAAGAAAGAAAATCTGCCCCCTACAAGATCCGGTCCCGGATCAGGGGCAGACCCTTCATGCTGACTTTGAGTCACTAATGGGCTTCTTAGATTGCTTACCCTTGTTCCAAGACTGGTTGGACCTCCAGGAAGACTTGGACTGTTCTTGCTTGGCAGAGGAAGTTTTACCCTTGAAGTTTCGAAAGGAACAAAAATTACTCTGACGTCCCTTCTGCTTATTCCTTTTATCCTGAGGGAGGAAATGACCCTTACCTCCCGTAATGTCTGAAATAATTTCAGCCAAGCCTGGCCCAAACAAGGTCTTACCCTTGTAGGAAATCGCCAAAAGCTTAGACAAACTACACATCCGCAGACCATGATTTCAACCATAAAGCTATGTGGGCCAGTACTGCAAAACCAGAAATCTTTGCTCCCAACTTAATAACTTGTAGGGAAGCATCCGTAATAAAGGAATTGGCCAATTTAAGAGCCTTGATCCTATCCTGGATCTCCTCAAGGGGAGTATATGTCTGAATAGATTCAGACAACGCATCAAACCAGTATGCCGCCGCACTGGTGACAGTAGCAATACACACCGCAGGTTGCCATTGTAAACCCTCGTGTACATACATCTTTTTAAGTAACCCTTCCAACTTCTTATCCATAAGATTCTTAAAGGAACAGCTATCCTCTATGGGAATAGTGGTTCCCTTAGCCAAAGTGGAAATTGCCCCTTCCACCTTGGGGACCGTCTGCCAAGACTCCTTGGTAGAGTCAGCTATTGGAAACATCTTCTTAAAATTTGACGATGGAGAAAAAGGGATAACCGGTCTCTCCCATTCCCGGGCAATAATCTCTGTAGCCCGGTCTGGTACAGGAAAAACCTTTAGAGAGGAAGGAACGTCAAAGTATTTGTTTAACTTACTAAACTTCTTAGGATTGACTACGACTGTCATGTCAGAGTCGTCCATGGTGGCCAAAACCTCCTTACGTAACAACCGGAGGTGTTCTAGCTTAAACCTGAAGGATACTGCTTCAGCATCAGCAGAAGGAATTACACTGAGTCTGAGACTTTACCCTCAGATGCTACCGAAGTATCTTCCTCCTCAGACTTCTGGGAAGGAACAATCGGAATAGCCACAACTGCGTCAGAAACCTTACTCACCGATTCCTTAGATTTCCTCTTGCGCTTTCCCTGCAGCATGGGAAAGGCAGACAACGCATCAGTTACCGCAGAAGATATGTGGGTAGCAATGTCTTGCAACGTAACTCTAACCAGAGTGTGAGAGGAAGCGCAGGGCACTGCATGTGTAGACGATAAAGTTCGGGACACTTGAGGAGAAAGCTGCGGCATATCTTGAACAGGAGACCCCTGAACAGCATCCACCTTAGCTAATGACGGCTCAGATTCAAAAAGTCTATCCCTGTAATGTAATGTTCTTTCAATACATGAGGGACAAAAGGGGATTGGGGGTTCCACAGAGTCAAAACACAAGCCACATGTAACATTTTGCAGGGCCTCTTGATCCATCTTAACTCAATGTGTAAACAAAATGAACTCAACAGCTTTATTTAGGTTTGAAAAATAATTACACCAAAAAATGTTACTGTCACTTTAAATTTTTAATGTAAACATAATTTTCCTTTATTCTTTAACTACCGCAAAAAAACAGCAGTTTACTATAAACCTTAGAAAGCCTCCTCACCTCAGCATTCCTTGCTGAGGTGCCTACCTGTCGTCCTTTGAACCGGAATAACTAACTACGATCTAGACTCAAGATCTAGCTGTTCAAAAACGGTTACGATATAACACCTTCTTTAAGCAGCGACGCAGCAACAATCTCCGGACCGGAACTAACCGGAAGTGCTCTGGAAAGGCGCGCAATACTAAATTGCCGCCTCAGAAACCCGCCCTTCCTATTCGAGGGCGTTCCTAACTAGCAAAGAAGTCCTAACTAGCAAAGAAGCCAGCCACCATTGTTATCAAAGCCAGAGCCGGTGCACCCAGTGAAAAAACATACTGTCTCTGTCCAACAAAGTCTGGAATGAAACCGGAACATTCACCAAATCTGAGCCTCTAGAACCGTTGCACACAGTAAACCTTACTCACTGATTCCACTGACTTTGTCCCACAAAGTCCGGAATTAAATCGGAACAATAAAATAAATGTGCGCCTCTCTCCAAAAGATTGTTCGTCCCCAGTGCCTGCACACACTGCCTACTAAAATCCTATTAACCCCAAATAGGATTATTAGTGTCCTAAAACCAGGCTTAACTGAAAAAGTGCCATATTCTTCATAAGAAAATAAAACTAGGCACTTACTTGAAGATCACTCTGCCCGGCAGCTCACATGGTATGAGAGGTCATCTCCCTCACATGGGCATGTGGGAAAATTAGGAAAGACTGAATAATCCTAATCAGGCTTTCAGGATAGGGCAGCAACAACTATTTGGGAGGCGCAGTGAGCATTATACCCTAAATGCTTAAAAGCCACCACTGATCTACTGAAGAGACTGACATGGGCTACGACTAAACCCCAGGAGGAAGCAGGGCAATCTTGCTCTGCTTCAAAATAATAAAATCTTGATTGAAGAATCTTCTTTCAGACACCTAAACTTTACCACCTCCTTGCTTATAACGTAGGCAAAGAGAATGACTAGGGTTGGAGGGAAGAGAGGTGATATTTAACAGCTTTGCTGTGGTGCTCTTTGCCTCCTCCTGCTGGACAGGAGTGATATTGCCAATAGTAATTAGAGATGATCCGTGGACTCACCGTGTCATTAGAAAGAAAGTTTAATTTGACTTGAGTGTCCCTCTAAGCAGAATAAAAAGTTAGAGACCGTAAATTCGTTCTCTTGCTATCTTTATTTGAAAAAGAAGGTATCTAAGCTTTTTTTGTTTGCTTCAGAACTCTGGACAGCACTTTTTATTGGTGGATGAATGTATCCACCAATCAGCAAGAACAACCCAGGTTGTTCACCAAAAATGTGCCGGCATCTAAACTTACATTCTTGCATTTCAAATAAAGATACCAAGAGAATGAAGAAAATTTGATAATACAAGTAAATTAGAAAGTTTCTTAAAATGTCATGCTCTATCTGAATCACGAAAAGAAAAAAGGAAATTTATGCTTACCTGATCAATTGATTTCTTTTACGATATGACGAGTTCACGGATTTCATCCTTACTTATGGGATATCGCCTCCTGGTCAGCAGGAGGAGGCAAAGAGCACCACAGCAGAGCTGTATATATAGCTCCTCCCTTCCCTCCCACTCCAGTCATTCGACCGAAGTTAGGAAGAGAAAGGAAAAGCCAAGGTACAGAGGTGACTTAAGTGTAACAAAAATAAAGTCCGGTCTTAGAAAATGACAGGGTGGGCCGTGGACTCGTCATATCGTAAAAGAAATAAATTTATCAGGTAAGCATAAATTTCCTTTTCTTTTACAAGATATGACGAGTCCACGGATTTCATCCTTACTTATGGGATACAATACCAAAACTATAGGACACGGATGAAAGGGAGGGACAAGACAGGAACCTAAACGGAAGGCACCACTGCTTGAAGAACCTTTCTCCCAAAAACCGCCTTGGACGAGGCAAAAGTATCAAATTTGTAAAATTTGGAAAAAGTGTGAAGAGACGACCAAGTTGCAGCCTTGCAAATCTGTTCAACAGAAGCATAATTTTTAAATGCCCATGAGGAAGCCACAGCCCTAGTAGAATGAGCCGTAATTCTTTCAGGAGGCTGCTGTCCAGCAGTCTCATATGCAAAACGGATGATACTCTTCAGCCTAAAAGAAAGAGAGGTAGCCGTAGCTCTCTGGCCCCTACGTTTTCCAGAAAAAACGACGAATAATGAAGATGATTGACAAAATTCTGTAGTCGCCTGCAAGTAAAACTTCAAGGCACGGACCACGTCCAAGTTATGTAACAGACGCTCCTTCTTATAAGAAGGATTAGGACACAAGGAAGGAACAATAATTTCCTGATTAATATTTTTGTTGGAAACAACCTTAGGAAGAAACCCAGGTTTGGTACGTAACACTACCTTATCGGAATGAAAAATAAGGTAAGGAGAATCACATTGCAATGCTGAAAGCTCAGAAACTCTGCGAGCAGAAGAAATAGCAACCAAAAATAAAACTTTCCAAGATAACAATTTAATATCTATGGAATGCATAGGTTCAAACGGAACCCCTTGAAGAACCTTAAGAACTAAATTCAAACTCCAAGGAGGAGCAATAGGTCTAAACACAGGCCTGATTCTAGTCAGAGCCTGACAAAAGGATTGAACATCCGGAATATCTGCCAGACGTTTGTGTAGCAAAATAGATAAAGCAGAAATCTGTCCCTTTAAGAAACTTGCTGATAACCCTTTCTCCAATCCTTCTTGGAGAAAAGATAAAATCCTAGGAATCCTAATCTTACTCCATGAGTATCCCTTGGATTTGCACCAATAAAGATATTTACGCCATACCTTATGGTAAATCTTTCTAGCAACAGACTTACGTGCCTGAATCAAGGTATCAATGACCGAATCAGAAAACCCTCGCTTAGATAAAATCAAGCGTTCAATCTCCAAGCAATCAGCTGCAGAGAAATTAGATTCGGATGAAGGAAGGGTCCCTGAATGAGAAGGTCCTGCCTCAATGGAAGCTTCCACGGTGGCAGAGAGGACATGTCCACAAGATCGGCATACCAAGTCCTGCGAGGCCACGCAAGAGCGATGAGAATCACCGAAGCCCTCTCCTTTTTGACTCGAGCAATCACCCGAGGAAGGAGAGCAAACGGTGGAAACACATAAGCTAGGTTGAACGACCAAGGCATCTATTAGTTCAGCCTGAGGATCCCTGGACCTGGATCCGTATCTTGGAAGCTTGGCATTCTGACGAGACGCCATCAGATCCAATTCCGGTCTGCCCCATCTGAGGATCAGAGTGGCAAAGACCTCCGGATGGAGTTCCCACTCCCCCGGATGAAACGTCTGTCCGCTCAAAAAATCCGCTTCCCAGTTGTCCACTCCTGGGATGTAGATTGCTGACAGATAACAAGAGTGAGCCTCCGCCCACAAAATTATCTTGGATACTTCTGTCATCGCTAAGGAACTCCTTGTTCCTCCCCGATGATTGATGTAAGCCACAGTCGTGATGTTGTCCGACTGAAATCGGATGAATTTGACTGAAGCCAACTGAGGCCAAGCCTGAAGCCCATTGAATATTGCTCTCAACTCCAGAATATTGATTGGAAGAAGAGACTCTGACACACCCTGAGCCTTCAGGGAATTCCAGACTGACTTGTCTTGTGCAAAAACAAAATTTATGCTTACCTGATAAATTTATTTCTCTTGTGGTGTATCCAGTCCACGGATTCATCCATTACTTGTGGGATATTCTCCTTCCCAACAGAAAACTGCAAGAGGATCACCCACAGCAGAGCCGTCTATATAGCTCCTCCCCTAACTGCCACCCCCAGTCATTCGACCGAAGACAAGCAAGAGAAAGGAGAAACTATAGGGTGCATTGGTGACTGTAGTTTAAAAATAAAAAACACCTGCCTTAAAATGACAGGGCGAGCCGTGGACTGGATACACCACAAGAGAAATAAATTTATCAGGTAAGCATAAATTTTGTCTTCTCTTGTAAAGTGTATCCAGTCCACGGATTCATCCATTACTTGTGGGATACCAATACCAAAGCTATAGGACACGGATGAAGGAAGGGACAAGGCAGGCGCTTAAACGGAAGGCACCACTGCCTGTAAGACCTTACTCCCAAAAATAGCCTCCGAAGAAGCAAAAGTATCAAATTTGTAGAATTTAGAAAAAGTATGAAGCGAAGACCATGTCGCCGCCTTACAAATCTGTTCAACAGAAACCTCATTTTTAAAAGCCCATGTGGAAGCCACTGCTCTAGTGGAATGAGCTGTAATTCTTTCAGGAGGCTGCTGGCCAGCAGTCTCATAAGCTAAGCGGATTATACTTCTTAACCAAAAAGAAAGAGAAGTTGCTGAAGCCTTTTGGCCTCTCCTCTGTCCAGAGTAGACAACAAACAATGCAGATGTTTGACAAAAATCCTTAGTAGCTTGTAAATAAAACTTTAAAGTACGAACCACGTCAAGATTGTGTAATAGACGTTCCTTCTTTGAAGAAGGATTAGGACACGGTGACGGAACAACAATCTCCTGATTGATATTCTTATTAGATACCACCTTAGGAAGAAACTCAGGTTTGGTACGCAAAACTACCTTATCTGCATGGAAGATCAGATAAGGGGAATCACACTGTAAGCCCTGGTGCTGCGCCTGCATTCGTGTCTACTTTGTCTCTCCATGTTAACGCTTTTAACACGAATAATACATTTTGTTACTTTTAATACGGAGCATCCAGCACTCTTCATTTGATGAATCACACTGTAAGGCAGATAACTCTGAAACTCTTCGAGCCGATGAGATAGCTACAAAAAACAGAACTTTCCAAGATAAAAGCTTGATATCTATGGAATGCAGAGGTTCAAACGGAACTTTAAGATGAAGAAGTTGAAGAACTTTAAGAACTAAATTTAAACTCCATGGCGGAGCAACAGGTTTAAACACAGGCTTGATTCTAACTAAAGCCTGACAAAACGCCTGAACGTCTGGAACCTCCGCCAGACGCTTGTGCAAAAGAATAGACAAAGCAGAAATCTGTCCCTTTAAGGAACTAGCTGACAATCCCTTCTCCAATCCTTCTTGGAGAAAAGATAATATCCTAGGAATCCTGACTTTACTCCATGAGTAACCCTTGGATTCACACCAATGAAGATATTTACACCATATCTTATGATAGATTTAGATGGTTGAAAGGACCCTGAAGTAAAAGGTCCTGCCTCAGCGGCAGAGTCCATGGTGGAAGGGATGACATGTCCACCAGATCTGCATACCACGTGGCCACGCAGGTGCTATCAAAATCACCGAAGCTCTCTCCTGCTTGATCTTGGCAATCAGACGAGGGAGCAGAGGAAACGATGGAAACACATAAGCCAAGTTGAAGGACCAAGGCACTGCTAGAGCATCTATCAGCGCTGCCTTGGGATCCCTGGACCTGGATCCGTAACAAGGAAGCTTGGCGTTCTGACGAGACAAACACCTCCGGATGGAGTTCCCACTCCCACGGATGAAAAGTCTGCCGACTTAGAAAATCCGCCTCCCAGTTCTCTACTCCTGGGATATGGATAGCTGATAGATGGCAAGAGTGAACCTCTGCCCATAGAATTATTTTTGAAACCTCCAACATTGCTAGGGAACTCCTTGTTCCCCCTTGATGGTTGATGTAGGCTACAGTCGTGATATTGTCCGACTGAAATCTGATGAACCTGACCACAGCAAGCTGAGGCCAAGCCTGAAGAGCATTGAATATCGCTCTTAGTTCCAGAATGTTTATCGGAAGCAGTGCCTCCTCCTGAGTCCACGAGCCCTGAGCCTTCAGGGAGTTCCAGACTGCACCCCAGCCCAGAAGGCTGGCATCTGTCGTTACTATTGTCCAATCTTGCCTGCGGAAGGTCATACCCTTGGACAGATGGACCCGAGATAGCCACCAGAGAAGAGAATCCCTGGTCTCTTGATCCAGATTTAGTAGAGGGGACAAATCTGTGTAATCCCCATTCCACTGACTGAGCATGCAGAGTTGCAGCGGTCTGAGATGTAGGCGGGCAAACGGCACTATGTCCATTGCCGCTACCATTAAGCCGATTACTTCCATACACTGAGCCACTGAAGGGCGAGAAGTAGAATAAAGAACACGGCAGGAATTTAGAAGTTTTGACAACCTGGCCTCTGTCAGGTAAATCTTCATTTCTACAGAATCTATCAGAGTTCCTAGGAAGGAAACTCTTGTGAGAGGAGATAGAGAACTCTTTTCTTCGTTCACTTTCCACCCATGAGACCTCAGGAATGCCAGAACAATGTTCGAATGGGACCTGGCGATTTGAAAATTCGACACCTGTATCAGAATGTCTTCTAGGTAAGGGGCTACTGCTATACCCTGCGGCCTTAGGACCACTAGGAGTGACCCTAGAACCTTCGTAAAGATTCTTGGTGCCGTAGCTAACCCAAAGGGAAGAGCCACAAACTGGTAATGCCTGTCTAGGAAGGTGAACCTGAGAAACCGATGATGATCTTTGTGTATCGGAATGTGAAGATAAGCATCCTTTAAGTCCACGGTAGTCATATATTGACCCTCCTGGATCATAGGTAGGATGGTTCGAATAGTCTCCATCTTGAAGGATGGGACCCTGAGAAATTTGTTTAGGATCTTGAGATCTAAGATTGGTCTGAAAGTTCCCTCTTTCTTGGGAACTACAAACAGATTTGAATAGAAGCCTTGCCCCTGTTCCTCCTTTGGAACTGGGTGGATCACTCCCATAACTAGGAGGTCTTGAACACAATGTAAGAATGCCTCTCTCTTTAACTGGTTTGCAGATAATTGTGAGAGATGAAATCTCCCTTTTAGAGAAGAAGCTTTGAAGTCCAGAAGATATCCCTGGGACACAATTTCCAACGCCCAGGGATCCTGGACATCTCTTGCCCAAGCCTGGGCGAAGAGAGAAAGTCTGCCCCCTACTAGATCCGTTTCCGGATCGGGCGCTGACCCTTCATGATGTTTTAGAGGCAGCAACAGGTTTTTTGGCCTGCTTTCCTTTGTTCCAAGCCTGGTTAGGTCTCCAGACCGGCTTGGACTGGGCAAAATTTCCCTCTTGTTTTGTATTAGAGGAAGTTGAAGCTGCGCCACTCTTGAAGTTTCGAAAGGAACGGAAATTAGTCTGTTTGGTCCTTAATTTGTTGGACCTATCCTGAGGAAGGGCGTGACCTTTTCCTCCAGTAATATCAGAAATTATCTCCTTCAGTCCAGGCCCGAATAGGGTCTGCCCCTTGAAGGGAATGTTGAGAAGCTTAGACTTTGAAGTAACGTCAGCTGACCAGGATTTGAGCCATAGCGCCCTACGCGCCTGAATAGCAAAACCTTTAGCTGTTAGCTTGGTTAAATGAACAACGGCATCAGAAACAAATGAATTGGCTAGCTTAAGAGCTTTAAGCTTGTCAAGGATATCATCCAATGGGGTTTCTACCTGTAGAGCCTCTTCTAGAGACTCAAACCAGAAGGCCGCAGCAGCAGTAACAGGGGCTATGCATGCAAGGGGCTGAAGAATAAAACCTTGTTGAATAAAAATTTTCTTAAGGTAACCCTCTAATTTTTTGTCCATTGGATCTAGAAAAGCACAACTGTCCTAGACAGGGATAGTTGTACGCTTCGCTAGGGTAGAGACTGCTCCCTCCACCTTAGGGACCGTTTGCCACAAGTCCCGTGTAGCGGCATCTATAGGAAACATCTTTTTAAAAACAGGAGGGGGAGAGAACGGTACACCTGGTCTATCCCATTCCTTAGTAATAATTTCTGAAAACCTCTTAGGTATTGGAAAAACATCAGTGTAAACAGGCACTGCATAGTATTTATCCAATTTACACAATTTCTCTGGGACTACAATGCGTCACAGTCATCCAGAGTTGCTAAAACCTCCCTGAGCAACACGCGGAGGTGTTCAAGCTTAAATTTAAATGTAGACATATCAGAATCAGGTTGAAGTGTCTTCCCTGAGTCAGAAAAATCACCCACAGATAGAAGCTCTCCTGCTTCGGCTTCTGCACATTGTGAGGGTATATCAGACATAGCTACTAAAGTTTCAGAGAGCTCTGTATTTGTTCTAGCCCCAGAGCTGTCTCGCTTTCCTTTTAACCCTGGCAGTTTGGACAATAACTCTGTAAGGGTATGATTCATAACTGCCGCCATGTCTTGTAAAGTATACGCAATGGGCGCGCTAGATGTACTTGCGTCCCTTGAGCGGGAGTTATAGGCTCTGAAACGTGGGGAGAGTTAGTCGGCATAACTTCCCCCTTGTCAATTTCCTCTGGTGATAAATCTTTTAAAGCCAGAATATGGTCTTTAAAATTTATAGTAAGATCAGTGCATTTGTTACACATTCTAAGAGGGGGTTCCACAATGGCTTCTAAACATAATGAACAAGGAGTTTCCTCTATGTCAGACTAGTAATGAGACCAGCAAGCTTGGAAAACACTTTAATTAATGTGAAAAAGCAGAATATAAAAAACGGTACTGTGCCTTTAAGGGAAAAAAATAAACACAAAAATTGCAAAACAGTGAAAAAAAGCAGTTAACTCTACGAAATTTTTACAGTGTGTAAAATAGACTAAAATAGCATTTCAGCCACTTGCAAATGGATGATTAACCCCTCAGGCTCAAAAACGAAGCAGAAAAACGGTAAAACCGTTATAACAGTCACAAGCAAACTGCCACAGCTCTACTGTGGCTCCTACCTGCCCATAAAACGACTTTTGTAGGCACAAAAACCCTTTACAGAGGTCCAATATGTCAGGGGACTCCTTCAGGGAAGCTGGATGTCTCAGTATGTAAAAACTACTGTGCAATTAGAGCGTGAAAATAGGCCCCTCCCACCATGCACTCAAAGTGAAAGGGCCAAAAATAACTACTCCTAGGAGAAATCTAGTAAGCCATGTGGAAAACTAGGCCCCAAATAAAGATTTATCACCCTCAGTAAAAAACGTTTTTTATATATCATGCAAACGTTTTACATACTAAGTAATAAGAGAAAGTAACATGAATATTACCCTTTACTGCAAGCATGATGCCAGTCGTTTGTTAAATCACTGTAATCAGGCTTACCTTAAATATATCAGGCACTGTCAGAATTTTCTAGACCTTATCTCTCTAGAAAAAAATATACTGAACATACCTCAGAGCAGTTAATTCTGCAGGCCGTTCCCCCTGCTGAAGTTTTCCCATACTCTTCAGTTATGTGTGAGAACAGCAGTGGACCTTAGTTACAACCTGCTAAGATCATCAAAAACCTCAGGCAAAACTCTTCTTCTAATTTCTGCCTGAGGTAAAAACAGTACAACGCCGGTACCGTTTAAAAATAACAAACTTTTGATTGAAGATAAACTACACTAATTCACCACATCTCTCTTGATACTTCCTTTCTTGTCGAGAGCTGCAAGAGAATGACTGGTAGTGGCAGTTAGGGGAGGAGCTATATAGACAGCTCGGCTGTGGGTGATCCTCTTGCAGCTTCCTGTTGGGAAGGAGAATATCTCACAAGTAATGGATGAATCCATGGACTGGATACACCTTACAAGAGAAATTCCCTTCATGTTTAACAAAAGAGGAAGAGGGGACTCCCTTGAAATTTCAAAAGGAACGAAAATTACTCTGTCTGCCCCTCTGCTTAGATGTTTTATCCTGAGGTAGGAGGTGACCCTTACCTCCCGTAATGTCAGAAATGATCTCTTTCAAGTCAGGCCCGAATAGGGTCTTACCCTTGAAAGGAATAGCCAAAAGCTTGGATTTAGAGGACACATCCGCAGACCAAGATTTTAACCATAAGGCTCTGCGCGCTAAAATGGCAAATCCTGCATTCTTAGCCGCCAATTTGGCGATCTGGAAAGCGGCATCCGTAACAAAAGAATTCGCCAGCTTAAGGGCCTTTATTCTATCTCGTATTTCCTCTAAAGAAGTCTCAGTCTTAAGGGACTCTTCTAAGGCATCAAACCAGAAGGACAGCCACCGTTGTGACTGGTACAATGCAGGCCGTCGGTTGTAATAGAAACCCTTGATGAATAAATAGCTTTTTTAGAAGACCCTCCAACTTTTTGTCCATAGGGTCTTTGAAGGCACAACTGTCCTCAATAGGGATAGTCGTACGCTTAGCCAGGGTAGAGATAGCTCCCTCCACCTTAGGGACCGTCTGCCAAGAGTCCCGAACGGTGTCAGCTATAGGGTACATTTTCCTAAAATTAGGGGAAGGTGAGAACGGGATACCCGGTCTTTCCCATTCCCGAGTGATGATTTCCGAAATTCTCTTAGGAACCGGAAAGACATCAGAATAAGAAGGAACTTCTAAGTATTTGTCCATCTTACACAATTTCTCTGGCGGTACCACGATAGAGTCACAGTTGTCCAGAGTCATCAAAACCTCCCGCAGCAACAGACGGAGGTGATCAAGTTTAAATCTGAAAGACATGACATCCGAATCTGTCTGGGGCAAAGCACTCCCTGAGTCAGATAGTTCCCCCTCGGACAGGTTCTCCCTACCCCCCAACTCAGAGCCCTGAGAGGGTACATTGGAGATAGCCATCAAGGCATCAGAAGTCGCAGGGACCACATGGGCTTCTGCCCTGCTACGCTTGCCTTGTAACACTGGCAACTTAGATAATACTTTTGTAAGGGTGGATGACATAACTGCAGCCATGTCCTGCAGAGTGAATGAAGTGGACGCTGTGGAAGAACACGGCGTCGCTTGGGCGGGTGTTAGAGGTTGAGACGCTTGGGGAGAAAGTAGCGGCATACCCCGAGTCTCATTAGTCTGAGAAACATCCTTAGGCATCTCTTTATTAAAGAATATCTGATCTTTATATTGCAATGCCATCTCAGTGCATGCGGGACAAAAAGTAAGCGGGGGTTCCCAATGGCATTTAAACAAATGGAACAAGTACTGGCTTCAAGGTCATCCATTGTAAAAAACAGAAAATCGTATTCAGTTATATCAAACACTTTTTATGCACAATCTCGTTATAGAATAAAAACAACTGTGCCTTTAAATAAAATTAAAAAAAATTTGCGCAGCACACTGTGCGAACGAAAACTCTTATAATTGTGGCCTTGAAAAATAAAAGTCGCGGTTATACGTATCCCATTAACAGTTAACTAACCTTTAAAGGATAACTGCACCCTCAAATTTAGACACTTCAAATTTAAACACCTCGCCATAGCTCTGCTGCGGTGCTTACCTGCCCCCTCTCTGAGACAAAAGAACGTCACCCGTGCAGCAGAGTGTCTAGACTGCCTGAGTTCTAACTACCCATGCGGTCCAGACAAAACACCTGAGTCAAGTATCCGTCCGACTCCCAGACAGACACTGCGCTGCTTCTACTTGCGCGCAAAAGATTGCCCCGCCCATCGTGGGCGTATCAGTGCGGAACTCCCGCGCGGCTCATTAGCATAGTTCTTTATAGCAAAAAAACAAAAATGGAGCCGCCGGAGTAGCGTTGCACCTCATAAAAGTGCCCCACATTAAGCCACTCCCCCTGTTAATGTCACATCCTAACCATGCCGCAAGAGTATTAAAAATAACGTGATCTGGAGTGCACTACTCCGAGAAATCCCCAGCATCAGCCCACACATGAAAGGGTTAAAATAGCGCATATTATATTACTACCGCACCCCATAATGATAGCAGCCTTCAGACCCGAGAATAATAGGGCACAGACATAGGCCAGTTTACAGAGAGAAAGACAGTCCTTTCTGAGGTACCAAGTGTCACAGAAAATAAGACTGCACATACCTCCATGTTGAGTAACAACATGACTCGTCCCACACTGCAAAAGGTCCTTCATCTCCTCCAGGAATCTTTGGGAACAAACTGGGTCTTAGATAAAAATTTGCTAAGACCATATTCATCAGGGCAGCCCCCAATGGGAGTCACAGAGGAACGGATGTAATCTGCACAGACCCTGTAGCTGTACCCTGAGTAAAATAGTACAAACTGGCATCATTTGAAAATAAAAAACTCTTGATTGAAGAATCTAAACTAACACCTCACTTTACCTCGCTCCTATTACTAACACAGGCAGAGAGAATGACTGGAGTGTGAGGGAAGGGAGGAGCTATATATACAGCTCTGTTGTGGTGCTCTTTGCCTCCTCCTGCTGACCAGGTGGCGATATCCCATAAGTAAGGATGAAATCCGTGGACTCGTCATATCTTGTAAAAGAAATTTGGGTTCAGTGTCCCTTTAAGAAAAAATGTAATCTATTAGAAGCATCTTTTCCTTTGCTCTTTTATTCTTTGGGGCAAACATTTTGGAAGGATACATTCTTTTTCAAATAGTCATTATGCTCACTGTCCACACAACATGAATATGTAGATCTACTTAAAACTATATACTTACAACTTCCGTTTCATCACATTGGAATCGTATAGTCGTCGTTCGGTTTCTTAAACCATCAGGACAAAGATCTCCATTGACATAGCGGAGGATCGAGATTCCATTGCCCCATGTAGGGCCTTTAGCAAGCTGACCAAGACTAACCGCCTTTAATCCATCCACCAAACAGGCTGCAGCACCATTTGGACATGAGGTGGGCCCTGAAAACAGACATGATTTTGTTTTTCTTAATTTTTTTAATCCCTAAGGATTTCAATAATCTCTTAAATTCTAATTCATTACATCATTTTATTTATTTTTTCCCCCCTTAATGTCACTTGATAACTATAGGGTCACTCACAATCCTTTAAAAAAAAAAAAAAAAAACTTATCTAATGATTTTCAACAAAGAAACATTAAAAGGGACACTGAACCCACATTTTTTCTCTCGCAATTCAGATAGAGCATGCAATTTTAAGCAACTTTCTAATTTACTCCTATTATCATTTTTTCTTCGTTCACTTGCTATCTTTATTTGAAAAAGAAGGCATCTAAGCTTTTTTGGTTCAGACTCTGGACAGCACTTTTATTGGTAAATGAAATTATCCACAAATCAGCAAGAACAACCATATTATTCACCAAAAATGGTCCGGCATCAAAACTTACATTCTTGCATTTCAAATAAAGATACCAAGAGAATTAAGAAAATTTGATAATAGGAGTAAATTAGAAAGTTGCTTAAAATTTCATGCTCTATCTGAATCACGAAAGAAAATGTTGGGTTCAGTGTCCCTTTAAGGTATGAAACACATAGCTAACGTCCTGTCTGACAGTCCCAATACAATTCTGCTCCTGAGCTGGAAACAGACAGTGGGCAAATTAGACGCAATTTACAAATCCAGCCGCCAAATAGCAGCTATGCCTAGCTCAAGCGCTGTAATGTGTTTTTAACCCTTTTGTGGTGGTTAAACAGTTACCAAGGGAAATTAATGCAAAATTAGAGCATTTTACTTTTTCATTATATGATACCTTTAAAGTGAATGTACATTTGAATGAATAAGTGCTCAGTTTTTAAAAATACTATTAAAAACAGGGGCACTTTCATTCATTAAAATTTACATTGAAGCGTGTTTTTTTTTTTTTTTTTTTTTTAAATACTTACCTTTTTCTTTAGGAATCTCAGACTGGCAATACTCCGCCCGCCTCTCATGTTGTACTTAGCATATCTATGATGAAACCGGCTTCATCCAATCGTTGCATGGCCTCAAGAGCTAGACACCTTGTGGTGCTCGCCATGATTGGAGGAAGCCAGTTTCGTCATTGCGGTGCTAAGCACAGAAGAGCTGCGGCTGGAGGATCGCCGGTCTGATTTTCCTAAAGAAAAAGGTAAGTATTTAAAAAAAACAAACGCTTCAATGTAAATTTTAATGAATGAAAGTGCTCCTGTTTTTAATAGTATTTTTAAAAACTGGGCACTTATTCATTCAAATTTACATTCACTGTAGAGGAGGAAGACAATAAATCTTGATGCAAATACTTGCTAGGCATATGATATGCAGTATTGCAGGCTGGTAACCATCCTCAGTCAATGGAAATATCTCACTCATGTAACTCCTCTGATTTAAAAGTAAAAAAAAAATAATCAATTTTAAACATCAAGTGCATTCTTAAATTAAATTCTTAAATTAAACGTCTGTAGGTTTTCTAATGTATTTTTAATATATACCTTATATACAAATGTTTGGCAGACATTTCAAATGTAATAAGAATTAATATTTCAGCATAATTTTCCTATTTTTATTAAAAAAAAAACAAAACAAAAAAAAAACACCAACCACACACCAACACCAACATAATTTATACTTACCTGATGAATTCCTTTATTTCATGGTGGTGAGTCCACAATCCTTTACTCATGGGAATTACTTTCTCTACTGCTTGGAGGAGGCAAAGATTCCCAACCCCAATACATATATTAACACATAAATAACATAATTTATGTAAGAACTTACCTGATAAATTAATTTCTTTCATAGTGGCAAGAGTCCATGAGCTAGTGACGTATGGGATATACATTCCTACCAGGAGGGGGCAAAGTTTCCCAAACCTCAAAATGCCTATAAATACACCTCCCACCTCACTCATACCTTAGTTTAACGTTTAGCCAAGAAGTGAGGTGTAAAAAACTGAGTAAAAAGCATACAAAAAGAGGAACTGGAAAAAATAATGTGCTTTATACAAAAAAATCATAACCACAAAAAAAGGGTGGGTCTCATGGACTCCTGAAATGAATTTATCAGGTAAGTACTTACATAAATTATGTTTTCTTTCATGTAAGTGGCAAGAGTCCATGAGCTAGTGACGTATGGGATATAATACCAAAGATGTGGAAGTCCACGAGTCACTAGAGAGGGAGGGATGAAATAAAAACAGCTATTTCCACTGAGAAATTAAATGCAAAAAAATAATAAAGTTTTCTTAAAAAATTCAAAAAAATCAAAACAAAAAGGCATTAGAATCAGACAACTGCCTGAAGAACATTTCTACCAAAGGCTGCTTCCAAAGAAGAAAATACATCAAAATGGTAAAATTTAGTATGCAAAGACGACCAAGTTGCTGCTTTGCAAATTTGATCAACTGAAGCTTCATTCTTAAGAGCCCAAGAAGTGGCAACTGATCGAGTAGAATGAATTGTAATTCTCTAAGGAGGAGATTTCCCCGCCTCCAGATAAGCTTTGTGAATCAAAAGACTCAGTCAAGAAGCCAGAGAAATAGCAGCAGCTTTCTGACCTTTCCTGGAGCCAGAAAAAATAAATAGACTAGAAGTCTTTCTGAAATCTTTAGTAGCCTCAACATAATATTTCAAAAAACTTTTACCACTTCCAAAGAATGTAAAGACCTTTCAAGAGTATTCTTAGGATTAGGACACAAAGAAGGAACAACAATTTCCCTATTGATGTTGTTAGAATTTACAACTTTAGGCAAAAATTTAAATGAAGTCCGCAAAACAGCTTTATCTTGATGGAAAATCAGATAAGGAGACTCACAAGAGAGAGCAGACTATTCAGAAACTCTTCTAGCAGAAGAGATAGCCAAAAGAAATAATACTTTCCAAAAAAGCAAATTAATGTCTAGAGAATGCATAGGCTCAAAAGGAGGAGCCTGTAAAGTTTTCAAAACCAAATTGAGACTCCAAGGAGGAGAAATAGATTTAATAACAGGTTTAATACGAATCAAAGCCTAAAAAAAACAGTGAATATCAGGAAGTTTAGCAATCTTTCTATGAAATAAAATAGAAAGAGCAGAAATTTGTCCTTTCAAAGTATTTGCAGACAAACCCTTATCCAACCCATCCTGAAGAAACTATAAAATCCTAGGCATTCTAAAAGAATGCCAAGAATAATCATGGAGTTGAACACCATGAAATATAAGTTTTCCAAACCCGATAATAAATTTTCCTTGAAACAGACTTATGAGCCTGTATCATAGTGCTAATCACTGAGGCAGAGAAACCTCTATGACTAAGCACTAAGTGTTCAATTTCCATGCCATCAAATTTAGAGATTTGAGATCCTGATGGAAAAACGGTCCCTGAGACAGAAGGTCTGGCCTTAAAGGAAGTGGCCAAGGCTGGCAAATGAATATCTGCATACCAAAACCTGAGAGGCCAAGCTGGTGCTATCCGAAACACATAAGATTGTTCCATTATGATCTTGGAGATCACCCTTGGAAGAAGAACCAGAGGTTGGTAAAACCAAGGAACTGCTAAAGCATCCACCATCTCCGCCTGAGGATCCTTGGACCTGGAAAGGTATCCTAAAAGCTTCTTGTTCAGACGTGAGGCCATCAGATCTTTTTCTGGAGGACCCCACATCTGTACCAATTGAAAAAAACATCTGGATGGAGAGACCACTCTCCCGTATGTAAAGTCTGACGACTGAGATAATTTACTTCCCAATTGTCTACTCCTGGGATATGAATCGCAGAAATTTGACAAGATTTAGATTCCACCCAAGAAAGTCTTAGAGATAGGACTGAGTCCACCCTTGATGACTGACATATGCCACTGTAGTGACATTGTTTGAAGTCGAATATAAAGTTCTCTCTTCAACAGAGGCCAAGCCTGAAGAGCTCTGAAAATAGCACAGAGTTCTAAAATATTGATTGGCAACCTCGCCTCCTGAGGTTCCCAAACCCCTTGTGCTGTTAGAGACCCCCAGACAGCTCCCCAACCTGAAAGACTTGCATCTGTTGTGATCACAGTCCAGGAAGGACAAACAATAAGGTGATGGTTTAACCACCAAGTCAGTGTTGAATGTTGGGATTAAGTATATCAACTGTGATATCTGAGTATAATCCCTGCACCATTGGTGCAACATGCAAATCTGTAGAGGTCTCATATGAAAACAAGCAAAGGTGATTGCGCCCAATGCTGCAGTCATAAGACCTAAAACTTCCATGTACATAGCCACTGAAGGAAATGATAGAGACTGAAGGTTAAGACAAGCTAAAACTAACTTCATTTGTCTCTTTTCTGTCAAAGAAAGAGTCATGGACACTGAAATCTATTTAGAAACCTAAAAAAGGTGACCCTTGTCTGAGGAATCAAAAAATTATTTTTTAAATTGATCCTCCAACCATGTTTTTGAAGAAACCACACAAGTTGTTTCGTGTGAGATTCTGCTAAATGAAAAGATTGAGCTAGTACCAAGATATCGTCCAAATAAGGAAACACCGCAATACCCTGCTCTCTGATTACAGATAGAAGGGCACTGAGAACCTTTGAAAAGATTCTCAGAGCTGTTGCTAGACCAAATGTAAGAGAGTGACACATTGGTAATGCTTGTCTAGAAAGGAGAATCTCAGAAACCGATAGTGGTCTGGTTGAATCGGAATGTGAAGATAAGCGTCCTGTAAGTCTATTGTGGACCAGAATAGTCCTTATAGTCACCATCTTGAAAGTTGGGACTCTTACAAAACGATTTAGAGTTTTTAGATCCAGAATTGGTCTGAATTAATCTTCCTTCTTTGGGACAATGAACAGATTTGAATAAAAACCCAAACCCTGTTCCGGAACTGGAACAATCACCCCTGAAAACTCTATATCTGAAACACACTTCAGAAAAGCGTGAGCCTTCACAGGGTTTGTTGGAACATGGAAAAGAGAGAATCTTCCCATGGGAGGTCTTATTCTGAAACCTATTCGATACCCCAGAGAAACAATATCCTGAATCCACTGATTTTGGACAGAATCTGCCCAAATGTCTTGAAACAATTTCAATCTGCCCCCACCAGTTGAACTGGTTTGAGGGCCGCACCTTCATGCAGTCTTAGGGGCTGTACTGTATTTGGTATCTTATAAGGCTTGGATTTATTCCAATTCGTGGATGGTCTCCAATTGGAACCAGAGGCCTTAGGGGAAGGAGTGTTTTGTTTGTTCTTTAATCTGACGAAAGGAACGAAAACGATTGGGAGCTTTAAATTTACCCTTAGATTTCTTATCTTGGGGCAGAAAAACTCCTTTACCCCCAGTGAAAGTGGATATAATAGAATCCAATTGAGAACCAAATAAATTATTACCTTGAAAAGATAGAGATTGTAATCTAGAATTAGAAACCATATCAGCCTTTCATGATTTAAGCCATAAAGCTCTACTAGATAGAATAGCTAAAGACATAGATTTGATATCAATCTTAATAATATCAAATATAGCATCACAAATGAAATGATTAGCATGTTGAAGTAAAAGAACAATGCTAGACAAATCAGGATCTGATAACGGCTGTGCTAGACTGTCCAACCAAAAAGTTGAAGCGCCAGCAACATCAGCTATAGAAATAGGTCTAAGAATTTAGCCAGTATGTAAATATGCCTTCATAAGATAAGATTCAATCTTCCTATCTAAGGGATCCTTAAAAGAAGTACTATCTTCCATAGAAATAGTAGTACGTTTGGCAAGCCATCAACCTGAGGGACTTTCTCCCAAAGCTCTAAATTGGACACAGGTAAAGGATACAATTTTTTAAACCTAGAAGAAGGATTAAAAGAAGAACTAGGCTTAGACCATTCCTTAGTAATCATATTAGAGATAGCATCTGGAATGGGAAAAAACTTTAGGAGTAATCTCAGAAGTCTTAAAAACAGAATAAAAATGTTTGACATTCTTGTTATAAAGAGGACTAGATTCCTCAATACCCAAAGTAAACAATACTTCCTTTAACAAAGAACGAATATATTCAATCTTAAAAAGAAAGGTTGATTTATTAATTTCAGTGTCTGAAGTAGGATCCTCTGAGCCAGAAAACTCCTCATCAGCATAAAATACTTCAGTATGTTGTTAATCAATACAAACTTCATCAGATTTATTAGGAGAGACCTTTTACATTTATTTGAAGGCAGAATAGCAGTCATAGCCTTCTCTATGGCCGCAGCAACATAATCTTTTATATCTGCAGGAATATCATGTACATTAGACTGTAAAGGTTTAACAGTAAATGCATTTGTACTTATGAAACAATTTCTCATAACAAGTGCCACATACTTGAGCTGAAGAAGGAAGATCAGCCGATTTACAACATACACACTAAGCTTTGGTAGATTTGTTTTCAGGCAACTTGGTTCCTACAGTAACATCAGAGGTAGGATCAGTTTGAGACATCTTGCAAAATGTAACAAAAAGAAAAAACAACATTTAAACAAAATATCAAATTTCCTCAAAATAGCAGTTTCAGGAATGGGAAAAAATGCTTATAAAAAATACTAATATGCAAAACAAAAGCAAACATAGCCCTCTGTAACAAATGAAAGCAGAGAACAAAAGATGGAGAGACTTAATATAAAAATTTTTTTAGCGCCAACAATGACGCTAACAAAGATGACACAAATGCAGAGAAAAAAAAAAAAACTATTGGCGCCAAGGTTAACAGGAAATGACACAATTCACGTCATAACAGGCGCCAAAAAAAAAAAAATTGCTTCAGCAAAGGCGCAAGAAATGACATGACTCACGTCACAAACAAACGCAACCTCCGCGCCAAAAATATTTGCGCCAAGAATGACGGAATAAATGAAAGCATTTTGGATCATCGCATGTCTAATTTGCCCGGGAACCCCAGGTAAGAATTTTTTTTACTAAATTACTCCCAAAACATAATTTTCCATGCTGAAACTGTTAGACTGCAAAGGGAAATAAACATAGACCTGACTCATGGCAAATATATGCAATATATATTAGAACTTTAAAATATAAAGTGCCAAACATAGCTGAGAGTGTCTTAAAAAAAAGATATATACTTACCTGAAGACACCCATCCACATATAGCAGAAAGCCAAACCAGTACTGAAACATATCAGCAGAGGTAATAGTAGAGGAGTATAATGTCGATCTGTAAATGGAGGTGGCAGATGAATCCCCACAACCAAATTACAGAGAGCCTTAGAATAGATTTCCCATAGGTGAAAACATGGCGTCCTCAGGCAATACGCCCTTCACATCCCAGACAAACACTGTACTTTGAGAGGAATTGGGCTTCAAAATGCTTAGAAACACACACAGTTCCCATAGAGCACAATTTAAAGGCACCTTTCAGTGCCGTTTTTTTCTCTAACACCCCACAGCCGCCGACTTTAGAACCCAAAAACTGCTAAGTGCAATAAAAATAAAAAAAAGAAGAAACTATATATTTAAAAAAAAAAAAACAAACAAAAAAAAAAGAAAAGAAAAAAAAAACCAACACTTAAAGTGATGGTAAATCCTAGCATTTGTGAAACGCTAGGATTTACCATTGGAAAATATAAAGGAGACTTTCAGTCATGAAGTATAAAATACTTCATGCTGAAAGTTCCATTATTTGTGGGAAGCGTTTGCTGCACTGAGCTCCTCAGGCAGCCCACGGCAGAACGGCTATTGGCTGTGAGGTGACATTTTCACCTCTTATCCAATAGCCGTGTGGGTTAGCACGGCTATTGACTAAGTGTATTTTATACTTCATGACTGAAAGTCCCCTTTATTTGTTCCACTGCTAAATCCTAGCTTTTCACAAACCATCTACCATCTCTTTAAGTTTGGGGGCAATTGGGGGACATTTAGAAAATTAACCAGAGGTCTGACCCTCTGGTTAATTTTCTGAGCAAACAGAACTGAAACAGAACTGTGAAAACAGAAATCTGCCATTTCAGAGAACTGGCAGATAAAGCCTCTAGACCATTCTGCAAAAACTGAAGAATACTTGGAAATCCAAAGGAATGCCAGGAAAAAACATGATCTATACACCAGGAAATGTAAGCTTTCCAAACCTTGTGATAAATCTTCCTAGACACTGGCTTATGAGCACGAATCAGTCTTAAAGGGATAGTATACTGTAAAATAGTTTTTCCCTTAATGTGTTTACAATTGCTTTTTTACCAACTAAAGAGTAAAAAATGTATGAATATTAGCTTTTTAAGGTTTATTTGTGTATATTAAAGCTCTGATTTTGTGTTTTGGAGCCACAACCTAATAAAATGGGTTGAGCTTGTAGGTATAATCAGATCTCATTACTTTATCACATTGTGTACAAAACAAAATTTATGCTTACCTGATACATTTATTTATTTCTTGACACGGTGAGTCCACAGATCATCTAATTACTATTGGGAATATCACTCCTGCCCAGCAGGAGGTGGAAAAGAGCACCACAGCAAAGCTATTAAATATCACCTCCCTCCCCTACAACCCCAGTCATTCGACCGAAGCAAGGAGAGAAAGGAAGCAACAAGGTGCAGAGGTGTCTGAAGTTTATAACAAAAAAAAACCCTGTCCTTAAGAAACCAGGGCGGGCAGTGGACTCACTGTGTCAAGAAATATATCAGGTAAGCATACATTTTGTTTTCTTTCTAATGACATGGTGAGTCCATAGATCTTCTGATTACTATTGGGAATCAATGCCCATGCTAGAGGACACAGATGATAAGGGACGGACAAGAGAGGGAACCTAAATGGAAGGCACCACTGCTTGAAGAACCTTTCTCCGAAAAGAATAAAATTTATAGAATTTAGAAAAAGTGTGAAGAGAGGACCAAGTTGCAGCCTTGCAAATCTGTTCCACAAAAGCTTAATTTTTGAATGCCCAGGAAGAGGAAACGGCCCTCGTAGAATGAGCCATAACTCTCTCAGGAGGCTGCTGTCCAGAAGTTTCATAGGCCAATCGAATTATACTCTTCAACCACAAAGAAAGAAGTTGACGTAGCCTTCTTACCCTTACGTTTCGCAGAGAAAACAACAGAGCCGAAGACTGGCGAAACTCCTTAGTCGCCTGTAAATAGAATTTCAACGCATGCACCACATCTAGGTTGTGCAGCAGACGCTCTTTATGGGAAGAAGGGTTAGGACATAAAGAAGAAACAACAATTTCTTGATTAATGTTCCTATCCGAAACAACCTTAGGAAGGAAACCCAACATAATATGCAGAACTACCTTATCAGAATGAAAAATAAGATAAGGGGATTCATATTGCAACGCTGAGAGTTCTGAGAGACTACAGGCAGAAGAAATTGCAACAAGAAACAAAACTTTCCAAGATAATAAATATCTAGGGAATGCATAGGCTCAAACGGAGCCTGTTGAAGAACTTTAAGAACAAGGTTAAGTCTCCAGGGAGGAGTAACAGGTTTGAACACAGGCATGATTCTGACTAAGGCCTGACAAAAGGATTGCACATCCGGTATATCCGCCAAACCTTTATGTAACAAAATAGACAAGGCAGATATTTGACCCTTCAAAGAACTTGCCGATAATCCCTTCTCCAAACCCTCTTGGAGAAAAGACAAAATTCTAGGCATTCGAACTCTACTCCAAGAGTAGCCTCTGGATTCACACCAATGCAGATATTTACGCCATATCTTGTAGAAAATCTTCCTGGTAACAGGCTTCCGAGTCTGAATCATGGTCTCAATGATCGACTCAGAAAAACCACTCTTAGATAAAATTAAGCGTTCAATCTTCAAGCAGTCAGCTTCAGATAAACTACATTTGGGTGAAGGAAGGGCCCTTGAAGTAGAAGGTCCTTCCTCAGCGGAAGTCTCCAAGGAGGGAGAGATGACATCTCCACCAGGTCTGCATACTAGATCCTGCGAGGCCACGCCGGGTCAAAGAGGATCACTGACGCCCTCTCCTGTTTAATTCGGGCAATGACCTGAGGAAGAAGAGCGATCGGAGGAAATAGGTATGCGAGACTGAAATTCCAAGGGACCCCCAGCGCATCTATCAGTACAGCCTGAGGATCCCTTGACCTCGACCAGTACCTCGGGAGCTTGGCATTCTGAAGAGATGCCATGAGATCCAGATATGGCTGTCCCCATTTGAGAATCAAGCTTGAAAACACTTCCGCATGGAGTTCCCACTCCCCTGGGTGAAAGGTCTGTCTGCTCAGAAAATCCACTTCCCAATTGTCCACTCCTGGGATGTGGATTGCAGATAGACAGCAGTTGTGGGTTTCCGCCCACCGAATAATCTTGGCAACCTCTTCCATGGCCAAGGAACTCCGAGTCCCCCCCCCCTGATGGTTGATGTAAGCCACCGAAGTTATGTTGTCCGACTGGAACTTGATAAACCGGGCCGAAGCTAACTGAGGCCAGGCTAGAAGAGCATTGAAGATTGCCCTCAGCTCCAGAATGTTTATGGGGAGAACAGACTCCTCCTGAGTCCATGTCCCCTGAGCCTTTAGGGAGCATCAGACTGCTCCCCATCCCAGCAGGCTGGCGTCCGTTGTCACAATCACCCAGGTGGGTCTTCGAAAGCAGGTTCCCTGGGAGAGGTGATCCTGAGACACCCACCAAAGAAGAGAATCTCTTGTTGCCTGAGCTAACTGTAATTGCATAGACAGATTCGCATAATCCCCGTTCCATTGACTTAGCATGCATAACTGCAGAGGTCCAAGGTGGAAATGGGTAAACGGAATGATGTCCATGGCAGCTACCATCAGACCGATTACCTCCATACTTTGAGCCACTGACAGCAGGAGGAGAGGACTGAAGGGCTAGACAGGAGTCTAAGATCTTTGATATTCTGATCTCTGTTAGAAATATTGTCATCGATAGGGAGTCTATTATGGTTCCCAAGAATACTACTCTTGTAGCCGGAATTAAAGAACACTTTCCTAGATTCACCTTCCATCTGTGAGATTGCAGGAAGGATAACATCTCCGAGAGATCCCAGGACCTTTGAAAAAATTCTGGGAGCTGTGGCAAGGCCAAATGGAAGAGCCACAAACTGGAAGTGTTTGTCTAGAAAAGCGAACCTCAGAAACTTGTTATGGTCCTTGTGTATGGGAACATGCAGTTACCTACCGTTGTCATAAATTGACCCTCTTGAACCAAGGGAAGAATAGAATGAATAGTCTCCATCTTGAAGGACAGTACTCCGAAGAACTTGTTTAGACTTTTGAGGTCTAGAATTGGTCTGAAAGTTCCCTCTTTTTTTGGGAACTACAAACAGATTGGAGTAAAAACCCAGACCCTGTTCCTGCAGTGGAACAGGAACTATCACTCCCAGAGTGGAAAGGTCTCGAAAACCGTGTAAGAACGCCTCTTTTTTTATCTGGTCTACAGATCATCTTGAGAGCAGAAACCTGCCCCTGGGAGGAAAGGTCTTGAACTCTAGTTTGTATCCCTGGGACACGAAGTCCACTGCCCAGGGATCCTGAACATCCCGAACCCACGCCTGAGCAAAGAAAGAAAGTCTGCCCCCCACAAGATCCGGTCCCGGATCAGGGGCAGACCCTTCATGCTGACTGAGTCAGTAGCGGGTTTCTTAGATTGCTTTCCCTTGTTCCAAGACTGATTGGACCTCCAGGAAGGCTTGGACTGTTCCTGCTTTGTAGAGGGAGAGGAAGGCTTACCCTTGAAATTTCGAAAGGAACAAAAATTACTCTGACGTCCCTTCTGCTTATTCCTCTTATCCTGAGGGAGGAAATGGCCCTTTCCACGCGCAATGTCGGAAATGATCTCCACCAATCCTGGCCCAAACAAGGTCTTACCCTTGTCAGGAATCGCCAAAAGCTTAGACTTAGATGACACATCCACAGACCAGGATTTTAACCATAAGGCTCTGCGGGCCAGTACGACAAACCCAGAAATTTTAGCTCCCAGCTTGATAACCTGTAGGGAAGCATCAATAATAAAGGAATTGGCCAACTTAAGGGCCTTGATCCTATCCTGTATCTCTTCAAGGGGAGTGTCTGTCTGAATAGAATCAGACAACACATCAAACCAGTATGCCGCCGCACTAGTGACGGTAGCAATATACACCGCAGGTTGCCATTGTAAACCCTAGTGAACATACATCTTTTTGAGCAACCCCTCTAACTTCTTATCCATAGGATCTTTAAAGGAACAACTATCCTCTATGGGAATAGTGGTTCTCTTGGCTAAAGTGGAAATTGCCCCTTCCACCTTGGGGACCGTTTGCCAAGACTCCTTGATAGAGTCTGCTATAGGAAACATCTTTTTAAAAATAGGGTATGGAGAAAAAGGGATACCCGGTCTCTCCCATTCCCTAGCAATAATCTCTGTAGCCCAATCTGGTACAGGGAAAACCTCCACCATGGAAGGTACATCAAAATACTTGTTTAGCTTGCTAGACTTCTTAGGATTGACTACGGCCGTAGTGTCGGAGTCGTTTAAGGTAGCCAAAACCTCCTTAAGTAACAAACGGAGGTGTTCCAGCTTAAACCTGAAGGATACAAATTCAGCATCAGAAAAAGGAGTTACATTGTCAGTCTGAGATTTCACCCTCAGATGCTACCGAAGTATCTTCCTCCTCAGACTTCTGGGAGGGAACATTCGCAATAGCCACGACTGTGTCATAAACCTTACTCACTGATTCTTTACATTTCCTTTTGCGCTTTCCCTGCAGCATGGGAAAAGCAGACAACGCCTCTTGGTCCATCTTAACTCACAATGGAACAAATTACCACTAAATAAACTTACATTTTTGATAAAATTAAAATACAAAAAAACGTTACTGTCTCTTTAAATTTAAAACGTAACTTTTTTATTTTTTGTAGCAAGGGAATAGATAAAAACACACAAACTCTCCGGACAACCTCTACACCTCAGCTTAGCTTTGCTGAGGTGCCTACCTGCCCTGCTGACACCGGATAGTATTTCCCTTTAGTAGAAGCAATCCGGAACTCGTCTTGAAGCAGAGTTAAAAGCTGTCCGGTCTAACAACGCTGTATAAGCATTTAGCTTGCGCTTCCCTGCGTCCGACTCTGCTAACTGATCTAGTCACCCCTCTATATCAGGAAGTGAAAAAGGAAAAAAGGCGCGCAACAGCAATTGCAGCATCAGCTAGCCCCGTGGGCGTCTAAAAAAATGAACCTCCTGCAAATGTTTCTTGAAGTCAAGCCGCCAGGAGAAGTGAACGCCACACCAAACATCGCCTTATATAAACTCCTCAGCCCCAGTGCCTGAAATAACAAATACTGCCTTTATATGTTCCCCAAAACATATAGGAGAAATTGTGTCCCATTTATTAATGGAAATAAAGTGCCCAATTTTTCCTGCATTTGAGCCCACAAAAAATAAACTCAGCACTTACCTCATAGATCTGCCAGGCAGCAAGGCAGCTCACAAGGTTTGAGAGGTCTTCTCCCTCACATGGATCTGTGGAAAAAGAGATAAAGACTGAGTAATCTTACTCAGGCTTTCAGTATTATGGCAGCATTACCTACATGGGAGGCACAGTGAGGATTGTACCCCACAAGTTCCCATTGCTTGAAAGCCACCACTCCTCTACTGAAGAGACTGATATGGACTACGGCTACACCCTAGGACAAAGCAGAACAATCTTGCACTGATGAAAAAAGGAAATTTATTCTTACCTGATAAATTTATTTCTTTTACGATACGATGAGTCCACAGATGTCATCCTTACTTGTGGGATATCGCCTACTGGTCAGCAGGAGGAGGCAAAGAGCACCACAGCAGAGCTGTATATATAGCTCCTCCCTTCCCTCCCACTCCAGTCATTCGACCGAAGTTAGGAATAGAAAGGAAAAGCCAAGGTGCAGAGGTGACTGAAGTTTAACAAAATTAAAGACCTGTCTTAGAAAAACAGGGTGGGCCGTGGACTCATCGTATAGTAAAAGAAACAAATTTATCAGGTAAGAATAAATTTCCTTTTCTTTTAAAAGATATGATGAGTCCACGGATTTCATCCTTACTTGTGGGATACAATACCAAAGCCAGTACACGGATGAAACGGGAGGGACAAGACAGGGAACCTAAACGCAAGGCACCACTGCTTGAAGAACTTTCCTCCCAAAAACAGCCTCAGACGAGGCAAAAGTATCGAATTTGTAAAATTTGGAAAAAGTGTGAAGAGACGACCAAGTTGCAGCTTTGCAAATCTGTTCAACAGAAACATAATTTTTGAATGCCCATGAGGAAGCCACAGCCATAGTGGAATGAGCCGTAATTCGTTCAGGAGGCTGCTGTCCAGCAGTCCCATATGCAAAATGGATGATACTCTTCAACCAAAAAGAAAGAGAACTGAATAATGAGCTGATGATTCAAGTCACCAAGCCAAAGACTGACTTGTACTGGAATCTAAGAATATCCTTTGAAATAGCCAAGCATAATTCCTTCACCATTAATGCAGCATACAAAGCTGGAGAGGCCTCATGTGGAACTGAGCAAATGGAATTGAATCTAAAGCTGCAATCATGAGACCAAGAACCTCCATACACTGGGCCATTGTAAGGAATGAAAGAGACTAAAGATTAAGACAAGCTGAAACCAATTTCATCTCGCTCTGTTCTGTTAGAGAGACTCATGGACAGTGAGTCTATTTGGAAACGAAAGAAAGTAACCCTTGTCTGAGGAATCAAAGAATTCTTTGGTAAATTGATCATCCAACCATGTCTTTGAAGATTCTGCTAAAGGAAAAGATGGAGCCTGTACCAAGATATCATCCAGGTAAGGAAACACTGCAATATGCCGAGTTCTAATTTACAGACAAAAAGGCACACAAAACCTTGGTAAATATACTTGGTGCTGTAGCTAGACCAAAAGGTAGAGAAACAAACTGATAATGCTTTTCCAGGAAAGCAAACCGAAGAAACGGGTGATGTTCTGGGTGGATATGAATATGAAGGTAAGCATCATTTAAATATTCTGTGGACATAAACTGACCTTGCTGCACAAAAGGTAGAAAAGTCCTGATAGTTTCCATTCTGAAAGATGGAACCCTGACAAACTTGTTTAGAGTCTTTAGATCTAAAACTGTTCTGAAAGTGTCTTCCTTCTTTGGAACAATGAAGAGATTTGAATAAAATCCCATCCCTGCTCCTGTAAAGGAACTGGTACAAACTCTCCCAATTATTTCCTGATCTGAGACAGACTGAAGAAAAGTCTGAGCTTTTACAGGATTCCTTGGAACATTGTACAGAAAAAACTTCCTCTGGGAGACCTTGTTCTGAATCCAATCCGATATCTCTGAGAAACAATATTCTGAATCCATGGATCTGAGACAGATAGAAACCAAGCCTCCTGAAAAAAGCTTTAATCTGCCCCCTACCAGGATCACTGGATCGGGGGCCGCCCTTCATGCGTTCTTGGAGGCTGGAACAGATTTCTTACCATGTTTGGACTTGTTATAATTAGCATTAGGCCTCCATACTGAACCAGAGAAACCTTGCTTCTGAACGGAGTCATTTTTCTGTTCCTTATTTTGACAAAAGGAACAAAAACGATTAGGAGCGTTGAATTTTCCTTTAGATTTCCTATCCTGAGGAAGAAAAGCTCCTTTACCCCCAGTAATAGCAGACATAATAGAATCAAAATCAGACCCAAATAATGTATTTCCTTGAAAGGAAACAGACAACAATCTACATTTAGACACTATGTCATTATTCCAGGACTTAAGCCACAAGGCTCTCCTGGCAAGGATAGCCATAGACATGCTTTTCGCATTGATTTTCATAATATCAAACACAGCATAACAAACAAAAGAATTTGCACTTTGAAGTAAACTAAACATATAAGAACTGACAAGGTCAGTAGAAAACTGCTGAGCAAGACTAACTAGAAAGTAGAAGCTGTAGCTACTTCAAGTATGTAAAAAGGCCTTTCTTAGAAAAGATTCAAATTTTTTGTCTAAAAAAAGTCTATAAAAGAACTACCTTCTTCCAAAGGAATAGTAATATGTTTAGCTAAAGTGGAAATGGCCCCCATCCCCCTTACGAAGAGTTTCCCATAACTCTAAATTAGCAGTAGGTAAAGGTTATATCTTTTTAAACCTTGCAGAAGGATTAAAAGACACACCTGGTTTAGACCATTCCTTAGCAATCATATCAGAAACTGCATCAGACAAAGAAAAAATCTCAGGGAGATTAGCAACAGTTCTAAACAATACATTTAAATAATTACAAGGTTTAGGGTTATTGCAGCAAAAAAAGAGGAATTATCAGGTTATATAACAGATAAGGGATCCTCACGGAATGGAAACAGTGTGGTGTGTGCATCTAGTCAGTGACGGTCGATACAGGATTGTAATTGAGTTTTTCCTGTGTCCCGTCGGGTGTATGATCACCTTTTTTTCCATATTTCACTGGATCATATACTCAGCAACGCGGACGGTATAAACATCAAAAGGGTATCCGCATTGAGCTGCAGGCGGCCTCGTGAGGGATCCTATTAATGGTATTTTGTCCTCATCATTAGCGCTCTTTTCTTTAATTGTTCTAAGTAGAAGGTAAAGCTTAAACTGACCTTTTGCGCTTGTTTGAAGGCAGAAGAGCAGCTAGTGTTTTCGTAATGGCAGAAGTAATGAAATTCTGTAAAAACAGGAGGTACTTCATCTGCATCTTCCTGTAATGAATAGATAATAGGTGCATTATTACCCTGAGAAACATTAGAATGATCAGAATTTGATAACAAATCACATGAGCCACATAAATAAGCTGAGGGAACTATAGTTGTTTTACAATAAGCACACTTAATATTGGTAGAAAGGTGTATAGGAGACGCAGTTTCTCTTGACGAAAGGAAAACCTATACCCCCTCAAACTAAACATGCTCTGCCAACTAAGCAGAACAGACAGTACATGCCAAATAAACCTAAAATTTAAATAGACTAAAGCGCGCCAAAAAGACATTGAACGAGCAGTTGCGACGTACGCTAACCCAATAAAAACTAAGGGGCCAAAAACTGTTTAAAAAAAAAAAAAAAAAAAAAAAGAGGCTGTGCTAACCTGATGAGCGTATTTCAATGTCGAGAGCCTGGCACGCGAAAAGTAAAGAGCACCAAAATTTATGCATGCAAAAGCAATAGGAATAGTGAGAATCTGTCCCTGGGCCTTTATATTTATATATCTCTATCATATACAAATAAACTTTTAAACATATCAAAGTGCCCATAATAAAGCTATTGTGTCTATATAAAGAATAAAAAGATACTTACCCATAGACACTCGTCTAGTATCAAGCAGAAAGCCAAACTAGTACTGAAACATATGAGCAGAGGTAATGGAAACTGGAGTATAACGTTGATCTGTAAACGGAGGCCCTGCGACCGAATTTACAGAGGTCCTATGAAGGATTTCCCAAGAGGCAAAACCATTGTATCACAAACCATACTCCAATGCATCCCTCTGACAAGCACTGTACTGTGAGGGGAACCGGGCCTCAACATACACTGAAAACCACTTTCTCTGAAGAACAATGCACATCTTCATTCGTCAACCACCTCCAACGGAGGCAAAGTAAAGATTGAGGTATGTGTGAGGTGGGAGGAACTCTTGCGGTTTGGTAAGCTTTGCCTCCTCCTAGCGGTATAGAAGTAATTCCCATGAGTAAAGGATTGTGGACTCACACCACCTGTATGAAGGAAACTATGGTAAAACACCAGTCTTTCTTATATTATTGTCCACATCATCCCTAGTATTGTGAGCAATTTTTTTTTTAATTTGTTAAAATGGATCAGTTTTAAAAAAAAAAAAAACACACAATATTATGATATAATTGCCATTGCTAAATTACTTCCAGTCCTGCTTTTTCCCTGTATTTCTTCTTAAATGTACAAGATTAGCTTATGTTAAATACATACCTTTTTAACAGCCATTATAGTTGAAGAACAACATGCTCTAATTTTAAGACTAAGCGACCATGTAAGGGGATGATTGCTTGCTCACTCACATTGATCACGGGTCACTTTGCTCTAAGAAACCAAGAAAACATTGAATCTCATGATTCAATATTTACTTGGCATACGTCACTTAGAGCCTTGCACATGCGCTATTTCATATCCGTGTCGGGAGCGTGCAGAGGCTTTGACGTGTACAGCAGGTGGGATCACAATACACATCACTTAAGTGCGAGAAGTAAAAGTATGGGGGCGGAGCTAAGAAGCGCTATATAATAATTGTAAACGGATCAAAACAAAAATTAAAGTAAAAAACAAAATTTATGCTTACCTGATACATTTCTCTCTCTTGTGGTGTATCCAGTCCACGGGTTCATCCATTACTTGTGGGATATTCTCCTTCCCAACAGGAAGTTGCAAGAGGACACCCACAGCAGAGCTGTCTATATAGATCCTCCCCTAACCCCCACCTCCAGTCATTCGACCGAAGACAAGTAAGAAAAAGGAGAAACTATAGGGTGCAGTGGTGACTGTAGTTTTAAAAATAAAAACACCTGCCTTAAAGTGACAGGGCGGGCCGTGGACTCGATACACCACAAGAGAAAAATTTATCAGGTAAGCATAAATTTTGTTTTCTCTTGTAAGGTGTATCCAGTCCACGGGTTCATCCATTACTTGTGGGATACCAATACCAAAGCTTTAGGACACGGATAAAGGGAGGGACAAGGCAGGAACTTAAACGGAAGGCACCACTGCCTGTAAGACCTTTCTCACAAAAATAGCCTCCGAGGAAGCAAAAGTATCAAATTTGTAGAATTTAGAAAAAACATAATTTATGTAAGAACTTACCTGATAAATTCATTTCTTTCATATTAGCAAGAGTCCATGAGCTAGTGACGTATGGGATATACATTCCTACCAGGAGGGGCAAAGTTTCCCAAACCTCAAAATGCCTATAAATACACCCCTCACCACACCCACAATTCAGTTTAACGAATAGCCAAGAAGTGGGGTGATAAAAAAGTGCGAAAGCATAAAAAATAAGGAATTGGAATAATTGTGCTTTATACAAAAATCATAACCACCACAAAAAAAGGGCGGGCCTCATGGACTCTTGCTAATATGAAAGAAATGAATTTATCAGGTAAGTTCTTACATAAATTATGTTTTCTTTCATGTAATTAGCAAGAGTCCATGAGCTAGTGACGTATGGGATAATGATTACCCAAGATGTGGATCTTTCCACACAAGAGTCACTAGAGAGGGAGGGATAAAATAAAGACAGCCAATTCCTGCTGAAAAAATCCACACCCAAAATAAAGTTTAATGAAAAACATAAGCAGAAGATTCAGACTGAAACCGCTGCCTGAAGTACTTTTCTACCAAAAACTGCTTCAGAAGAAGAAAATACATCAAAATGGTAGAATTTAGTAAAAGTATGCAAAGAGGACCAAGTTGCTGCTTTGCAAATCTGATCAACCGAAGCTTCATTCCTAAACGCCCAGGAAGTAGAAACTGACCTGGTAGAATGAGCTGTAATCCTCTGAGGCGGAGTTTTACCCGACTCAACATAGGCAAGATGAATTAAAGATTTCAACCAAGATGCCAAAGAAATGGCAGAAGCTTTCTGGCCTTTTCTAGAACCGGAAAAGATAACAAATAGACTAGAAGTCTTTCGGAAAGACTTGGTAGCTTCAACATAATATTTCAAAGCTCTAACAACATCCAAAGAATGCAATGATTTCTCCTTAGAATTCTTAGGATTAGGACATAATGAAGGAACCACAATTTCTCTACTAATGTTGTTGGAATTCACAACTTTAGGTAAAAATTTAAAAGAAGTTCGCAACACCGCCTTATCCTGATGAAAAATCAGGAAAGGAGACTCACAAGAAAGAGCAGATAATTCAGAAACTCTTCTGGCAGAAGAGATGGCCAAAAGGAACAAAACTTTCCAAGAAAGTAATTTAATGTCCAATGAATGCATAGGTTCAAAGGGAGGAGCTTGAAGAGCTCCCAGAACCAAATTCAAACTCCAAGGAGGAGAAATTGACTTAATGACAGGTTTTATACGAACCAAAGCTTGTACAAAACAATGAATATCAGGAAGAATAGCAATCTTTCTGTGAAAAAGAACAGAAAGAGCAGAGATTTGTCCTTTCAATGAACTTGCAGACAAACCCTTATCTAAACCATCCTGAAGAAACTGTAAAATTCTCGGTATTCTAAAAGAATGCCAAGAAAAATGATGAGAAAGACACCAAGAAATATAAGTCTTCCAGACTCTATAATATATCTCTCTAGATACAGATTTACGAGCCTGTAACATAGTATTAATCACAGAGTCAGAGAAACCTCTTTGACCAAGAATCAAGCGTTCAATCTCCATACCTTTAAATTTAAGGATTTCAGATCCTGATGGAAAAAAGGACCTTGTGACAGAAGGTCTGGTCTTAACGGAAGAGTCCACGGTTGGCAAGAGGCCATCCGGACAAGATCCGCATACCAAAACCTGTGAGGCCATGCCGGAGCTACCAGCAGAACAAACGAGCATTCCTTCAGAATCTTGGAGATTACTCTTGGAAGAAGAACTAGAGGCGGAAAGATATAGGCAGGATGATACTTCCAAGGAAGTGATAATGCATCCACTGCCTCCGCCTGAGGATCCCGGGATCTGGACAGATATCTGGGAAGTTTCTTGTTTAGATGAGACGCCATCAGATCTATTTCTGGAAGTTCCCACATTTGAACAATCTGAAGAAATACCTCTGGGTGAAGAGACCATTCGCCCGGATGCAACGTTTAGCGACTGAGATAATCCGCTTCCCAATTGTCTACACCTGGGATATGAACCGCAGAGATTAGACAGGAGCTGGATTCCGCCCAAACCAAAATTCGAGATACTTCTTTCATAACCAGAGGAATGTGAGTCCCTCCTTGATGATTGATGTATGCCACAGTTGTGACATTGTCTGTCTGAAAACAAATGAACGATTCTCTCTTCAGAAGAGGCCAAAACTGAAGAGCTCTGAAAATTGCACGGAGTTCCAAAATATTGATCGGTAATCTCACCTCCTGAGATTCCCAAACGCCTTGTGCCGTCAGAGATCCCCACACAGCTCCCCAACCTGTGAGACTTGCATCTGTTGAAATTACAGTCCAGGTCGGAAGCACAAAAGAAGCCCCCTGAATTAAACGATGGTGATCTGTCCACCACGTTAGAGAGTGTCGAACAATCAGTTTTAAAGATATTAATTGAGATATCTTTGTGTAATCCTTGCACCAATGATTCAGCATACAGAGCTGAAGAGGTCGCATGTGAAAACGAGCAAAGGGGATCGCGTCCGATGCAGCAGTCATAAGACCTAGAATTTCCATGCATAAGGCTACCGAAGGGAATGATTGTGACTGAAGGTTTCGACAAGCTGAAATCAATTTTAGACGTCTCTTGTCTGTTAAAGACAGAGTCATGGACACTGAATCTATCTGGAAACCCAGAAAGGTTACCCTTGTCTGAGGAATCAATGAACTTTTTGGTAAATTGATCCTCCAACCATGATCTTGAAGAAACAACACAAGTCGATTCGTATGAGATTCTGCTAAATGTAAAGACTGAGCAAGTACCAAGATATCGTCCAAATAAGGAAATACCACAATACCCTGTTCTCTGATTACAGACAGAAGGGCACCGAGAACCTTTGTAAAAATTCTTGGAGCTGTAGCTAGGCCAAACGGCAGAGCCACAAACTGGTAATGCTTGTCCAGAAAAGAGAATCTCAGGAACTGATAATGATCTGGATGAATCGGAATATGCAGATATGCATCCTGTAAATCTATTGTGGACATATAATGCCCTTGCTGAACAAAAGGCAAGATAGTCCTTACAGTTACCATCTTGAACGTTGGTATCCTTACATAACGATTCAATATTTTTAGATCCAGAGCTGGTCTGAAGGAATTCTCCTTCTTTGGTACAATGAAGAGATTTGAATAAAACCCCATCCCCTGTTCCGGAACTGGAACTGGCATAATTACTCCAGCCAACTCTAGATCTGAAACACAATTCAGAAATGCTTGAGCTTTCACTGGATTTACTGGGACACGGGAAAGAAAAAATCTCTTTGCAGGAGGTCTCATCTTGAAACCAATTCTGTACCCTTCTGAAACAATGTTCTGAATCCAAAGATTGTGAACAGAATTGATCCAAATTTCTTTGAAAAAACGTAACCTGCCCCCTACCAGCTGAGCTGGAATGAGGGCCGCACCTTCATGAGGACTTAGAAGCAGGCTTTGCCTTTCTAGCAGGCTTGGATTTATTCCAGACTGGAGATGGTTTCCAAACTGAAACTGCTCCTGAGGATGAAGGATTAGGCTTTTGTTCTTTGTTGAAACGAAAGGAACGAAAACGATTATTAGCCCTGTTTTTACCTTTAGATTTTTTATCCTGTGGTAAAAAAGTTCCTTTCCCACCAGTAACAGTTGAGATAATAGAATCCAACTGAGAACCAAATAATTTGTTACCCTGGAAAGAAATGGAAAGTAGAGTTTAGAAGCCATATCAGCATTCCAAGTCTTAAGCCATAAAGCTCTTCTAGCTAAAATAGCTAGAGACATAAACCTGACATCAACTCTGATAATATCAAAAATGGCATCACAGATAAAATTATTAGCATGCTGAAGAAGAAGAATAATATCATGAGAATCATGATCTGTTACTTGTTGCGCTAAAGTTTCCAACCAAAAAGTTGAAGCTGCAGCAACATCAGCCAAAGATATAGCAGGTCTAAGAAGATTACCTGAACACAGATAAGCTTTTCTTAGAAAGGATTCAATTTTCCTATCTAAAGGATCCTTAAACGAAGTACCATCTGACGTAGGAATAGTAGTACGTTTAGCAAGGGTAGAAATAGCCCCATCAACTTTAGGGATTTTATCCCAAAATTCTAATCTGTCAGACGGCACAGGATATAATTGCTTAAAACGTTTAAAAGGAGTAAATGAATTACCCAATTTATCCCATTCTTTGGAAATTACTGCAGAAATAGCATTAGGAACAGGAAACACTTCTGGAATAACCACAGGAGATTTAAATACCTTATCCAAACGTTTAGAATTAGTATCAAGAGGACCAGAATCCTCTATTTCTAAAGCAATTAGTACTTCTTTAAGTAAAGAACGAATAAATTCCATTTTAAATAAATATGAAGATTTATCAGCATCAATCTCTGAGACAGAATCCTCTGAACCAGAAGAGTCATCAGAATCAGAATGATGATGTTCATTTAAAAATTCATCTGTAGGGAGAGAAGTTTTAAAAGATTTTTTACGTTTACTAGAAGGAGAAATAACAGACATAGCCTTCTTTATGGATTCAGAAACAAAATCTCTTATGTTATCAGGAACATTCTGCACCTTAGATGTTGAAGGAACTGCAACAGACAATGGTACTTTACTAAAGGAAATATTATCTGCATTAACAAGTTTGTCATGACAATTAATACAAACAACAGCCAGAGGAATAGCTACCAAAAGTTTACAGCAGATACACTTAGCTTTGGTAGATCCAGCACTAGACAGCGATTTTCCTGTAGTATCTTCTGACTCAGATGCAACGTGAGACATCTTGCAATATGTAAGAGAAAAAAACAACATATAAAGCAAAATTGATCTAATTCCTTAAATGACAGTTTCAGGAATGGGAAAAAATGCCAAAGAACAAGCTTCTAGCAACCAGAAGCAATGAAAAATGAGACTTAAATAATGTGGAGACAAAAGCGACGCCCATATTTTTTAGCGCCAAATAAGACGCCCACATTATTTGGCGCCTAAATGCGTTTGGCGCCAAAAATGACGCCACATCCAGAACGCCGACACTTTTGGCGCAAAATAACGTCAAAAAAATGACGCAACTTCCGGCGACACGTATGACGCCGGAAACGGAAAGATTTTTTGCGCCAAAAAAGTCCGCGCCAAGAATGACGCAATAAAATGAAGCATTTTCAGCCCCCGCGAGCCTAACAGCCCACAGGGAAAAACAGTCAAATTTTTGAAGGTAAGAAAAAATGATTAATTCAAATGCATTATCCCAAATATGAAACTGACTGTCTGAAAAATAAGGAATGTTGAACATTCTGAGTCAAGGCAAATAAATGTTTGAATACATATATTTAGAACTTATAAACAAAGTGCCCAACCATAGCTTAGAGTGTCACAGAAAATAAGATTTACTTACCCCAGGACACTCATCTACATGTTTGTAGAAAGCCAAACCAGTACTGAAACGAGAATCAGCAGAGGTAATGGTATATATAAGAGTATATCGTCGATCTGAAAAGGGAGGTAAGAGATGAATCTCTACGACCGATAACAGAGAACCTATGAAATAGACCCCGTAGAAGGAGATCACTGCATTCAAATAGGCAATACTCTCCTCACATCCCTCTGACATTCACTGCACGCTGAGAGGAAAACCGGGCTCCAACTTGCTGCGGAGCGCATATCAACGTAGAATCTAGCACAAACTTACTTCACCACCTCCATCGGAGGCAAAGTTTGTAAAAACTGAATTGTGGGTGTGGTGAGGGGTGTATTTATAGGCATTTTGAGGTTTGGGAAACTTTGCCCCTCCTGGTAGGAATGTATATCCCATACGTCACTAGCTCATGGACTCTTGCTAATTACATGAAAGAAAGTATGAAGCGAAGACCAAGTCGCCGCCTTACAAATCTGTTCAGCAGAGGCCTCATGTTTAAAAGCCCATGTGGAAGCTACCGCTCTAGTAGAATGAGCTGTAATTCTTTCAGGAGGCTGCTGGCCATAAGCTAAACGGATTATGCTTCTCAGCCAAAAAGAAAGAGAAGTTGCCGAAGCCTTTTGGCCTCTCCTCTTTCCAGAATAGACAACAAACAATGCAGATGTTTGACGAAAATCCTTAGTAGCTTGCAAATAAAACTTTAAAGCACGAACCACGTCAAGATTGTGTAAGACGTTCCTTCTTTGAAGAAGGATTAGGACACAGTGACGGAACAACAATTTCCTGATTGATATTCTTATTAGATACCACCTTAGGCAGAAACCCAGGTTTGGTACGCAAAACTACATTATCTGCATGGAAGATCAGATAAGGGGAATCGCACTGTAAGGCAGATAACTCTGAAACTCTTCGAGCCGAAGAGATAGCTACTAGGAACAGAACTTTCCAAGATAAAAGCTTGATATCTATGGAATGCAAAGGTTCAAACGGAACCCCTTGAAGAACTTTAAGAACTAAATTTAAACTCCATGGCGGAGCAACAGGTTTAAACACAGGCCTGATTCTAACTAAAGCCTGACAAAACGCCTGAACGTCTGGAACATCAGCCAGACGCTTGTGCAAAAGAATAGACAGAGCAGAAATCTGTCCCTTTAAGGAACTAGCCGATAATCCCTTTTCCAATCCTTCTTGGAGAAAAGATAATATCCTAGGAATCCTGACCTTACTCCACGAGTAACCCTTGGATTCACACCAATGAAGATATTTACACCATATCTTATGATAGATTTTCCTGGTGACAGGCTTTCGAGCCTGAATCAAGGTATCAATGACCGACTCGGAGAAACCACGTTTTGATAAAATCAAGCGTTCAATCTCCAAGCAGTCAGACGCAGAGAAATTAGATTTGGATGTTTGAATGGACCTTGGAGTAGAAGGTCCTGCCTCAGCGGTAGAGTCCATGGTGGAAAGGATGACATGTCCACCAGATTTGCATACCAAGTCCTGCATGGCCACGCAGGTGCTATCAAAATCACCGAAGCTCTCTCCTGCTTGACCTTGGCAATCAGACGAGGGAGGAGAGGAAATGGTGGAAACACATAAGCCAGGCTGAAGGACCAGGGCACTGCTAGAGCATCTATCAGCGTTGCCTGGAGATCCCTTGACCTGGACCCGTAACGGAGGAAGCTTGGCGTTCTGACGAGACGCCATCAGATCCAGTTCTGGTTTCCCCATAGTTGAATCAGCTGGGCAAATACCTCCGGACAGCTCCCACTCCCCCGGATGAAAAGTCTGCCGACTTAGAAAGTCCGCCTCCCAGTTCTCTACTCCTGGGATATGGATAGCTGAGAGATGGCAAGAGTGAACCTCTGCCCAAAGAATTATCTTGGAAACCTCCATCATTGCCAGGGGACTCCTTGTTCCCCCTGATGGTTGATATAGGCTACAGTCGTGATATTGTCCGACTGAAATCTGATGAATCTGACCGCAGCTAGTTGAGGCCAAGCCTGAAGAGCATTGAATATCGCTCTTAGCTCCAGAATGTTTATCGGAAGGAGGGCCTCCTCCTGAGTCCACGAACCCTGAGCCTTCAGGGAATTCCAGACTGCGCCCCAGCCCAGAAGGCTGGCATCTGTCGTCACTATAGTCCACTCTGGCCTGCGGAAACTCATTCCCCTGGACAGATGGACCCGAGATAACCACCAGAGAAGAGAATCCCTGGTCTCTTGATCCAGATTTAACAGAGGAGACAAATCTGTGTAGTCCCCATCCCACTGATTGAGCATGCAAAGTTGCAGTGGTCTGAGATGTAGGCGGGCAAACGGAACTATGTCTATTGCCGCTACCATCAGGCCGATCATTTCAATACACTGAGCCACTGACGGCCGAGAAGTGGAATGAAGAGCACGGCAAGAAGTTAGAAGCTTTGATATCCTGACCTCTGTCAGAAAAAATTTCATTTCTACTGAATCTATCAGAGTTCCTAGGAAGGAAACTCTTGTGAGAGGGGAGAGTGAACTCTTTTCTCTGTTCACCTTCCACCCGTGAGACCTCAAAGACCAGAACAATGTCCGTATGGGACTTGGCAATTTGAAAAGTCAACGCCTGGATCAGGATGTCGTCTAGGTAAGGAGCCACCGCTATGCCCCGCGGCCTTAGAACCGCCAGCAGAGACCCTAGAACCTTCGTAAAGATTCTTGGCGCCGTGGCTAATCCGAAGGGAAGAGCCACAAACTGGTAATGCCTGTCTAGGAAGGCGAACTTGAGGAACTGATGATGATCTCTGTGAATCGGAATGTGGAGATAAGCATCCTTTAAGTCCACGGTAGTCCTATATTGACCCTCCTGGATCATAGGGAGGATGGTTCGGATTGTCTCCATCTTGAAAGATGGGACCCTGAGAAATTTGTTTAGGATCTTGAGATCCAAGATTGGTCTGAACGTTCCCTCTTTTTTGGGAACTATAAACAGGTTTGAATAGAAACCCTGCCCCTGTTCCTCCTTTGGAACTGGTTGGATCACTCCCATAACCAGTAGGTCTTGAACGCAACGTAAGAATGCCTCTCTCTTTATCTGGTTTGCAGATAGTTGTGAGAGGTGAAATCTCCCCTTTGGAGATGAACCTTCGAATTCCAGAAGATATCCCTGGGAAACAATCTCTAGTGCCCAGGGATCCTGGACGTCTCTTGCCCAAGCCTGAGCGAAGAGAGAAAGTCTGCCCCCTACTAGATCCGGTCCCGGATCGGGGGCTACTCCTTCATGCTGTCTTAGAGGCAGCAGCAGGTTTTTTGGCCTGCTTCACCTTGTTCCAAGCCTGGTTAGGTCTCCAGACTGGTTTGGACTGGGCAAAATTTCCCTCTTGTTTTGCATTAGAGAAAGCTGAAGCTGCGCCACTCTTGAAGTTTCGAAAGGAACGAAAATTATTCTGTTTGGTCCTTAACTTATTGGACCTATCCTGAGGAAGGGCGTGACCGTTTCCTCCAGTAATATCAGAAATGATATCCTTCAGACCAGGCCCGAATAGGGTCTGTCCCTTGAAGGGGATGTTAAGAAGCTTAGACTTTGAAGTAACGTCTGCTGACCAGGACTTAAGCCATAGCACCCTACGTGCCAGAATGGCAAAACCTGAATTCTTAGCAGTTAGCTTGGTTAAATGAAAAACGGCGTCAGAGATAAAGGAATTAGCTAACTTAAGAGCTTTAATCCTGTCTAAAATATCATCTAAAGGGGTCTCCACCTGTAGAGCCTCCTCAAGAGACTCGAACCAAAAAGCCGCTGCAGCAGTAACTGGGGCAATGCATGCAAGAGGTTGGAGAATAAAACCTTGATGTATAAAAATTTTCTTAAGGAGACCCTCCAATTTTTTATCCATAGGATCTAGGAAAGCACAACTGTCCTCGACGGGGATAGTTGTACGCTTAGCTAGGGTAGAGACTGCTCCCTCCACCTTAGGGACCGTCTGCCACGAGTCATGGGAAACATCTTTTTTTTTTTTTTTTTTATATGTTTTTATTGAGGTTGTGCGGAAACAATACAACTTATATGAGACATCATATCCTTGCAACAGACATAAATGGTACATTTCAAATTGACAACTTTTGCAAAGATAGAAAGGTAAGGTTATCCATATAAATAATCCTATAGAGAGAAGAAAACAAAAAACAGAAACTGGAACCTCTTTTTCTTTGTTTTTCACAGACTAACAATTAGCCATTTGAATGGTCATAGTAGGATCTGTAGACTTAAAGTAGGTTGATAATAAGCAGTTAAGATAATAGCAAAAGAGACAATATCTTATTGCGGTGTAGATTATATGGTAGAATATATAAATATGTTGCGCTAGATATCTATGTAATCCAGTGACTCTAAGTATGAAAAACGAGGTTAACTTTATATTGGATTGCAAGGGTTATATAGTTGAGATACGGCATAGAAAAGATAAGCCGTGTAGTTAACCCTCCTAGAATAGGAGGTTTATTAGAGAGAGGGGGGGGGGGGAGGTGGTAAATAAGTATAGTAAGAAGGATGTGTAGCTTAGGAACTAAAAGGTTCATTATGGGTAGGAAAAGAGGCAGTTAAATAAATGTGATAGGCAGTAGATATTAAGTAGACATGCTGCAGTGACATGGGGCAGTATAGTCCTATGTATAGTCTCATGAGGATATTGGTTAACAGGGGAAAATTAAAAATATTCCAAACCCGCAGAGATGGCATACTAAGATCATAGGCAGGAGTTGTGATACAGGTCCAGCCTGCATCACACATTGGAGCTATGCGTCGCAGTGTACCTATGCCCTCTCGAGCAGGTCATAAATTTACACACTATGCCTCATGATAGGAGAACAGTGTACTTTGTGAAATACCTAAACTGAACAACTACGACTATGATAAACTCACTGTTTTGTCATTAGATGTGCTATATAAACGGCTTATGCAATCTGTTCAGATTGGTATATGGTGAGTTGTCAAAAGTATGTAACCTATACGTATAGGCAAATGCGGAGTATAAGAGCCAGGGTGGAGTCTTTATAATATAAAACGCTCCTAACAATGAAGGGCTGTTCCTTAGGATGCTAGCTGGGCCCTGTTGCTTGGATAGATGTGAAAACGATCCACACGCTCTGTAAGGATTAGATAATTCAGCATGTGAGAAGGGAGGGAAGGAGGGCTTGTAGGTATAGTAAGTAATATGGACTTAGAATTTACATTATTACAATATTTGTAGGTAACCAGAAAGAATAGAGACATGGCTCTGTGTATAATGGAACTGAGAGAACATGTGGTGCAGGCTAGAATGCTCCGTAAACAAAACTTTTTGGGGGTCAGAGAGGGATCTTTGCAGTAAAAAACACACTTAACTACTTAACCATGGGAGACTGTCCCTACAATAATATGGGACCTCTAATTGAGGAGAGAGCACACTCTGAGTGACTTAGATGAATATATATCAGACCCCACATCAAAGTCATGCTATAGTGCGACTTCCTATATATGCGGTTCTGCAAATAGATAAGCAATAGGTTATATAGACATGCCTCCCCGGCCGCTGGGGGCACGCCACTTGACATAGGTCACAAAATTAAGTGTGAGGGGGCAAATAAAGACACGCAGAAAATATGGTCCAAAGTGTGCACTGTTAGTAAAAGCATACTTGGTCTGTCTAACTAGTAACATATCTATGTATAAATAACCCCAAATAATTACTAACAACAATAGTATATTACAAACAAGGGCATCAACCGTAGCAAAAGTACAAGTATAGCAGGAGTATCTATACAAGTCTAAAAGTAGTTTCACTCCTATATATATTATTACAGTATAACATAGTATGCGCTTAGATATATGGGGATTAGAGCCTCATTTTCTAGTTAGCAGAAATGTAATACATAAACAAAATTAAGCTAGAGATAGGGCTGATAGCTGATAAGCGAACATACTTTTATATTACCTCTAAGTAACATGGAGAGCACATAGATAACGGACCCATATAGTAACAGGGGAAAGTTTGCTCCACAGTCACAGGAAAGTGGAGCATTGCATGGTTCAAAAACTTAAAATGTCACAGCATTGCAGAAGTTTCCCTCACTGTGAACGCTGGATCGTTGGCCTGACTAACCTACGGTTCTAATGTCCAAGGAGACATGCTATACTTTGCATGAAGTAAATCCCTTCAGTCGTCCCTCTGTCGCCACCCGCAGTAGAGAGAGAGTTCCCATGTAGGAGGAAAAGGCGAAACTCTGCAAAATGTTCCTCCTGGGTCCCACTGGTAGCTGGGTTTCTGGGCGGGCGACGGTGACAAATGCGGTTCCAAAGAAGTAGTGGGTGTATTAAATGTCACCTTCAGCTGTGCGGCAAACAGATACCGCAATGTAGTATGAGTCTGGTCATATCCATGTCCCCTCCCGGCTAGCGTATCAAGGGCTCTAATAAATGCTTGATCTCCCAGACCGCAGTTGAGGTTCTCTGTATAGTCCCTCTTGTTTAGCCAGCCTGCAGCAGTCGAGTTTGGGCCACTTAGGTTTACTTTGAGCTGAGCGTACGGTGTTAACTGGGATTCTGTCTGTAAGCCCTCTGTTATTGCGCCCTGAATGAGCTTGGGTTTCTTGTAGTCAGCATGACATGTGTGATCAGCAAAAGAGTCTCCGTAGTCAGCACTTGGCTTTAAAAGGTCTAGCGAAACGGGTCTTGGGCTTAAGCTAAATGCCTCCAGCATGTGCTTTTCCATTTTGTGGAAATGATCTCGCAAGAGCCCCTCCAGAGCTCGGAGGAAATAAGTTGTCTCCATATGTGCCGAGTGTTCTCAACTGATGCCAGCTAACATTAGCGAACATCAAACTTTAGTTGCGGCGCCATTGAAATATAAAAAATGGCCGCTCCTCCATGCTCCCCACGGCTGTCTGCAGAGCGGGATGAGATCCAGTTCAGCCCAATCCAAACCACTTCCTTAGTGTTAGAGTTCTCCAGTTGATCTGCTAGAAGTTGTAGTTGCAGTCCTGTTATAATTCAAACATCTTTATGCAATTAAAATCATGAAATTTAACAGTTTGAAGCCGGAGCTGTGATAGTGTGCGTCTTTTCAGTTGTGCGGCTGGCTCCGCCCCCCCCGGGAAACATCTTTTTGAAAGCAGGAGGGGGAGAGAACGGCACACCTGGTCTATCCCATTCCTTAGTAATAATTTCCAAAAACCTCTTAGGGACTGGAAAAACATCAGTGTAAACAGGCACTGCAAAGTATTTGTCCATCTTACACAATTTCTCTGGAACTACAATGGGTTCACAGTCATCCAGAGTCGCTAAAACCTCCCTAAGCAATAAGCGGAGGTGTTCGAGCTTAAATTTAAACGCTGTCATTTCAGAATCAGACTGAAGCAACGCCTTCCCTGAATCTGAAATGCCACCCACAGACAGAAGCTCTCCTGCCTCGGCTTCTGAGTATTGTGAGGGTATATCGGACACAGGTATTAAAGCGTCAGAAAGCTCTGTATTTGTTCTAGCCCCAGAGCTGTCTCGCTTTCCTTGTAACCCTGGCAGTTTGGACAATACCTCTGAGAGGGTAGCATTCATAACTGCCGCCATATCCTGTAAGGTAAAAGAATTAGACGCGCTAGATGTACTTGGCGTCACTTGAGCGGGAGTTATAGGTTCTGACACATGGGGAGAGCTAGATGGCATAATCTCCCTTTTTTCAGTCAGAGAATCCTCTGGAGATAAATCTTTAAGCGCCATAATATGGTCTTTATAGTTTATAGAAATTTCAGTACATTTGGTACACATTCTAAGAGGGGGTTCCACAATGGCTTCCAAACATATTGAACAAGGAGTTTCCTCTATGTCAGACATGTTTAACAGACTAGTAATGAGACAAGCAAGCTTGGAAAACACTTTAATAAAGGTGAAACAGCAATTAAACAAAAACGTTACTGTGCCTTTAAGAGAAAAAAACTAGCACTTAAACGGCAAAACAGTGTAAAAATATAGTAAAGTTTTCGAAATTTTTACAGTGTGTGTAAGGGACTATAGCAACATTGCACCCACTTGCAAATGGATGATTAACCCCTTAGCCCCCAAACCGGATTTAAAAAACGTCAACCACCGGTAAAAGACAGTTAAGCACCTTGCCACAGCTCTGCTGAGGCTCCTAACTGCCCTCAAATACGATTTAGGGAAGAAATAAACCCTCTATAATGGTCCTCAGATGCCAGAGGACTCCTCTAGGGAAGCTGGATGTCTCAGTCTGAAGGAAACTGCGCATCTAGAGTGTGAAAATAGGCCCCTCCCACTATGTACTGGATGTCAGAGGGGCCTTAAGAAAATATTCCTAGGAGTATCTAACTAGCCATGTGGAAAACTAGGCCCCAAAAAAAGACTTATCTCCCTCAGAGAAAAAACGTCCTATTTATGAAACATGAAAACGTTTATTAACATGAGTATTACCCTGTTTTGTAAGCATGATCCCAGTCGTTGTTAAATCACTGCATCTAGCTTACCTCAAATACACAAGGCTCTGTCAGCATTTTCTAGAACGTTTATTCATCTCTCTAGAAATAAAAATACTGAACATACCTCAAAGCAGGTAATCTGCAGATCGTTCCCCCAACTGAAGTTTTCCCATACTCTTCAGTTATGTGTGAGAACAGCAATGGACCTTAGTTACAAACCGCTAAGATCATCAACCTCCAGGCAGAATTCTTCTTCTAATTTCTGCCTGAGAGTAAAACAGTACAACGCCGGTACCGTTTAAAAATAACAAACTCTTGATTGAAGGTAAAACTACACTAAGTCACCACATATCTCTTGATACTTCCTATCTTGTCAAGAGTTGCAAGAGAATGACTGGGGGTGGGGGTTAGGGGAGGAGCTATATAGACAGCTCTGCTGTGGGTGTCCTCTTGCAACTTCCTGTTGGGAAGGAGAATATCCCACAAGTAATGGATGAACCCGTGGACTGGATACACCTTACAAGAGAAAAACAAAACTGTTACGGTTTAGATAGTTGATGTATAAAGAGTGCAATTACATAATTGTAAAACAGCAGTGTTTACCATCACTTTAACTAAAGTGTTGACTATTTTCTAAAGCAGCAGCATATTTTGAAACATTGCTGCTGGTCTCACCTATTTCAGGCACAAGAGATGCACAAACATTAATAAGGTACTTTTGGGTTGAGTCAGTTGAGTGTTTAGCTTCCCAGTTCTCCTTGTATTGCGACAATGATGAAAGGTCATATGAATTGCCCTCCGAGTCCCTGAAAAGAGCAAAAAGAATTGTTTAAAAAAATGGAAGGTATACATATGCTTAAAGGAATACTACTAAACAATGTAAATATAAACTTATATACCAGTAAAAGTTTACCTTCTGCTCATGCTCAATGAGTATTAAAGTGATGGTAAATCCTAGAGTTTGTGAAACGCTAGGATTTATCAGTGCTATAAATAAAAGTATGAAGTATAAAAAAAAAAAAAACATGTTATGCTGAAAGTTCCTTTATTTGCCTGCAGTGTAATGCTGCGCTGAGCAACTCAGGCTTCCCACAGCAGAACGTTATTTTTTTCAATGAGGTGACGTTTCCACCTCTTAGTCAATAGCCATGCAGCCCAGTTGGCATTAGCTAGCACGGTATTGGCTAACATCAGCTCAATGATAAAATAGCGTTATGCTGCGGGCGGCCTGAGGCGCTCAGCGCGGCATACACTGCAGGCAAATAAAGGAACTTTTAGCATGAAGTTTTTTATACTTCATGACTGAAAGTCCTGTTTATTTGAAGCACTGGTAAATCCTAGCGGTTTAAAAACTCTAGGATTTACCATCACTTTAACAGGAAGTATCTATCAACGAATGAGCATACAGTAACAGGAAGAATATATTAGCCAATGAGCATTAGTAGGATGTATCAATATTCTAATGAGTGTTCATAGGACGTAAATAACTGATACATGTTGCGCCGCTCCGCTCTAGCTGTTGCAAGGGACGCGGCGCCTGCTGTTCTGCTCGTTGCCTGGGGGGGGGAGTCAGCTTCTGTCTGCGTGCTACCTATCATTGCCCAAGTATAGGTGACTGTTACTTAGTGTTCTCCTGGGTGTTATTGTTGCTGACCTCTGACCACTCTGCCTGTTTACCCCTAAACTGCTGGATTGATATACTGCTGCTGAACTCTGCTTGTATGACCACTGACTGTTTACCCCTAAACTGCTGGATGGATATAGTGCTGCTGAACTCTGCCTGTCTGACCTATCTGCCGGTTTACCCCTAAACTGCTGGATTGGTATACTAATGCTGAACCCTGCCTGTCTGACTACTCTGCTTGATTAACCCCTATTGCTCTAGATTGCCTCTCTGTTGCCAAACCCTGCCTGCCTTACCATCCTAGTGGTCTACCTCTGAATTGCCTTACTGTTGCCAAACCCTGCCTGCCTGGCCTTTCTAGTGGTTTACCCCTGAACTGCCTTTCTCTGATTCCCTGCCTGTTGCCAACGAAGACTATCCTGCCTGTGGTGAGCGCCGCTTACCTCTTCTTGCAAACTTTCTGTGCTCTGGGATATTCCCTATCATTCCGGCTCGACGATGGGATAAGAAGACTACTGGCCGAGTTCGGTCTGATAGTGGAACATCCCACAAGCATTACAATACAATGGCATTCATTTCAATTTAAATGCAACACCTTCGCTGTTGAGCCATTTTCACACCTGATCTGGAGAAGTTTTTAATTGTTTTGCCCTCAATGCATTAACATATGAATGAAAACTTTCTGTGAGGTACCCACACATATTATACCTCGTTTTTCTCAGCGAACCAAGCATTTTTATAAAAAAAGGAAATTTATGCTTACCTGATAAATTTATTTCTTTTACGATATGACAAGTCCACGGATTTCATCCTTACTTATGGGATATCGCCTCCTGGTCAGCAGGAGGAGGCAAAGAGCACTACAGCAGAGCTGTATATATAGCTCCTCCCTTCCCTCCCCCTCCAGTCATTCGACTGAAGTTAGGAAGAGAAAGGAAAAGTCAAGGTGCAGAAGTGACTGAAGTTTAATAAAAATAACGGCCTGTCTTAGAAAATGACAGGGTGGGCCGTGGACTCGTCATATCGTAAAATAAATAAATTTATCAGGTAAGAATAAATTTCCTTTTCTTTTACAAGATATGATGAGTCCACGGATTTCATCCTTACTTATGGGATACAATACCAAAGCTATAGGACACGGATGAAAGGGAGGGACAAAACCGGAAACGAAACAGAAGGCACCACTGCTTGAAGAACCTTTCCCCCAAAAACAGCCTCAGACGAGGCAAAAGTATCAAATTTGTAAAATTTGGAAAAAGTGAGAAGAGACGACCAAGTTGCAGCCTTGCAAATCTGTGCAACAGAAGCATCATTTTTAAATGTCCATGAGTAAGCCAAAGCCTTAGTGGAATGAGCTGAAAATCATTCAGGAGGCTGCTGTCCAGCAGTCTCATATGCAAAACGGGTGATACTCCTCAGCCAAAAAGAAAGAGGTAGCCGTAGCTTTCTTACCCCTACGTTTTCCAGAAAAGACAACAAACAATGAAGATGATTAACAAAATTCCTTAGTCGCCTGCAAGTAGAACTTCAGGGCACGGACTACGTCCAAATTATGTAACAGACGCTCCTTCTTAGAAGAAGGATTAGGACACAATGAAGGAACAACAACAATTTCCCGATTAATATTCTTGCTAGAAACAACCTTAGGAAGAAAACCAGGTTTGGTATGCAACACTACCTTATCAGAATGAAAAATAAGATAAGGAGAATCGCATTGTAATGCTGAAAGCTCAGAAACTCTGCGAGCATAAGAAATTGCAACCAAAAATAAAACTTTCCAAGATAACTTAATATCTATGGAATGCATAGGTTCAAACGGAACCCCTTGAAGAACCTTAAGAACTAAATGCAAACTCCAAGGAGGAGCAATTGGTCTAAACACAGGCCTGATTCTAGTCAGAGCCTGACAAAAAGATTGAACATCCGGAACATCTGCCAGACGTTTGAATAGCAAAATAGATAGCAAGTTCCTTAAAGGGACAGATTTCTGCTCTGACAACCCTTTCTCCAATCCTTCTTGGAGAAAGGATAAAATCCTAATCTTACTCCATGAGTAGCCTTTGGATTCGCACCAGTAAAGATATTTACTCCATATCTTATGGTAAATTCTTTTAGTAACAGGCTTACGTGTCTGAATCAAAGTATCAATGACCGAATCAGAGAACCCTCGCTTAGATAAAATCAAGTGTTCAATCTTCAAGCAGTCAGCTGTAGAAAAATTAGATTTGGATGATGGAAGGGTCCCTGAATGAGAAGGTCCTGCCTCAATGGAAGTTATCACGGAGGCAGAGAGGACATGTCTATCAGATCGGCATACCAAGTCCTGCGAGGCCACGGATTCCCCCGGATGAAAAGTCTGTCTGCTCAAAAAATCCGCCTCCCAATTGTCCACTCCTGGTATATGGATTGCTGACAGATAACAAGAGTGAGTCTCCGCTCAACGAATTATCTTGGATACTTCTGTCATCGCTAAGGAACTCCTTGTTCCTCCCTGATGATTGATGGAAGCCACAGTCGTGATGTTGTCCGACTGAAATCGGATGAATTTGTTTGAAGCCAACTGAGGCCAAGCTTGAAGAGCACTGAATATTGCCCTCAACTCCCAAATATTGAGTGGAAGTAGAGACTCCGACCGAGTCCACACACCCTGAGCCTTCAGGGAATTCCAGACTGCATCCCATTCTAGTAGACTGGCGTCCGTTGTCACTATCACCCATGAGGGTCTGCGGAAGCACGTCCCTTGGGACAGATGATCCTGTGATAACCACCAAAGAAGATAATCTCTTGTCTCCTAACCTAGATCTATCTGAGGAGACAAATTTGCATAATCTCCATTCCATTGTCTGAGCATGCTCAGTTATGGAGGCCTGAGATGAAAAACGAGCAAACGGAATGATGTCCATTGCCACCACCATCAATCCAATTACCTCCACTGAGCCACTGATGGCCAAGGATTGGGCGGAAGGGATCGGCATGTATTCAGAATCTTCAACTCCTTGAACTCCGTCAAGACGATTTTCATGGGTATAGAATCTATTAGAGTTCCTAGAAAGGGAACCCTTGTCTGTGGAATTAGTGAACCTTTTTTTTTTTTATTCACCTTCCACCCGTGAGTCCTTAGAAAGGATAGAACCAAGTCGGTATGAGACTTTGTCAGTTGATAAGACGACGCCTGGATCAGAATATCGTCCAGATAAGGGGCCACTGCAACGCCCAGTGGCCTGCGAACCGCCAGCAGAGACCCTAGAACCTTCATGAAGATCCTGGGTGCTGTGGCCAGCCCGAAAGGAAGGGCCCATGAACTGAAAATGTTTGTGCAGAAAGGCAAATCTCAGGAACTGGTGATGATCTCTGTGGATAGGAATATGAAGATATGCATCCTTTAAGTCCACGGTAGTCATATATTGACCCTCCTGGATCAATGGAAGAATTGTCCGAATAGCCTCCATCTTGAAGGATGGAACCCTGAGAAACATGTTTAGACTCTTGATGTCTAAAATGGGTCGGAACGTTCCCTTTTTTTTGGGAACCACAAAAAGATTTGAGTAAAACCCCTGCCCCTGTTCCTGCTTTGGAATGGGACAAATTACTCTCATAGTGGAGAGGTCTTTTACACAACGGAAGGACGCATCTCCCTTTATCTGGTCTACAGACAATCGTGAAAGAAGAAACCTTCCCCTTGGGAAGGAATTTTTGAACTCCAACTGATACCCTTGAGACACTATTTCCAGTGTCCATGGGTCCTGAACATCTTGTATCCATGCTTGGACAAAGAGAGAAAGTCTGCCCTCTACTAGATCCGGTCCCGGATCGGGGACCGCCCTTTCATGCTGTCTTGGAGGCAGCAGCGGGCTTCTTGGGTTGTTTACCCTTGTTCCAAGCCAGGTTGGGTCCCCAGATGGACTTGGCTTGTACAAAATTCCCTTCCTGTTTAGAGGAAGAGGGGACTCCTTCGAAATTTCGAAAGGAACGAAAATTACTCTGTCTACCCCTTTGCTTAGATGTTTTATCCTGAGGTAGGAGGAAACCCTTACCTCCCGCAATGACAGAAACGATCTCCTTCAAGACAGGCCCGAACAGGGTCCTCCCCTTGGAAGGAATAGTCAAAAGCTTAGGCGACGCATCCGCAGATCAAGAATTCAACCCTAAGGCACTGCGTGCTAAGACGGACAACCCCGAACCCTTAGCCGCCAAATTGGAAATCTGCAAGAAAATATCAGCCATTTTATAACTGAAACAGTTAAGAGGTCTAATTCCTTTGCATCTTAAAGGAAAAAAAAAAAACAAACATAGTGTAGTGCTGTTCCATCCAAAATCACAAAGGATGAATACACACCAAAGAAAAACAGCAGTAATGTCCCAATAAAAATGATACTAACTGTTCCTTGACCTGTAAAAACAGACGCTGAACAGAGAAAAACAATCGCAGGAGCAAAGAAAGAAATTCTTCTATCTGATCCTGAAATTCCCTATCAGAAATCTCAAGTATCTACAAGATCAATCATCCTGATTGAAATTAATTCCTCTAATAATTTTTTCCTACACACGTAGGAAAAACTATGAGGTATGCAATATTAGAGGAAGTGCAGGATACTGCATGTGGGCCATAATAATAGTGGGACACTATAGGAGATATTTGTGGCATAGGTTGACCATAGACAACAGTCCATAGTAGAAAAAAAGGTTCATAAAATAAACAAACCCTACTTCTTTTTTTTAATTTTTTTTTAAATAAATGTAACTCAGATATGTCCGTGCGTATTCCATCCTAATAAAGGATGGATTAAGCAAGGAAACAGAGAAAAATTATTTAATAGAAGAATAACAGATAAAACTGTTACTGTCTCTTTAAATGAAAAAATCAATTCATTTAAAGCGAGACTGACCCAATATACAACCCAAAGGAAGGAGTAAACAAGGAATAAATCAATTATGATCAATAATAAGAAGAGAAAATTTTTTACTGTCACTTTAATTTTTAAAACAGAAACTTTTTATTTGTGCGTGTAGAAGTGCTTTAGGTTAGGACACAAACACATAAGACACGGGCAGAAAAAACTCAAACACATATCCAGATAATGCAGCATTCTGACAAAACGTCATGTACCTAACGACAGGACCGCCAGCAAGCAGAATGAACACATAACCGGAGCGCATCTGTAGCGCTCTCCGCCCCCAAGAACAAGATAGATGAGTTTCCAGCCCGGTAAACAGCCCCATCTCAAAAACTGCTCCATGCTTATACCAGAGGAGCCGTTGCGGTCTAAGTCGCCTCACACTCCGCCCTTCGTGGGCGTGACCAGCTTAGGGACTGCATAGTGAATCAATACGTGCGGCTGAAATACAAGAAGGCGCAAAATTGAAACCTCCGCCCATCGTGGACGTACAATACAAGCGCTCCCGGTCGCCATCTTTAAGACAAAAAAAAAAAAAGAATGATACCGGGAGATGTAACTGAAACCTCTCAAGTCTGGGAACAGTAATAAAAAGCTGATATATCTCTTGAGTCTAGAGCTTATCATTTATCAGAGCTCATAACAAGATCACCTCCCAAAGGCTTCATAACCGTTGTAGGACATAACCCTCGTGGCATCCAGCCCGGGTTAAGAGTCCCCAAAGCCTGCAAGAAACATTGTCCACCTAACTGACATTTGTTATATAGCTAGGTATCAACCTCTAACGAAAACAGAGTCATACGTCACAGTAAGAGCCCTTCTTTATATTAAAGCCCATATACGTGACACCCACCTCATCGACATAATCTTGTTAATGTTATGCGAACGTTGGTAGGGACATAGTAATGAGGGGAGACCTTAAAGGTCCATTACCCACTATGAAATAGGTAACACATTACCCCACTATGAAACAGGGAAGATACACAGCAGTATCTGAGGTAATAATTGTCCCAGAATTATAAAGAGCTGCACATACCTCTATGCTGAGCGACAGCATGGTCAGTCTCCCAGGATCAAGAGGTCTTCTTTCCCTCCTGTAGTTCTGTGGAGACATACTGGATATTAGTTAATATTGCTAAGATCATCTGAAGGGCAGCACTCAGTATGGGAGGCGCAGTGAGAATAAAATCTCCCCAGTTCCCATTGCTTTGAAGCCACCAGATGCTTCTCTTTTTTTTTTTACTGAAGAGACTGATCTGGTCTAGGCTACACCCTAGAACAAAGTAGCACACATAGGCACTACCATAAAAATAAAAAACTCTTGATTGAAGAATCTAAACTAACACCTCACTTTACCTCTTCCTATCACTAACACAGGCAAAGAGAATGACTGGGGGGGAGGGAAGGGAGGAGCTATATATACAGCTCTGCTGTGGTGCTCTTTGCCTCCTCCTGCTGACCAGGAGGCGATATCCCATAAGTAAGGATGAAATCCGTGGACTTGTCATATCTTGTAAAAGAAAAAAGCTTTAGTTTGTTACCACCATATAAAAAACACACACACAAAAATACACTTGTGTGCAATTTTCTGTGATGTGCATAATAAATGGCAGAATGGGAGCCACTATATCGTAAATATTTCAGACACCTAGTTGTTCCAAATTTAGCATCAGAGAAATATTAGAGTATAAAAAAGGAGCGCCACATAGCGTGACTCTGTATAATCCAATTGGTAAAACAAATATGTTGTCAACTTACAGATTGGAGGGGCACTGTGATATAATGCAGGCACACGGGCTGGAATTCACAGAACCCAGCTTGCTAAACTCCAGTCTCAAGAATGGGGGATAGAGCACACACCAAGCCAAACACTATGGTAATAGTAAACATGCAATGCGTTTCTCGGCGCAATAACTTTTGGCTGTTTAATCAGACATAACAACAAATGGGCCTGCACTGTATAATAACAGTGCCCCTCCAATCTGTGGGTTGACTACATATTTGGTCTTATCAATTGGAAGATACAGAAACAAAATGTTCTGGCATGGAGAGTCCACAAATCCATTCAATTACTAGTGGGAATTCAACTCCTGGCCACCAGGAGGAGGCAAAACACCCCAGCAAAGCTGTTAAGTATCACTCCCACTTCCCATAAACCCCCAGTCATTCTGCAGAAGGAATATGGAAAGAGAAGAGGACACAAGGGTATAGAGGTGCCTGAGGTTTAAAATTGACAAAAGCCGTCTTAAAATTAAATTAAGGGCGGGTCGTGGACTCTCCATGCCAGGAAAGAAAAGAATTGATCAGCTAAGCATTAATTTTGTTTTCTTTCCAATGGCATGGAGAGTCCACAAATCCATTCAAATACTAGTGGGAACCAATACCCAAGCTAGAGGACACAGAATGGAAGGGAGGGAGAACAAGACAGGCTGACCTAAACAGAAGGCACCACCGCTTGAAGAACTTTCCTCCCAAAAGAAGCCTCAGCAGAGGCAAAAAACATAGAATTTGTAGAATTTGGAAAAAGTATGCAACGAAAACCAAGTGGCCGCCTTGTATATTTGTTCCACAGAAGCCTCGTTTTTAAAGGCCCAGGAAGAAGAGACAGCATGAGCTGTAATCCTCTCAGGAGGCTGCTGTCCAGCTGTCTCATAGGCCATTCAAATGACACTTCTCTACCAGAAAGAAAGAGGAGTAGAAGTGGCCTACTGGACCTTACGTTTACCAGAAAACACAACAAAAAGGGCAGTAGTTTGCCAAAAATCCCTAGTAGCCTGCAGATAGAACTTAAAATCACGCAATACATCCAGGTTATGTAACAGACGTTCCTTATGAGAAAAAGGATTAGGACAGAATGAAGGACTGACAATTTACTTATTGATATTGCGGTCCGAAACCACCTTAGGAAGAAATCCCAATTTGGTATGAAGGACCGCCTTATCTGTATGAAAAATAAGATAAGGGGGTCACACTGTAAAGCCGAAAGCTCTGACACACTATGAGCAGAAGAAATAGCGAGAAGAAGCAAAACTTTCCAAGATAATAATTTTATATCAACAGAGTGCATAGGCTCATAAGGAGCCTGCTGCAGAACCCTAAGAACAAGATTAAGGCTCCATGGAGGAGCAACAGGTTCAAACACAGGCTTGATTCTGACCAAGACCTGGACGAAAGATTGAACATCTGGCAAGTCTGCCAGACGTTTATGCAAAAGAATAGACAGTGCAGATATCTGACCCTTCAGAGTACTGACTGACAAACCTTTTTTCCAGGCCATCCTGTAGAAAGGACAGGATGGGGGGAACTCTCACAGGACTCCAAGAGAAACCCCTAAATTCGCTCCAAAAAAACATAATTTATGTAAGAACTTACCTGATAAATTCATTTCTTTCATATTAGCAAGAGTCCATGAGCTAGTGACGTATGGGATATACATTCCTACCAGGAGGGGCAAAGTTTCCCAAACCTCAAAATGCCTATAAATACACCCCTCACCACACCCACAATTCAGTTTAACGAATAGCCAAGAAGTGGGGTGATAAAAAAGTGCGAAAGCATATAAAATAAGGAATTGGAATAATTGTGCTTTATACAAAAATCATAACCACCACAAAAAAAGGGCGGGCCTCATGGACTCTTGCTAATATGAAAGAAATGAATTTATCAGGTAAGTTCTTACATAAATTATGTTTTCTTTCATGTAATTAGCAAGAGTCCATGAGCTAGTGACGTATGGGATAATGATTACCCAAGATGTGGATCTTTCCACACAAGAGTCACTAGAGAGGGAGGGATAAAATAAAGACAGCCAATTCCTGCTGAAATAATCCACACCCAAAATAAAGTTTAATGAAAAACATAAGCAGAAGATTCAGACTGAAACCGCTGCCTGAAGTACTTTTCTACCAAAAACTGCTTCAGAAGAAGAAAATACATCAAAATGGTAGAATTTAGTAAAAGTATGCAAAGAGGACCAAGTTGCTGCTTTGCAAATCTGATCAACCGAAGCTTCATTCCTAAACGCCCAGGAAGTAGAAACTGACCTGGTAGAATGAGCTGTAATCCTCTGAGGCGGAGTTTTACCCGACTCAACATAGGCAAGATGAATTAAAGATTTCAACCAAGATGCCAAAGAAATAGCAGAAGCTTTCTGGCCTTTTCTAGAACCGGAAAAGATAACAAATAGACTAGAAGTCTTTCGGAAAGATTTAGTAGCTTCAACATAATATTTCAAAGCTCTAACAACATCCAAAGAATGCAATGATTTCTCCTTAGAATTCTTAGGATTAGGACATAATGAAGGAACCACAATTTCTCTACTAATGTTGTTGGAATTCACAACTTTAGGTAAAAATTCAAAAGAAGTTCGCAACACCGCCTTATCTTGATGAAAAATCAGAAAAGGAGACTCACAAGAAAGAGCAGATAATTCAGAAACTCTTCTGGCAGAAGAGATGGCCAAAAGGAACAAAACTTTCCAAGAAAGTAATTTAATGTCCAATGAATGCATAGGTTCAAACGGAGGAGCTTGAAGAGCTCCCAGAACCAAATTCAAACTCCAAGGAGGAGAAAACATAATTTATGTAAGAACTTACCTGATAAATTCATTTCTTTCATATTAACAAGAGTCCATGAGCTAGTGACGTATGGGATATACATTCCTACCAGGAGGGGCAAAGTTTCCCAAACCTTAAAATGCCTATAAATACACCCCTCACCACACCCACAAATCAGTTTAACGAATAGCCAAGAAGTGGGGTGATAAGAAAAAAAGTGCGAAGCATATAAAATAAGGAATTGGAATAATTGTGCTTTATACAAAAAAATCATAACCACCACAAAAAAGGGTGGGCCTCATGGACTCTTGTTAATATGAAAGAAATGAATTTATCAGGTAAGTTCTTACATAAATTATGTTTTCTTTCATGTAATTAACAAGAGTCCATGAGCTAGTGACGTATGGGATAATGACTACCCAAGATGTGGATCTTTCCACACAAGAGTCACTAGAGAGGGAGGGATAAAATAAAGACAGCCAATTCCTGCTGAAAATAATCCACACCCAAAATAAAGTTTAACAAAAACATAAGCAGAAGATTCAAACTGAAACCGCTGCCTGAAGAACTTTTCTACCAAAAACTGCTTCAGAAGAAGAAAATACATCAAAATGGTAGAATTTAGTAAAAGTATGCAAAGAGGACCAAGTTGCTGCTTTGCAGATCTGGTCAACCGAAGCTTCATTCCTAAACGCCCAGGAAGTAGATACTGACCTAGTAGAATGAGCTGTAATTCTCTGAGGCGGAATTTTACCCGACTCAACATAGGCAAGATGAATTAAAGATTTCAACCAAGATGCCAAAGAAATGGCAGAAGCTTTCTGGCCTTTCCTAGAACCGGAAAAGATAACAAATAGACTAGAAGTCTTACGGAAAGATTTCGTAGCTTCAACATAATATTTCAAAGCTCTAACAACATCCAAAGAATGCAACGATTTCTCCTTAGAATTCTTAGGATTAGGACATAATGAAGGAACCACAATTTCTCTACTAATGTTGTTGGAATTCACAACTTTAGGTAAAAATTCAAAAGAAGTTCGCAACACCGCCTTATCCTGATGAAAAATCAGAAAAGGAGACTCACAAGAAAGAGCAGATAATTCAGAAACTCTTCTAGCAGAAGAGATGGCCAAAAGGAACAAAACTTTCCAAGAAAGTAATTTAATGTCCAATGAATGCATAGGTTCAAACGGAGGAGCTTGAAGAGCTCCCAGAACCAAATTCAAACTCCAAGGAGGAGATATTGACTTAATGACAGGTTTTATACGAACCAAAGCTTGTACAAAACAATGAATATCAGGAAGAATAGCAATCTTTCTGTGAAAAAGAACAGAAAGAGCAGAGATTTGTCCTTTCAAAGAACTTGCGGACAAACCCTTATCTAAACCATCCTGAAGAAACTGTAAAATTCTCGGTATTCTAAAAGAATGCCAAGAAAAATGATGAGAAAGACACCAAGAAATATAAGTCTTCCAGACTCTATAATATATCTCTCGAGATACAGATTTACGAGCCTGTAACATAGTATTAATCACGGAGTCAGAGAAACCTCTTTGACCAAGAATCAAGCGTTCAATCTCCATACCTTTAAATTTAAGGATTTCAGATCCGGATGGAAAAAAGGACCTTGTGACAGAAGGTCTGGTCTTAACGGAAGAGTCCATGGTTGGCAACATGCCATCCGGACAAGATCCGCATACCAAAACCTGTGAGGCCATGCCGGAGCTATTAGCAGAACAAACGAGCATTCCCTCAGAATCTTGGAGATTACTCTTGGAAGAAGAACTAGAGGCGGAAAGATATAGGCAGGATGATACTTCCAAGGAAGTGATAATGCATCCACTGCCTCCGCCTGAGGATCCCGGGATCTGGACAGATACCTGGGAAGTTTCTTGTTTAGATGAGAGGCCATCAGATCTATCTCTGGGAGCCCCCACATTTGAACAATCTGAAGAAATACCTCTGGGTGAAGAGACCATTCGCCCGGATGCAACGTTTGGCGACTGAGATAATCCGCTTCCCAATTGTCTACACCTGGGATATGAACCGCAGAGATTAGACAGGAGCTGGATTCCGCCCAAACCAAAATTCGAGATACTTCTTTCATAGCCAGAGGACTGTGAGTCCCTCCTTGATGATTGATGTATGCCACAGTTGTGACATTGTCTGTCTGAAAACAAATGAACGATTCTCTCTTCAGAAGAGGCCAAAACTGAAGAGCTCTGAAAACTGCACGGAGTTCCAAGATATTGATCGGTAATCTCACCTCCTGAGATTCCCAAACTCCTTGTGCCGTCAGAGATCCCCACACAGCTCCCCAACCTGTGAGACTTGCATCTGTTGAAATTACAGTCCAGGTCGGAAGAACAAAAGAAGCCCCCTGAATTAAACGAAGGTGATCTGTCCACCACGTTAGAGAGTGTCGAACAATCGGTTTTAAAGATATTAATTGATATATCTTCGTGTAATCCCTGCACCATTGGTTCAGCATACAGAGCTGAAGAGGTCGCATGTGAAAACGAGCAAAGGGGATCGCGTCCGATGCAGCAGTCATAAGACCTAGAATTTCCATGCATAAGGCTACCAAAGGGAATGATTGAGACTGAAGGTTTCGACAAGCTGTAATCAATTTTAGACGTCTCTTGTCTGTTAAAGACAGAGTCATGGACACTGAATCTATCTGGAAACCCAGAAAGGTTACCCTTGTTTGAGGAATCAAAGAACTTTTTGGTAAATTGATCCTCCAACCATGATCTTGAAGAAACAACACAAGTCGATTCGTATGAGACTCTGCTAAATGTAAAGACTGAGCAAGTACCAAGATATCGTCCAAATAAGGAAATACCACAATACCCTGTTCTCTGATTACAGACAGAAGGGCACCGAGAATCTTTGTGAAAATTCTTGGAGCTGTAGCAAGGCCAAACGGTAGAGCCACAAATTGGTAATGCTTGTCTAGAAAAGAGAATCTCAGGAACTGATAATGATCTGGATGAATCGGAATATGCAGATATGCATCCTGTAAATCTATTGTGGACATATAATTCCCTTGCTGAACAAAAGGCAATATAGTCCTTACAGTTACCATCTTAAACGTTGGTATCCTTACATAACGATTCAATAATTTTAGATCCAGAACTGGTCTGAAGGAATTCTCCTTCTTTGGTACAATGAAGAGATTTGAATAAAACCCCATCCCCTGTTCCGGAACTGGCATAATTACTCCAGCCAACTCTAGATCTGAAACACAATTCAGAAATGCTTGAGCTTTCACTGGATTTACTGGGACATGGGAAAGAAAAAATCTCCTTGCAGGAGGTCTCATCTTGAAACCAATTCTGTACCCTTCTGAAACAATGTTCTGAATCCAAAGATTGTGAACAGAATTGATCCAAATTTCTTTGAAAAAACGTAACCTGCCCCCTACCAGCTGAACTGGAATGAGGGCCGTACCTTCATGTGAACTTAGAAGCAGGCTTTGCCTTTCTAGCAGGCTTGGATTTATTCCAGACTGGAGATGGTTTCCAAACTGAAACTGCTCCTGAGGACGAAGGATCAGGCTTTTGTTCTTTGTTGAAACGAAAGGAACGAAAACGATTGTTAGCCCTGTTTTTACCTTTAGACTTTTTATCCTGTGGTAAAAAAGTTCCTTTCCCACCAGTAACAGTTGAAATAATAGAATCCAACTGAGAACCAAATAATTTGTTTCCCTGGAAAGAAATGGAAAGTAGAGTTGATTTAGAAGCCATATCAGCATTCCAGGTCTTAAGCCATAAAGCTCTTCTGGCTAAGATAGCCAGAGACATAAACCTAACATCAACTCTAATAATATCAAAAATGGCATCACAGATGAAATTATTAGCATGCTGGAGAAGAATAATAATATCATGAGAATCACGATTTGTTACTTGTTGCGCTAGAGTTTCCAACCAAAAAGTTGAAGCTGCAGCAACATCAGCCAATGATATAGCAGGTCTAAGAAGATTACCTGAACATAGATAAGCTTTTCTTAGAAAAGATTCAATTTTTCTATCTAAAGGATCCTTAAACGAGGTACCATCTGACGTAGGAATGGTAGTACGTTTAGCAAGGGTAGAAATAGCCCCATCAACTTTAGGGATTTTGTCCCAAAATTCTAACCTGTCAGGCGGAACAGGATATAATTGCTTAAAACGTTTAGAAGGAGTAAATGAATTACCCAATTTATCCCATTCCTTGGAAATTACTGCAGAAATAGCATTAGGAACAGGAAAGACTTCTGGAATAACCGCAGGAGCTTTAAAAACCTTATCCAAACGTATAGAATTAGTATCAAGAGGACTAGAATCCTCTATTTCTAAAGCAATTAGTACTTCTTTAAGTAAAGAGCGAATAAATTCCATCTTAAATAAATATGAAGATTTATCAGCATCAATCTCTGAGATAGAATCCTCTGAACCAGAAGAGTCCAAAGAATCAGAATGATGGTGTTCATTTAAAAATTCATCTGTAGAGAGAGAAGATTTAAAAGACTTTTTACGTTTACTAGAAGGAGAAATAACAGACAAAGCCTTCTTTATGGATTCAGAAACAAAATCTCTTATGTTATCAGGAACATTCTGCACCTTAGATGTTGAGGGAACTGCAACAGGCAATGGTACATTACTAAAGGAAATATTATCTGCTTTAACAAGTTTGTCATGACAATTATTACAAACAACAGCTGGAGGAATAGCTACCAAAAGTTTACAGCAGATACACTTAGCTTTGGTAGATCCAGCAGGCAGTGGTTTTCCTGTAGTATCTTCTGGCTCAGATGCAACGTGAGACATCTTGCAATATGTAAGAGAAAAAACAACATATAAAGCAAAATAGATCAAATTCCTTATAAGACAGTTTCAGGAATGGGAAAAAATGCCAAACATCAAGCTTCTAGCAACCAGAAGCAAATGAAAAATGAGACTGAAATAATGTGGAGACAAAAGCGACGCCCATATTTTTTAGCGCCAAATAAGACGCCCACATTATTTGGCGCCTAAATGCTTTTGGCGCCAAAAATGACGCCACATCCGGAACGCCGACATTTTTGGCGCAAAATAACGTCAAAAAATGACGCAACTTCCGGCGACACGTATGACGCCGGAAACGGAAAAGAATTTTTGCGCCAAAAAAGTCCGCGCCAAGAATGACGCAATAAAATGAAGCATTTTCAGCCCCCGCGAGCCTAACAGCCCACAGGGAAAAAAGTCAAATTTTTGAGGTAAGAAAAAATATGATAATTCAATGCATAATCCCAAATGTGAAACTGACTGTCTGAAAATAAGGAAAGTTGAACATTCTGAGTCAAGGCAAATAAATGTTTGAATACAAATATTTAGAACTTTATAAATAAAGTGCCCAACCATAGCTTAGAGTGTCACAGAAAATAAGACTTACTTACCCCAGGACACTCATCTACATGTTTGTAGAAAGCCAAACCAGTACTGAAACGAGAATCAGTAGAGGAAATGGTAAATATAAGAGTATATCGTCGATCTGAAAAGGGAGGTAAGAGATGAATCTCTACGACCGATAACAGAGAACCTTATGAAATAGACCCCGTAGAAGGAGATCACTGCATTCAATAGGCAATACTCTCTTCACATCCCTCTGACATTCACTGCACGCTGAGAGGAAAACCGGGCTCCAACCTGCTGCGGAGCGCATATCAACATAGAATCTAGCACAAACTTACTTCACCACCTCCCTTGGAGGCAAAGTTTGTAAAACTGATTTGTGGGTGTGGTGAGGGGTGTATTTATAGGCATTTTAAGGTTTGGGAAACTTTGCCCCTCCTGGTAGGAATGTATATCCCATACGTCACTAGCTCATGGACTCTTGTTAATTACATGAAAGAAATAGACTTAATGACAGGTTTTATACGAACCAAAGCTTGTACAAAACAATGAATATCAGGAAGAATAGCAATCTTTCTGTGGAAAAGAACAGAAAGAGCAGAGATTTGTCCTTTCAAGGAACTTGCAGACAAACCCTTATCTAAACCATCCTGAAGAAACTGTAAAATTCTCGGTATTCTAAAAGAATGCCAAGAAAAATGATGAGAAAGACACCAAGAAATATAAGTCTTCCAGACTCTATAATATATCTCTCTAGATACAGATTTACGAGCCTGTAACATAGTATTAATCACAGAGTCAGAGAAACCTCTTTGACCAAGAATCAAGCGTTCAATCTCCATACCTTTAAATTTAAGGATTTCAGATCCTGATGGAAAAAAGGACCTTGTGACAGAAGGTCTGGTCTTAACGGAAGAGTCCACGGTTGGCAAGAGGCCATCCGGACAAGATCCGCATACCAAAACCTGTGAGGCCATGCCGGAGCTACCAGCAGAACAAACGAGCATTCCTTCAGAATCTTGGAGATTACTCTTGGAAGAAGAACTAGAGGCGGAAAGATATAGGCAGGATGATACTTCCAAGGAAGTGATAATGCATCCACTGCCTCCGCCTGAGGATCCCGGGATCTGGACAGATATCTGGGAAGTTTCTTGTTTAGATGAGACGCCATCAGATCTATTTCTGGAAGTTCCCACCTTTGAACAATCTGAAGAAATACCTCTGGGTGAAGAGACCATTCGCCCGGATGCAACGTTTGGCGACTGAGATAATCCGCTTCCCAATTGTCTACACCTGGGATATGAACCGCAGAGATTAGACAGGAGCTGGATTCCGCCCAAACCAAAATTCGAGATACTTCTTTCATAGCCAGAGGACTGTGAGTCCCTCCTTGATGATTGATGTATGCCACAGTTGTGACATTGTCTGTCTGAAAACAAATGAACGATTCTCTCTTCAGAAGAGGCCAAAACTGAAGAGCTCTGAAAATTGCACGGAGTTCCAAAATATTGATCGGTAATCTCACCTCCTGAGATTCCCAAACTCCTTGTGCCGTCAGAGATCCCCACACAGCTCCCCAACCTGTGAGACTTGCATCTGTTGAAATTACAGTCCAGGTCGGAAGCACAAAAGAAGCCCCCTGAATTAAACGATGGTGATCTGTCCACCACGTTAGAGAGTGTCGAACAATCGGTTTTAAAGATATTGAGATATCTTTGTGTAATCCTTGCACCATTGATTCAGCATACAGAGCTGAAGAGGTCGCATGTGAAAACGAGCAAAGGGGATCGCGTCCGATGCAGCAGTCATAAGACCTAGAATTTCCATGCATAAGGCTACCGAAGGGAATGATTGTGACTGAAGGTTTCGACAAGCTGAAATCAATTTTAGACGTCTCTTGTCTGTTAAAGACAGAGTCATGGACACTGAATCTATCTGGAAACCCAGAAAGGTTACCCTTGACTGAGGAATCAATGAACTTTTTGGTAAATTGATCCTCCAACCATGATCTTGAAGAAACAACACAAGTCGATTCGTATGAGATTCTGCTAAATGTAAAGACTGAGCAAGTACCAAGATATCGTCCAAATAAGGAAATACCACAATACCCTGTTCTCTGATTACAGACAGAAGGGCACCGAGAACCTTTGTAAAAATTCTTGGAGCTGTAGCTAGGCCAAACGGTAGAGCCACAAACTGGTAATGCTTGTCCAGAAAAGAGAATCTCAGGAACTGATAATGATCTGGATGAATCGGAATATGCAGATATGCATCCTGTAAATCTATTGTGGACATATAATTCCCTTGCTGAACAAAAGGCAAGATAGTCCTTACAGTTACCATCTTGAACGTTGGTATCCTTACATAACGATTCAATATTTTTAGATCCAGAACTGGTCTGAAGGAATTCTCCTTCTTTGGTACAATGAAGAGATTTGAATAAAACCCCATCCCCTGTTCCGGAACTGGAACTGGCATAATTACTCCAGCCAACTCTAGATCTGAAACACAATTCAGAAATGCTTGAGCTTTCACTGGATTTACTGGGACACGGGAAAGAAAAAATCTCTTTGCAGGAGGTCTCATCTTGAAACCAATTCTGTACCCTTCTGAAACAATGTTCTGAATCCAAAGATTGTGAACAGAATTGATCCAAATTTCTTTGAAAAAACATAACCTGCCCCCTACCAGCTGAGCTGGAATGAGGGCCGCACCTTCATGTGGACTTAGAAGCAGGCTTTGCCTTTCTAGCAGGCTTGGATTTATTCCAGACTGGAGATGGTTTCCAAACTGAAACTGCTCCTGAGGATGAAGGATCAGGCTTTTGTTCTTTGTTGAAACGAAAGGAACGAAAACGATTATTAGCCCTGTTTTTACCTTTAGATTTTTTATCCTGTGGTAAAAAAGTTCCTTTCCCACCAGTAACAGTTGAGATAATAGAATCCAACTGAGAACCAAATAATTTGTTACCTTGGAAAGAAATGGAAAGTAGAGTTGATTTAGAAGCCATATCAGCATTCCAAGTTTTAAGCCATAAAGCTCTTCTAGCTAAAATAGCTAGAGACATAAACCTGACATCAACTCTGATAATATCAAAAATGGCATCACAGATAAAATTATTAGCATGCTGAAGAAGAATAATAATATCATGAGAATCATGATTTGTTACTTGTTGCGCTAAAGTTTCCAACCAAAAAGTTGAAGCTGCAGCAACATCAGCCAATGATATAGCAGGTCTAAGAAGATTACCTGAACACAGATAAGCTTTTCTTAGAAAGGATTCAATTTTCCTATCTAAAGGATCTTTAAACGAAGTACCATCTGACATAGGAATGGTAGTACGTTTAGCAAGGGTAGAAATAGCCCCATCAACTTTAGGGATTTTGTCCCAAAATTCTAATCTGTCAGACGGTACAGGATATAATTGCTTAAAACGTTTAGAAGGAGTAAATGAATTACCCAATTTATCCCATTCTTTGGAAATTACTGCAGAAATAGCATTAGGAACAGGAAAAACTTCTGGAATAACCACAGGAGATTTAAATACCTTATCTAAACGTTTAGAATTAGTATCAAGAGGACCAGAATCCTCTATTTCTAAAGCAATTAGTACTTCTTTAAGTAAAGAACGAATAAATTCCATTTTAAATAAATATGAAGATTTATCAGCATCAATCTCTGAAACAGAATCCTCTGAACCAGAAGAGTCATCAGAATCAGAATGATGATGTTCATTTAAAAATTCATCTGTAGGGAGAGAAGTTTTAAAAGATTTTTTACGTTTACTAGAAGGAGAAATAACAGACATAGCCTTCTTGATGGATTCAGAAACAAAATCTCTTATATTATCAGGAACATTCTGCACCTTAGATGTTGAAGGAACTGCAACAGACAATGGTACTTTACTAAAGGAAATATTATCTGCATTAACAAGTTTGTCATGACAATTAATACAAACAACAGCCGGAGAAATAGCTACCAAAAGTTTACAGCAGATACACTTAGCTTTGGTAGATCCAGCACTAGACAGCGATTTTCCTGTAGTATCTTCTGACTCAGATGCAACGTGAGACATCTTGCAATATGTAAGAGAAAAAAACAACATATAAAGCAAAATTGATCAAATTCCCTAAATGACAGTTTCAGGAATGGGAAAAAATGCCAAAGAACAAGCTTCTAGCAACCAGAAGCAATGAAAAATGAGACAAAAGCGACGCCCATATTTTTTTAGCGCCAAATAAGACGCCCACATTATTTGGCGCCTAAATGCTTTTGGCGCCAAAAATGACGCCACATCCGGAACGCCGACATTTTTGGCGCAAAATAACGTCAAAAAATGACGCAACTTCCGGCGACACGTATGACGCCGGAAACGGAAAAGAATTTTTGCGCCAAAAAAGTCTGCGCCAAGAATGACGCAATAAAATGAAGCATTTTCAGCCCCTGCGAGCCTAACAGCCCACAGGGAAAAAGAGTCAAATTTTTGAAGGTAAGAAAAAATGATTAAATCAAATGCATTATCCCAAATATGAAACTGACTGTCTGAAAAATAAGGAAAGTTGAACATTCTGAGTCAAGGCAAATAAATGTTTGAATACATATATTTAGAACTTTATAAACAAAGTGCCCAACCATAGCTTAGAGTGTCACAGAAAATAAGATTTACTTACCCCAGGACACTCATCTACATGTTTGTAGAAAGCCAAACCAGTACTGAAACGAGAATCAGCAGAGGTAATGGTATATATAAGAGTATATCGTCGATCTGAAAAGGGAGGTAAGAGATGAATCTCTACGACCGATAACAGAGAACCTATGAAATAGACCCCGTAGAAGGAGATCACTGCATTCAAATAGGCAATACTCTCCTCACATCCCTCTGACATTCACTGCACGCTGAGAGGAAAACCCGGCTCCAACTTGCTGCGGAGCGCATATCAACGTAGAATCTAGCACAAACTTACTTCACCACCTCCATCGGAGGCAAAGTTTGTAAAACTGAATTGTGGGTGTGGTGAGGGGTGTATTTATAGGCATTTTGAGGTTTGGGAAACTTTGCCCCTCCTGGTAGGAATGTATATCCCATACGTCACTAGCTCATGGACTCTTGCTAATTACATGAAAGAAAGGTATTTACACCACATCTTATGGTAAATCTTGCCAGTTACCGGCTTACCAGCCTGAAGCATGGTATCAACCTTTTCTGAAAAACCTTGTCTAGACAAGACTAGGCGTTCAATCTCCAAGCAGTCAGCTTCAGAGAATCTAGGTTTGGATGCAGGAAAGGACCCTGAAGAAGAAGGTCCTTCCTCAGCAGTAATTTCCACTGGGGAAAGGACGAAATCTTCACCAGGTTCGCAAACCAAATTCTTCAAGGCAAAGATGGAGTGATCAGATTTACCGAAGCCTGCTCTTGTAAACGGAGGAAACAGATAAATTAGACCAAAGTCCCATGGAACCGCCAGAGCGTCAACCAGAGCTGCTTGCGGATCCCTTGATCTTGAGCCGTACTTTGGAAGTTTGGAGTTTATTATTATTATTATTATCAGGTATTTGTAGAGCGCCAACAGATTCCGCAGCGTCAGTTTTAGACGAAACGCTATCAGATTCAACTCTGGAACTCCTCACCTGAGAATTATCATTGAAAATACTTCCGAAGAAGGGCCCACTCCTGGAAGAAAGGTCTGGCTGCTCAGATAATCCGCTTCTCAGTTGTCCACCCCTGGGACGTGGATGGCAAAAATGTGACAATTGGGAGACCCCGTCATAGCTAGGAAACTCTGTGTTCCTCCCTGGTGGTTGATATATGCCACTAAAGTAATGATGTCCAATGAAAATCTGTCTGCAAGGAGCTCTGCATCTCACAGATCACAAGTCCAATAAGAGGCAACCTTTAAGTTAACCCCTTAAACTATGCATTGCAGAGCACACCAAATAAAGGTCTTTCATATAAAAGCTGACTACGAAGCCCCCTGTCTAGGCACTTCCCAAATAGGCTACACATTGCTATAAAAAACACTCTGGATGGAGGCATGCCGTTAAACCCTTTAATAAATTGGGAGTATATAAAATTTAATGGCATTATAGTGTTGAGCCAGAGGGAAAAAACTGCCAAAACTAGTGACCTAATCCAAGGATTAGACACAAGGGCGCCCTTAGATAAATCAAATGTCCCCAGGCTGAGAGTCTCGTCCAAACTACAGTGGAGCGGAGCACGGACTCCTCCCTTAGAGAATACATATAGAGAGATCTCGGAGCTCCGTGACCAAGATTATTATGCCACGCTGCAGCTCCAGCTAAGCAAAAGATTTGCAGAGTGCCTATAATTATTACACTATGGGACTCTTTTTGGTGCCATTCTGTCCCGCCTAAGACTCTATATCCAACATGGCCTGCACATAGAGTAGACTGTCTATCTTGACAGGCCATTCAAGAATGCCCATGACAAAAGTAGAAAAAAAAACGGCTCCACTGATGATCTGCGAAAAAACACAACAGTGGCCTCTGCTCTAACATATAAAAAGCAAATATATAGAAGGACCCACACAGCCCGCTTCGTGTCACAATAAAGAAACTAAATTTAACAGGAACCCCGCAAAAGATACCCTCCACTAAAAAGGGGGTTTACTCTGAGGCTAAGGTTCAAAAGTAAATTACCAAACATGCCGTAAGCAGGATCCCACACTGCTCTAAGTTATGAGATATCCTGTTTTAGGATATATAGTCCCTTAGGAGGGAAATCAGGCACCATTTGGGTCATTAACTACTGAGCCCCTGCACAGTATTTTTTAGTAAACCCAACATGTCCATCTCAATGCCCTGATTTGCTGCACATTTTTAAGAGATATTAACATTGTCCCATGACTCCACTAAAGAGGATTTTAACCCCCAAAGTGCCACAGTCTTCTCACCTAGAAAGGAAAGAGCACTTACCTGTGGAGCTCAGCTACAGGGCAGGAATAGCTTCTCAGGTATGACAGACTTAGCCGACCTCTGACAGGGAACTATAGAAAAAGAAAAGCAGAGTAACCAACCCTGGTTTTCTATGTAGGGGTAGCATCAATGTTGGAATGAAGCAAGGACTACCTTGCTGTCTTCCAACTGCTAAAAGCCACCATTACTCTTACTAAAGAGGATTAGATGGACGTAGCATATTCCCAATCCTTGCTTGCAGGGAAAAGTACCCATTAAAGGATTAATATCTTCAGACACCTCCTGATGTACAAGGCAAAGAATGACTGGGAGTTTATGGGAAGAGGGAGTGATGCTTAACAGCTTTGCTAGGGTGTTCTTTGCCTCCACCTGGTGGCCAAGAGTTGAATTCCTACTAATAATTGGCACTCCTATCTACTCTATTTTCATGTTTCCGATGGAAGTGCGCCCCTTATAACTGGGATTTATATATATCTATATTTTTTATTTTAAAAGAAGATAAAATGTATTATTACTATGATGATCACTTGACAGGTACAAGGACAAAAAACATTTAAATTAGGGGACTTCACTCTTTCAAATGTGGGGTCCTATGATACATTTCTACAGTGAGGGGGTAATAAAGACATCGTAAAAATTGCCAGAACACCCAAAAAAGAACCACTGCTGTGAGGTATTTTTCACTAGCAGCATAATGAACACAGCACACTTATTTTTAAGAGTAGGATTGTTGCTGTTAATTAAAGGGACAGTCTACACCAGAATTTTTATTGTTTTAAAAGAGAGATAATCCCTTTATTACCCATTCCCCAGTTTTGCATAACCATCACAGTTATAATAATATACTTTTAACCTCTGTGATTATCTTGTATCTAAGCCTCTGCAAACTGCCCCTTTATTTCAGTTCTTTTGACAGACTTGCAGTTTAGCCAATCAGTGCCTGCTCCCAGATAACTTCACGTGCACGAGCACAGTGTTATCTATATGAAATACGTGAACTAACACCCTCTAGTGGTGAAAAACTGTTAAAATGCATTCTGAAAAGAGGTGGCCTTCAAGGTTTAAGAAATTAGCATATGAACCTCCTAGGTTAAGCTTTCAACTAAGATTACAAAGAGAACAAAGCAAAATTGGTGATAAAAGTAAATTGGAAAATTGTTTAAAATCACATGCTCTATCTGAATCATGAAAGTTTATTTTGGCCTAGACTGTCCCTTTAAGGGCTCTCATCCGCTATGTAATGGGCGCAACATAGGACATACCCCACCCCCTTGACCTTGTTCCATGTAAATATAAAAAGACTGTGTACATTATAATGGAGGTAATAGCCATCTGAGCATGTGACCTTTCCTTTGAAAGTGGGGCCTCTCCTTTTTCAAAAGAGCAGTCACTAGTCCCACTGTAGTGCTTTTTTCAAGGTGCCTAAGCTCCTTCTATAGCCCAGAGCAGCTTGAAAACAGGTAATTGCAATTTCTATGGCAATCACCTGCTATATAAAGGGGCATGGAAACCCTCATTTAAAATAAGCAATCCCCTCTCTCATGCTAGGTGTATTTGGGTGTATTTTGTATGTTGTCTGAAGGGGATAGGGACTCCTTTGACGCTACAGTAAATACATTAGGTATGTGACTGCCATTTGTATTTGTTTTAGGCAATTGCCAATTTATGTTTTTCATAGGGGGAAAGTTGCTCTAAAAGTGTCCACCTCCCCTTGCCAAACACTGCCCAGGTGTGTACTTGCGGTAGCTAATCACCTGAAATAGAGGGGTGTAATCCCTTATTTAAAGGAGGGCAATTCCCCCTTTAACATAAAGGGCCATGTACCCTGTACGATACAAGTGAGCATCAATAACCTGTAGCCCGAACATAGCATTTGTCTTCCGCTTGTTTGTGCAAGAGGAACAAGTGACCCCTCATTTGAAAGAAGATAGTCTACCATTTCAAATAAGGGGTCACTTTTTCCTCAAAAACCAAAGCCCCCCCAGGTTAAAGGTGATAGTCTAGTCAAAAATTAACTTCCATGATTCAGATAGGACATGTAATTTTAAACAACTTTCCAATTTGTTTTTATCATCAAATGTGCTTTGTTCTCTTGGAATTCTTAGTTGAAAGCCAAACCTAGGTAAACTCATATTATAATTTCTAAGCTCATGGACTCTTGCCAATTACATGAAAGAAATGTTCATTATTCCATACCATCAATTTGCTTAGTAGAGAACATATATACACAGTGTAGATAAAAAGATTTCAGTATGCATACATCTATTCAGTATATATACATAATTAGTAAATACAGTATATCCCTTTAAACAGAAATGCCTTTAAAGGAAAAGTTTTACTCTGTACTGCTTTCATTGTTTTTCTCTAATGCTTTAGCAGACAGTGTCTTAACTCGCAGGGAGGGGAAGTCAAGGCTACACTGTTTGCAAGCAGCTTTCTAGCTGTCCTGTGAGTACTCTCATAGTTTAACCCTTTGAGTGCCAATGACGGCTCTGAGCCGTCACAGAGTTTCTCACTCTGGTGCTAATGACGGCTCAGAGCAGTCACTAGCACTCTCCCACCTTGAGGGAGATCTAGGGACTCCCACCCGCTCCTACCCCGGCGATCATGCCTGTAAAGTGACAGGCATCGCCGGGGATTCACGTGATGCGCGGTGACGTCACGCGCAATGACGTGATGACGTCACCACGCAACTTTATTTATACTTAATGTTAACTATAGGAGCAGGGGCATGCTGCTTAGAAGCCTGTATCTCAGGCATCTAAGCAGCTACAGACCCCCAAGACCCACTGTTGGAAAGGTAATCGCCTAACCTTTCCAACAGTGTACTTGGGGGGGGTCTGTAAAAAAAAAATTAAAAAAAAAAAATTTCAAAAATTATTTTTTTAAAAAAACCTTAGAAAATATTAGCACCCAGGTGGGAAATTGCTTAGCACTCAAAGGGTTACAGGGACACTGAACCCAATTTTTTTTTCTTTCGTGATTCAGATAGAGCATGCAATTTTAAGCAACTTTCTAATTTACTCCTATTATCAATTTTTCTTTGTTCTCTTGCTATCTTTATTTGAAAAAGAAAAGAAGGCATCTAAGCTAAGGAGCCAGGCAATTTTTGGTTCAGTCGCTGGACAGCACCTGTTTATTGGTGGGGTAAATTAACCACTAATCAGCAAGAACAACGCAGGTTGCTCACCAAAGAAAGGTCGGCATCTAAACTTACATTCTTGCTTTTCAAATAAAGATACCAAGAGAATGAAGATAATAGGAGTAAATTATAAAGTTAACAAAATACAACAAAAGGTGGTCCTGTGTTGTGTCCGTAAAGGAGGAATCACGATACTGGATTTCCTATGTAACGAAAGGATACCAGCTGCTTTTCATGCTGTGGAGCTGCAGCTTAATTGAAGCGTCTGCTTTGGTTCTATTCAGCAGAGGACACGCTTCTTAAGGAACCAGGAACGATACCGCTAGATGTGGTGAGGCTTTTCCAATATAACTGGCTTATTTTCTCAACTCAACTTATTTTTGTAGCGAACTTTTATTGACTTTTCTACATGGAGCATGTGCAATGCACTAAGTGCTCCTAAATGGACACATTTTCTATATGTTATGTATAGTTTAACAATTTTGCTACAATTTGCAACATTTATTTACAACTTTGTTTGCATAAAAGTATAATTCTTGTGAGCGTGTGTCAACACTTATGTGCTCGCTCAAGCTTATGCAATTTGGTTAGATCTACCCCGGCTTGGTAATTCTGGTTATATGTATGTTATATATCTTTAACACTTTATTTCATTGGCGATTATGGTGCCATGGACACTAGCGGAGGAAGTTGAATAAAACCACTATTTTTTCAGGGATATGAGGGCTGCCTTGTCATTCTTTCAATAACCACATATTTACTGGTTGTTCTTTCTTTTTATATGTTTTTATAAATTAGAAAGTTGCTTAAAATTGCATGCTCTATCTGAATTACGATAGAAAAAAACATAATTTATGTAAGAACTTACCTGATAAATTCATTTCTTTCATATTAGCAAGAGTCCATGAGCTAGTGACGTATGGGATATACATTCCTACCAGGAGGGGCAAAGTTTCCCAAACCTCAAAATGCCTATAAATACACCCCTCACCACACCCACAATTCAGTTTAACGTATAGCCAAGAAGTGGGGTGATAAGAAAGGAGTGAAAGCATCAAAAATAAGGAATTGGAATAATTGTGCTTTATACAAAAAAATCATAACCACCACAAAAAAAGGGTGGGCCTCATGGACTCTTGCTAATATGAAAGAAATGAATTTATCAGGTAGGTTCTTACATAAATTATGTTTTCTTTCATGTAATTAGCAAGAGTCCATGAGCTAGTGACGTATGGGATAGCAGATACCCAAGATGTGGAACTTCCACGCAAGAGTCATTAGAGAGGGAGAGATAAAATAAAGACAGCCAATTCCGCTGAAAATGATCCACAACCCAAATCAAAAAAATTTAAATAATAAGCAGAAGAATCAAACTGCCTGAAGTACTTTTCTACCAAAAACTGCTTCAGAAGAAGAAAAAACATCAAAATGGTAGAATTTAGTAAAAGTATGCAAAGAAGACCAAGTTGCTGCTTTGCAAATCTGATCAACAGAAGCTTCATTCCTAAAAGCCCAGGAAGTAGAAACTGACCTAGTAGAATGAGCCGTAATCCTTTGAGGCGGGGATTTATTCGACTCTACATAAGCATGATGAATCAAAGACTTTAACCAAGAAGCCAAAGAAATGGCAGAAGCCTTCTGACCTTTCCTGGAACCAGAAAAGATAACAAATAGACTAGAAGTCTTTCTGAAACCTTTAGTAGCTTCAACATAATATTTCAAAGCTCTAACTACATCCAAAGAATGTAAAGATCTCTCCAGAGAATTCTTAGGATTAGGACACAATGAAGGGACAACAATTTCTCTACTAATGTTGTTAGAATTCACAACTATAGGTAAAAATGTAAATGAAGTCCGCAACACCGCCTTATCCTGATGAAAAATCAGAAAAGGAGATTCACAAGAAAGAGCAGATAACTCAGAAACTCTTCTAGCAGAAGAGATGACCAAAAGGAACAAAACTTTCCAAGAAAGTAATTTAATATCCAGAGAATGCATAGGTTCAAACGGAGGAGCCTGTAAAGCCCTCAGAACCAAATTAAGACTCCAAGGAAGAGAGATTGACTTAATGACAGGCTTGATACGAACCAAAGCCTGTACAAAACAATGAATATACGGAAGTTTAGCAATCTTTCTGTGAAAAAGAACAGAAAGAGCAGAGATTTGTCCTTTCAAGGAACTTGCAGACAAACCCTTATCCAAACCATCCTGAAGAAACTGTAAAATTCTAGGAATTCTAAAAGAATGCCAAGAGAATTTATGAGAAGAAACCCAAGAAATGTAAGTCTTCCAGACTCTGTAATAAATCTTTCTAGACACAGATTTACGAGCCTGTAACATAGTATTAATCACCGAATCAGAGAAACCTCTATGACTAAGTATCAAGCGTTCAATCTCCATACCTTCAAATTTAATGATTTGAGATCCTGATGGAAAAATGGGCCTTGAGATAGAAGGTCTGGCCTTAACGGAAGTGTCCAAGGTTGGCAACTGGCCATCCGAACGAGATCCGCATACCAAAACCTGTGAGGCCATGCTGGAGCCACCAGCAGTACAAACGAACGCTCCATTAGGATTTTGGAAATCACTTTTGGAAGAAGAACTAGAGGCGGAAAGATATAAGCAGGTTGATAATTTCAAGGAAGCGACAACGCGTCCACTGCTTCCGCCTGAGGATCCCTGGATCTGGACAGATACCTGGGAAGTTTCTTGTTTAGATGAGAGGCCATCAGATCTATTTCTGGAAGTCCCCAGATTTGAACAATCTGAAGAAATACCTCTGCGTGAAGAGACCATTTGCCCGGATGTGAACCACAGAGATTAGACAAGAGCTGGATTCCGCCCATACAAGTATCCAAGATACTTCTTTCATAGTCTGAGGACTGTGAGTCCTTCCTTGATGATTGACATACGCCACAGTTGTGACATTGTCTGTCTGAAAACAAATAAACGATTCTCTCTTCAGAAGAGGCCAGAACTGAAGAGCTCTGATAATCGCACGGAGTTCCAAAATGTTGATTGGTAATCTCGCCTCCTGAGATTCCCAAAACCCCTGCGCTGTCAGAGATCCCCATACAGCTCTTCAACCTGAAAGACTCACATCTGTTGAGCTCACAGTCCAGGTTGGACGAACAAAAGAAGCCCCTTGAATTAAACGATGGTGATCCAACCACCAAGTCAGAGAAGATCGAACATTGGGATTTAAGGATATTAATTGTGATATCTTTGTATAATCCCTGCACCATTGGTTCAGCATAAAAAGCTGAAGAGGTCTCATGTGAAAACGAGCAAAAGGGATCGCATCCGATGCAGCAGTCATAAGACCTAGAATTTCCATGCACAAAGCTACCGAAGGGAACGATTGAGACTGAAGGTTTCGACAAGCTGAAACCAATTTCAGACGTCTCTTTTCTGTTAGAGACAAAGTCATGGACACTGAATCTATTTGGAAACCCAAATAGTTACCTTTGTCTGAGGAATCAAGGAACTCTCTGGTAAATTGATCCTCCAACCATGTCTTTGAAGAAACAACACAAGTTGATTCGTATGAGATTCTGCAGATATAAGGAAATACCGCAATACCCTGTTCTCTGATTACAGAGAGAAGGGCACAGAGAACCTTTGAAAAGATCCTTGGAGCTGTTGCTAGGCCAAACGGAAGAGCAACAAACTGGTAATGCTTGTCTAGAAAAGAGAATCTCAGGAACTGATAGTGATCTGGATGAATTGGAATATGAAGATATGCATCCTGTAAGTCTATTGTAGACATATAATGCACTTGCTGAACAAAAGGCAGAATAGTCCTTATAGTCACCATTTTGAATGTTGGTATCCTTACATAACGATTCAATATTTTTAGATCTAGAACTGGTCTGAAGGAATTCTCCTTCTTTGGTACAATGAATAGATTTGAGTAAAACCCCAGACCCTGTTCCAGAACTGGAACTGGCACAATTACCTCAGCCAACTCTAGGTCTGAAACACATTTCAGAAACGCCTGAGCCTTTACTGGGTTTACTGGAATGCGTGAGAGAAATTTTTTTCTCACAGGCGGTCTTACCTTGAAACCTATTCTGTACCCTTGTGAAACAATGTTCTGAATCCAAAGACTGTGAATCGAATTGATCCAAACATCTTTGAAAAATCGTAACCTGCCCCCTACCAGCTGTGCTGGAATGAGGGCCGCACCTTCATGCGGATTTAGGAGCTGGTTTTGACTTTCTAAAAGGCTTGGATTTATTCCAGACTGGAGAAGGTTTCCAAACGGAAACTTTTCCTTTAGAGGAAGGGTCAGGCTTTTGTTCCTTATTCTGACGAAAGGAACGAAAATGATTAGCAGCCCTATATTTACCTTTAGATTTTTTGTCCTGAGGCAAAAAGGCTTCCTTCCCCCCAGTAACAGTTGAAATTATTGAATCCAACTGTGAACCAAATAATTTATTACCTTGGAAAGAAAGAGAAAGCAATGTTGACTTAGAAGTCATATCTGCATTCCAAGATTTAAGCCATAAAGCTCTTCTAGCTAAAATAGCTAAAGACATATACCTGACATCAATTCTAATGATATCAAAAATGGCATCACAAACAAAGTTATTAGCATGTTGAAGAAGTTTAACAATGCTATAAGCATTATGGTCTGACACTTGTTGCGCTAAAGCCTCCAACCAGAAAGTGGAAGCTGCAGCAACATCAGCCAAAGAAATAGCAGGTCTAAGAAGATTACCTGAACATAAATAAGCCTTCCATAGAAAGGATTCAAGCTTCCTATCTAAAGGATCCTTAAACGAAGTACTATCTGCCATAGGAATAGTAGTACGTTTAGCAAGAGTAGAGATATCCCCATCAACTTTGGGGATTTTTTCCCAAAACTCTAATCTGTCAGATGGCAAAGGGTACAATTTCTTAAACCTTGGTGAAGGAGTAAATGAAGTACCCAGACTATTCCATTCCCTAGAAATTACTTCTGAAATAGCATCAGGAACTGGAAAAACTTCTGGAACAACTACATGAGGTTTAAAAACTGAATTTAAACGTTTAGTAGTTTTAATATCAAGAGGACTAGACTCCTCCATATCTAATGCAATCAACACTTCTTTAAGTAAAGAACGAATAAACTCCATCTTAAATAAATATGAAGATTTATCAGTGTCAATATCTGAGGCAGAATCTTCTGAACCAGAGAGATCCTCATCAGAAATAGATAAGTCAGAATGATGGCGGTCATTTAAAAATTCATCAGAAATATGAGAAGTTTTAAAAGACCTTTTACGTTTACTGGAAGGAGGAATAACAGACAGAGCCTTCCTAATAGAATTAGAAACAAATTCTCTTACAGTAACAGGAACATCCTGAACATTAGATGTTGAAGGAAAAACAACAGGTAATGGATTATTACTAATGGAGACATTATGTGCGTTAGAAAGTTTATCATGACAACTAACACAAACTACAGCCGGAGGAACAGTTACCAAAAGTTTACAACAAATGCACTTAGCTTTGGTAGAACCAACATCAGGCAGCGTCTTTCCAGAAGTAGATTCTGATCCAGGGTCAGGTTGTGACATCTTGCAATATGTAATAGAAAAAACAACATATAAAAGCAAAATTATCAAATTCCTTAAATGACAGTTTCAGGAATGGGAAAAAATGCAAAACAAACAAGCCTCTAGCAACCAGAAGAAACACAAAAAATGAGAATGAAATAATGTGAAAAAAACTGGTGCCAAGTTTGACGCCCACATTGTTTGGCGCCAAAAAACGACGCCCACATTTTTTGGCACAAAAAAAGTCTGTAACACACATGCGTCAAAAATGACGCAACCACGTGAAAACTTCCGGCGTCAACTATGGCGCCAGAAATGACGAAATTTTGCGCCAAAAAAAGTCGCGCCAAAAATGACGCAATAAATTGAAGCATTTTCTGCCCCCGCAAGCCTAACAGCCCGCAAGGAAAAAAGTAAATTTGAAATTTTTAAGGTAAGAAAAAATATTTATTCATATGCATTTTCCCAAAAAATTAAACTGACAGTCTGAAAGAAGGAATACTGATTATCCTGAATCAAGGCAAATATAAGTTTAAAACATATATTTAGAACTTTACATATAAAGTGCCCAACCATAGCTTTGAGTGTCATAAATAGAAATAAGATTTACTTACCCCAAGACACTCATCTACATATAGTAGAAAGCCAAACCAGTACAGAAACGAGAATCAGTAGAGGTAATGGTATATAAGAGTATATCCTCGATCTGAAAAGGAAGGTAGGAGAAGAAATCTCTACGACCGGTAACAGAGAACCTATGAAATAGATCCCCTAGAGGAAGATCATGGTATTCAAATAGGCAATACTCTCTTCACATCCCTCTGACATTCACTGCACTCTGAGAGGAAAACCGGGCTTCAGCCTGCTGCGAAGGGCATATCAACGTAAAAATCTAGCACAAACTTACTTCACCACCTCCATGGGAGGCAAGGTTTGTAAAACTGAATTGTGGGTGTGGTGAGGGGTGTATTTATAGGCATTTTGAGGTTTGGGAAACTTTGCCCCTCCTGGTAGGAATGTATATCCCATACGTCACTAGCTCATGGACTCTTGCTAATTACATGAAAGAAATTTGGGTTCAGCGTCCCTTTAACGTTATTGTGAGAGAAAAAAAAAATCGGTTGTTAGACACTGACACACCTGTTACTGTTTAATTACTTAAAAACAGAATTTATGCTTACCTGATAAATTACTTTCTCCAACGGTGTGTCCGGTCCACGGCGTCATTCATTACTTGTGGGAAATGTTCTCCCCCACAGGGAAAGGCAAGAAGAGCACACAGCAAGAGCTGTCCATATAGCTCCCCCTCTGGCTCCGCCCCCCAGTCATTCGACCGACGGTTAGGAGAAAAAGGAGAAACTATAGGGTGCCGTGGTGACTGTAGTGTATAAAGAAAATTTTTTAAACCTGATTAAGAAACCAGGGCGGGCCGTGGACCGGACACACCGTTGGAGAAAGTAATTTATCAGGTAAGCATAAATTCTGTTTTCTCCAACATTGGTGTGTCCGGTCCACGGCGTCATCCATTACTTGTGGGAACCAATACCAAAGCTTTAGGACACGGATGAAGGGAGGGAGCAAATCAGGTTACCTAAACGGAAGGCACCACGGCTTGCAAAACCTTTCTCCCAAAAATAGCCTCCGAAGAAGCAAAAGTATCAAATTTGTAGAATTTGGCAAAAGTGTGCAGAGAAGACCAAGTCGCTGCCTTACATATCTGGTCAACAGAAGCCTCGTTCTTGTAGGCCCATGTGGAAGCCACAGCCCTAGTAGAGTGAGCTGTGATACGGTCAGGAGGCTGCCGTCCGGCAGTCTCATAAGCCAAGCGGATAATGTTTTTCAGCCAGAAAGAGAGAGAGGTAGCAGTAGCTTTTTGACCTCTCCTCTTACCAGAGTAAACGACAAACAAGGATGAGGTTTGTCTAAAATCTTTTGTTGCTTCTAAATAGAACTTTAAAGCACGAACAACATCTAAGTTGTGTAATAAACGTTCCTTCTTTGAAACTGGATTCGGACACAGAGAAGGAACAACTATTTCCTGGTTGATGTTCTTGTTGGAAACAACTTTTGGAAGAAAACCAGGCTTAGTACGCAAAACAACCTTATCTGAATGAAAAACCAGATATGGTGGATTACACTGCAAAGCAGATAATTCAGAAACTCTTCTAGCAGAAGAAATAGCAACCAAAAACAGAACTTTCCAAGATAATAACTTAATATCTATGGAATGTAAAGGTTCAAACGGAACCCCTTGAAGAACTGAAAGAACTAAATTTAGACTCCAAGGAGGAGTCATGGGTCTGTAAACAGGCTTGATTCTAACCAAAGCCTGAACAAAAGCTTGTACATCTGGCAAAGCTGCCAGTCGTTTGTGCAACAAGACGGATAATGCAGAAATCTGTCCTTTTAGAGAACTAGCTGACAACCCTTTATCCAAACCTTCTTGGAGAAAGGAGAGAATCTTTGGAATTTTAATCTTACTCCAGGAGAATCCTTTGGATTCACACCAACAGATATATTTTTTCCATATTTTATGGTAAATCTTTCTAGTAACAGGTTTTCTGGCTTGGACCAGAGTATCTATCACAGAATTTGAAAACCCACGCTTGGATAAAATCAAGCGTTCAATTTCCAAGCAGTCAGCTGCAGAGAAACTAGATTTGGATGTTCGAATGGACCTTGTACTAGAAGATCCTGTCTCAAAGGTAGCTTCCATGGTGGAGCCGATGACATATTCACCAGGTCTGCATACCAAGTCCTGCGTGGCCACGCAGGAGCTATCAGAATCACCGAGGCCTTCTGTTTGATCCTGGCTATGAGCCTGGGAAGGAGAGGAAACGGTGGAAACACATATGCTAGGTTGAACGACCAAGGCGCCACTAATGCATCCACTAGAGTCGCCTTGGGATCCCTGGATCTGGACCCGTAGCAAGGTATCTTGAAGTTCTGACGGGACGCCATTAGATCCATGTCTGGAATGCCCCATAATTGGGTTAACTGAGCAAAGACCTCCGGATGGAGTTCCCACTCCCCCGGATGGAAAGTCTGACGACTCAAATAGTCCGCCTCCCAGTTGTCTACTCCTGGGATGTGAATAGCAGATAGATGGCAGGAGTGATTCTCTGCCCATTGGATTATCTTGGTTACTTCCTTCATCGCTAGGGAACTCTTTGTTCCCCCCTGATGATTGATGTACGCAACAGTCGTTATGTTGTCCGACTGAAATCTTATGAACCTGGCTTCCGCTAGCTGAGGCCAAGCCAGGAGCGCATTGAATATAGCTCTTAGTTCCAAAATGTTTATCGGGAGAAGCGACTCTTCCCGCGACCATAGGCCCTGAGCTTTCAGAGAGTCCCAGACCGCGCCCCACCCCAAGAGGCTGGCGTTGGTCGTGACGATGACCCACTCCGGTCTGCGGAAACTCATTCCCTGAGACAGGTGATCCTGGGTCAACCACCAGAGAAGTGAGTCCCTGGTTACCTGGTCTACTTGAATTTGGGGAGACAAGTCTGTATAGTCCCCATTCCACTGATTGAGCATGCACAGCTGTAATGGTCTTAGATGAATTCGAGCAAAAGGAACCACATCCATTGCTGCGACCATTAGTCCCATTACTTCCATGCATTGAGCTATGGAGGGTTGAGGAATAACTCGACAAGCTTTTAGAAGCTTTGTCTTTCTGACTTCTGTGAGAAAGATCTTCATTTCCACAGAATCTATTATTGTTCCCAGAAAAGGAACCCTTGTGGACGGTGACAGTGAACTTTTTTCTATGTTCACCTTCCACCCGTGAGATCTGAGAAAAGCCAACACAATGTCTGTATGAGCTCTCGCTTTGGAAAGAGACGACGCTTGGATTAGGATGTCGTCTAGATAAGGTGCTACAGCGATGCCCCTCGGTCTTAGGACCGCTAGAAGGGACCCTAGCACCTTTGTGAAAATTCTGGGAGCGGTGGCTAAACCGAATGGAAGAGCCACAAACTGGTAATGTTTGTCCAGAAAGGCGAACCTCAGGAACTGATGATGAGATTTGTGGATTGGGATATGCAGATACGCATCCTTTAGATCCACGGTAGTCAAAAATTGACCCTGCTGGATTGTCGGTAAGATTGTCCGATGGTTTCCATCTTGAAGGATGGAACTCTGAGGAACTTGTTTAATATCTTTAAATCCAGAATTGGCCTGAAAGTTCCCTCTTTTTTGGGAACCACAAACAGGTTTGAGTAAAAACCTAGACCTTGTTCCCCGGAGGGGACTGGGTTTATCACTCCCATCTTTGATAGGTCTCTTACACAATGTAAGAATGCCTGTTTCTTTATCTGGTCTGAAGATAAGCGAGACAGGTGGAACCTTCCCTTTGGAGGAAGTCCCTTGAATTCTAACAGGTATCCCTTGGAAACTATCTCTAGTGCCCAGGGATCCAGAACATCTCTTGCCCAAGCCTGAGCGAAGAGAGATAGTCTGCCCCCTACCAGATCCGGTCCCGGATCGGGGGCTACCCCTTCATGCTGTCTTGGTAGCAGCAGCAGGTTTCTTGGTTTGTTTACCCTTGTTCCAGCCTTGCATGGGCTTCCAAGCGGGTTTGGGCTGGGCCGCGTTACCTTCTTGTCTAGCGGCAGTGGAGTTATTAGCCGGTCCGTTCCTGAAATTGCGAAAGGAACGAAAATTAGACTTGTTCTTAGCCTTAAAAGGCCTATCCTGTGGGAGGGCATGGCCCTTACCCCCAGTGATGTCTGAAATAATTTCCTTCAATTCCGGCCCAAAAAGGGTCTTACCCTTGAAAGGAATATTCAGTAACTTAGTCTTGGACGACACATCTGCCGACCAGGATTTTAGCCAAAGCGCCCTCCGCGCTACTATAGCAAAACCTGAGTTTTTCGCCGCCAATTTCGTTATTTGAAAGGCGGCATCCAATATAAAAGAATTGGCTAACTTTAATGCGTGAATTCTGTCCATGACTTCTTCATAGGAAGTCTCTTTCTGGAGCGACCTTTCTAGTTCTTCGAACCAAAAGGACGCCGCTGAAGTGACAGTAATAACACACGTAGCTGGCTGAAGGATGAACCCTTGCTGAACAAAAATCTTTTTAAGCAATCCTTCCAATTTTTTATCCATAGGATCTTTGAAAGCGCAGCTGTCCTCTATAGGAATAGTTGTGCGCTTCGCTAGTGTTGAAACAGCTCCCTCAACCTTCGGGACCGTTTGCCATGCGTCCCTTCTAGGGTCTACTATGGGAAACATTTTCTTAAATATAGGAGGTGGGGCAAAGGGTACACCTGGCTTCTCCCACTCCTTTTCCACTATGTTCGCTACCCTCTTAGGTATTGGAAAAGCGTCGTCGTGCACTGGGACCTCTAAAAATGTGTCCAATTTGCACAACTTCTCTGGTACTACCATGGAATCACAGTCATCCAGAGTAGCTAATACCTCCTTAAGCAATGCGCGGAGATGTTCTAGCTTAAACTTAAATGCCACTATATCAGGTTCTGCCTGTTGAGAAATTTTTCCTGAGTCTGAAATTTCACCCTCAGACAGCCCTTCCCTTACAGCCAATTCCGATTGATGCGAGGGTAAAATAGATAAGGCATCGTCAGCGTCTGATTGTTCATCCTTTTTATCTGTATTTAAAACTGAACAATCACTCTTTCTCTGAAAAGCTGGCAGTTTGGATAAAAGATTTGCTATAGAATTATCCACTACTGCTGATAATTGTTGCATAGAAATAAGCACTGGCGCGCTAGGTGTCGCCTGCGCGGGCAAAGCTGGTGTAGACACAGAAGGAGAGGATGTAGAGCTATCCCCACTACCTTCATTAGATAAATCATCTTGGGCAACATTATGAAAAATAACAGAGCTGTCCTGATTTTGTTTGGACGCTATGGCGCAATTATCACAAACACTCGAAGGGGGAACCACATTTGTCTCTATACACACAGAACATAGGTTATCTGATGGAACAGACATGTTAAACAGATTTAGGCAGGCAAACAATGCAATAAAAACGATTTTAAACAAAAACGTTACTGTCTCTTTAAATAATAAAATGACACATTTATTTCTGAATGTTCAAAAAACTATGAAGGCAATATCCGATTTTTCTGAAATTTGGACCCCAGTGTCTTAATGCTTAGAAAGTATTGCACAGCAAATATGGAGACTCTAGCTCTTAAAACAAGCAAACCGGAGCCAATTGTTGGATTTAACCGTTTTTATACACCACAATCCCAGCTACAGCCTTGCTGCAGCTCTTTACCTTCCTTAGGGGTCACCATTCACAGAAAAAAAGCCTTTTGGAGTCACTTTCTGAGCCACAGGACCCTCTCACATGAATCTGCATGCACTGCCTTGAAATTCAACTGTGCAGCTGAAGCGCCAAAATGAGGCTTCCTCCCTCAGTACACTAGAGTGAAGGGGCCTTCCTGACTAGATTTAGGTGTCTAAAACAAGCCAGATCAATAAAAAACGTTCCCAAGTGTATGTGAGCTTATAAAATATTTCAAATGGTATAATATTGTAATAAAAACCAATCGATTTGGCCCCTAACAGTGTCTACCAGCATAAAAAACAAAAAGGGGAAGCCTGTTATCTTTTTTGCTGAGGTGAAAGAAAAATGGCTTACCGTTTCCCCTGAGGGGAAAAATGACTGTCATCTAGCATTAGCCTGTGTTGTTAGAAGGAGACTAGTCATACCTGAAGCAGATGAGTCTGCAAACTGTTACCCCCAACTGAAGTTCTCTTGTTTCAACAGTCCTGCGTGGTAACAGTAATGGATTTTAGTTACTTGTGCTAAAATCATAGCCCTCTTAAACAGAAATCTTCATCACTTTTCTGTTATAGAGTAAATAGTACAAGCCAGCACTATTTTAAAATAAACTCTTGATAGAAGAATAAAAAACTACAACACCACAAACTCCTCGCCATCCCCGTGGTAGATGCTACTTGTTCAGAGCGGCAAGGAGAATGACTGGGGGGCGGAGCCAGAGGGGGAGCTATATGGACAGCTCTTGCTGTGTGCTCTCCTTGCCTTTCCCTGTGGGGGAGAACATTTCCCACAAGTAATGGATGACGCTGTGGACCGGACACACCAATGTTGGAGAAATTGCTAAGTAATTAAACCGACTAGATTGGGATTGAAGCATGGTGTGATCAAGGGATAGACAATATCCAAGGGAGAATATATCTATTACATGTGCAATGTTCCAAAGCTAAGTAACGCATTATAGTTTAATAACGCCTTTCTTGATAAGCTGCTTACTGATTAATATGATTGTAATGTGTGCACAATAAACCCTATTATAATATTGCATTTTTGTGTCTGCATTTTTATCAGTACTGCTGAGACAAAGCTTCTGAGTAAAAAAAATGGAGATAAGCACACAAAAAAAGTTATTTTATTTGCATGTATTCTGGAGAATGGGCTATGAACTAGCTAGTTAAAAAGTGACTTACTTAAGAGAGCAGTCAATTGGCTTCAACGGAGGGCAGGCAAGAGGTGTATGCCATTCAAACATATAAGTGCATTCAGAAGTTTCCTTCAGAAATACTGGCTGAAAATAGACAATAGCAATGGTTATCTTGTGGCTAAATTATTATTATGAATGGTTCAAACAGCACAAATACACAGGTTTCCATTATATTTAGTAAAATCTCCTAATGCGTAATTCAAAACAGATCACACATTTGGATCATTTTTACATATTATGTTTAACTTTATAGCTTAAAGTTTGTGTTAAAACAAGGAGAAATTCTTTATTTGAGTTAAGGGACAGTCTAGTCCAAAACAAACTTTCATGATTCAGATAGGGCATGTAATTTTAAACAACTTTCCAATTTACTTTTATCACCAATTTTGCTTTGTTCCCTTGGAATTCTTAGTTAAAAGCTAAACCTAGGTAGGCTCATATGCTAATTTCTTAGACCTTGAAGGCTGCCTCTTATCTAAATGCATTTTAAAACTTTTTCACCGCTAGAGGGCGTTAGTTTGTATGTGTCATATAGATAACATTGAGCTCACGCCCATGGAGTTACCTTGGAGTCAGCACTGATTGACTAAAATACAAGTCTTCTAAAAGAACGGAAATAAGTGGGCAATTTGCAGAGGCTTAGATACAAGGTAATTACAGAAACAAAAATTCTGGTGTTGACTGTCCCTTTAAGAAGCAGATAGTAAACAATTTGATCAATACTGATTGTGACTAAAAAAACTAAATGTATATTTAAAATATATGATGATAAAGCCTGGGAAGAGAATAGTAATAAGTTTAATGTTTGAGTGTGTAAATGAAAGTTCTATGTAAACATATGACAGCATTTTAACACATTACAGCCAAACTGAAAAAAAAGTCAGATCATGGTAAAATGTTATTGTTTGCAGTTAATTGCTAAACAAGATGGTCTGAATTCTAATCCAGAGTATGCACATAATTTTTTTTTTATTATATATATATATATATATATATATATATATATATATATAATTTTTTTTTTTTTTTTAAGGGACAGTCAACACCAGAATTTTTGTTGTTTTAAAAAGATAGATAATCCCTTAATCCCAGTTTTGCATAACCAACAGAGTTATAATTATGCACGTTTTACCTCTGTTATTACCTTGTATCTAAGCCTCAGCAGACTGCCCCCTTATTTCAGTTGTTTTGACAGACTTGCATTTTAGCCAATCAGAGCTGACTCCATGGAAAATTCATGTGCATGAGCTCAACGTTATCTATATGAAACACGTGAACTAATGCCCTCTAGTGGTGAAAAACTATCAAAATGAATTTAGATTAGAGGCGGCCTTCAAGGTCTAAGAAATTAGCATATGAACCTCCTAGGTTTAGCTTTCAACTAAGAATGCCAAGAGAGCAAAGCAAAATTGGTGATAAAAGTAAATTGGAAAGTTGTTTAAAATGACATGCCCTGTTTGAATCATGAACGTTTTTTTGGGACTTGACTGTCCCTTTAAGCCTTTCCAAAGCATAAAGTGTTTTACTACATAACTGAACACTTAATATTAAATTAGCAAGGCATTTACTGTACCTATTTTCTGCTTAAACTATCAGGTATTAAAAAAAAAACATTTTAATAAAACGGGCATAGAGTCTTTAAATACATTTAAATAGTTTCATGTTTTGAAAACCTGACAAAAAAAAATAAATGTAATGCACTTAGCATGGGAATTGTGATGGACCTTGGTTCTTTAGCATTATTATTCCAGTTTTACCAGTTGACAATACTAACCTGTCCTTCTGTACGGTCACAAGAGAAAATGATCAAAGTTGACCGTTTATAGATTTTGTGACAAGTATCTCCATCTGTATAATTGATCATAATTAGGCCATTTTCATAAGTGAGGTTCTGGTTGGCCAAGCCTGATGGGAAACATAAATATCTGGATATCATTTCTAAACCTTTTATAAATTAAGGTTCATTCACAGCATCTCTCAATCAGTATAACATTGGTTAAGAAAAGATTTAGAAGCAAATACTGTAAGTACATATCAAAGAAATATGTTCATTTCTGGTAGATTACTACAATTAAAAAAATTAAAGCATATTAAAGGGACATTAAACCCCAAAAAAGTATTTCATGATTCAGATAGAGAATACAATTTTAAAAAACTTTCCAATTTACTTCTATTATTTAATTTGTTTTATTTTTCTTTGTTGAAGAAATAGCAATGTATCTATGTGCAGCCACCAATCAGCAGCTACTGTGCCTACCTAGATATGCTTTTCAGCAAAGGACATCAACAGAATGAAGCATAATAGATACTAGAAGGAAATTAGAAAATTGTTTAAAATTGCAAGCTCTTTCTAAATCATGAAAGAAACAAATATGGGTTTAATGTCCCTTTAAGTATTATTTAACCAGCTATACACACACACTATCATTTCTTTACATTTGTAAGGCAAAACATTTTTTTTTTAATAAAAAAATTAGTTCAATATAGTGTACCAACTGTCTGCTGGACATTATGTACTTGCAACAATTTGCATTAAATCCTTGCTTAAAGGGCCATGATACCCAAATGTTGAAACACTTGAAAGTGATGCAGCATAGAAGTTTAAAGCTGACTAGAAAATATCACCTGAACATCTCTATGTAAAAAAGAAAGATATTTTACCTCAAAAATTCCTCAGTAGCCACATCCCATTGTAAAGGACTTCTAAGCAGCAAATCAGTATGTCTGTCCCAGGACAGCTAAGGGAGTGAGTTTACATGCACACTCATCGTATTTCCTTATTCAGTTAAAGGAAGTTTACTATGAGATCACAGTTAAAGAGTTCATGACCTTAGCACTGCTGATGCTGATTGGCTGCTGTTCATTTCTTTATTATTATTTTTTTACCTGCAGCTGAGCATAACTTTTTACACAGAACTTACTCTGCTGAGCTGAGGAAATTGCGAGGTAAAATATCTTCCTTTTTTACATAGAGATGCTCAGGTGATATTTTACAGTCAGCTTTTTACAGCTATATTGCCTCAGTTTCAAGTAATTTAGCATATGAGTAGTATGTCCCTTTAAAAGAACACTAAACTCAAAATTAAACGTTTATGATTCAGATAGGGCATGCAACTGTAAATAACTTTCCAATTAATTTTCAAAAGGCCCACAATCTTTTTCTATGCAAACGTTCTGAGCATGTACACAGTATATATGTATATGCATTTTGTGATTGGCTGATAGTTGTCATATGATGCCAGGGAAAGAAAAACTGAAATAAATGACATTTGTCTGAAAATAATAATTTATTACTACTTTGAAATTCCGCACTGTATTATTATTGTGCATTTGTTGATTATGCAATTGTACACCTATAATTTAGAATCTGTATTTTTAAGAAAATTTTCTACCAGATATGTACCTTTTATTATTATAGTAATCACTACTACTAGTACCACCGATAATACCTAAATGCAATAATTACAGGTTTTTTTTCCATTTTAATTTTCCATTTAAAACAGTTACTTATAATTTAAAGGGATAGGAAAGTCAAAATTAAACTTCATGATTCAGATAGAGCCGGTCATTTTAAGACACTTTTAAATTAACTTCTATTTTCAAATGTGCTTTGTTCTCTTAGTATCCCTTGTTGAAAAACAATATGCACATATCATACACTAGTGGAAGCTAGCTGCTGATTGGTGCATGCACACATTTGTCTCTTGTGATTGGCTAACTAGATGTGTTCAGCTAGCTGCCAGTAGTGCAATGCTGTTCCTTCACCAAAGGATAACAAGAGAATGGAGCAAATTTGTTAATAGAAGTAAATTAAAAAGTTATTTTAAATTGTATGTTCTATCCAATTTATGGAAAAAAATGTTTTTGCGTTTCCTGTCCCTTTAAATCATTTAATACATTTCAGTTAAATCAAATCCTAGATGTACTAAGGTTTAAATGACTTATTAGCTTTAACAAATCTTGAGCTATGCTCCGAAGCCTTCTACTAAGGACTGAAAGTAAGTGGGAGCTTTGGTAAGATGTTACATAGCATAAGAGGTAACGGATTGGATTAATTAAAGTGACAGTAAAGTCAAAATTAAACTTTTATAATTTGATAGAGGAAGCCATTTTAAACAATACCAAAAGAACAAAGCAAATTTGATAACAGAAGTAAATTGGAAAGTTGTTTAAAAATGTATGCTCTATCTGAATCATAAACGTTTAATTTTGACTTTAGTGTCCCTAGTTCTCATTTTTATTTCTTAAAAAACACTGACTCATTCATACAAATCATATTTTAATGAAATCCTCTACAGTGTATAAACTATTGGGACTTCCTTATCTGCTCCAGAACATTACCCTTTGCTCTGAGCTGTGTGTCTTAGGACAACTATGTAAAGAACGGGTAAAAATTACAGTGCTATGGTCTAATTATTATTATTATTAATCAAGCAAATACCTGCAACCTTGGATTCCGAGCCCTTCACTTGACAGGAAGACACTAACCCACTTTTAGTTGTGGCTTTACATGTACTGGGAGTAACCTCACCACATACTCGGAAATAGTATGTATATTTATCAACCTTTACTTCAATATCTTTTTCTCCCAGGGGTTTCAAATTATAGACATAACCATTCTTTGGGTCTTTAACTTGGCAGTTGTCACCTGCAAAAATATGAAAAATAAACAAGGCTCATAACATAATAAAAAGAGAGAGAGAAGAGAGATAAAAAGAAAGAGAAAAGGAGAGAGAAAAAGAGAGAGAGAGAGAAGAGACAGGAGAGAAGAGAAAGAAGAGGAGAGGAGAGAAAAAAGAGAAGAGAGGAGAGAGCGAGAAGAGAGAGAAAATGGAAAAGAGAAGAGAGAAGAGAGAGAGAGAAGAGAGAGAAAAGAGAGGAAAGAGGAAAGAGAAAAAAAGAGAGAAGAAAGGAGAAAAACATAATTTATGTAAGAACTTACCTGATAAATTAATTTCTTTCATATTGGCAAGAGTCCATGAGCTAGTGACATGGGATATACAATCCTACCAGGAGGGGCAAAGTTTCCCAAACCTCAAAATGCCTATAAATACACCCCTCACCACACCCACAATTCAGTTTAACGAATAGCCAACAAGTGGGGTGATAAAGAAAGGAGTAAAAAGCATCAACAAAGAAATTTGGAAATAATTGTGCTTTATACAAAAAATCATAACCACCATAAAAAGGGTGGGCCCCATGGACTCTTACCAATATGAAAGAAATGAATTTATCAGGTAAGTTCTTACATAAATTATGTTTTCTTTCATGCAATTGGCAAGAGTCCATGAGCTAGTGACGTATGGGATAGTAATACCCAAGATGTGGAACTCCACAGAAGAGTCACTAGAGAGGGATAAAATAATAACAGCCATTTTCCGCTGAAAAAAAAATGAATCCACAACCCAAAATTTAAGTTTATTCTCATAATGAAAAGAAAAAACTTAAACATAAGCAGAGGAATCAAACTGAAACAGCTGCCTGAAAAACTTTTCTACCAAAAACTGCTTCCGAAGAAGCAAATACATAAAAACGGTAGAATTTAGTATATGTATGCAAAGAAGACCAGGTTGATGCTTTGCAAATCTGATCACCTAAAGTTTCATTCTTAAAAGCCCACAAAGTGGAGACTGATCTAGTAGAATGAGCTGTAATTCTCTGAGGCAGGGCCTGACCCGACTCCAAATAAGCCTGATGAATCAAAAGCTTTAACCATGATGCCAAGGAAATGGCAGAAGTCTTCTGACCTTTCCTAGAACCAGAAAAGATAACAAATAGACTAGAAGTCTTCCTGAAATCTTTAGTAGCTTCAACATAACATTTCAAAGCTCTTACAACATCCAAATAAATGTAAGGATCTCTCCAAAGAATTCTTAGGATTAGGACACAAAGAAGGAACAACAATTTCTCTAATAATGTTGTTAGAATTCACAACCTTCGGTAGAAATTTAAATGAAGTCCGCAAAACTGCCTTATCCTGATGGAAAATCAGAAAAGGAGATTCACAAGAAAGAGCAGATAATCCGGAAACACGTCTAGCAGAAGAGATGGCCAAAAGGAACAACACTTTCCAAGAAAGTAGTTTAATGTCCAAAGAATGCATAGGCTCAAACGGAGGAGCCTTTAAAGCCTTCAAAACCAAATTAAGACTCCAAGGAGGAGAGATTGATTTAATGACAGGCTTAATACGGACCAAAGCCTGTACAAAACAGTGAATATCAGGAAGCTTAGCAATCTTACTGTGAAATAAAACAGAAAGAGCAGAGATTTGTCCCTTCAAGGAACTTGCAGACAAACCCTTATCCAAACCATCCTGAAGAAACTGTAAAATTCTAGGAATTCTAAAAGAATGCCAGAAGAATTTATGAGAAGAACACCATGAAATATAAGTCTACCAAACTCAATAATAAATCTTCCTAGAAACAGATTTACGAGCCTGTAACATAGTATTAATCACAGAGTCAGAGAAACCTCTATGACTAAGCACTAGGCGTTCAATTTCCATACCTTCAAATTTAATAATTTGAGATCCTAATGGAAAAACGGACCTTGAGACAGAAGGTCTGGCCTTAATGGAAGTGGCCAAGGTTGGCAACTGGACATTCAAACAAGTTCCGCATACCAGAACCTGTAAGGCCATGCTTGAGCTACCAGCAACACAAACTATTGTTCCATGATGATCTTGGAAATCACTCTTGGAAGAAGAACCAGAGGCGGGATGATATAAGCAGGTTGGTAACACCAAGGAACTGCTAATGCATCCACCGCTTCCGCCAGAGGATCCCTGGACAGGTACCTGGGTAGTTTCTTGTTTAGATGGGAAGCCATCAGATCTATTTCTGGAAGACCCCACATCGGAACAATCTGAGCAAACACATCTGGATGGAGCAACCACTCCCCCGGATGAAAAGTCTGATGGCTGAGATAATCCGCTTCCCAATTGTCAATACCTGGGATATGAACCGCATAAAATAGGTGCTGGATTCCGCCCAAACAAGTATCCGAGACACTTCTTTCATAGCTTGGGGACTGAGTCCCACCCTGATGATTGACATATGCCACAGTTGTGATATTGTCTGTCTGAAAACAAATGAACGGTTCTCTCTTCAACAGAGGCCAAACCTGAAGAGCCCTGAAAATAGCACAGAGTTCTAAAATATTGATTGGTAACTTCGCCTCGAGATTTCCAAACCCCTTGTTGTGATCACAGTCCAGGTTGAACGAACAAAAGAGGCCCCTTGAACTATACGATGGTGATCTAACCACGAAGTCAGAGAGAGTCGAACATTGGGATTTAAGGATATTATTTGTGATATCTTTTTATAATCCCTGCACCATTGCATACAAAGCTGGAGAGGTCTCATATGAAAACGAGCAAAGGGGATCACGTCCGAAGCTGCAGTCATGAGAACTAAAACTTCCATGCACATAGCTACTGAAGGGAATGATTGAGACTGAAGGTTCCGACAAGCTGAAACCAATTTTAATCGTCTTTTGTCTGTTAGAGACAGAGTCATGGACACTGAATCTATCTGGAAACCTAAAAAGGTGACCCTTGTCTGAGGAATCAAAGAACTTTTTGGTAAATTGATCCTCCAACCATGTCTTTGAAGAAACAACACTAGTTGATTTGTGTGAGATTCTGCAGCATGTAAAGACTGAGCTAGTACTAAGATAACATCCTAATAAGGAAACACCGCAATACCCCGTTCTCTGATTACAGAGAGAAGGGCACAGAGAACGTTTGAAAAGATTCTTGGAGCTGTCGCTAGGCCAAATGGAAGAGCGACAAATAGGTAATGCTCGTCTAGAAAAGAGAATCTCAGAAACCGATAGTGGTCTGGATGAATCGGAATATGAAGATATGCATCCTGTAAGTTTATTGTTGACATATAATGCCCTTGCTGAACAAAAGGCAGAATAGTCCTTATAGTCACCGTTTTGAAAGTTGGCACACTTACATAACGATTCAAAGTTTTCAGATCCAGAACGGGCCTGAATGAATTTTCTTTCTTTGGGACAATGAATAGATTTGAATAAAACCCCAGACCCTGTTCCTGAAACGGAACTGGTATGATTACCCCTGAAAGCTCCAGGTCTGAAACACACTTCAGAAAAGCCTGAGCCTTTACTGGATTTGCTGGGATGCATGAGAGAAAAAAATCTTCTCACAGGAGGTCTTACTCGGAATCCTATTCGGTACCCTTCAGAGAAAATACTCTGAATCCATTGATTTTGTACAGAATCTGCCCAAATGTTTTGGAAGAATCTTAATCTGCCCCCTACCAGCTGAACTGGAATGAGGGCAGCACCTTCATGCAGACTTGGGGGCTGGCTTTTATTTTCTTAAAAGGTTTGGATTTACTCCAACTTGAAGGTGGTTTCCAATTGGAACCAGATTCTTTGGGGGAAGGATTAGGTTTTCTGTTCCTTATTTTGTTGAAAGGAACAAAAACGGTTAGAAGCTTTAGATTTACCCTTAGGTCTTTTATCCTGAGGAAAAAAAAACTCCCTTCCCCCCAGTGACAGTTGAAATAATCGAATCCAACTGAGAACTAAATAACCAATTACCTTGGAAAGAAAGAGATAGTAATCTAGACTTAGATACCATGTCAGCATTCAAATATTTGAGCCACAAAGCTCTTCTAGCTAAAATAGCTAAAGACATAGATTTAACATCAATTTTGATATCAAAAATGGCATCACAGATAAAATGATTAGCATGTTGAAGCAAGCGAACAATGCTAGACAAATCAGGATCCATTTTATGTTGCGCTAAGCTTTCCAACCAAAAAGTTGATGCAGCTGCAACCTCAGCCATAGAAATGGCAGGCCTGAGAAAATAGCCAGAATATAAATAAGGTTTCCTTAGATAAAATTCAAGTTTCCTATCTAAAGGGTCTTTAAAAGAAGTACTATCTTCCACAGTAATAGTTGTACGTTTAGCAAGAGTAGAAATAGCCCCATCAACTTTGGGGATCTTTTCCCAAAACTCCAATCTAACTGCTGGCAAAGGATACAATTTTTTTAAACCTTGAAGAAGGAATAAAAGAAGTACTAGGCCTATTCCATTCCTTAGAAATCATATCAGAAATAGCATCAGGAACTGGAAAAACCTCTGGAGTAACCACAGGAGGTTTATAAACAGAATTTAAACGTTTACTAGTTTTAATATCAAAAGGACTAGTTTCCTCAATATCTAAGTAATCAACACCTCTTTTAACAAGGAACAAATATACTCCATTTTAAATAAATAAGTAGATTTGTCAGTGTCAATATCTGAGGAAGGATCTTCTAAATCAGAAAGATCCTCATCAGAGGAGGATAATTCAGTATGTTGTCGGACATTTGAAAATTCATCAACTTTATGAGAAGTTTTAAAAGACCTTTAACGTTTATTAGAAGGCGGGATGGCAGACAAAGCCTTCTGAATCGCATCAGCAATAAAATCTTTTATATTCACAGGTATATGAAGTACATTAGATGTTGAAGGAACAACAGGCATTGTACTATTACTGATGGACACATTCTCTGCATGTAAAAGCTTATCATGACAACTATTACATACCACAGCTGGAGATATAATCTCCACAAATTTACAACAAATGCACTTAGCTTTGGTAGAACTGTTATCAGGCAGCAGGGTTCCAACAGTGGTTTCTGAGACAGGATCAGATTGAGACATCTTGCAAATGTAAGAGAAAAGCCAACATATAAAGCAAAATTATAAATTTCCTTATATGGCAGTTCAGGAATGGGAAAAAAAATGCTAACAGCATAGCTCTCTGACATAGAAAAAGGCAAGAGGCATATAGGAATAAGGTTTAAAATAATGAAATTGTTTCGCGCCAAGTATGACGCACAAAGCAAACTGAATTTTTTGGGGCGCTAACAACATCTGGAAATGACACACTCGCGACATTGTAGACGCAACCTTGTGCAAGGAACTCGGCGTCAACTAAGACGCCGGAAATGACGAATTTGCGTCATCGGACGTACCTTCGCACCAAAAAAATACTTGCGCCAAGAATGACGCAATAAACTGTAATTTTGCGCCCTCGCAAACCTAATTTTTGCCCGCGAAAATTAATGAAAAAGCAGTCAATTGAGAAAAGACTATACCCCAGGTAAGAATTTTTTTCCCTAAATATGTTTTTTCCCAAATATGAAACTGCAAAAGGAAATATACATAAAACTAACTCATGGCAAATATAAGTACAATACATATATTTAGAACTTTATATTAATGCATAAAGTGCCAAACCATAGCTGAGAGTGTCTTAAGTAATGAAAACATACTTACCGAAAGATACCCATTCACATATAGCAGATAGCCAAACCAGTACTGAAACAGTTATCAGTAGAGGTAATGGAATATGAGAGTATATTGTCGATCTGAATAAGGGAGGTAGGAGATGAATCACTACGACCGATAACAGAGAGCCTATAAAATAGATCTCCCGTGAGGAAAACCATTGCATTCAATAGGTGATACTCCCTTCACTCCCTCTGAAATTCACTGTACTCTGAGAGGAATCGGGCTTCAAAATGCTGAGAAGCACATATCAACGTAGAAACTAAGCACAAATTTACTTCACCACCTCCATAGGAGGCAAAGTTTGTAAAACTGAATTGTGGGTGTGGAGAGGGGTGTATTTATAGGCATTTTGAGGTTTGGGAAACTTTGCCCCTCCTGGTAGGATTGTATATCCCATACGTCACTAGCTCATGGACTCTTGCCAATTACATGAAAGAAAGAGAAAGACAGAAAGAAGAGAGAAAAGAGAGAAGATAAATATATATATATATTTATTTTTTTCAAGCATATACATCAGATATTATTTACCAATTATTGCCTCTATTTGTGTGAAGAGATAAGAGAGAGTAGTCAGTGGGTTAGAAGGATGCTTTTTGTGAGGACTGAGGATGTGAGTGAAGTATACTAGTGATGTAATTAATGATCTCATAGGTAATATCACTAGTTATTTCATCAACAATGTCATGTGTGGTGTCATCAATGATGTCATTGCAAAGCTCCCAATGGGATGGTAGGGGCTAAAGATTGAAATTTGCATGCTTTTTAAAGTGCGATTTGGAACTTAATAGGGATGTGCATTCGGGGGTTCATTCGGCAGCTAACAAATGGAGAAAATTTGCGACCACCAGCAGCATTCGGCACTTTTCGGAGCGGGATTTCTTCTTGTAAAAGTGCAACATACTAAGATCTGGATTTGCACACATCTTAGTGTGTTGCACTTTTAGAAGAAGAAACCGGTCTCTAAAAAGAGCCAAATACTGCTAGCAGCCGCCATATTCCCCATTCATTAGTTAAGATCTGGCATTAAACATTTTTTTTTTGCATTCATTTTGACTTTAAAAACACCCTAATGAAAGATAAGGCATATCAAGGTTGTAACAAGAAAAACAAATGAAATTGAAGCTACATCAAGGATTTATCACGTGCAAGGGCAGTAGAGCACTGGAAAGGGATCTAGAAAGGAACACTAGAGCTCTACAGGGAATCACTGCCTAATGAAGCACATAAGAATGGTTCTATCCAGAAATACTTTGAAATCAGGACAATCTGGCTTAACAGTATTCTCAGGGGTCACAAGCGTCTTAAGGCTGCACTGGGAAATCAAACCAGCCCTGGAAAATGTTTGAATACTGGCCAAACCCACCCAGGCCTAGGCCCAGCCCAATTCCCTTTCCCAAATTCAACATTTTTCATGTAAATCTTTAAAATAAAAATAATATATATATATATATATATATATATATATATATATATATATATATATATATATATATATATATATATATATATATATATATATATATATATATATATATGCGCCAGGCAGAGAAAAAACAAACTTGTTACCATAGCAAGTACTTTACAAATATTGCAACATAGGACAGAGCACAAGAACAGAGAAATAAAAACATAAATTATGCTTAACTGATAATTTAATTTCCATCTGTGGGAGGAAAGTCCACTGCTTCATTCATTACTTGTGGGAATTAAGAACCTGGCCACCAGGAGGAGACAAAGACACCCCAGCCAAAGGCTTAAATACCTCTCCCACTCCCCTCATCCCCCCAGCCATTCTGCCAAGGGAACAAGGAACAGTAGGAGAAATATCAGGGTATAAATGGTACCATAAGATTAAAATCAAATTTCGGTCCGCCCACCGGAGAAACGTGTGGAGGCAGTGGATTCTCCTCCCACAGATGGAAATTAAATTATCAGGTAAGCATAATTTATTTTTTCCATCTTAATGGGAGGAGAGTCCACTGCTTCATTTATTACTTGTGGGAACAAAAACCCAAGCTCTAGAGGACACTGAATAAAAAAAAACGGAGGGCAAAAGGAGGCGGACCCTAAACTGAGGGCACCACAGCCGGCAGAACCTTTCTCCAAAAAGCTGCTTCCGCCGAAGCAAAAACATAAAATTTATAAAACATTGCAAAAGTATGTAAGGAAGACCAGGTAGCCGCCTTACAAATCTGATCCAGAGGCCTCGTTCTTAAAGGCCCAAGAAGAGGCCACAGCTCTAGTTGAGTGAGCCGTAATCCTCTGAGGATGCTTGTGTCCCGCTGTCTCATATGCCAGACAGATCATACTCCTCAACCAAAAGGAAAGAGAAGTGGCAGAGGCCCTTTGCCCACTGCACTTCCCTGAATACACAACAAATAAGGATGAAGTCTGTCTGAACGCCTTTGTGGCCTGAAGATAAAGCTTAAACTTCAAAGCTCGAACCACGTCAAAATTATGAAGTAACCTCTCCTTTGAAGAAGAAGGATTAGGACACAAAGAAGGAACTACTAGTTCCTGATTGATGTTACGACTCAACACCACTTTAGGAAGGAATCCCAATCCAGTGCGAAAAACAGCCTTATCGGCGAGGAAAAACTAAGTAGGGAGGCTCAGATTGCAAGGCCGCCAACTCAGAGACTCTGCGTGCCGATGCAATAGCCAGTAGGAATAGGACCTTCCATGAAAGTGTTAATGTCAAGCGTATGCATAGCATGCATAGGCTCAAACGGAGCCCTCTGCAATACCTTAAGAACCAGATCCTAATTGGAGCCTGAACAAAGGACTGAATGCCAGGAAGCTCAACAAGCTTCTTATGCAACAGTACAGATAATGCAGCGATTTGTCCCCTTAGGGAGCTGGCGGCAAGACCCTTGTCCAGACCATCCAGGAGAAAGGCCAAAATCCTGGCTACCCTGACATTGTGCCAGGGGTATCCTCGTTCCTCACACCAGGGCAAGTAGGTCCTCAAAACCTTGTGATAGATGTGTCGAGTGACCGGCTTCCTGGCCTTAACGAGAGTGTCAATCACTCTTTCCGAAAATCCTCTCTTGGCTAAGACTAGACGTTCAATCTCCATGCAGTCAGCCTCAGAGAATCGAGATTTTGGTGTAGAAAAGGACATTGAACCAGCAGATCCCTGCAACAAGGTAACCTCCACGGAGGAGATGACGACATCCCCACCAGATGCGCAAACCACATCCTCCGCGACCACGACGGAGCAATCAGAATAGCTGAGGCTTGTTCCTGCTTTATGTGGGCCACTACACAAGGTAGAAGAGGCAACGGTGGAAATATGTAAATTAGTTTGAAGTCCCAGGGTGCCAAAGCATCTATCAGTTGCGCCTAGGGATTCCTGGATCGCGACCCGTATCTGGGTAGCTTGTAATTGAGTCTAGACCCCATGAGATCTCTCTCCGGTGTCCCCCATCTGTTGCAGATCTTCGCGAACCACTCGGAATGGAGACCATTCCCCTGGGTGAAACGTCTGTCTGCTCAGAAAATCCGCTTCCTAGTTGTCCACACCCGGAATGTGAATCGTTGAGAGTGAACAATTGTGAGTCTCTGCCTATTCCAGAATCTGAGATACTTCGCTCATGGCTAGGGAACTTCTCATTCCCCCCTGGTGGTTTATGTAAGCCACAGAGGTAATGTTGTCCGACTGGAATCTGATGAATCGGGACGACCCCACGGGGCCAAGCCTTCAGAGCGTTGAATATCGCTTGAAGTTCTAGAATATTTATAGGTAGACTCAAATCCTCTCGAGTCCATCTGCCCTGTACTTTTCTGGCACCCCAAACAGCTCCCCATCCTGATAGACTTGCATCCGTGGTCCCAATCTCCCAGGAAAGGTCTCAAGAAGGATGTCCCCTTTGACAGCTGCACTGGCCGGGTCCACCAATATAGGAACTTCCTCACCGGTCTGTCCAGAGATATCTGTTGGGACAGATCTGAATGATCGCCATTCCATTGTCTCAGCATGCACAGCTGAAGAGGTCCGAGATTAAACCTGGCGAATGGAATGACATCTATGCTGGATACCGTGAGCCCGATCACCTCCATACACCTGGCTACAGATGTCCTGGAGGATGTCTGGAGAGCTAGACAGTTGGACGCGAGCTTGCAACGTCTCTGATCTGTCAAGAATATCTTCATGACTGAAGAATCTATTATCGTACCCAAAAATTCCAACCTGTTGCTGGGGACCAAGGAACTCTTCCCATTGTTTATCTTCCACCCGCGGGATCGAAGGAGAAGAGCCCTCAAGTGATCCTCCGCAAGACTGTAGGACGGAGCCTGGACCAGGATATCGTCCAGATAAGGTGCCACTGCAATCCCTCTGGCTCTCGCTAATGCGAGTAGAGCTCCCAGAACCTTTGTAAAGAATCGCCAGACCAAACGGAAGGGCCACAAACTGGAAGTGCTGGTCCAGGAAAGCAAATCTTAGAAACCTGAAGTGATCCTTGTGGATTGGAACGTGAAGGTAAGCGTCCTTCAGGTCTCGAGTCGTCATGAATTGCCCCTCTTGAACCAGGGGACAAATTGGTCTGATCATCTCCATTTTGAATGTTGGAACTGACAAGAACTTTTTTAGAGCCTTTAGGTCCAGAATTGGACAAAACGTGCCCTCCTTTATTGGGACTAAGGTTTGAATAATACCCCAGACCTCTTTCTGCCAGAGGGACTGGGACGATTACTCAGAGAGATGAGAGATCCCTCACACACCCCAGGAAGGCGTCTCTCTTCTCTGGTCTTGAAGATATGTTTGACAGGAGGAACCTGCCTCTGGGCAGATATGACTTGAATCCTATCCTGTAACCCTGGGCTACGACCTCCAGAACCCAAGGGTCTATAACGTCTCTTCTCCAGGCCTCCGCAAAAAGAGAAAGTCTGCCCCTTATCTGATCTGATGACGGACTGGGGGCCACCCCTTCAAGCTGACCTCGACTTGGCTGTCTTCTTGTTCTGTTTGGACTTGTTCCAAGAGTTAGCTGGCTTCCAAGATCCCTTGGACTGCTCAGACTTTGCGGCAGGCTGCTGGCGCTGAGATTTGTCTGCACGAAAGGGACGAAAAGTAGACCCCTTAGGTTTAGTTTTCTTATCCTGAGGCAAGAAGGCACCCTTGTCACCCGTGACCGCAGCTATGATGGAATCCAGGCCCGGGCCAAACAAAACATTCCCCTTGAACGGGAAGCAAAGCAAGCAAGACTTGGAAGTCATGTCAGCGGAAAACCCTGCGGGCTAAAACAGAAAAACCTTATGTCTTAGCATTCAGGCGAATAATCTGCATGTTAGCATCACAAATTAATGAATGCGCTACCCTTAAGGCCTTAATTCGTTCTTGAATCTCTTCAAGGGGAGTCTCCACCGTGAGCATCGCTGATATAGCGTCACACCATTAGGTAGCCGTACCTGCCACCGCAGCGACCACTGCCGCAGGTTGAAAAATGAACCCCGTGAGTTGGAACATCTTCCGCAGCATGGACTCCATTGTTTTATCCATGAGTTCCTTAAATGAAGAGCTATCCTCAAGCGGAATAGTCGTTCTCTTAGCAAGCGTGGGGATAGCACCCTCCACCTTAGGGACGGTTCCCCACAGCTCAAGCTGTGAGTCCGGAACGGGGAATAGCTTTTTAATAGAAGAAGAGGGGGAAAAGGACGAGTTAAGTTTCTCCTATTCATTCTTAATAACATTAGCCATCTTGATGGGAACCGGGAAGGCCAGAGACACTACCCTGTCCTCGTAAACTCTATCAAATTTAGGGATCGAAGGTTCCTCTGGTAATTTCAGTTCCGGAACCTCCAACATAGCAAACACCTCCTTCAGCAGAAAGCGCAAATGCTCCATTTTAAACTTAAAATCTGGTTCCTCCGCGGACGGAGGCCTAGAAGTAGCCGATTCCAACCCAGAAGTGACATCCTCCGGATAAGTCAGAGTTGTCCTCCTCAGCGGATAATCTGAGAAATCCAGCGGAGTCTAAGACCCCTGAGACGGATAGCAGTGCTGTACCTTCCGCTTGTGCTTAGTAGGGCAAGGCATCGCATTAATGCCTGCAGAAACCGCCGTCTGTTACTGATCGGCGAAGTCTGGCGGCCAAAGGGCCCCTCCCGCAGGAGGATTAGTAGTGCCCTGGGGAACTGCTTGTGTAATCTGAGATGAGTGCAGGGAACGCACCTCGCGGGGCAGAGAACCCTCTGAGGTGGAAGGCTCAGTAGTACTAAATATCCTATTCTTTTTAGATATAGCAATATTGTCAAAGCATGTGGAACAGAGTTGAATAGGTGGTTCAACTGGAACCTCCTCACAATATACATAGTCAACCGGTTTAGATAAAGAGGGAGTATCCTCTAACATATCAGAGTCCTCCATAGCTTGCGCCTTTATTGCGGACTTGATAAAAAGTTAAATGGCAGCTTTATATCCCAATGGCCGGGGCACTCACCACCTCCTATGACCCGGACTACAAGAAACAGCTTTTTCTCCTCCAAAAGCAGGCCGAGAAAGAGGAAGTTACAGAGGCCACACCCGGTCACATGGAGTGTCATGCAGGACCCGCCCCTGCACTCAAGAGAGGAACGCACCAAAAAAGCCCGCCTCAATCTCTCGCTAAGTGAACTGACTGTTCCACACTGACAGAGCCTCATCTCACACAAGAGCAGCATAAAACACAATAAACAATATTATGCACAATAAAATCCTCCGTTTAATAACCCCCCTTCCGATGGTATTACCCTAGATTATATAAAGATAAAGGAGCCACACTGTGACCCTGTCTTCTTACGTTATCATATATATATATATATATATATATATATATATATATATATATATATATATAAATAAATAAATTAAATGATCTTACCAGAATCAAACGCCATGGAACAGGAACACAGCCTTTCAAGTGTGACAGGGTAGTAGCATCGCTCCTGACATGGACTTAAGAGCATAAAAGCAGGCAGCGAAACTCGTCAACGCCGATTGCTTAAGGAGCTGTTAATATGAGTCGGGATGGTTTCGCAGAACTCCCCCTGCATCTCCGGACTCTAACTTTCACCCATGCTCTCACTGAGAGGCTGACAGGACTACTTAAAACTCCAGTCCCATTTTGAAGAGTACTACCCTCCATAAGAGACTACTCCGAATCTTTGACACTTCTCTGCCAACCTTCTGTGATGAAAGGCAAAGAATGACTGGGGAATGTGGGGAGTGGGGGAGGTATTTAAGCCTTTCGCTGGGGTGTCTTTGCCTCCTCCTGGTGGCCAGGTTCTTAATTCCCACAAGTAATGAATGAAGCAGTGGACTTTCCTCCCATTAAGATGGAAACAGCTACCTAACCCCAATGCTCTTCAAAAGACAAAGAGAAACATCAGACAAACACACAACGATATAACATGACATACAACAGCGCAATGGCCAATCCCCCCACCTGCAGTGCTACTACTAACTTCTTGGAGCAGTCACAGCTCCGTGTGCGTTGACTGTGTGCCAGGCACTCACATTCCATCCCCCCGCCTCCAAGTGGAGAGGAGCGGCCGCCTTGTTATATGCGAGCAGTGCACTCAAAGCAGTTAGCCGATTCGCTCAGTGCACAGCCTCGCTCCCTTCCCAGCTGTTCACTGCTGTGCTCTACTACTATGCCCAGAGACCACAGCCGGTTAGCTCACCGGGAAAACTCCCGGTACCCCAGTAGGCCAAGCCAGCCCTGGCATCTTTCTTCATATTTACAAAAAAACAAAGAGCACAGAGCAACAGCCAACAATAACTACAAAAGCCACCATCCTATATACCTGACATTTCATGAATAAGAGAAATACTTCTGAAAATCGATATGCAGCCTAACTGCAGGCCAAGGAAAAAAATACTAAAGCAACAACAGTACAGTATTACAGAGCCCAGCACAAATACATTTGTTAACCTGTTACGTGATTATCAGGACTTCTTGATGAAGTTATATTATTGAATAATCATTGCTTTAAAAAAAAATGAAAGAAAAGACAATTTACAGTGTTCCTAGAGTGATACAACACAACATATCTTGTGATCTACAAGAAAAAGGGTTGAAGGTCATACATTTCTGCGGTTGAGAGTAAAAGCAAAAATAATTTGTTATGAAAATCAGCAACATTATTTGACTACTATAGGGATGGGTGGCAAACAAAGATCAGAAATACAAGAATTCCTTACCTTCTGTTCTAACAATGGGGCAGGCCTCAGGAGTCCTCCACAAAAAGACATATTCACAGTCACTTTGATGCTCAAACACTGGAGATCCCTACATTACACAGCATATAAAGGATTGTTAAAAGAAATGTGATTTAAAATGTGCATCCTAAAGGGACACTGAACCCAATTTTTTTCTTTTGTCTTTCAGATAGAGCATGCAATTTTAAGCAACTTTCTAATTTACTCATATCAATTTTTCTTCGTTCTCTTGCTATCTTTATTTGAAAAAGAAGGCATCTAAGCTAAGGAGCCAGACAATTTTTGGTTCAGTACTCTGGACAGCACTTGTTCACCAAAAATGGGTCGGCTTCAAAACTTAGATTCTTGCTTTTTCAAATAAAGATACCAAGAGACTGAAGAAAAATTAATTGGAGTAAATTAGAAAGTTGCTTAAAATTGCTGCTCTATCTGAATCATGAAAGAAAATATTTTAATCTTAAAGGAACATGATGAAACCCAAAAGTATTCCTTCCTGATTCAGATAGAGCACTGGTTTGAAAGCCTGTCCTCAGGTCTCCCTAAAAGGCCAGCTTTTCAGGATAACCTAGAATGGAAGTAGGTTAAAATTACCATGTTTACTAATCAACTGATTATTTCACCTGTGCTCTAGTTCAGATATCCTCAAAATCTGGCCTGTTAGGTTAGTCTGAGGACAGGTGTGAAAACTAGTGAGAATACAATTTTAAACAACTTTCCAATTTACTTCTTTGTTTCAATTGTTTCATTCTCTTGGTATTCTTTGTTGAAGCAGCAGCAATGCACTACTGGGAGCTAGCTGTATACATTGGGCGATCAAATGACAAAAACAGAACACTGGTTAGATCTACTGAAGTCTGCGTGAAAGTAAAATGCTTTAAATGTGCTAAAGCCTTTTACAATTAAATAGCTGTGTAAGTGAGTTAAACCCTCCACAAGGGGTTAATCATCTAAAGTTGCTCCATAGCAGCTCTGCACCCTGGCTCCTGAGCTGTAAATAATTGGGTATTGGTGGCTACACAAATATGAAACTCCTAATTGGCTCACCAGCTGTGTACAGGTCAGTGTGATGCTGCTAAGGAAAATACTTTGACCATGTGTTTAAACTCTTTGCAGGAATTAAATCCAGAGATGCAATAATAAACTGATATAGCACATTAAACCATTTACTACTGCACTTGTATATCTGTTTAACTGATATCACATTAGTGGAAACCACTTAGTTCCACATCTGAGACTTGCGGTTTATGCTCGGGACCGGCAGTTCTCGACGGGTCCCAAACGGTATTTCTACTGTAGTGTAGGGTTGATAGTCTTAAAATGTTATCTTTTAATAGACATAAATGACATGCTCTAATTTGTTATAGTCCTTTAATAGGAGTCAGAAAGAGGACAGAATATATGGCCTTTAATCATACTGTTAGCAGTCTTACATAGCTTTAACAGAAAATCTTACCGTTTTTCTATCACACTGAAAGATAATGCGTGTAGTGTAACGCTGATTGCCTTTACATTTGTCACCATTCATGTAAACAATAGTGAGAGATCCATCAGAAGATGCCTGGGGACTGATTTGAATAAATCCAAGGTTTAAATTTTTATTGCCTTCCTTCATGCAGGAGCCAACAGCACCTCCTATAAAAGGAAAATCGGTTAATTAGGCAAGAAGTTTTATATATATATATATATACACATATACACACACACAAACACATAACTACATACATAGTAACAAAGTAGATGAGGTTGAAAAAAGACCGAAGTCCATCGAGTTCAACCTATACAAATCTAAAATATATACAAAAAGCTCCAGTTAAATTTAAATAATCCCACTAAAAGGTGACCCATTTAATACTAGCAATCATATCCATGAATTTTGTTTATAGACAGAAATGTATCCAAATAATTTTTAAATGTATCTAGGGTATTGGCATTCACTACCTCCTTTGGTAATGAGCTCCACAATTTTATTGCTCTTACAGGGAAAAAATGTTTCCGTTGCAGGAGTTTAAATCTCCTTTCCTCCAACCTTAAATTGTGACCTCTGGTCACAAACAATTTTCTTGGAATTAACAGAGCTTCTGCCATCTCTGTATATGGGCCTTGAATATATTTATATAAAGAAATCATGTCACCTCTTAAGCGCCTTTTTTCTAAAGAAAACAGACCCAGTTTGGCTAGCCTCTCCACATAGGTTAAATTCTCCAATCCCCTTATTAGCTTTGTGGCCCTTCTCTGAACTTTTTCTAGTTCTGCAATATCTTTTTCTGCGATTGGTCCCCAGAACTGCACTCCATACTCAAGGTGAGGTCTTACCAGGACTTTATATAGTGACAGAATTATGCTTTCCTCCCTTGAGTCAATGCCTCTTTTAATACATGCTAGTATCTTATTAGCCTTTGAAGCTGCTGCCCTGCATTGTGCACCCATCTTTATCTTGCTATCTATTACTACCCCCAAATCCCTTTCCTCCTGTGTTTGGCTAAGTCTTGTCCCATTTAAATAATACGTTGCCTGCTTATTTTTACTTCCAAAGTGTAGAACCTTGCATTTTCCCGTACTAAATCTCATTTTCCATTTACCTGCCCATACTTCTAATTTTTGCAGGTCCCTTTGTAACGAAAGTTCATCCTGCACTGACCTAATGCCCTTACTTTACTTAGTATCATCTGCAAAAATAGAATGTCGCTATTTAATCCTAGCTCCAAGTCATTTATAAAAATATTAAAAAGAATAGGGCCCAGCACTGATCCCTGGGGTACTCCACTGATTACCTTTGTCCAATCTGAGTATGATCCATTTACTACTACTCGTTGCTCCCTATCTTTTATCCAGTTATTTATCCATAAACTAACATTTTCAGCTATTCCCAGTCCCTTCATTTTGTGCATTAATCTCTCATGTGGCACTGTATCAAACACCTTTGCAAAATCTAAGTATATCACATCAACTGATTCCCCTTTATCTATATTTTTACTTACTTCCTCATAGAATCTAATTAGATTAGTTTGACATGATCTATTTCTCATAAAACCATGCTGATTAGAACTCATAATCTTGTTTACACGAATATGCTCATCAATATAATCCCTTCAAATATCTTCCCCACTATTGATGTCAGACTAACTGGTCTATAGCTTCCTGGATCATCCCTACTTCCCCTTTTGAAGAGTGGAACCACATCAGCTTTACGCCAATCCTTGGGTACATACATACATACAACAGTGATAACAATAAAGCATTTTATAGTGTTTTACAAACAAAGTGTACCAACCACAAACCTCACATCTCCCCCAGCTTTCGCGGCAAAATTATTGTCGGTGGAACGCATAATGCGTTCCACCATCATGGCTGAGACCGGAAGTTTGAAACGTCACTTCCGGTTTGTCGCCAAATTACATGTTATATGTAGATAAACAACAAATGTCAAAAAAACCTGATTAACATCCAGGTTATACACACAGTGTGTCAGTGTAGAGTGAACAGTGCCTAAACAATTAGCATCATTAATACACTCAATTTCTCATGTCTAAACTGTGTAGATATTTATATACATTGTTATGGCAACCGCTGCCATGGAGACACTGATAAATAACGGCTCAAGTGCATACATATATTGAAGTGAGTAACAATAACCATGTAAGTGAGAAGACTTCTATATTCTAGAGCAGGGGTCGCCAACCTTTCGGACCTCAGGGACCACTAAATTCACAATTTTGAATCCCATGGACCACTAACATAAATTTCTTTTAATAGGTACAAACCTCTATAATGTGTGTGTGTGTATATATATATATATATATATATATATATATATATATATATATATATATATACACACACACACACATATATATATATATATATATATATATATATATAACATAATTTATGCTTACCTGATAAATTTATTTCTCTTGTAGTGTATCCAGTCCACGGATCATCCATTACTTGTGGGATATATTCTCTTCCCAACAGGAAGTTGCAAGAGGATCACCCAGCAGAGCTGCTATATAGCTCCTCCCCTCACATGTCATATCCAGTCATTCGACCGAAACAAGACGAGAAAGGAGAAACCATAGGGTGCAGTGGTGACTGTAGTTTAATTAAAAATTTAGACCTGCCTTAAAAGGACAGGGCGGGCCGTGGACTGGATACACTACAAGAGAAATAAATTTATCAGGTAAGCATAAATTATGTTTTCTCTTGTTAAGTGTATCCAGTCCACGGATCATCCATTACTTGTGGGATACCAATACCAAAGCTTAAGTACACGGATGATGGGAGGGACAAGGCAGGAACTTAAACGGAAGGAACCACTGCCTGTAGAACCTTTCTCCCAAAAACAGCCTCCGAAGAAGCAAAAGTGTCAAATTTGTAAAATTTTGAAAAAGTGTGAAGCGAAGACCAAGTCGCAGCCTTGCAAATCTGTTCAACAGAGGCCTCATTTTTAAAGGCCCAGGTGGAAGCCACAGCTCTAGTAGAATGAGCTGTAATCCTTTCAGGGGGCTGCTGTCCAGCAGTCTCATAGGCTAAGCGTATTATGCTTCTAAGCCAAAAGGAGAGAGAAGTTGCCGAAGCCTTTTGACCTCTCCTCTGCCCAGAGAAAACGACAAACAGGGCAGATGTTTGACGAAAATCTTTAGTTGCCTGTAAGTAGAACTTCAAGGCACGGACTACGTCCAGATTATGTAAAAGACGTTCCTTCTTTGAAGAAGGATTAGGGCACAATGATGGGACAACAATCTCTTGATTGATATTCCTGTTAGAAACCACCTTAGGTAAAAACCCAGGTTTAGTACGCAGAACTACCTTGTCTGAATGGAAAATCAGATAAGGAGAATCACAATGTAAGGCAGATAACTCCGAGACTCTTCGAGCTGAGGAAATAGCCATCAAAAACAGAACTTTCCAAGATAAAAGTTTAATATCAATGGAATGGAGGGGTTCAAACGGAACTCCTTGAAGAACTTTAAGAACCAAGTTTAAGCTCCACGGAGGAGCAACAGTTTTAAACACAGGCTTAATCCTAGCCAAAGCCTGACAAAAAGCCTGGACGTCTGGAACTTCTGCCAGACGCTTGTGCAAAAGAATAGACAGAGCAGAGATCTGTCCCTTTAACGAACTAGCTGATAAGCCTTTTTCCAAACCCTCTTGGAGAAAGGACAATATCCTAGGAATCCTAACCTTACTCCATGAGTAACTCTTGGATTCGCACCAATACAGGTATTTACGCCATATCTTATGGTAGATTTTCCTGGTAACAGGCTTTCGTGCCTGTATTAAGGTATCAATAACTGACTCGGAGAAGCCACGCTTTGATAGGATCAAGCGTTCAATCTCCATGCAGTCAGTCTCAGAGAAATTAGATTTGGATGATTGAAAGGACCTTGTATTAGAAGGTCTTGCCTCAGAGGTAGAGTCCATGGTGGACAGGACGACATGTCCACTAGGTCTGCATACCAGGTCCTGCGTGGCCACGCAGGCGCTATCAGAATCACCGATGCTCTCTCCTGTTTGATCTTGGCAATCAGTCGAGGGAGCAGAGGAAACGGTGGACACACATAAGCCAGGTTGAAGAACCAAGGAGCTGCTAGAGCATCTATCAGCGTCGCTCCCGGGTCCCTGGACCTGGATCCGTAACGAGGAAGCTTGGCGTTCTGGCGAGACGCCATGAGATCCAGTTCTGGTTTGCCCCAACGATGGACCAGTTGAGCAAACACCTCCGGATGGAGTTCCCACTCCCCCGGATGAAAAGTCTGACGACTTAGAAAATCCGCCTCCCAGTTCTCCACGCCTGGGATGTGGATCGCTGACAAGTGGCAAGAGTGAGACTCTGCCCAGCGAATTATCTTTGAGACTTCTAACATCGCTAGGGAACTCCTGGTTCCCCCTTGATGGTTGATGTAAGCCACAGTCGTGATGTTGTCCGACTGAAATCTGATGAACCTCAGTGTTGCTAACTGAGGCCAAGCTAGAAGAGCATTGAATATTGCTCTTAACTCCAGAATATTTATTGGGAGGAGTTTCTCCTCCTGAGTCCATGATCTCTGAGCCTTCAGGGAGTTCCAGACTGCGCCCCAGCCTAGAAGGCTGGCATCTGTTGTCACAATCGTCCAATCTGGCCTGCGAAAGGTCATACCCTTGGACAGATGGACCCGAGATAGCCAGCAGAGAAGAAAATCTCTGGTCTCTTGATCCAGAATTAGTAGAGGGGACAAATCTGAGTAATCCCCATTCCACTGACCTAGCATGCACAATTGCAGCGGTCTGAGATGCAGGCGCGCAAATGGCACTATGTCCATTGCCGCTACCATTAAGCCGATTACTTCCATGCACTGAGCCACTGACGGGCGTGGAATGGAATGAAGGACACGGCAAGCATTTAGAAGTTTTGATAACCTGGTCTCTGTCAGGTAAATTTTCATTTCTACAGAATCTATCAGAGTCCCTAGGAAGGAGACTCTTGTGAGTGGTGATAGAGAACTCTTTTCCACGTTCACTTTCCACCCATGCGACCTCAGAAATGCCAGAACTATCTCTGTATGAGACTTGGCAATTTGAAAGCTTGACGCCTGTATCAGGATGTCGTCTAGATACGGAGCCACCGCTATGCCTCGCGGTCTTAGAACCGCCAGAAGTGAGCCCAGAACCTTTGTAAAGATTCTCGGGGCAGTAGCCAACCCGAAGGGGAGAGCTACAAATTGGTAATGCCTGTCTAGAAAGGCAAATCTTAGGAACCGATGATGATCTTTGTGAATCGGTATGTGAAGGTAGGCATCATTTAAGTCCACTGTGGTCATGTACTGACCCTCTTGGATCATGGGTAGGATGGTCCGAATAGTTTCCATTTTGAATGATGGAACTCTTAGGAATTTGTTTAAGATCTTTAGGTCCAAAATTGGTCTGAAGGCTCTCTCTTTCTTGGGAACCACAAACAGATTTGAATAAAATCCCTGTCCTTGTTCCGTCCGCGGAACTGGGTGGATCACCCCCATTACTAGGAGGTCTTGTACACAGCTTAGGAATGCCTCTTTCTTTATCTGATTTTCTGATAACCTTGAAAGATGAAATCTCCCTTGAGGAGGAGAAGCCTTGAAGTCCAGAAGATATCCCTGAGATATGATCTCCAACGCCCAGGGATCCTGGACATCTCTTGCCCACGCCTGGGCGAAGAGAGAAAGTCTGCCCCCCACTAGATCCGTTTCCGGATAGGGGGCCGTTCCTTCATGCTGTCTTGGGGGCAGTAGCAGGTTTTCTGGCCTGCTTGCCCTTGTTCCAGGACTGGTTAGGTTTCCAGGCCTGTCTGGAATGAGCAACAGTTCCTTCCTGTTTTGGAGCGGAGGAAGTTGATGCTGCTCCTGCCTTGAAATTTCGAAAGGCACGAAAATTAGACTGTTTGGCCTTTGATTTGGCCCTGTCCTGAGGAAGGGTATGACCCTTACCTCCAGTAATGTCAGCAATAATTTCTTTCAAGCCGGGCCCGAATAAGGTCTGCCCCTTGAAAGGAATATTAAGTAATTTAGATTTAGAAGTCACGTCAGCTGACCAGGATTTAAGCCATAGCGCCCTCCGCGCCTGGATGGCGAATCCGGAGTTCTTAGCCGTTAGTTTAGTCAAATGTACAATGGCATCAGAAATAAATGAGTTAGCTAGCTTAAGTGATCTAAGCTTGTCCATAATTTCATCCAATGGAGCTGTGTGAATGGCCTCTTCCAGAGACTCAAACCAGAATGCCGCAGCAGCAGTGACAGGCGCAATGCATGCAAGGGGCTGCAGGATAAAACCTTGTTGAACAAACATTTTCTTAAGGTAACCTTCTAATTTTTTATCCATTAGATCCGAAAAAGCACAACTGTCCTCAACTGGGATAGTGGTACGCTTTGCTAAAGTAGAAACTGCCCCCTCCACCTTAGGGACCGTTTGCCATAAGTCCCGTGTAGTGGCGTCTATTGGGAACATTTTTCTAAATATAGGAGGAGGGGAAAAGGGCACACCAGGTCTATCCCACTCCTTGCTAATAATTTCTGTAAGCCTTTTAGGTATAGGGAAAACATCAGTACACACCGGTACCGCATAGTATCTATCCAGCCTACACAATTTCTCTGGAATTGCAACTGTGTTACAGTCGTTCAGAGCAGCTAAAACCTCCCCAAGCAATACACGGAGGTTCTCAAGCTTAAATTTAAAATTAGAGATCTCTGAATCAGGTTTCCCCGGATCAGATCCGTCACCCACAGAATGAAGCTCTCCGTCCTCATGTTCTGCAAACTGTGACGCAGTATCAGACATGGCTCTTACAGCACCTGCGCGCTCTGCATCTCTCCTAATCCCAGAGCTATCGCGCTTGCCTCTCAATTCTGGCAATCTAGATAATACTTCTGACAGGGTATTATTCATGATTGTAGCCATGTCCTGTAAAGTAATTGCTATGGGCGTCCCTGATATACTTGGCGCCATATTAGCGTGCGCCCCCTGAGCGGGAGGCGAAGGTACTGACATGTGAGGAGAGTTAGTCGGCATAACTTCCCCCTCGTCGTCTGGTGATAATTCTTTTATAGATAAAGACTGATCTTTATTATTTAAAGTGAAATCAATACATTTAGTACACATATTCCTATGGGGCTCCACACTGGCTTTCAAACATAATGAACAAGTCGATTCATCTATGTCAGACATGTTTAAACAGACTAGCAATAAGACTGGCAAGCTTGAAAAACACTTTACAAGTTTACAAGCAATATAAAAAACGCTACTGCGCCTTTAAGAAGCACAAAACCTGTCTCAAGTTGAAATAACAATGAACCAAAGCAGTTATACCAACCAAATTTTCACAGTAAATGTATTAAGTTAGCAGAGCATTGCACCCACTTGCAAATGGATGATTAAACCCTTAATACCCAAAACGGAATAACAATAGAAAAAAAACGTTTTTTAAAACAGTCACACACACTGTCACAGCTCTGCTGTGACTTTTTACCTCCCTCAATATGACTTTTGAAGCCTTTTGAGCCCTCTAGAGAAGTCCTGGATCATGCAGGAAGAAGCAGGAAGTCTGAGTCTGAATTTTTACTGCGCAAAAAAAGCGCTAAAATAGGCCCCTCCCACTCATATTACAACAGTGGGAAGCCTCAGTTAACTGTTTCTATGCAGAAATTAGCCAGCCATGTGGAAAAAATTATGCCCCAATAAGTTTTATCACCAAATGTACGTTAAAAAACGATTAAACATGCCAGCAAACGTTTTAAAACACATTTTTTGAAGAGTATATATCTCTATTAATAAGCCTGATACCAGTCGCCTTCACTGCATTTAAGGCTTTACTTACATTACTTCGGTATCAGCAGTATTTTCTTAGTCAATTCCATTCCTTAGAAAAATATTTTACTGCACATACCTTAGTTGCAGGAAACCTGCACGCCATTCCCTTTCTGAAGTTACCTCCCTCCTCAGAATGTGTGAGAACAGCAAGTGGATCTTAGTTACTTCTGCTAAGATCATAGAAAACGCAGGCAGATTCTTCTTCCAAATACTGCCTGAGAAAAAACAGCACACTCCGGTGCCATTTAAAAATAACAAACTTTTGATTGAAGAAATAAACTAAGTATAAAACACCACAGTCCTCTCACGACCTCCTATCTATGTTGAGGGTTGCAAGAGAATGACTGGATATGACATGTGAGGGGAGGAGCTATATAGCAGCTCTGCTGGGTGATCCTCTTGCAACTTCCTGTTGGGAAGGGAATATATCCCACAAGTAATGGATGATCCGTGGACTGGATACACTTAACAAGAGAAATATATATATATATATATATATATATATATACACACACACACACACACACATATATATGTATACATATACACACATACTGCACATAACTAGTATAACCATAGCTAAGTTTACATTATGTATATATTTACACATTTTTAAGAATTATTTTTTGGAATGAACTAATTAAATGACAGAACTGAGAGAATACTTCCAAATGACAGATGAAGGTGAGTGCCAACTTTTGAGCTGGAAACAGAGAGGCAGAAAGTGGGGAAAAAAGAATGTTTAAAAGGACCTCAAGACTTCCAAGTTACCTCCCCAGTTAGGAATTATTCAAAATTACGTATGATCATAGACATATATAGGAGTCATAAATTAAATTTATATCAGAAAGCTCTCAAAATGGATGTGAGCTAACCACGACTGATATTTCTGGCAATTACTATAATACTGGTGGGATATGGCTGATCTGCTGGATGCCAATTACTGGAATTCAGGTGGAATAAAATTATTAGAATGAAAAAACATAATTTATGTAAGAACTTACCTGATAAATTCATTTCTTTCATATTAGCAAGAGTCCATGAGCTAGTGACGTATGGGATATACATTCCTACCAGGAGGGGCAAAGTTTCCCAAACCTCAAAATGCCTATAAATACACCCCTCACCACACCCACAATTCAGTTTAACGAATAGCCAAGAAGTGGGGTGATAAAAAAGTGCGAAAGCATATAAAATAAGGAATTGGAATAATTGTGCTTTATACAAAATCATAACCACCACAAAAAAAGGGCGGGCCTCATGGACTCTTGCTAATATGAAAGAAATGAATTTATCAGGTAAGTTCTTACATAAATTATGTTTTCTTTCATGTAATTAACAAGAGTCCATGAGCTAGTGACGTATGGGATAATGACTACCCAAGATGTGGATCTTTCCACACAAGAGTCACTAGAGAGGGAGGGATAAAATAAAGACAGCCAATTCCTGCTGAAAATAATCCACACCCAAAATAAAGTTTAACGAAAAACAGAAGCAGAAGATTCAAACTGAAACCGCTGCCTGAAGTACTTTTCTACCAAAAACTGCTTCAGAAGAAGAAAATACATCAAAATGGTAGAATTTAGTAAAAGTATGCAAAGAGGACCAAGTTGCTGCTTTGCAGATCTGGTCAACCGAAGCTTCATTCCTAAACGCCCAGGAAGTAGATACTGACCTAGTAGAATGAGCTGTAATTCTCTGAGGCGGAATTTTACCCGACTCAACATAGGCAAGATGAATTAAAGATTTCAACCAAGATGCCAAAGAAATGGCAGAAGCTTTCTGGCCTTTCCTAGAACCGGAAAAGATAACAAATAGACTAGAAGTCTTACGGAAAGATTTCGTAGCTTCAACATAATATTTCAAAGCTCTAACAACATCCAAAGAATGCAACGATTTCTCCTTAGAATTCTTAGGATTAGGACATAATGAAGGAACCACAATTTCTCTACTAATGTTGTTGGAATTCACAACTTTAGGTAAAAATTCAAAAGAAGTTCGCAACACCGCCTTATCCTGATGAAAAATCAGAAAAGGAGACTCACAAGAAAGAGCAGATAATTCAGAAACTCTTCTAGCAGAAGAGATGGCCAAAAGGAACAAAACTTTCAAAGAAAGTAATTTAATGTCCAATGAATGCATAGGTTCAAACGGAGGAGCTTGAAGAGCTCCCAGAACCAAATTCAAACTCCAAGGAGGAGAAATTGACTTAATAATTTGTTACCCTGGAAAGAAATGGAAAGTAAAGTTGATTTAGAAGCCATATCAGCATTCCAAGTTTTAAGCCATAAAGCTCTTCTAGCTAAAATAGCTAGAGACATAAACCTGACATCAACTCTGATAATATCAAAAATGGCATCACAGATAAAATTATTAGCATGCTGAAGAAGAATAATAATATCATGAGAATCACGATGTGTTACTTGTTGCGCTAAAGTTTCCAACCAAAAAGTTGAAGCTGCAGCAACATCAGCCAAAGATATAGCAGGTCTAAGAAGATTACCTGAACACAGATAAGCTTTTCTTAGAAAGGACTCAATTTTCCTATCTAGAGGATCCTTAAACGAAGTACCATCTGACGTAGGAATAGTAGTACGTTTAGCAAGGGTAGAAATAGCCCCATCAACTTTAGGGATCTTGTCCCAAAATTCTAATCTGTCAGACGGCACAGGATATAATTGCTTAAAACGTTTAGAAGGAGTAAATGAATTACCCAAATTATCCCATTCTTTGGAAATTACTGCAGAAATAGCATTAGGAACAGGAAAAACTTCTGGAATAACCACAGGAGCTTTAAATACCTTATCTAAACGTTTAGAATTAGTATCAAGAGGACCAGAATCCTCTATTTCTAAAGCAATTAGAACTTCTTTAAGTAAAGAACGAATAAATTCCATTTTAAATAAATATGAAGATTTATCAGCATCAACCTCAGAGACAGAATCCTCTGAACCAGAGGAGTCATCAGAATCAGAATGATGATGTTCATTTAAAAATTCATCTGTAGGGAGAGAAGTTTTAAAAGATTTTTTACGTTTACTAGAAGGAGAAATAACAGACATAGCCTTATTTATGGATTCAGAAACAAAATCTCTTATATTATCAGGAACATTCTGCACCTTAGATGTTGAGGGAACTGCAACAGGCAATGGTACTTTACTAAAGGAAATATTATCTGCTTTAACAAGTTTGTCATGACAATCAATACAAACAACAGCTGGAGAAATAGCTACCAAAAGTTTACAGCAGATACACTTAGCTTTGGTAGATTCAGCACTTGACAGCGATTTTCCTGTAGTATCTTCTGGCTCAGATGCAACGTGAGACATCTTGCAATATGTAAGAGAAAAAACAACATATAAAGCAAAATTGATCAAATTCCTTAAATGACAGTTTCAGGAATGGGAAAGAATGCCAAAGAACAAGCTTCTAGCAACCAGAAGCAATAAAAAATGAGACTTAAATAATGTGGAGACAAAAGTGACGCCCATATTTTTTCGCGCCAAATAAGACGCCCACATTATTTGGCGCCTAAATGCTTTTTGGCGCCAAAAATGACGCCACATCCGGAACGCCGACATTTTTGGCGCGAAATAACGTCAAAGAATGACGCAACTTCCGGCGACACGTATGACGCCGGAAACGGAAATAGAATTTTTGCGCCAAAAAAGTCCGCGCCAAGAATGACGCAATAAAATGAAGCATTTTCAGCCCCCGCGAGCCTAACAGCCCACAGGGAAAAAGTCAAATTTTAAGGTAAGAAAAAATGGTCAAATCAAAATGCATTATCCCAAATATGAAACTGACTGTCTGAAAATAAGGAAAGTTGAACATTCTGAGTCAAGGCAAATAAATGTTTGAATACATATATTTAGAACTTTATAAACAAAGTGCCCAACCATAGCTTGGAGTGTCACAGAAAATAAGACTTACTTACCCCAGGACACTCATCTACATATAGCAGATAGCCAAACCAGTACTGAAACGAGAATCAGCAGAGGTAATGGTATATATAAGAGTATATCGTCGATCTGAAAAGGGAGGTAAGAGATGAATCTCTACGACCGATAACAGAGAACCTATGAAATAGACCCCTTAGAAGGAGATCACTGCATTCAAATAGGCAATACTCTCCTCACATCCCTCTGACATTCACTGCACGCTGAGAGGAAAACCGGGCTCCAACTTGCTGCGGAGCGCATATCAACGTAGAATCTAGCACAAACTTACTTCACCACCTCCATCGGAGGCAAAGTTTGTAAAACTGAATTGTGGGTGTGGTGAGGGGTGTATTTATAGGCATTTTGAGGTTTGGGAAACTTTGCCCCTCCTGGTAGGAATGTATATCCCATACGTCACTAGCTCATGGACTCTTGCTAATTACATGAAAGAAATAATTATTTAATAAAAAAAAAAGAAGATGGAGGGGAGGAAGACAAACAGTGATGTAAGTCAATCTGAAGGAATTAGGAAAACTACTACAAAGACAGGTAAAGGGAAGAAAATAAATTAATTTTCTTTTTTAATATACTTTAAATTCCACTATTTCAAGCCAAGACTATACCAAACTCTGCTGGCTTTAGAATGGAAGGGAGATTGTAATTTAACTCCTCCGTCGGTTTTCACTGATGTCCAGCCAGGCACTGTAGGGAGTTGTGACACGACGGGGGTGACACCATCAGAGGACATTAATTCCTGCTTGATGGTGTCAAGGACCACCAACATCTTCTCGTGGACCACCAGTGGTCCATGGACCACTGGTTGGCGACCGCTGTTCTAGAGTATTTTAAAACGGGATATAATGAATATATTTTCCCTAGAGTTGAACATGTCAAGAATTAAAATCAAAATCAAATTGGGTTACAATGGTCTGCCATTAGTAACACATCCCCAGTATATATAAGGGGTTAATCCAAACTTCTTTGCAGAAATAAGAATGATGGATATGAGCTGGGATAGGGCTGCACTAACTACAAACATTTAGATAGATGGGATAACTATTAGACCAGTATGACTGCTCTGAACATATATGGGCAGCTCACATCTCTGTCTACCCTGAGACCAAATGTGATGACGCAGGCCATACATTGTATCAATAGATAAATACATTGTATCAAGAGATAAATACATTTGTAAGATAGAGGATAGATATAATATTTAAAAGATCAAAGATAGATAAGCTACCTGGATAACAAACCAATATATATATATATATATATATATATATATATTTTAATATACACATACCTACACTGTGTGTGTGTGTGTGTGATATATATATATATATATATATATATAATCACACACACATACAGTTACTTGAACAGTCCATAATTTTAAGCAACAATGGAATGGATATACAGTAATGTCTATTGGGTTAATCCTGATATATTCTAGTTGTTTGAACAGTCCGTAGTTTTAAGCAATATGCAGTCTCATCCAAGTGACAGCTGTGCAGCAACAATGGAATGGATAGGCAGGAAAGTCTATTGGGTTAATCCTGATATATAGTATGAGAGGATACTAGACGACAATTATGTATGTTTCAATCTCCTGAGTAAAATGGGCCAAAGTCCAGCATTGTGTTCAACCCTTTAGGTGCTATGGTATCCAATGTGTAGATCGATCTAGTTTCCAGTCTTAATAACTGATTAAAGTAACTGGAATATCCTGACTGACTAAGACCTCTGGCACAATCACTTTCTTACCATACTCCTTGATGCATGAGTATTTAACATTGCACGAATATGCACATTTAGAAATGCTTACAGATGCGGCATTACACTGGGGACCACGATTATTATATTCACTATATTTTAAGTAAAGTTTTTAACTATTTGATTTTAATTTAGTCTATGCGCTGTGTGTCTTGTCATTTTCACATAGCCGTTTGACAGAGGATTTGCTTGTCATGTTATGACAGGAGCATAGTAGATCCTGATTGGCTATAGGGCTGTCAGTGTATTTCACACCACTGTGGGGTACGTGTCGGCACGTGTCGAGCGCCAATAATGTCATCACTATTGGACATGACACGAGAGCCACATTTGCGGCTCGGCGTTGATAGACTACACAAGTGGGGTATTTAAGGTAACATTTTTATGAGGTTGATGTATAGCTCTGCATGAATTTTATGCTATATCAGGCATTTGACAAAGGGAACGTAATGGTCTCGAAACATTATGCATTTTAATTGATACTATTAAAAGTTATTTTTTATAACATCACCAGTGAGTGCCTTTTTTTCATCAATGCTACATTTGGATATTTGTTTAAAGTTGCGCCCTGGAAGGCGATTAATTTTGGATTATGGAGTGCCTATTCTAGTGACTTTATATATATGCCTTGCAAAAGTATTCACCCCACTTGGCATTTTTCGTGTTTTGTTGCCTCAAAACCTGGAATTAACATGGATTGTTTAAAGATTTGCATAATTTAATTTAGAGAACATGCCCACAACTTTGAAGATGTTTTTCTTTTTTATTGTGAAGCAAACAACAAATAGGACAAAATAACAGAAAAAGTAAATGTGTATAACTATTCACCCCCTAAAGTCAATACTTTGTAGAGCCACCTTTTGCGGCAATCACACCTCCAAGTAGCTTTGGATAAAGGCTGTGACACACTGCAAGCGATGCGGCGCGAGGCGAAGCAGCTGCTTCGCTCAGCGTCGCATCGCTTCTGAAGTTCAAATATTTCATCTCTGAGCGCTCAGCTACGCGTCCTGACGCAGCAGAGTGCTCAGAGATGAAAAGGCAGGACACACTGAGCGCACACAGCCGCATGTACATGCTGCGCGTCGCTCCCCTTGCAGTGTGTCACAGCCTTAAGTCTCTATGAGCTTGCCACATCTTACCACTGGGATTTGTACCCATTCCTCCTTGCAAAACTGCTCCAGCTCCTTCAAGTTGGATGGTTTGCGCTTGTTAACAGCAATCTTTAAGTCTGACCAGAGATTTTCTATTGGATTGAGGTCTGGGATTTGACTAGGCCATTCCAACACATTTATATGTTTCCCCTTAAACCACTCAAGTGTTGCTTTAGCAGTGTGTTTGGGGTCATTGTCCTGCTGGAAGGTGAACCTCCGTCCTAGCCTCAAATCACGCACAGAGCGGTACAGGTTTTGCTCAAGAATATCCCTGTATTTAGCACCATCCATCTTTCCCTCAACACTGACCAGTTTCCCAGTCCCGGCTGCTGAAAAACATCCCAACAGCATGATGCTGCCACCACCATGTTTCACTGTGGGGATGGTGATCTTTGGGTGATTTGATGTGTTGGGTTTGCGCCATAGTGTTTTCTTTGATGGACGAAAAGTTAAATTTTAGTCTCATCAGACCAGAGCACCTTCCTCCATACATTTTGGGAGTCTCCCACATGCCTTTTCGCTAACTCAAAACGTGCCATTTTGTTTTTTGCTGAAAGTAATGGCTTTATTCTAGCCACTCTGCCATAACGTCCAACTCTATGGAGCGTACGGCTTATTGTCGCCTATGTACAGATACTCCAGTCTCTGCTGTGGAACTCTGCAGCTCCTCCAGGGTTACCCTAGGTCTCTGTGCTGCCTCTCTGATTAATGCCCTCCTTGCCCGGTCCATGAGTTTTGGTGGGCAGCCGTCTCTTGGCAGGTTTGCTGTTGTGCCATGTTCTTTCCATTTGGTTATGATAGATTTGATGGTGCTCCTGGGGATCATCAAAGACTTGGATATTTTTTAATAACCTAACCCTGACTTGTACTTCTCAACAACATTGTCCCTTACTTGTTTGGAGAGTTTCTTGGTCTTCATGGCAGTGTTTGGTTAGTGGTGCCTCTTGTTAAGGTGTTGCAGCCTCTGGGGCCTTTCAAAAAAGGTGTGTATATGTATGACAGATCATGTGACACTTATATTGCACACAGGTGGACATCATTTCACTAATTATGTGACTTCTGAAGGTAATTGGTTGCACCAGAGCTTTTTATGGGCTTCATAACAAATGTTAGAAGTAAAAAAGAGGGCGACACATAGCGTAATAAAGTTTGATCATGAGCAGAAGGAATAAAATCAAAAGGCTAACCGAAGGAATATGCACCGTACTGTGACCGGTGCTCTCAGGCAGACTAACACTCTCAGTGGTTAGCACACTGGTAGATCTATGATACCGCTGCGTTCAGACGCAGCGGTATCATAGATCCACCAGTGTGCTAACCACTGAGAGTGTTAGTCTGCCTGAGAGCACCGGTCACAGTAAAATTTATATATATATATATATATTATATATATATATATATATATATATATATATACACACACACACACACAAACATATATATATATATATATACACACACGTATCTATCTATATATATACACACACACATACATATATATATATATATATATATATACATATATATATATATACATACATACACACTTAGCATCATATTTTCAAATTAAAATAAATGGACATATAAAAACATATTAAGTCATAATATGCATTAAAAATACTAAATATAAAATTTGTTCTACGAAATGGTCTACTTAAAGAAATTGCAATATACAAAAAGTAAATATATATATATACACACACACACTATCTCTAAACTTGCCTGGGCACCCATGAACATAAGGAAGAGGTTTACAAACATTCAAATAAAATGTTCTGCTTTTCTCTGTGTCAACCGCTATCCAAGGTTCAACATCTCTGCTCAGATCGCTCAAATCATATTCATTTCCTGCAGAATCTGTTGGGTAAAATATAAATGAAATTAGCAGAAAATCCTGGGGAATAAGGGGTGTCTCTCTCTCTCTCTATATATATATACATGAAGACACACACACATATACATACACACAGATTTTATATATATATATATATATATATATATATATATATATATATATATATATATATATATATATATATATATATATATATATATATATATATATATATATATATACACACACACACACAAATAAAAGAAAAGGGGGCGTTGTTAGCAATTGTCAGTATTCCCCATAAAGGGCTAGTGCAATAGCCTGTATCTTAAATACTCACAGGACATTGGTGCAAGAGGAAATAAATAAATTTAATTTATATAAAGGAATGAAGGAATAAAAAGTCTGTCCTATCCAGCACTACTAATCCCAAATATTCTGAATTGATTAATTTCCCCAGGGGCAGGAGTACTAGACCTAGCAATATCACTCAATTGTATCATACATAATTCACAGCAAAAAGGGAAGACAGAGCGTTTATTGAAACAGACAAGCTATCTAGCTATCATAGGCAATACATATAAATATACCCCCACTAACCATAGTGCACTATGGACTAAATGTAAGATCAATAAACACCAATATGCATAAGATCGCACATTATGTCAATACCAAATTAAAAAAATAAGAGCTCTCAAAAAAAGGAGGATAAAACAATAATAAATGTCCCAATACTGAATTAGTCTGTTAACGGCACAGGAATTAATAATGGCAAAGACCAGCACCAATGAGGGAGGGTATATAACCCGTGATGAAATAAATCAGGTAAAATATGAAAATTGGAGAGCGTGGTCGATGTAAGACAGGGAATAGAGCAAACAGCAAACGCCCTTTACAATAGCAATTGCACTCAACAACAGCACTTCAGGCAATTAAAGCTGCATAGGGAGTTTTTGTAGCAGTTCCACAAATCAACTTTACTCACGGTTACCATTGAGGATATCATTTCTATGCCGCATCTGTGAGCATAATTACCGCCATGGCGGTCAATCTTGCGGTTTGAGGGAGTCCCACTGTTGCGGTGCCACACCTCCTAGGTACACTTATCAGATGTAAAGTGACTCGGTGTATTCCAGCCTAGTGTGTGTGCGCATCTCCCCCTTGGATTCTGATATTAACGATAACAAGTAAAGTTGTGGATGTGCCTCCTGACTCCTCTTCCAAGTGCTTTCAATATTGTTGTGTCTGCTAGGGCTGCTCCAACAAACACTTCAGCCAGCTACGCGCGTTTCACCCCTAAGGCTCTGGGGCTTCTTCCGGCTCCAAAAATAATCCCGAGTCAGGAGGCGCATCCACAACTTTACTTGTTATCGTAAAAAAAAAAAAAAAAAAAAAATATATATATATATATATATATATATATATATATAAAAATATATAAATATATATATATATATATATATACACATACACACACACACAGTCATGTGAAAAAGAAGGTCTTAAAATTAGGTAAATACAACCTCAGATGAACAACAACACATGACATATTACACTGTGTCATGAGCTATTTAACAATAAAACCAAAATGGAGAAGCCATGTGTGAAAAACTAAGTTCACCCTTACTGCTTCCATAGGAATTAAGAGGTTAAGTAGCAGCCAGGTGGTGCTAATCAAAGGGCCCTTTGATTAATTGATCATCAGCAAGTGTGACCACCTCTATAAAAGCCGAAGTTAGCGGTTTGCTGGTCTGGAGCATTCAAGTGTGTGTTAACAAAATGCCAAACAGGAAATACATCAGCAATGATCTTAGAGAAGCAATTGTTGCTGCCCATCAATCTGGAATCAAGATAATAGAGCATGTAGATTATATTTGAGCAATAAAGAATGATCCATATAGTATATCAAGCGCTAGGTGAATACACTTTCCAGAAATTTGAAGGGGGCCAATTATGTATTTCACTGGCTTATGAAAATAACTACATCAGTACCTCTGAAATGTCATAGAAATCAAACATCTATTTCCGTAGCGCTCATCCTATTGGCTGTTTTGAACAGCCAATAGGATTTCAGAAGCTTTCATCCTATTGGCTGATTTGAATTTGAAGAATCAAATCAGCCAATAGGAATGCAAGGTATGCCATTTTGAAACGGCTACCTTGCATTCAACTTCAGTGTACGGCGGTGACCGTATGAAGAGGACGCTCCGCGCAGGATGGGATCAGTTTCCAGGATAGCTCCGAGCCGCCGGGATGAAGATAGAAGATGTCCCCGAGATGGATGAAGGTATCGCCGTCTGGATGAAGACTTCTCGCCTCCTGGATGAAGATGGATGTCCGGACTTCAGGAACCGTGAGTAGATACTCTGGGTTTAGTGTTAGTTTTGTTGTTTTTTTCATTTTTTGGGGTTTTTTGTTTTTTTAGATTAGGGCTTTAGGTTTTTGTAAAAAAGCTGAATGCCCTTTTAAGGGCAGTGAAAAAGAGATGAATGCCAATTTAAGGGCAATGCCCATACAAATGCCCCTTTAGGGGCAATGGGTAGCTTAGGTTTTTTCTAGGGTTTGGTTTTTTATTTTGGGGGGTTAGTTGGGTGGTGGGTTTTACTGTTGGGGGGACTTTGTAATTTTTTTTACAGGTAAAAGAGCTGTTTAACTTAGGGCAATGCCCTACAAAAACAAAATTTATGCTTACCTGATAAATTTATTTCCAAACAAGAAGAGTCCACGGCGTCATTCCAATTACTAGTGGGATATTCACTCCTGGCCAGCAGGAGGAGGCAAAGAGCACCCCAGCAGAGCTGTTAAGTGTCACTTCCCTTATCCATAACCCCCAGTCACTCGGCCGAAGGGGAATGGAAAAAGAAGATAACACAAAGGTGTAGAGGTGCCTGAGGTTTAACAAAAAATACTGTCTTAATTAAGGGTGGGGTCGTGGACTCTCCATGTCTGGAAAGAAAGAAATGTATCAGGTAAGCATAAATTTTGTTTTCTTTCCTAAGACATGGAGAGTCCACAACGTTATTTCAATTACTAGTGGGAACCAATACCCAAGCTAGAGGACACGGAATGAACAGGGAGGGAGAACAAGACAACATGCCTAAACCGAAGGCACCACCGCTTGAAAAACCTCTCTCCCCAAAGGAAGTCTCAGCCGAGGCAAAAGTATCAAATTTGTAAAATTTAGAAAAAGTATGCAGAGAGGTCCATATAGCTGCCAGCAAATCTGTTCCACAGAAGCTTCATTTTTCAAAGCCCAAGATGAGGAGACAGCCCTAGTAGAATGAGCCATAATTTTCTCAGGAGGCTGCTGTCCAGCAGTCTCATAAGCAAAACAAATCATTCTTCTCAACCAAAGGGAAAGAGAAGTGGAAGAGGCCTTTTGACCCTTCAGCTTCCCAGTGAAACAAACAAAAAGGGCAGAAAATAGTCGAAAATCCTTAGTAGCCTGTAGGTAAAATTTAAGAGCTTGCACAACATCTAAGTTATGCAAAAGACGTTCCTTATGGGAAGGAGGATTAGGACAAAGCGAAGGAACAACAATTTCCTGATTAATGTTTCGATCCGAAACCACCTTAGGGAGAAACCCCAATTTAGTACGAAGGACTGCCTTATCCACATGAAAAATAAGGTAAGGGGATCACACTGTAGAGCCAAGAGCTCAGAAACTGTGAGCAGAGGAAATAGCAATAAGGAACAAAACTTTCCACAATAACAAATTTATATTTACAGAATGCATTGGCTCAAACGGAGCCTGCTGCAAAACTTTAAGAACAAGGTTCAAGCTCCAAGGAGGAGCAACAGATTTAAACATGGGCCTGATTCTGACCAAAGCCTGAAAAAAAGATTGAACATCTAGCACAGTGCAGAAATCTGACCCTTTAGAGAACCGACAACCCCTTCTCCAGACCTTCCTGGAGAAAAGACAAAATTCTAGGAATCCTGACCCTACTCCAAGAAAATCCCTTTGATTCACACCAATATAGGTGTTTGCGCCATACCTTATGGTAAATTTTACGAGTAACCGGCTTGCGAGCCTGAAGCATGGTATCAATGACTGACTCCGAAAAACCATGCTTCGCCAAAACTAAGTATTCAATCTCCAAGCAGTCAGCTTCAGAGAAACGAGATTTAGCTGGAGGAATGGACCCCGAGTTAGAAGGTCCTTCCTCCGAGGTAACCTCCAAAGTGGAAGAGATGGAATCTTCACCAGGTCTGCAAAGCATATCCTGGGAGGCCAAGCAGGAGCTATTAGAATTACAGACGCTCTCTCCTATTAGATACGAGCAATGACTTGTGGAAGGAGAGCAAAAGGACGAAACAGGTATGCTAGACCGAAATCCCAAGGAACCGTCAGAGCATCTACCAGGGCGGCCTGAGGATCTCTTGACCTTGAACCGTACCTTGGAAGCTCGGCGTTCTGACGAGACGCCATCAGATCCAACTCCGGCACCCCCTACTTGAGGGTTAACCCTGGAGAACACCTCCAGGTGGAGAGCCCACTCCCCGTGATGAAAGGTCTGTCTGCTCAGAAAATCTGCCTCCCAGTTGTCCACTCCTGGAATGTGGGTGGCCGATAGAAGACAATCGTGAGCTTCAGCCCACTGAATGATGCAAGTCACCTCCTTCATGGCCACCTCCTTCTTGGTGGTTGATGTAAGCCACTGAGGTGATGTTGCCCGACTGGAATCTGATAAACCAGTCTAAGGACAACTGAGGCCAAGCCATCAAGGCATTGAAGATCGCTCTCAACTTCAAGATGTTTATGGGGAGAGAAGACTCCTCCCGAGTCCACAGGCCTTGATCCTTTAACAAGCCCCAGACTGCTCCCCAGCCTAGCAGGCTGGCGTCCATGGTCACAATCACCCAGAAGTCTCTCCGGAAACATGTGCCCTGAGACAGATGATCCTGAGAAGTCCACCACAAGAGTCTCTTGTTAACGGATCTAGATCTATCTTCTGAGATAGATCTGAATGGTCTCCGTTCCATTGCCTGAGCATGCATAATTGTAGAGCTCTCAGATGGAATCGAGCAAAAGGAATGATGTCCATGAAAGAGACCATCAGACCAATTACCTCGATACATTGAGCCACTGATGGACGAACAGTAGACTGGAGAGAGAGGCAGGAAGTGAGAAGTTTGGATTTTCTGCCCTCAGTCAGAAAAATCTTCATAGATAGGGAGTCTATGATGGTCCCTAAGAAACACACCCTTGTAGTTGGGACAAGGGAACTCTTCTCCAGATTCAGTTTCCATCCGTGGGAACGTAGAAAAGACAACAAGATCCCTGTATGAGAGCTTGCTTGTTGAAAAGATGACGCCTGAACCAATGTCGTCCAGGTAAGGCGCCACCGCAATTCCCTGAGACCTGACAACTTCCAAGAGAGCCCCCAGAACCTTTGTTAAAATTCTGGGAGCTGTGGTAAGGCCAAACGGAAGAGCCACAAACTGAAAATGTTTGTCTAGAAAGGCGAATCTCAGGAACTTGTAATGATCCCTGTGGAAGGGAACATGAAGATACGCATCCTTCAGGTCTATGGTCGTCATGAACTGACCCTCTTGGACCAAAGGAAGAATGGAATGAATGGTTTCCATTTTGAAGGACGGAACCCTGAGAAATTTGTTGAGACATTTTAGGTCTAAAAAGGGTCGAAAAGTTTCGTCTTTTTTGGGAACCACAAACAGATTTAAATAGAATCCTAGACCCTGTTCCCTTACTGGCACTGGAACAATCTCTACCAGGGAGGAAAAGTCCTGAACGCAGCTTAAGAATCACTCCCTTTTTACCTGATCTGCAGATAATCTTGAAAGGAGAAATCTGCCCCTGGGAGGACAAGTCTTGAATTCTATTTTGTTACCCTGAGATACTATGTCCACAGCCCAAGGGTCTGGGACATTGCGTATCAAAGCTTGTCGAAACAAGGAAAGTCTGCCCCCCACTTGATACAATCCCGGACCGGGGGCGGATCCTTCAAGCTGACTTAGTCTCAGATTAAGGAGGAGGAAGAGTTAGACTTTTGAAGTTACGAAAGGAACAAAAATTAGAATTTTGGCGCCCCTTAGGTCTATATTCTTTTTGTCTTGCAGTAGAAAAGACCCCTTTCCACCCGTAATTTCAGAAATTATCTCTGCCAGACCAGGACCAAACAAGGTCTTACCCTTGTAAGGTAGTGACAGGAGCTTGGACTTTGAGGCAACATCAGCCGACCAAGATTTGAGCCACAGAGCTCTGCAGGCTAGAACAGTGAAGCCAGACATCTTGGCTCCAAGTCTAATCACAAGCATGTTGGCATCAGAGATAAAGAAATTGACCAGTTTGATAGCCTGGATCTCCTCTAACGGAGTCTCCTCTAAAATCAACTTTGACAAACCATCACAACAATAAGATGCTGCGCTTGTTACTGTAGCAATACAAACAGCAGGGTGCCATTGTAGACCCTGATGAACATACATTTTCAATTAATAAGCCTCCAGCTTTTTGTCCATGGGATCCTTAAAAGAACAGCTTTCCTCTATAGGAATCATGGTTCACTTGGGCAGAGTAGAAATAGCTCCTTCCACCTTAGGCCCAGTGCGCCCCCCCCCCCCCAAAAAAAAAAAAATCCTTTAAAGGATTACATATGTCCCATCAAATGTAATGAAGAAAACTATAGTGCAAGTCTCCAGTACCTAGGAGGCAAGAGCACTTAACTGCATATCCAGCTGTCGGGCAGAAAGACAGCTCAACATGTGTGAAAGGACACATACTCCTATGAGAGACCTGTAGGAAAAGAGAGAACAGAGTAACCAACTCTGGCTTTCTATAACATGGGTAGCAAATATGTTAGAAAACAGAGCAAGGACAACCTCACCATTTTCTAACTGCTCAAAAGCCACCATAAACTCTTACTCAAGAGATTGACATGGACACAGCTAAACCCCAATCCTTGCTTGCAGGGAAAAGTACCCATAAAAGGAATAAAATTCTTCAGACACCAACTTCACATCCTCCATTGACAGAGGCAAAGAGAATGACTGGGGGTTATGGGTAATGGAAATGACACTTAACAGCTCTGTTGGGCTGCTCTTTGCCTCCTCCTGCTGGCCAGGAGTGAATATCCCACTAGTAATTGGAATGACCTCGTAGACTCTCCATGTCTTGGGAAAGAAAGGCCCTTTTAAGGGCTATTGGTAGTTTATTGTAGGCTAGGGGGTGTTTTTATTTTGGGGGGCTTTTTTATTTTTATAGGGCTATTAGATTAGGTCTAATTATTTTTATTTTTGATAATTTAGTTTATTATTTTTTGTAAGCTTAGTGTTTTTTATTTTTTTTGTAATTTAGTGTTTATTTTTTGTAATTTTAGATTTCTCTCTAATGACACGGTGAGTCCACGGATCATCATTAATTACTGTTGGGAATATCACTCCTGGCCAGCAGGAGGCAGCAAAGAGCACCACAGTAGAGCTGTTTAGTATCACTTTCCTCCCCACAAACCCCAGTCATTTTCTTTGCCTCTAGTGCAAGGAGGAAGTGAAGTAATTAGGTGTCTGATAAAGATTTCTTCTATCAAGATTTTGTTGTTTTGAAGTCAGGGCAGGATTGCCTCACTGCGTTTTCCTAACATTTTGCTGCCCTGGTATAGAAAGCCTAAGTAAGTTTACTCTATCTTTCTTTTTTCTACAGGCCTCTGTTCAGAGTGACATCCTCTCACGCTGGGTAGGCTGTCCCCCTGTCGGATGGCTAGATGCAGGTAAGTGCTCAGTCTTCTATTATTTGGGGGACTTGCACTTCAGAAAGTAGACTGCAATTCTTGGGACACGTATATATATCCTGGGGTAGGATATTTCAGGCAGGATGCAGGCACTGGTGACCAGGAGTCTAGGGGATAATACTTTATAGAGTATTCCCTGTTTATGGTATAAGGCTCATTAGGGGTTAATGAATTTCTGGGCAAGAATATGGAGGGAAACCGAGTGCATTGTTTCTCATGTTTTTTCCTGAGCTCCTGTATTTATTTTAGGGTACTTAATCCTGCTATTCAGTATTGCAAGAATGCTATCCTAAGAAAGAGCACGCTCTTTAATTGCTGAGCGGTGCAGAGTTGGGCTTCCTTCAGGGTTTACGTTTGTAATAATCACTGTGCGTAGTGTTTTAAATTGCACTTTCTTTATCTGTCTGCTAGAGCAGGTCCATTCAATGCCGGCTATGACAGGATGAGGCGCGAGATAATTATGCTGCGCGCTTCATCTCTGTCCGTTCATGTAGCGAGTTCCGCCTCCTTCCTTAGTTGTGGCGGGGAATTGCCATTCCGTCTCTCCTTCTGAGCCGGTTGTTGGCCACGCCCCCTTGTCTCCTTCAGAACGGTGCGAGGGGTTGATAGCGCAATTCCTATGGAAGGCTCATACAATGCAAGTCGTAAGACTTTTAAAAGGTGACTGCCGTTCATGTCAACATAAGAAGTATTATCGCAGCTGTTGCTGCGTGTCTTCTAATAGTTAGTGATCTTCAGCTGTCGTTCATACAAAATGCAGACATAAGTGCTTTATTCTGCCGTTATTGTTTCCTTATAATCACACTGTCAGGAAGCTCTATCCTATGTTATATGTTATATTTTATATATATTATATTTTGTATTTATGATGCCAATATAATTTACCTCTATATGTTAATTATATTTTAATTAAAACTCCAGCCTATATGGGGTTAAGTCTGTTTGATGGGCATTTTTTAATACAACCAAATTCTGTTCCTGTCTAATTAGGATGACTTGAGTTTCAACATTCAGCTGTCACTCATACTTTTCCAGACAGTTATGATATATTATCAGGACAGGGGTGTCACTGTGGTTTCTGTGGCAAAAATTAGAATTTTAACTTCTGAGCCCTATGTCTCCTTGGATGTTGTTGTTCAGAACATCTTCTCCTTTGCGTCCCAAGTTTCTCTGGTGTCACATGCAGTGCCCTGCGGTTCCTCTAAATCTCCTGGAGGAATTATTTGCTTGCAGACTTGTCTGCCCAGATATCTTTGGGTATCTGTGTCGTTACCCGCTTTTTCTATCTTAAAAGGAATATCGCAAGAGGAAAATTATCGAATCAGTTAAAATAGTAAATTTAATGTATACTAGGCTTCATCTCTGAAAATGTTTTCTGTTCTCGACCGTGATAGAATTTTCTCAGGTATGGAAGAAGACAAGGATTCCTCTTTCCCCATCTCCTGTCAGTAATAAGCTGGCTCCTTTAAATATCATGGCACAGAGATATTCAATCCATATAAAGGATAAATGCTCTTGTAAGGATGGAAGACTTTTTGGACAGGTGCAGAATCTTTTTGGTGCGGCGCCTTGTTTGATTCCATTTGGAGGACTCCATGAGGAGTTCCAGGACAGAAAGGCTGTTAGGCAACTTTTTTATTCTGCTGCTTCCTTTGGCTTCCCCTTGGTCTTCCAAGCAGGAGCAGTTCAAGTCCTCTTGGATACCTAGTCAGTCTTAGATCAGGGGGAAGTAATTAAAGAAACCCGCAGCTAACTAATTAGCATGTAGGGTTTGCCCCGAGGGGGGCAGTCTATCTCAGTTTTTCTCATGCCTGGAATCCTGGATACGAGATGTCCTAGATTCCTAAGGGGCTTTAGATATAGTATTCCAGGGTTACATTTTGGCATCCTACTCCTTCCTTCCAGGAGCAGGTTCCACGTCCAAAGATTATCTGTAGTCCAGATAAGAGGAAGGGCGTTCTTGAAGGTGGCTAACTTGCTTACCTTGCAAGCGGACAGTGGAAAGGATTTTTTACCCTGGGAGTAATGTTCCAGTTTTGGAACAGGGTTTAGTTTATTTTCCATTCTGTTTGTGAAAAAAGAGGGAACTTTTCCTCCTAATTAGACAGTAAATGTCTGACCAAGTTTTTCAAAGTGCCGTCTTTCCAGATGGAGGCTATTCGCTCCATTCTTCTTGGTGCAAGAGGGTCAGTTTATAGCGACTCTAGACTTTAAGGATGTATACTATTAGGTTCTCTTTCATTTATCTCAGATTTCTGAGTTTTGTCTTTCCGGACAAAATCTTTCCATTTGTGGTTCAACTATGGCTTTGCCACAGTTCCTGGTGTTTTCTCTTTTGGGGCTGCAATTCAGTTCCGGGATTGCAGGGGCATTCCTCCTGGAGGCCCTATTAGTTCAGGCGCCATCTTTCTACAAGCAAGAAGGTGGAGATGGAAAGAAGCTTCCTTGTCTCAGCTTCAAGGATAGTGTGCTTAGGGACTATAATTGTTTCTCTATCATTGAAAATCTGACGGAGGTCAGAAAAGCCAAATTCCTTTTGCTTGCCTCTCTCTTCAGTCTACTGTTCGGCAATCAGTGGCTCAGTGTATGGAGGTGATTGGTCTGATGGTGGCTTCCATGGACATCATTCCCTTGCTCTATACAGTATGAGAGCTCTGCAGTTGTGCATACTCAGACTGTGGAATGGGGACTGGCCGGTTTGTCTCAGAGAATCTAGTTCAGTTGACAAAGGTCTCTTCCCGTGGTGGTTTTATCTGGATCTTCGGTCTCAGGACACATGCTTCGCAGTCAAAAAAGAAGCACTCAGTAGTACTATATGATTCAAGCAAATAAGTATAAACCAACAGTGAGGTTTGTTTGGAATCGGCTAATAAATAAAACGTAACATTTAATAAGAAATTAATAAAATTTTCAAGGGACACTTGCTAGTGTGTGTATATAAAAACAAGTAAAATTGTTATGAAACAAGACAAAGCATATATGCCCAGGTAGCAACCAAACAATGTGTTGTAGATAATATTGTGGGTATATCTGGCAGGGAAGCACCCAAAAATGCTCACGGATTGCACAGAATTACTAATCTAAAAAAAGAGGATTGACCTCAAAACAAATTATCACTAGTGCAATGCTGGAGCGCTGCAAGCCCTGTCAGAGTCCCAGCTGTAATTCAATTAGATATATTGCAATAAGGGAGTCTGATAAGAACTCTATGTATCACCTAATAAAATGCTAATATCAGTATACCCATAGGGTTAATATTCACTCATAGGGCAAATAAGAGTTATCAGAACAAGCCCCTATATAGCAAAAGGGGAATCTGATATGGATTCTATTAATCAACTAATAAAGTACTAACACTAATATCATCATAGTGTTAACAAACACACATAGGGCAAAGAGGAGCTTTCAAAACACGCGCCTGTTTTGAAAGCTCCTCTTTGCCCTATGTGTGTTTGTTAACACTATGATGATATTAGTGTTAGTACTTTATTAGTTGATTAATAGAATCCATATCGGATTCCCCTTTTGCTATATAGGGGCTTGTTCTGATAACTCTTATTTGCCCTATGAGTGAATATTAACCCTACGGGTATACTGATATTAGCATTTTATTAGGTGATACATAGAGTTCTTAACAGACTCCCTTATTGCAATATATCTAATTGAATTACAGCTGGGACTCTGACAGGGCTTGCAGCGCTCCAGCATTGCACTAGTGATAATTTGTTTTGAGGTCAATCCTCTTTTTAGATTAGTAATTCTGTGCAATCCGTGAGCATTTTTGGGTGCTTCCCTGCCAGATATACCCACAGTATTATCTACAACACATTGTATGGTTGCTACCTGGGCATATATGCTTTCTCTTGTTTCATAACAATTTTACTTGTTTTTATATACACACACTAGCAAGTGTCCCTTGAATTTTTTTTATTTTTTTTTAAATTAATTTCTTATTAAATGTTAAGTTTTATTTATTAACCGATTCCAACCAAACCTCACTGTTGGTTTATACTTATTTGCTTGAATCATATAGTACTACTGAGTGCTCTGAACTATCCATTTTTCCTCTTCTTCTTTTTTGACATATCTAAGGATAGCGAGCACCCCCCTTACCCTTATAGTATACGGGATTGATTCCCTATAATACATAGCAAGAAACTACAATTCTTGACTATGTATGATTATTTTGAATGACTTGGGGAAATATAGGAAATTTGTAACTTTTCCACCCTTCTGTTTTAATACACATGCTTCGCAGTCCTTCTTGGGCGTTTGGGACCGCGGCCACCAGCCTGCTGGACTGGGGAGGAGTCTGGGACTCATTGAAGGTGCAGGGACTTTGGTCCTGGGAGAAGTCTGCTCTCCCCTTCATTATTTGGAGTTGAGAGCGAGTTACAATGCTCTGATGTTTCGGCCTGAGTTGTTTTTTAATCCAGTTTATCGGGTTCCAGTCAGAGAACATAGCCTCTGTGGCTTACATCAACCTTCAGGGAGGAACTCAGAGTTCCTTAGTCGTGAGGGAAATGTTCAGAATTTTCTGTGGGCGGGTGCTCACAGTTGCTGTCTATCTGCCATCCACATTTTTGGGGTGGACATCTAGGAGGCGGATTCTGAACAGACTGACTTCCCATCCCGGGGGGTGGGAACTCCATCCGGAAGTGTTTGAGGTTATATACCACGTAGGGGTTACCAGAATTGGTTCTGATAGGGTCTTGTCAGAACTCCAAATTCCCAAGTTCGGTTCGAGGTCAAGAGATCCTCAAGCCTTTCTGATAGATGTTCTGGCAGTTTCTTGGAACTTCAGGTGGGCATATCCTCCTCTCAGTTATCCTTCCGCGAGTCACCGTTTGGTTCAAGTGGGAGAGAACATTTGTTTTCTCCTAGGTCCTGCGTGGCCTCGCAGGATCTGATAGGCGGAACTTCCGCTGAGGAAGGATCTTCTGTTTCAGGGGTCCTCCATCCTCATTTCGCTTTCTCTGAAGCTGAATGATTGGAGATTGAACGCTTGTTTTTAACTAAGCATTGGTTTTTCTAATCAGTCTTTGAGATCACGATTCAGGCTCGTAAGCCTATCTCTAGATAGATTTTCTATAGGATATGGCAGGATCTCAAGGATCTTATTTTTTTTTCCAGGTAGACCTTGAGAAGGGGTTATCTGTTAGTACCCGCAAGGGTCAGGTTTCAGCTCTTTCCATTCTGCTGCTCTAGCGTCTGGCAGACGTGCTTGAAGTACAATCCTTTTATCAGGTCATGGTCCGAATTAGGACTGTGTTTAAGTCTGTTGTTCCTTTGGATACTTGTTCTTAAGGTTTTTCTTCAAGTTCCGTTTGAGCCTATGCATTCCATAGATATTAAGTTGTTATCTTGGAAAGTTTAATTTCTTCTGCTCCAAGGGTTTTTGAACTCTCAGCTTTGCAGTGTGGTTTTCCTTATCTCGTATTTCAGGCAGATAAGGCAGTTCTTCGTACCAAGTTTGGTTTTCTTCTTAAGGTTATTTTGGACAGAGATTTTAATCAGAAACTTGTTGTTCCTTCTCTCTGTCCTGATCCTTTTTCTCATAAACATTGTCTGTTGCACAACTTAGATGTTGTGCGGTCCCTTAGATTTTTTCTACAGGCTACAAAGGACTTTCTTCAGTCTTCTGTATTGTTGGTTGTTTTTTGGATAGTTATAAAGGCCAGAAAGCTTATGCCACTTCTCTCTCTCTCTCTGTGGTTGAGAAGTGTTATTTGTAGGGCTTATGAGCCTGCTGGACAGCAGCCTCTTGAAAAAATTACAGCTCACTCCACTAGGCCGGTGTTTTCTTCTGGGGCCTTCAAAAAAAGAGGCCCCCTGTAGAATGGATTTGTAGGGCGGCGACTTGGCCTTCTTTGCTCACTTTTTATAAAGTCTATAAATTTTAATCTTTTGCCTCGGCTGAGGTTTCTTTTGGGTGAAAGGGTCTTACAGCAGTGGTACCTTCTGTTTAGGTTACCTGTCTTGTCCCTCCCGTATCATCTGTGTCCTCTAGCTTGGGTACTGATTCCCAACAGTAATTAATGATAATCCGTGGACTCACAGTGTCATTAGAAAGAAAACAAAATTTATGCTTACCTGATCATTTATTTCTTGACACGGTGAGTCCACGGCCCTCCCTGTTTTTCAGACAGGTTTTAGTGTTTTTATATAAACCTCAGGCACCTCTGCACCTGGTGTTATTTCCTTTCCTTTTCCTTCGGTCGAATGACTGAGGTTTGTGGGAAGGGAAGTGATACTTAACAGCTCTGCTGTGGTGCTCTTTGCCTCCTCCTGCTGGCCACGAGTGATAGTCCCAACAGTAATTAATGATGATCCGTGGACTCACCGTGTCAATAAATAAATAAATTTATCAGGTAAGCATAAATTTAGTATTTTTTATTTTTTTCGTAGTGTAAGTTTTTTTAAAAAAATATGTAATTTAGATTTTTTTAATTGGTAGCATTTTTTTATTTTATTAGAATAGTAATGTTAGGTTAATTTATAGTTTAATGTTAGGTTTATTTTCATTTCACAGGTAAGTTTTTATTTATTTTAAGATAGTTATATTGTAATTTTAAGTTAGAGGGGCGTTAGGTTTAGGGGTTAATAAATAATAGTTTAATTTAGTGTTTTGTGATGTGGGGAGGCTGGAGGTTTAGGAGTTAATATGTTTATTTAGTAGCGGTGATGTGGGGGCCGGAGGTTTATGGGTTAATAGGTTTATTTAGTGGCGGCGATGTGGGGGGCCGGAGGTTTATGGGTTAATAGGTTTATTTAGTGGAGGCGATGTGGAACGTAGGATGTTTAGGGATTAATAACTTTATTATAGTGTTGGCGATGTTGGGGAACAGCGGATTAGGGGTTAATAGGTAGTTTATGGGTGTTAGTGTACTTTGTAACAGTTTAGTTATGAGTTTTGTGAAACATTTTTATTTCACAAAATCCATAACTACTGCTCTCAGATGGCGGTATGGATTGTGTCGGTATAGAGCATAAAGCAAGTTTTTTAGCCTCAACACACAACCTGTAATAACATCTCAGACTTTACAGGTCTCAGTTAGCATGTTAAATGTTAAAGTTTGTGAGAGTACAATTACAAAAAGACTGAACAAGTATGGTTTGTATGGAAGAGTTGCCAGGAGAAAGACTTTTTTAAAAAAAAAAAAAAAAAAAAAAGAACATGGCAGCACAGCTTAGGTTTGCAAAGTTGCATTTGAACAAACCACAAGACTTCTGGAACAATGTCCTTTGGACAGACGGGACCAAAGTGGAGATGTTTGGCCATAATGCACAGTGCCACATTTGGAGAAAACCTTAACACAGCATATCAGCACAAACACCTCATACCAACTGTGTTAAGCATGGTGGTGGAGGGGGGGTGCATTGGGCTTGTTTTGCAGTCTCAGGACCTGGGCACCTTGCAGTCATTAAGTTGTCAAACTCCTCTGTATACCAAAGTATTCTAGAGTCATATGTGAGGACATCTGTGCAAAAGCTAAAGCTTGGCCGAAATTGGGTATTGCAACAGGACAATGATCCCAAGCAAACCAGCAAATCTACAACATAATGGCTGAAAAAGTAAAGAATCAAGGTGTTGCATTGGCCCAGTCCAGACCTCAACCCGATTGAAATGCTGTGGTGGGACCTTAAGAGAACTGTGCATAAACGAATGCCTGCAAACCTCAATAAACTGAAGCAACGTTGTAAAGAGTGGGCCAAAATTCCTCCACAACTATGTGAGAGACTGATAAAGTCATACAGAAAATGATTACTTCAAGTATATTGCTGCTAAAGGTGTTCTTTTGCTATTGAATCATAAGGTGTACTTAATTTGTCACACATGGCTTCTCCATTTTGGCTTTATTTTTGTTAAATAAATCAGGACACGGTGTAATATGTCATGTGTTGTTGTTCATCTGAGGTTGTATTTACCTAATTTTAAGACCTGCTAAGGACCACATGATTGTTATGTCCTGATATGTAAAACTATAGAATTCATAGAGGGAGTACTTTCTTTTTCACAATATATATATATATATATATAAAAAATATAGTATACATTTTTAATTTAAGGCTATTTCTCTCTCTCCACATTTTATTGATAAAATAAAATCTATATCTATCTATATCTATCTACACACATATATATATATATATATATATATATATATATATATATATATATATATATACACACACACACACATATATATATATATATATGTATATATATATATATATATATATATATATATATATATATATATATACATACATACACACACACATACACACACAAACACACACAGACATATACACACACAATTAGTTATATCTACCTGTAACTTGGCAATCCACTGGTGCTGGGCTGCATGCTAATGCAGTTTTAAACTCAAAGAAAGTGTCATGAATGTTTTTTGCGGCGTTGATTTCCTCTCGTAGAAAGGAAAGCACTCCAGGATAAAAATCATCATCACACACAAACCGCACTGTGAATGTGTCCCAACTCCCTGTAACAGAGAAATAAGCAAAGTTCAAAGTTTTGTTAGACCCCTTTTTTACAAAATATTTTTATTAAAGTCCAGAATAAGACTTATATAACAGACAACAACCAATGTCTCAAAATTGAACCTAAATGCACATTTATATTTAAAATAATCCTCAACAGGAACGGAAATATATCTATACTAATAAACATCACAATTTTACATTGTTTACGCAGAAAATGAACATGAGAGAGCAAATTGAACATTGTTCTAAGTATCTTGAATTACATATTAGAAGTCTCCAATAATAAAACAAGGGACATATGCATAATCATCAGAACTCACTGCACATTTCAATATATACATTTTTTTTTATTAAATTACGCATTCCAAAAATAAAGACTTACAGGGAGATTAAACAGTAAATATAAACTAGAACATTATAATGTATTCAAAGCAAATATTAGCCTGATAATTTATTTCTACAATGATATTAGTTAAAGGGACAGTAAACACTCTAAATTGATAAACCATATCTAAAAATAATTCTGCAATATACTTTTATTATTTATTTTGTCCCCTTTTCCTGTCACTCCATTCTGAAATTGTGAGTTTTTCAGTTCCTGTTAGAAATGGAAGTGCAGAACACTTATATGCCACCCAGCCATTGGCTGCACACTCTAGTGACCTATTTATAACTAATTGGCAACAGCAGAGAAGGTAACCTAAGTTACAACATGGCAGCTCCCATTGTTTTATAGACACCAAAACTTTACAATTTTAAACTTATTTTGACAATATTTAAACAGCTAATGAAACTTTAAAAAAGAAAATTTATTTTTACCTGATAAATTTATTTCTTTTTTGACACGATGAGTCCACGGATCATCTAATTACTATTGGGAATACCACTCCTGCCCAGCAGAAGGCGGCAAAGTGCACCACAGCAAAGCTGTTAAATATCACCTCCCTTCCCTCCCAACCCAGTCATTCGACCAAAGTAAAGGAGAGAAAGGAAGTAACAAGGTGCAGAGGTGTCTGATGTTTATAATAACCAAAAACCTGTCTTTCAAAAACAGGGCGGGCCGTGGACTCGTGTCAAAAAAGAAATACATTTATCAGGTAAGCATACATTTTCTATTCTTTTTAATGACACGATGAGTCCACGGATCTTCTAATAACTATTGGGAATCAATACCCAAGCTAGAGTACACAGATGATACGGGAGGGACAAGACAGGAAACCTAAACGGAAAGGCACCATTGCTTGAAGAACCTTTCTCCCAAAAGTGTCAAATTTGTAGAATTTTGAAAAAGTGTGAAGAGAGGACAAAGTTGCAGCCTTGCAAATCTGTTCCACAGAAGCGTCATTTTTGAATGCCCATGAGGAAGCAACAGCCCTCGTGGAATGAGCCGTAACTCTCTCTGGAGGCTGCTGTCCAGCAGTCTCATATGCAAAACGTATGATACTTTTCATCAAAAAAGAAAGAAGTAGCCGTAGCTTTCTGTCCCTTACGTTTTCCTGAGAAAACCACAAACAAAGCAGAAGACTGACGAAAATCCTTAGTCGCCTGCAGGTAAAACTTAAAGGCATGAACCACGTCCAAATTGTGCAAAAGCCGTTCCTTCTGAGAGGTAGAATTAGGACACAAGGAAGAAACAACAATCTCCTGATTAATGTTCCGATCAGAAACAACTTTAGGAAGAAATCCTAATTTAGTACGTAAAACTACCTTATCTGAATGAAAAATAAGGTAAGGGGACTCATACTGCAAGGCCGAGAGCTCTGACACTCTGCGAGCAGAAGAAATAGCAACAAGAAATAAAACTTTCCAAGATAACAACATAATATCTAAGGAATGCATAGGTTCAAACGGAGCCCCTTGAAGAACTTTGAGAACTAAATTAAGACTCCATGGAGGAGTAAATGGCTTGAACACAGGCCTGATCCTGACCAAGGCCTGACAAAAAGGTTGTATATCTGGAACATCTGCCAAACGTTTGTGTAACAAAATAGATAAGGCAGAAATTTGAACCTTTAGGGAACTTATCGATAATCCTTTCTCCAAACCCTCTTGGAGAAAGGACAAAATTCTAGGAATCCTAACTCTACTCCAGGAGTAGCCCTTGGATTCACACCAATAGAGATATTTACGCCATATCTTATGGTAAATCCTTCTAGTTACAGGTTTACGAGCCTGAATCATGGTCTCTATGACCGATTCTGAAAAGGCCTGCTTGGATAAAATTAAGCGTTCAATCTCCAAGCAGTCAGCTTTAGAGAAACTAGATTTGGGTGAAGGAAGGGCCCTTGAATTAGAAGGTCCTTCCTCAACGGAAGTCTCCAAGGTGGCAGAGATGACATGTCCACCAGATCTGCACACCAAATCCTGCGAGGCCAAGCGGGGATCATCGAGGCCCTCTCCTGCTTGATTCGAGCAATGACCCGAGGAAGAAGAGCAAAACGGAGGAAATAGATATGCTAGCCTGAACCTCGACCCGTACTTCGTAAGCTTGGCATTCTGCCGAGATGCCATAAGATCCAATTCCGGCTGACCCTATTTGAGAATCAGGCTGGAAAACACTTCCGGTGGAGTTCCCACTCCCCCGGATGAAAGGTCTGCCTGCTCAGGAAATCCGACTCCCAGTTGTCCACCCCTGGGATGTGGATCGCCGACAGACAGCAAGAGTGGGTTTTCGCCCACTGAATTATTTTGGTTACCTCTGTCATCGCTAAGGAACTTCTCGTTCCTCCCTGATGATTGATGTAAGCCACTGAAGTTATGTTGTCCGACTGGAACCTGATAAACTGGACCGAGGCTAACTGGGGCCAGGCCAGAAGAGCATTGAAGATCACTCTCAGCTCCAGAATGTTGATAGGCAGAACAGACTGACTGACCCAAACTCCCTGAGCGTTAGGGAGTCCCAGACTGCTCCCCATCCTAGAAGGCTGGCGTCTGTTATCACAATCACCCAAGATGGTCTGCGAAAGCAGGTTCCCTGGGAGAGATGATCCAGAGACAACCACCATTGAAGAGAATCCCTTGTCTCCTGCTCCAGTAGTATTCAAGGAGACAAGTCCGCATAATCTCTGTTCCATTGTCTGAGCATGTTTAACTGCAGAGGTCTGAGGTGGAATCGAGCAAACGGGATGATGTCCGTTGCCGCCACCATCAGCTCCATGCATTGAGCCACTGATGGACGAGGAGTGGACTGCAGAGCTAGACAAGTATCGAAAATCTTTGATTTCCTGACTTCTGTCAGAAAAATCTTCATTGTATTTGGAACTAAGGAGCTCTTTTCCAAATTTACCTTCCAACCGTGAGATCTCAGGAAGAATAACAACATTTCCGTGTGGGATCTTGTTTGTTGTAAGGATGGCGCTTGGACCAGGATGTCGTCCAGATAGGACGCCACTGAAATGCCCCGTAACCGAAGCACCGCCAACAGCAATTTATTTATTTATTATCGGTTATTTGTAGAGCGCCAACAGATTCCGCAGCGCTATAAACAAACAAAGGGGGAGTACAACAAAACAATTATAGGGTAGAGGGCCCTGCCAAGAGTTGCACTGTTGTAGTCAGCTCTTAAGAAGGTGATCCACAAACAGCTGGACTATTAGGCTTACATGCTAAGAGGGTTCAGGGGATTGCAGTGGAGGAGAGGAACTGGTATTAGGAAAGGTTAGCGTAGGTTGTATGCGTCCCTGAACAGTAGAGTCTTTAGGGAGCACTTGAAGCTTTTAAAACTAGAAGAGAGTCTTGTGGAGCGAGGCAGAGAGTTCCACAAGATGGGAGCCAGTCTGGAGAAGTCCTGTAAACGGGAGTGTGATGAGGTGACAAGAGAGGAGGAGAGTAGGAGGTCATGAGCAGAGCGAAGGGGACGGGAGGGAGAGTATCTGGAGACAAGGTCTGAGATGTAGGGGGGAGCAGTGCAGTTGAGGGCTTTGTATGTCAGAGTGAGAGTTTTGTGTTTGATCCTAGAGGCAAGAGGAAGCCAGTGAAGGGATTGGCAGAGAGGCGCAGCAGATGAAGAGCGACGTGTAAGGAAGATGAGTCTGGCAGAGGCATTCATTATGGATTGTAAAGGAGCTAGGCGGCAGGTGGGGAGACCAGAGAGGACAGAGTTGCAGTAATCAAGGCGGGAAAGAATGAGAGAGTGGATTAAAATCTTAGTTGTGTCTTGTGTAAGGAAGTGTCTAATTTTAGAGATGTTTTTAAGGTGATAGCGGCAGGCTTTAGCCAATTACTGAATGTGAGGAGTGAAGGAAAGATCTGAGTCGAATGTGACCCCGAGACATCGGGCGTGCGGGGTAGGGGTAATGATGGAGTTGTCGACAGTTATAGAGATATTGGGGGTGGAGATTTTGGAAGAAGGGGGGAAAATGAGGAGCTCAGTTTTGGAGAGATTTAGCTTGAGGTAGTGAGAGGACATCCAGGAAGAGATGTGAGAAAGACAGTTAGTGACACGGGTTAGCAAGGAAGGAGATAGTTCTGGTGCAGAGAAGTAGATTTGGGTGTCATCGGCATACAAATGATATTGGAAACCGTGGGACTTAATTAGGGAACCTAGTGATGACGTATAGATTGAGAAGAGAAGGGGACCGAGGACAGAGCCTTGCGGTACTCCGACAGAAAGTGGTGACGGGGCAGAGGAGGCCCCAGAGAAGGCTACACTGAAGGTACGGTTTGACAGATAGGAAGAGAGCCACGAAAGGGCTGTGTCACAGATGCCGAAGGATTGGAGGGTTTGGAGCAGAAGAGGGTGGTCGACAGTGTCAAAGGCTGCGGACAGATCAAGGAGGATAAGCAGAGAGAAGTGGCCTTTTGATTTAGCTGTAAGTAGGTCGTTGGTGACCTTAACAATAGCTGTCTCTGTGGAGTGATAGGGACGAAATCCAGATTGCAGCGGGTCAAGAAGGGAGTTTAATGTAAGGAAATGGGATAGGCGTGCATATACTAGTTTTTCGAGAAGCTTTGAAGCAAGAGGGAGGAGGGAAATTGGGCGGTAGTTGGATGGGGAGGTATGATCAAGGGAAGGTTTTTTGAGGATAGGTGTGACCAGCGCATGTTTCATCGATGAGGGAAATGTACCAGTGCTGAGGGAGAGGTTGAAAATGTGTGTTAGTATAGGGGTAAGGGTAGCAGAGAGAGAGGGGAGCAGCTGTGAGGGGATAGGGTCAAGGGGACAGGTAGTGAGGTGAGAGCGTAGTATAAGTGCTGAAACTTCATCCTCAGTAACAGGGGGAAATGAACTAAGTTTCAGGTTATGAGGGTTGTGGTTGAGTGAGAGTATTTGAGGGGGGGAGAGAATGGAATTGTGTTGAGAGCTGATTTCATGTCTGATGGAGTCAATTTTGTTAATGAAGTGACTGGCAAAGTCTTGGGCTGACAGAGAAGTTGTATTAGGAAGTGGGTGGGGGAGGGCAGAGGAGAGTATTGAAAGTGGAGAACAGACGTTTTGGGTTTGAAGAAAGATTAGAGATAAGAGTAGAGAAGTAGTGTAGAAAGTTAGATGGCAATTGCAGGAGTTAAGTGAGAAGGTCTGTGTTTTTTTTCTGTGTTCTGAGAGAGACTGTAGAAAGTTAGATGGCAATTGCAGGAGTTAAGTGAGAAGGTCTGTTTTTTTTCTGTGTTCTGAGAGAGACTGTAGAAAGTTAGATGGCAATTGCAGGAGTTAAGTGAGAAGGTCTGTGTTTTTTTTCTGTGTTCTGAGAGAGACTGTAGAAAGTTAGATGGCAATTGCAGGAGTTAAGTGAGAAGGTCTGTGTTTTTTCTGTGTTCTGAGAGAGACTGTAGAAAGTTAGATGGCAATTGCAGGAGTTAAGTGAGAAGGTCTGTGTTTTTTTTCTGTGTTCTGAGAGAGACTGTAGAAAGTTAGATGGCAATTGCAGGAGTTAAGTGAGAAGGTCTGTGTTTTTTTTCTGTGTTCTGAGAGAGACTGCGATCCCAAAACTTTTGAGAAAATACTGGGAGCTGTGGCAAAACCGAAGGGAAGAGCCACGAATTGGAAGTGTTTGTCTAGAAAGTCAAACCTCAGAAACTTGTGATGATCCTTGTGAATAGGAACATGCAAGTACGCGTCCTTTAAATCCACTGTTGTCATAGATTGACCCTCTTGGACCAAAGGGAGAATGGAACGAATAGTTTCCATCTTGAAGGACGGTACTCTGAGGAATTTGTTTAGACTTTTGAGATTTAAAATTGATCTGAAGGTTCCCTCTTTTTTGGAATAAAATCCCCGACCATCACTCCCAGGTAGGAGAGGTCTCTTACACAGTGTAAGAACGCCTCTCTTTTTGTCTGGTCTACAGATAATCTTGAAAGCAGAAACTTGCCTCTGGGAGGAAAACCTTTGAACTCTAGTTTGTATCCCTGTGACACTATGTCTACTGCCCAGGGATATGGAACATCTCGAACCCAAGCCTGAGCGAAGAAGGAAAGTCTGCCCCTTACAAGATGCGGTCCAGGATCGGGGGCATGCCCTTCATGCTGTCTTTGATTCAATAGCAGGCTTCTTGGATTGTTTACCCTTATTCCAAGCCTGACTGGGTCTCCATGAAGGTTTAGACTGTTCCTGCTTGGAAGCGGAAAAGGAATAATTTCTCTTGAAATTTCGAAAGGAACGAAAATCGCTCTGACGTCCCTTTTGTTTGTTTCTCTTATCCTGCGGGAGAAGATGACCCTTACCTCCCGTAACATCAGAGATTATGTCCATCAAGCCAGGTCCAAACAAGGTCTTCCCCTTGTCAGGAATCGCTAAAAGCTTAGACTTAGAGGATACATCCGCAGACCAAGGCTTTAACCATAAGGCTCTGCGAGCTAGAACAGAGAAACCTGAAATCTTTGCTCCCAGTTTGATAACTTGAAGGGAAGCATCCGTAATAAAGGAATTAGCTAATTTAAGAGCTTTTATCCTATCCTGGATCTCATCCAGGGTAGTTTCTGTCCTAATAGCATCAGACAACGCATCAAATCAATATGCTGCCGCACTGGTGACGATAGCAATGCACACAGCTGGTTGCCATTATAAACCCTGGTGTACATACATCTTTTTGAGTAACACCTCTAATTTTTTGTCCATAGGATCTTTAAAAGCACAATTAATCTCCACGGGTATAGTAGTTCTCTTAACAATAAAGTTCAGCACTCACAGCCCCACATCCAGGTGCACGCTGCAAGGATCCTGCACTGATCCCCAGCAATAACTAAAAATCCACAAAATGGCAACAGCACCTCAAGTATGCATCATGATTCTATTTATTGATGAAACATCACAGATACAACTTGTATCTGTGATGTTTCATCAATAAATAGAATCATGATGCATACATGAGGTGCTGTTGCCATTTTGTGGATTTATAGTAGTTCTCTTAGCCAGAGTGGAAACCGCTCCTTCCATCTTGACAGAGTCGGCTATGGGGAACATCTTTTTAAATATAGGAGATGGAGAAACAGGGATACCCGGTCTCTCCCACTCCTTAGTAATGATCTCAGAAGCTCGGTCTGGTCCCGGAAAAACATCTATTGAGGAAGGGACCTCAAAATATTTGTTAAGCTTACTGGATCTCTTAAGATTAATAACTACCGTGGAGTCGTTGTTGTCCAATGTAGCTAAAACTTCTTTTAGCAGCAGACGGAGGTGTTCTAGCTTAAACCTGAAGGATACCACTTCAGTATCAGTAAGAGGGAATACACTGTCAGAATCTGAAATTTCACCTTCAGATGCTACTACTGTATCCCCCTCCTCAGACTTCTCCATCCGCAATAGCAACAACTGCGTCAGAAACCTCGCTTACTGAATGTCTGATTTTTCTCTTACGCTTTCCCTGCAACATTGGAAAAGCAGACAACGCATCTGAAACTGCAGAAGACATGAGAGAAGCGATGTCTTGTAAAGTAACCCCAGCAGGAGCTATGGAGGAAGCGCAAGGCACTGCATGTGAGGGCGGTAAAATTTGGGACGCTTCTGGAGAAAGCTGTGGCATAAATTGAACATTGTCATTGGATTCCTGAACAACATACTCTTTTGAAAAAGTTGGCTCAGAAAAAAGTCTATCCCTATAGTTTAAAGTTCTTTCAATGCATGAGGAACAGAAAGGGATTGGTGGTTCCACATTGGCATCAACACATAAAGAACAAGTGACACCTTGTAAGGCCTCTTGGTCCATTCTGACTCACAATGAAAACAATTTTTCATAAAAAGTATAAATCTTTTAAGAAAATCAAAGCATACAAAAAATCGTTACTGTCCCTTTAAATTTTAAAACGGTAACTTTTTTCCTTCAACTTATTTATTAAAGCTAGGCAGGACAGAGGTCTTAACTAACACTGCAGAGCACCTCTACACCCTCAGCAAAACTTTGCTGAGGTGCCTACCTGACCGTTGAACCCTCTGAGCAGGAGCCGTTCCCACACTGACAGATCCAGAACTCGCAGCAGCAGTAGAAGACCATCTCTGACTAAACACGCATATTGTGAGATGCGTAAAAGAAACCAGCATAAGAACTTCACCTTCCGTCGTTAGGAAGTGAGAAGAAAAAGGCGCGCAACCCAATTGCCGCCTCCTCTTGCACCGCCCATAGTGGGCGTGGCCAATACAAAGATCTCCCGGGCGGCCTTATTTGTTAAGTAAACGCCGGGAGATGTAAATACTGCCAAATGAATTACCTGCCCCAGTGCCTGCGTCTATGCTGTCCCCATAATGTCTCCTGAGTACAAAGGAGAATTTATGTGCCAATTTTAATAAAGGCTTCCTTATATGTCCCTCTTATATAAGGTGCCACACCTTTTTCTGAGTTCCGTTAATCCCAAAAATGTAAAGTCAGCACTTACCTCATATTCTGCCCGACAGCAAGGCAGCTCCCAGCTTTGAGAGGTCCTTTCCCTCACATGGACCTGCAACAAAAAAAAAGGACTGAGTAAGATCTCTCAGCTTTTCAGAGTTAGGGCAGCATCAGTATGGGAGGCGCAGTGAGAATTATGTCCCACAAGTTCCCATTGCTCTAAAGCTACCACTGCTCTACTGAAGAGACTGATATGGACTACGGCTACACCCCAGGACAAAGCAGCACAATCTTGTACTACTTTAAAAATAATAAACTCTTGATTGAAGAATCTTTTCTAACACCTAAACTTTACCTCTTCCTTGCTCTTAACGTAGACAAAGAGAATGACTGGGTTGGGAGGGAAGGGAGGTGATATTTAACAGCTTTGCTGTGGTGCTCATGGCCGCCTCCTGCTGGGCAGGAGTGGTATTCCCAATAGTAATTAGATAATCTGTGGACTCATTGTGCCATTAAAAAGAAAATACATTTATATATTATTCTTAAACTAATGTTTCATTCTATCTAGCATATAGTTAAGTGTTTAATACCCCTTTAGGATATAAGTATTAAGGTTATGGGTGCCACGTTTGACCTAGTTTTCTATTTATCTCTAGAAAGGAAGAAGAAGAAGAAAGAAGGCGCCACAATAGTGCGGTATCAGTGGTGTCACAGATATCCCCAGTTCCAACTTGTTGTACTTACAGGATCTCAAGCACTTGATAAGTGCCACAAAAGCGTCCTGAGCTCTTATAGTCGCTCAGCAGACTAATCCCCATACTTCAAACTCCTCTAATGTGGGTCAATTGTGTTCTCACACAGGTATATAAGGAGAGCAGGGTTAATGTTCAGCTAAATACTACTGAACGGCAGCTAAGGTAATACAAGTCCCGTGGAAAGTCTCATATATTAAAAGACTTTATTTAAAACAATAGTAAAGCACGACGTTTCACGGTCTTACAATGACCGTTTCATCAGGTCAATTAGTCAACTGTTCCACGGACTTAAATACACTTAAACAGCGTCTTGGAGATTGCATTGCGCATGCGCGAACAGTGTCCCCTTTTAAAAAAACAATCAAAGCTCAATAGGAGCGAACCAATCGTGAGTCTGAATTTCGACACACCTCATATGACGGGCCATATTAATACCCAAGCGTGTCAAGTTTCTATAAACCAATCATGTAACGCTTGGTACAGGCCAATCGAAACAACTTAAATTGAACACACACCCATAACACAGGGATGAAGTGAGTACAATGTGGGTGATCCTCTTGTTATAATAGAGTGAACAGCGGTAACTGCACAAATGTGCTTTGCAACTCTCTTTACAATCAGGCAGCCTAATAATATATTCACATACTAATAAAACTGTCATTAAAACAACCTACACAGAAAAAATCTATCGGTAGATAGTAGGAAATACTATGAATGTTTCAACAATCGTTGCGATTTCATTAATTACTACTATACAAACCAAATGGGTTAATAAAACCCCGTATATATCATAAGGTCTCAAATAATTCATATAAACCAGAAAAAGCAAGGATAATTGAAATGCCCATCCACATAAGCTAGTGGATACACATCAATATAAAAGATATAATAAAAATATGGCAAAGAATGTCCAAAATGACTAAACATATATGTACATTTGATATGACATAATGACCGTAATGAATAAACATCGATATGCAATAGAAACAAATGATGCCTAATAATACATATAAACAGTACCAATGATAAAGTGCTTATAAAATGAATTATGTTCATATTAATGAAAACGACATCCCTGTACCAACATAATATGCAGACATTAAAAATTCAGAGTGGCATATGCGTCTTATATCTCTAAACCAGACCAGCTAAGAGACTCTAATGTAAAGTATATGATATAACCAAATTCTAAAAGCGACCCATCTGCATAGACTACACTGAACATATCAATCTGGACATAGTGTATACAAGGGTATACATATAATACAAAAATATATATGTGACTGAAACGAAATGTAGGTAAACTGGGGAGATAGACCTAATAATAAGGAACAAACTGTTATGCATCAGTTAAAGGCTGCCATATCAATGTTTTCATTTAGGCCATATGGAGCAAGGGTCTTCATTCTCCATATCCAGCCTGATGAAACCATGCTGCGACACGGAGAAACGTGTTACTTTTTTAAACTTTTTTATTAAATAACTTTTTTAAATTCCACACTCACTGCTACCCTGTGCTATTTTTTAATCTTCTTTGGAAGAATTAAGTATTGCTCTACCTGCTATTTGTTTTAATAATTGCTGTTGCTACCTACTGGTGACACTATATATTATTCTCTAAGTCAGGGCTGGAACAATACGCCTGACTGTGAATATCCATTTTCGGATCACTGTGTGTCTTTTGGCTATTATTAAGGAGTCTGGCCTTTTTCTGCAAGCCGCCTCTACCAAACTCCCCCTGGTGGGAACAAAAGTACCCTGCGCTCATCTCTCCTGGACTCCCCCTGGTGGGATAGAGGGACCCCGCTACTACTCTCCTGTGGGAACATCCATCATACTGCCTGAGTGTCTACCGGACGACTTGAGGTTCCAGACTGCTCCTTTTGCACAATTGTGCTTTATACCACGTGAGTAGCTATTTGGCTAACTTTAATATTTTGGATCCTGATCGCCTGATCTGCACTATGTGGCGCCCTCTATGTTTTGTTTTCTAGATTGTCTTTTTTTTTTATCTGTCCCTAATTATTCTCAGCAGGAGAACGAGATAACAGCGAAACTTAAATTCAAACATGGCAGCGCCCTTTACTTTATAGAAACTCAGTGTAATTTAGAAAACCAACCATTTTCAAAGTTAAATTACAAGACAAGGGGACAAAATAAATAATGAAAGTATATTGTAAAGTTTTACACATAAACATTTTATATTACAATCTCATATTGTTTAATATCCCTTTAAAGAGACAGTAAAATCAAACTTAAACCTAAATGAACTGGATAGAGCATGAAATTTTAAGCAACTTTCCAATTTACTTCTGCTGTAAATTTTGCTTAGTTCTCTTGATATCCTTTATTATGCATGTGTGTGTGTGTGTGTGTGCGTGCTGTATGCGCGATGTAGGCATGTGCGCGCACATGTATGCGCACGTGCGCACATGTATACGTGTGTGCGCGTGTGTATGCATGTGTGCGCGCGTGTATGCATGTGTGCGCGCGTGTATGCATGTTTGTGATGCGTATGTATGCATATGTAAGCGTATGTGTGCATATGCATGTATGTATAGGCGTGCGTGAGTATGTATGCGTGTGTAGGCGTGCGTGAGTATGTATGCGTGTGTAGGCGTGCGTGCGTATGCATGCGTGTGTAGGCATGCGTGCGTATGCATGCGTGTGTAGGCATGCGTGCGTATGCGTGCGTGTGTATGCAAGCGTGCGTATGCGTGCGTATGCATGCATGCGTGTGTGTATGCGTGCGTATGCATGCATGCGTGTGTGTGTATGCGTGCGTATGCATGCGTGTGTGTGTATGCGTGCGTATGCATGCATGCATGTGTATGCGTGCATATGTATGCATGCATGTGTATGCGTGCATATGTATGCATGTGTATGCGTGCATATGTATGCATGTGTGCGTATGTACAGGATGCATGCGTGTGTGTATGCATGCGTGTGTGCGTGCATATGTATGCATGCGTGTGCGTATGCATGCATGCTTGCATATGTGTGCATATGTATGCATGTTTGTGTGCGTGTGCGTATGCATGCGTGCTTGCATATGTGTGCATATGTATGCATGTTTGTGTATGTGTGCGTATGTATGCATGTGAGCGTATGTATGCATGTGTATGTGTGCGTATGTATGTGTGTGCAATGTAAACTATTAAAGGGATAGTAAAGTCCACATGAACTTATGATTCAGATAGGGCATGTCATTTTAAACTACTTTCTAATTTAGTTTTATCATCAAATTTGCTTTGTTTTTCTTGGTATTCTTAGTTGAAAGCTAAACCTGGGTAGGCTAATATGCTAATTTCTAAGCACTTGAAGGCCGCCTCTTATCTAAATGCATTTGACAGTTTTTTCACAGCTAGAGTGCATTAGTTCATGTGTTTTATATAAATAACATTGTGCTCACGCATGTGAAGTTATTTAAGAGTCAGCACTAATTGCCTGAAATGCAATTCTGTCTAAAGATCTGATTTAAGGAGGCAGGCTGCAGAAGCTTAGATACAAGATAATTACAGAGGTAAAAAACATAATTTATGCTTACCTGATAAATTTATTTCTCTTGTAGTGTATTCAGTCCACGGGTCATCATTACTTATGGAATATATTCCCTTCCCAACAGGAAGTTGCAAGAGGATCACCCAAGCAGAGCTGCTATATAGCTCCTCCCCTCACATGTCATATTCAGTCATTCGACCGAAACTAGAAGAGAAAGGAGAAACTATAGGGTGCAGTGGTGACTGGAGTATTAATTAAAATTTAGAACTGCCTTAAAAAGACAGGGCTGGCCGTGGAATGAATACACTACAAGAGAAATAAATTTATCAGGTAAGCATAAATTATGTTTTCTCTTGTTAAGTGTATTCAGTCCACGGGTCATCATTACTTATGGGATACCAATACCAAAGCTAAAGTACACGGATGATGGGAGGGACAAGGCAGGAACTTAAACGGAAGGAACCACTGCCTGTAGAACCTTTCTCCCAAAAACAGCCTCCGAAGAAGCAAAAGTGTCAAATTTGTAAAACCTTGAAAAGGTGTGAAGCGAAGACCAAGTTGCCGCCTTGCAAATCTGTTCAACAGAGGCCTCATTCTTAAAGGCCCAGGTGGAAACCACAGCTCTAGTGGAATGAGCTGTAATTCTTTCAGGGGGCTGCTGTCCAGCAGTCTCATAGGCTAAACGTATTACGCTACGAAGCCAAAAGGAGAGAGAGGTTGCCGAAGCTTTTTGACCTCTCCTCTGTCCAGAGTAAACGACAGACAGGGAAGAAGTTTGACGAAAATCTTTAGTTGCCTGTAAATAGAATTTCAGGGCACGGACTACGTCCAGATTATGCAAAAGTCGTTTCTTCTTTGAAGAAGGATTAGGACATAATGAAGGAACAACAATCTCTTGATTGATATTCCTGTTAGAAACTACCTTAGGTAAAAACCCAGGTTTAGTACGTAGAACTACCTTGTCTGAATGGAAAATCAGGTAAGGAGAATCACAATGTAAGGCAAATAACTCCGAGACTCTTCGAGCCGAGGAAATAGCCATCAAAAACAGAACTTTCCAAGATAAAAGTTTAATATCAATGGAATGAAGGGGTTCAAACGGAACTCCTTGAAGAACTTTAAGAACCAAGTTTAAGCTCCACGGGGGAGCAACAGTTTTAAACACAGGCTTAATCCTAGCCAAAGCCTGACAAAAAGCCTGGACGTCTGGAACTTCTGCCAGACGCTTGTGCAAAAGAATAGACAGAGCGGAGATCTGTCCCTTTAACGAACTAGCTGATAAGCCCTTTTCCAAACCCTCTTGGAGAAAGGACAATATCCTAGGAATCCTAACCTTACTCCATGAGTAACTCTTGGATTCGCACCAATACAGGTATTTACGCCATATCTTATGGTAGATTTTCCTGGTAACAGGCTTTCGTGCCTGTATTAAGGTATCAATAACTGACTCGGAGAAGCCACGCTTTGATAGGATCAAGCGTTCAATCTCCATGCAGTCAGTCTCAGAGAAATTAGATTTGGATGATTGAAAGGACCTTGCATTAGAAGGTCTTGCCTCAGAGGTAGAGTCCATGGTGGACAGGACGACATGTCCACTAGGTCTGCATACCAGGTCCTGCGTGGCCACGCAGGCGCTATCAGAATCACCGATGCTCTCTCCTGTTTGATCTTGGCAATCAGTCGAGGGAGCAGAGGAAACGGTGGAAACACATAAGCCAGGTTGAAGAACCAAGGAGCTGCTAGAGCATCTATCAGCGTCGCTCCCGGGTCCCTGGACCTGGATCCGTAACGAGGAAGCTTGGCGTTCTGGCGAGACGCCATGAGATCCAGTTCTGGTTTGCCCCAACGATGGACCAGTTGAGCAAACACCTCCGGATGGAGTTCCCACTCCCCTGGATGAAAAGTCTGACGACTTAGAAAATCCGCCTCCCAGTTCTCCACGCCTGGGATGTGGATCGCTGACAAGTGGCAAGAGTGAGACTCTGCCCAGCGAATTATCTTTGAGACTTCTAACATCGCTAAGGAACTCCTGGTTCCCCCTTGATGGTTGATGTAAGCCACAGTCGTGATGTTGTCCGACTGAAATCTGATGAACCTCAGTGTTGCTAACTGAGGCCAAGCTAGAAGAGCATTGAATATTGCTCTTAACTCCAGAATATTTATTGGGAGGAGTGTCTCCTCCTGAGTCCACGATCCCTGAGCCTTCAGGGAGTTCCAGACTGCGCCCCAGCCTAGAAGACTGGCATCTGTTGTTACAATCGTCCAATCTGGCCTGCGAAAGGTCATACCCTTGGACAGATGGACCCGAGATAACCACCAGAGAAGAGAATCTCTGGTCTCTTGATCCAGATTTAGTAGGGGGGATAAATCTGAGTAATCCCCATTCCACTGGCCTAACATGCACAATTGCAGCGGTCTGAGATGCAGGCGTGCAAATGGCACTATGTCCATTGCCGCTACCATTAAGCCGATTACTTCCATGCACTGAGCTACTGACGGGCGTGGAATGGAATGAAGGACACGGCAAGCATTTAGAAGTTTTGATAACCTGGTCTCCGTCAGGTAAATTTTCATTTCTACAGAATCTATCAGAGTCCCTAGGAAGGAGACTCTTGTGAGAGGTGATAGAGAACTCTTTTCCACGTTCACCTTCCACCCATGCGACCTCAGAAAAGCCAGAACTATCTCTGTATGAGACTTGGCAATTTGAAAGCTTGACGCCTGTATCAGGATGTCGTCTAGATACGGAGCTACCGCTATACCTTGTGGTCTTAGAACTGCCAGAAGTGAGCCCAGAACCTTTGTAAAGATTCTCGGGGCCGTGGCCAACCCGAAGGGGAGAGCTACAAATTGGTAATGCCTGTCTAGAAAGGCAAATCTTAGGAACCGATGATGATCTTTGTGAATCGGTATGTGAAGGTAGGCATCCTTTAAGTCCACTGTGGTCATGTACTGACCCTCTTGGATCATGGGTAGGATGGTCCGAATAGTTTCCATTTTGAATGATGTAACTCTTAGGAATTTGTTTAAGATCTTTAGGTCCAAAATTGGTCTGAAGGTACCCTCTTTCTTGGAAACCACAAACAGATTTGAATAAAATCCCTTTCCTTGTTCCGTCCGCGGAACTGGGTGGATCACCCCCATTACTAGGAGGTCTCGTACGCAGCGTAGGAATGCCTCTTTCTTTATCTGGTTTTCTGATAACCTTGAAAGATGAAATCTCCCTTGAGGAGGAGAAGCCTTGAAGTCCAGAAGATATCCCTGAGATATGATCTCCAACGCCCAGGGATCCTGGACATCTCTTGCCCACGCCTGGGCGAAGAGAGAAAGTCTGCCCCCCACTAGATCCGTTTCCGGATAGGGGGCCATTCCTTCATGCTGTCTTAGAGGCAGTAGCAGGTTTTCTGGCCTGCTTGCCCTTGTTCCAGGACTGGTTAGTTTTCCAGGCCTGTCTGTAACGAGCAACGGTTCCTTCCTGTTTTGGGGCGGAGGAAGTTGACGTTGCTCCTGCCTTGAAGTTTCGAAAAGCACAAAAATTAGACTGTTTGGCCTTTGATTTGGCCTTGTCCTGAGGTAGAGTATGACCCTTACCTCCAGTAATGTCATCGATAATTTCTTTCAAGCCGGGCCCGAATAAGGTTTGCCCCTTGAAAGGAATATTAAGCAATTTAGATTTAGAAGTCACATCAGCTGACCAGGATTTAAGCCATAACGCTCTGCGCGCCTGGATGGCAAATCCGGAGTTCTTAGCCGTTAGTTTAGTTAAGTGTACAATGGCATCAGAAACAAATGCATTAGCTAAATTAAGTGCTTTAAGCTTGTCCATAATTTCATCCAATGGAGCTGAGTGAATGGCCTCTTCCAGAGACTCAAACCAGAATGCCGCAGCAGCAGTGACAGGCGCAATGCATGCAAGGGGCTGTAAGATAAAACCTTGTTGAACAAACATTTTCTTAAGGTAACCTTCCAATTTTTTATCCATTGGATCCGAAAAAGCACAACTTTCCTCCACCGGGATAGTGGTACGCTTAGCTAAAGTAGAAACTGCTCCCTCCACCTTAGGGACCGTCTGCCATAAGTCCCGTGTAGTGGCGTCTATTGGAAACATTTTTCTAAATATAGGAGGTGGGGAAAATGGCACACCAGGTCTATCCCACTCCTTGCTAATAATTTCTGTAAGCCTTTTAGGTATAGGAAAAACATCAGTACACACCGGTACTGCATAGTATCTATCCAGCCTACATAATTTCTCTGGAATTGCAACTGTGTTACAGTCATTCAGAGCCGCTAAAACCTCCCCTAGCAATACACGGAGGTTCTCAAGCTTAAATTTAAAATTAGAAATCTCTGAATCCGGTTTCCCTGGATCAGATCCGGCACCTACAGAATGAAGCTCTCCGTCCTCATGTTCTGCAAACTGTGACGCAGTATCGGACATGGCTCTTGTAGCACCCGCGCGCTCTATTCTTACCCCAGAGCAATCGCGCTTGCCTCTTAATTCTGGCAATTTAGATAATACTTCTGTCAGGGTATTATTCATAATAGTAGCCATGTCTTGTAAAGTGATTTGTATGGACGCCCCTGATGCACTTGGCGCCACAATATCACGCGCCGCCTGAGCGGGAGGCGAAGGTACTGACACGTGAGGAGAGTTAGTCGGCATAACTTCCCCCTCGTTGTCTGGTGATAATTCTTTTATAGATAAAGCCTGACCTTTATTATTTAAAGTGAAATCAATGCATTTAGTACACATATTTCTATGAGGCTCCACACTGGCCTTTAAACATAGTGAACAAAACGATTCATCTGTGTCAGACATGTTTAAACAGACTAGCAATAAGACTAGCAGACTTGGAAAGAAAAACGCTACTGTGCCTTTAAGAAGCACAAAAAAAAAACTGTCACAGTTGAAATAACAATGAACCAAATCAGTTATAGCAACAAAAATTTTCACAGTAAATGTATTAAATTAGCAGAGCATTGCACCCACTTGCAAATGGATGATTAACCCCTTAATACCCAAAACGGTTCTTTTATAAGCAGTAAAGAAAAAGACGTTTTTAAATACAGTCCAAACACCACTGTCACAGGTCTGCTGTGACTGATTACCTCCCTCAAAATGACTTTTGAAGTCCCTTAAGCTCTCTGGAGACGACCTGAGTCATGCAGGAAGAAGCAGGAAGACTAAGCCTAATTTTTACTGCGTCAAAAAAGCGCTAAAATAGGCCCCTCCTACTCAATATTACAACATAGGGAGTTTCAGTTAACTGTTTCTATGCAGAAAAACCGGTCAGCCATGTGGAAAAAATTTATGCCCCAATAAGTTTTATCACCAATGTACCTCACAAAATGATTAAACATGCCAGTAAAATCGTTTTAAACATCCTTTTGTTAAGGAGTATGAATCTCTATTGATAAGCCTGATACCAGACTTCCTACTGCATTTAAGGCTTATAAGATTACTTCAGCATTAATAGCATTTTCTCAGTCAAATTCCATTCCTTAGAAAATTACTTTACTGTATATATTTCAATCAGCCTGTTAACAGTCGCTTTCACTGTATTAAAAGGCTTTACTTACATTACATCGGTATCAGCAGTATTTTCTTAGTCAATTCCATTCCTTAGAAAAATAATTTACTGCACATACCTTGTTTGCGGGATTCCCCACACGCTATTCCCTTTCTGAAAGTTACCCCAATCCTCAGAATGTGCGAGAACAGCCAGTGGATCTTAGTTACTTCTGCTAAGATCATAGAAAACGCAGGCAGATTCTTCTTCCAAATACTGCCTGAGAACAAACAACACACTCCGGTGCCATTTAAAATAACAAACTTTTGATTGAAAAAATAAACTAAGTATAAAAACACCACAGACCTCTCACAACGTCCTATCTTAGTTGAGTTGCAAGAGAATGACTGGATATGACATGTGAGGGGAGGAGCTATATAGCAGCTCTGCTTGGGTGATCCTCTTGCAACTTCCTGTTGGGAAGGGAATATATTCCATAAGTAATGATGACCCGTGGACTGAATACACTTAACAAGAGAAAGTATATTTCTATAACAGTGTTGGTTATGCAAAACTAGGGAATGGTAAATAAAGGGATTATCTATTTATTTATTTTTAAACAATAACATTTTTGGTGTTTACTAGCCCTTTAAATATTCTTGAACAAAGAAAGGTTTGTGTCAAAACTCTTCACTACAAGAAACTCTAGAACAAGGATATCCAGGAATAAACTTCCCACAACCTGGGAACATACCAAGGTTCACAAATATTGACAGGGGACTCAGCCTACATTCATCAGTTTGTACAGTCGAAAGAGATGCAGATCCTCTCTTTGGTACTGATATTGAGACATGGCTCAGCAGTCAGTACAAAAGACTCCTCCTCTCTCAGTTGCTAGGAGGGAGACGTGTAATTTCTATGGGAGAGCAGTTGCTGGCCTAGCTATGATTATGTATAAATCTACACCAAATTCAGTATTTTCTGCTAGAGGACAGAGATAGTTCTCAGTTAAGAGCTAAATGTTGTGTAGTTACAGGTATCAGTGACCAGACATGGCTGTTTCCCCCCTATCTTAATTTTTATGTACTCTAAAGTGGTGGTCAGTAACTAGAGTATGACGGAAAAAGAACCAAGAAAGATAAATTAAATGCAAAATGACATTAAAGTAAATGTAAAGTTGAGTGTACTTACTCACGTCATAGAATTTAAAAAATTTGGCAGACTTTCATTCATCAAATTTGTACTATTTATTGATATTCTCAGATTTTTACTTTTTTTTTTTTTTTTTAAATCAGCTTTATTATCAAAAGAAATTCTGTACAATGTAAGGAGTCGCAGCTCCTTATGGTATACTAACAATAGCTGATCATTTTCCACAATTTAGCGGTGCACATATTTGATTTTAAGAAGTCCACAGTTTTCACATTAATGTGCATCTCCAAACAATATAGAGTTAAAACTAAACAACAAAATAATACATTAACAATTTGAAAACCATTACCTAGCAATAAGTATGCTGCAGCCAAGAAACTGATTTTGTCACAATATCTCGTAGGTTCTATAAAAGCGTTCTAATGTGAGAAATCGTTTGCATCGCCTCAGAGTGCTCTCAGTGATATCACCCCCTGTGAAAACTAGTCAGGTTAACAACTATATTCCAAGTCCCTATTGGTGTGCCTGTAACCACCCTCCTGTTTTGTTTTAAGGTAACTTTCCCACATACCAACTATTTCGGCATAAAGGTCCATTCTGTCATATTTTAGGTAGTGGCATTCCTCCAATTCTATTAATTCTGATGTCTTTTGTACCCACATCGTCATATAGGGGACTTCCCTACCTCTCCAATTTTTGGCTATCAGAAATTTAATGCTATTTACCATTATGGTAAGAATTCTCAATTTAGGTTTATGTTTTAACTTAGGTGGTTTGTTTAAAAGCCAAATCAAAGGGTCTAATGGTAGCTGTGCTTCTACAATTATTTCAATTTCTCCAATGACCTGGCTCCAAAGATCACGGATGGAGGAACACCACCACCACATGTGCGCCATATCACTTCCGACATGCCCACACCTCCAACATCTGTTTTCCGAACCACTAAATATTCTGATTTTTACCTTTTAATGCTCCAACGATAAGCCCCGTTCCTCTACCCGCCATATTTCTCAATTGATTGACAGATGACCCATGTGCAATCCACTAATCGTTGTCTCCCCCCCCCCCATCGGGGCGTTCAGCCCCTTTGCACAACGCCCCAGGTGATAAATGATTAGTGGATTGCAGATTCGTCATCTGTCAATCAACTGAGCAATATGGGGGGCAGAGGAACGGCGCTTATCGTTGGAGCATTAGAAAGTAAAAATCTGAGAAAATCAATAAATAGTTCATATTTGATGAATGAACGTCTGCCAAAAAAATGTATATTCTATGACGTGAGCGAGTATGCTCAACTTTACATTCACTTTAACATAAATTTTAAAATTGATATTTTGTTAATTGTACGTAGTATCAAAGACTTCATGGCTTTAGGATATTGAAACAACCCATATTTGATAAACCCTTTAGATAATTATAGAATTCCCCCTTTTTTACCAGTATAGACACTGGAAACCAGTAAACATCTTTAAAGAAACTTTATTAGTGTAGCAAAGTAAAATTTCTATGCGATTAGCTTAATCTTAAACCATATAATTCAGAGGATTCAGTCACAAATTATTGTAGATTCACTGCCTAAAAACAGAATTTATGTTTACCTGATAAATTACTTTCTCCAACGGTGTGTCCGGTCCACGGCGTCATCCTTACTTGTGGGATATTCTCTTCCCCAACAGGAAATGGCAAAGAGCCCAGCAAAGCTGGTCACATGATCCCTCCTAGGCTCCGCCTACCCCAGTCATTCGACCGACGTTAAGGAGGAATATTTGCATAGGAGAAACCATATGATACCGTGGTGACTGTAGTTAAAGAAAATAAATTATCAGACCTGATTAAAAAACCAGGGCGGGCCGTGGACCGGACACACCGTTGGAGAAAGTAATTTATCAGGTAAACATAAATTCTGTTTTCTCCAACATAGGTGTGTCCGGTCCACGGCGTCATCCTTACTTGTGGGAACCAATACCAAAGCTTTAGGACACGGATGAAGGGAGGGAGCAAATCAGGTCACCTAAATGGAAGGCACCACGGCTTGCAAAACCTTTCTCCCAAAAATAGCCTCAGAAGAAGCAAAAGTATCAAACTTGTAAAATTTGGTAAAAGTGTGCAGTGAAGACCAAGTCGCTGCCCTACATATCTGATCAACAGAAGCCTCGTTCTTGAAGGCCCATGTGGAAGCCACAGCCCTAGTGGAATGAGCTGTGATTCTTTCAGGAGGCTGCCGTCCGGCAGTCACATAAGCCAATCTGATGATGCTTTTAATCCAAAAAGAGAGAGAGGTAGAAGTTGCTTTTTGACCTCTCCTTTTACCAGAATAAACAACAAACAAGGAAGATGTTTGTCTAAAATCCTTTGTAGCATCTAAATAGAATTTTAGAGCGCGAACAACATCCAAATTGTGCAACAAACGTTCCTTCTTCGAAACTGGTTTCGGACACAAAGAAGGTACGACTATCTCCTGGTTAATGTTTTTGTTAGAAACAACTTTTGGAAGAAAACCAGGTTTAGTACGTAAAACCACCTTATCTGCATGGAACACCAGATAAGGAGGAGAACACTGCAGAGCAGATAATTCTGAAACTCTTCTAGCAGAAGAAATTGCAACCAAAAACAAAACTTTCCAAGATAATAACTTAATGTCAACGGAATGTAAGGGTTCAAACGGAACCCCCTGAAGAACTGAAAGAACTAAGTTGAGACTCCAAGGAGGAGTCAAAGGTTTGTAAACAGGCTTGATTCTAACCAGAGCCTGAACAAAGGCTTGAACATCTGGCACAGCTGCCAGCTTTTTGTGAAGTAACACAGACAAGGCAGAAATCTGTCCCTTCAAGGAACTTGCAGATAATCCTTTCTCCAATCCTTCTTGAAGAAAGGATAGAATCTTAGGAATCTTTACCTTGTCCCAAGGGAATCCTTTAGATTCACACCAACAGATATATTTTTTCCATATTTTGTGGTAAATTTTTCTAGTTACAGGCTTTCTGGCCTGAACAAGAGTATCAATAACGGAATCTGAGAACCCTCGTTTTGATAAGATCAAGCGTTCAATCTCCAAGCAGTCAGCTGGAGTGAGACCAGATTCGGATGTTCGAACGGACCTTGAACAAGAAGGTCTCGTCTCAAAGGTAGCTTCCATGGTGGAGCCGATGACATATTCACCAGATCTGCATACCAAGTCCTGCGTGGCCACACAGGAGCTATCAAGATCACCGACGCCCTCTCTTGATTGATCCTGGCTACCAGCCTGGGGATGAGAGGAAACGGCGGGAATACATAAGCTAGTTTGAAGGTCCAAGGTGCTACTAGTGCATCTACTAGAGTCGCCTTGGGATCCCTGGATCTGGACCCGTAGCAAGGAACCTTGAAGTTCTGACGAGAGGCCATCAGATCCAAGTCTGGAATGCCCCACAGTTGAGTAATTTGGGCAAAGATTTCCGGATGGAGTTCCCACTCCCCCGGATGTAATGTCTGACGACTCAGAAAATCCGCTTCCCAATTTTCCACTCCTGGGATGTGGATTGCAGATAGGTGGCAGGAGTGAGTCTCCGCCCATTGAATGATTTTGGTCACTTCTTCCATCGCCAGGGAACTCCTTGTTCCCCCCTGATGGTTGATGTACGCAACAGTCGTCATGTTGTCTGATTGAAACCGTATGAACTTGGCCTTTGCTAGCTGAGGCCAAGCCTTGAGAGCATTGAATATCGCTCTCAGTTCCAGAATATTTATCGGTAGAAGAGATTCTTCCCGAGACCAAAGACCCTGAGCTTTCAGGGGTCCCCAGACCGCGCCCCAGCCCATCAGACTGGCGTCGGTCGTGACAATGACCCACTCTGGTCTGCGGAAGGTCATCCCTTGTGACAGGTTGTCCAGGGACAGCCACCAACGGAGTGAGTCTCTGGTCCTCTGATTTACTTGTATCTTCGGAGACAAGTCTGTATAGTCCCCATTCCACTGACTGAGCATGCACAGTTGTAATGGTCTTAGATGAATGCGCGCAAAAGGAACTATGTCCATTGCCGCTACCATCAAACCTATTACTTCCATGCACTGCGCTATGGAAGGAAGAGGAACGGAATGAAGTGTTTGACAAGAGTTTAGAAGTTTTGTTTTTCTGGCCTCTGTCAGAAAAATCCTCATTTCTAAGGAGTCTATTATTGTTCCCAAGAAGGGAACCCTTGTCGACGGAGATAGAGAACTCTTTTCCACGTTCACTTTCCATCCGTGAGATCTGAGAAAGGCCAGGACTATGTCCGTGTGAGCCTTTGCTTGAGGAAGGGACGACGCTTGAATCAGAATGTCGTCCAAGTAAGGAACTACTGCAATGCCCCTTGGTCTTAGTACCGCTAGAAGGGACCCTAGTACCTTTGTGAAAATCCTTGGAGCAGTGGCTAATCCGAAAGGAAGCGCCACGAACTGGTAATGCTTGTCCAGGAATGCGAACCTTAGGAACCGATGATGTTCCTTGTGGATAGGAATATGTAGATACGCATCCTTTAAATCCACCGTGGTCATGAATTGACCTTCCTGGATGGAAGGAAGAATTGTTCGAATGGTTTCCATTTTGAACGATGGAACCTTGAGAAACTTGTTTAAGATCTTGAGATCTAAGATTGGTCTGAACGTTCCCTCTTTTTTGGGAACTATGAACAGATTGGAGTAGAACCCCATCCCTTGTTCTCCTAATGGAACAGGATGAATCACTCCCATTTTTAACAGGTCTTCTACACAATGTAAGAATGCCTGTCTCTTTATGTGGTCTGAAGACAATTGAGACCTGTGGAACCTCCCCCTTGGGGGAAGCTCCTTGAATTCCAGAAGATAACCTTGGGAGACTATTTCTAGTGCCCAAGGATCCAGAACATCTCTTGCCCAAGCCTGAGCAAAGAGAGAGAGTCTGCCCCCCACCAGATCCGGTCCCGGATCGGGGGCCAACATTTCATGCTGTCTTGGTAGCAGTGGCAGGTTTCTTGGCCTGCTTTCCCTTGTTCCAGCCTTGCATTGGTCTCCAGGCTGGCTTGGCTTGAGAAGTATTACCCTCTTGCTTAGAGGACGTAGCACTTGGGGCTGGTCCGTTTCTACGAAAGGGACGAAAATTAGGTTTATTTTTGGCCTTGAAAGACCTATCCTGAGGAAGGGCGTGGCCCTTACCCCCAGTGATATCAGAGATAATCTCTTTCAAGTCAGGGCCAAACAGCGTTTTCCCCTTGAAAGGAATGTTAAGAAGTTTGTTCTTGGAAGACGCATCCGCTGACCAAGATTTCAGCCAAAGCGCTCTGCGCGCCACAATAGCAAACCCAGAATTTTTCGCCGCTAACCTAGCCAATTGCAAAGAGGCGTCTAGGGTGAAAGAATTGGCCAATTTGAGAGCATGGATTCTGTCCATAATCTCCTCATAAGGAGGAGAATCACTATCGATCGCCTTTACTAGCTCATCGAACCAGAAACACGCAGCTGTAGTGACAGGGACAATGCATGAAATTGGTTGTAGAAGGTAACCTTGCTGAACAAACATCCTTTTAAGCAAACCTTCTAATTTTTTATCCATAGGATCTTTGAAAGCACAACTATCTTCTATGGGTATAGTGGTGCGTTTGTTTAAAGTAGAAACCGCTCCCTCGACCTTGGGGACTGTCTGCCATAAGTCCTTTCTGGGGTCGACCATAGGAAACAATTTTTTAAATATGGGGGGAGGGACGAAAGGTATACCGGGCCTTTCCCATTCTTTATTTACAATGTCCGCCACCCGCTTGGGTATAGGAAAAGCTTCTGGGAGCCCCGGGACCTCTAGGAACTTGTCCATTTTACATAGTTTCTCTGGGATGATCAAATTCTCACAATCATCCAGAGTGGATAATACCTCCTTAAGCAGAGCGCGGAGATGTTCCAACTTAAATTTAAATGTAATCACATCGGGTTCAGCTTGTTGAGAAATTTTCCCTGAATCTGAAATTTCTCCCTCAGACAAAACCTCCCTGGCCCCCTCAGACTGGTGTAGGGGCATTTCAGAACCATTATCATCAGCCTCCTCATGCTCTTCAGTATCTAAAACAGAGCAGTCGCGCTTGCGCTGATAAGTGGGCATTTTGGCTAAAATGTTTTTGATAGAATTATCCATTACAGCCGTTAATTGTTGCATAGTAAGGAGTATTGGCGCGCTAGATGTACTAGGGGCCTCCTGAGTGGGCAAGACTGGTGTAGACGAAGGAGGGAATGATGCAGTACCATGCTTACTCCCCTCACTTGAGGAATCATCTTGGGCATCATTTTCAGTGTCACATAAATCACATCTATTTAAATGAGAAGGAACCTTGGCTTCCCCACATTCAGAACACAGTCTATCTGGTAGTTCAGACATGTTAAACAGGCATAAACTTGATAACAAAGTACAAAAAACGTTTTAAAATAAAACCGTTACTGTCACTTTAAATTTTAAACTGAACACACTTTATTACTGCAATTGCGAAAAAGTATGAAGGAATTGTTCAAAATTCACCAAAATTTCACCACAGTGTCTTAAAGCCTTAAAAGTATTGCACACCAAATTTGGAAGCTTTAACCCTTAAAATAACGGAACCGGAGCCGTTTTTATCTTTAACCCCTTTACAGTCCCTGGTATCTGCTTTGCTGAGACCCAACCAAGCCCAAAGGGGAATACGATACCAAATGACGCCTTCAGAAAGTCTTTTCTATGTATCAGAGCTCCTCACACATGCGACTGCATGTCATGCTTCTCAAAAACAAGTGCGCAATACTGGCGCGAAAATGAGGCTCTGCCTATGATTAGGGAAAGCCCCTAGAGAATAAGGTGTCTAAAACAGTGCCTGCCGATATTATTTTACAAAAATACCCAGATTAAATGATTCCTCAAGGCTAAATATGTGTATATATGAATCGATTTAGCCCAGAAAATGTCTACAGTCTTAATAAGCCCTTGTGAAGCCCTTATTTACTGTCTGAATAAAAATGGCTTACCGGATCCCATAGGGAAAATGACAGCTTCCAGCATTACATCGTCTTGTTAGAATGTGTCATACCTCAAGCAGCAAAAGACTGCTCACTGTTCCCCCAACTGAAGTTAATTCCTCTCAACAGTCCTGTGTGGAACAGCCATGGATTTTAGTAACGGTTGCTAAAATCATTTTCCTCTTACAAACAGAAATCTTCATCTCTTTTCTGTTTCAGAGTAAATAGTACATACCAGCACTATTTTAAAATAACAAACTCTTGATTGAATAAAAAAACTACAGTTAAACACTAAAAAACTCTAAGCCATCTCCGTGGAGATGTTGCCTGTACAACGGCAAAGAGAATGACTGGGGTAGGCGGAGCCTAGGAGGGATCATGTGACCAGCTTTGCTGGGCTCTTTGCCATTTCCTGTTGGGGAAGAGAATATCCCACAAGTAAGGATGACGCCGTGGACCGGACACACCTATGTTGGAGAAAGGACATTTAAAGTGATGGTAAACCCTAGGATTTACCAGGGCTACAAATAAAGGGGACTTTCAGTCATGATGTATAAAATACTTCATGCTGAAAGTTCCTTTATCTGCCTGAAGCGTTCACCGCACTGAGCGCATCCGCCAGCCCACGGCAGAACGCTATTTTGCTGTGAGGTAATATTAGCCAATAGCATGCTAGCTATCAAGCATGGCTCCAGCTGGCCAGCACGGCTATTGGCTAAGAGGTGGAAAAGTCACCTCATAGAATAATAGCATTCCGCTGTGGGCTTCAGACAAATAAAGGAACTTGCAGCATGAAGTATTTTATACTTCATGACTAAAAGTCCTCTTTATTTGTTCCACTGGAAAAACCTAGTATTTCACAAACACTAGGATTTACTATCACTTTAAAACAACTTTTTTAGTAAAATTGTGCTAGTTTGATGCCTTTTTGGGCATTTCTAGGGAGTTTGGGACAATACATGATTTCTAAACTAAAACAAGACGCATTTAAAAAGGACACTACAATAACTAAAAGGGACATAAAACCCTTTTTTTTTTCCTTTCATGATTCAGATAGAGCATGTACATTTAAACAACTTTCCAATTTACTTCTATTATTTAATTTCTTTTGTTCTCTAGATATGCTTTGTTGAAAAAGATACCTAGGTAGACTCAGGAGCTGCTGATTGGTGGCTGCATATATATTCCTCATGTTATTAGCTCACCCAATGCATTCAGCTAGCTTCCAGTAGTGGATTGCTGGCTGCATATATATTCCTCATGTTATTAGCTCACCCAATGCATTCAGCTAGCTTCCAGTAGTGGATTGCTGATTTTTCAACAACAGATACAAAGAGAATGAAGCACATTAGATAAAAGAAGTGTATTGAAAAGTTGTTTAAAATTGTATGCTCTATCTGAATCATGAAAGAAATTTTTTTTGGTTACATGTTGCCTTTAAAGGGACAGTCTACACCAGATTTTTTATTGTTTTAAAAGAAAGATAATCCCTTTATTACCCATTCCCCAGTTTTGCATAACTAACACAGTTATATTAATATACTTTTTACCTCTGTGATTATTTTGTATCTAAGCCTCTGCAAACTGCCCCTTTTTCAGTTATTTTGACAGACTTGCAGTCTAGCCAATCAGTGCCTGCTCCCAGATAACTTCACGTGCACGAGCACAGTGTTATCTATATGAAATACGTGAACTAACACCCTCTAGTGGTGAAAAACTGTTAAAATGCAATCTGAAAAGAGGTGGGCTTCAAGGTCTAAGAAATTAGCAACTAAGAATACCAAGAGAACAAAGCAAAACTGGTGATAAAAGTAAATTAGAAAATTGTTTAAAATTAAATGCTCTATCTGAATCATGAAAGTTTATTTTGGCCTAGACTGTCCCTTTAAATTAAACTTTCATGGTTTAGGTAGAGCATAAAATTTAAAAATAATAAAAAAATTCTTCTAAATTACTTCAGTTATCATATTGTACCCAGTTATTTTGATAAACACACTTTCTTACTGCACATGTGCAAAAGTTCAGTGTATGCATATGGGGGTCTGGAATTCATTTGATAAAGGGAGCAGGGAAAGAGAAATATCTTTTTACATTTGTCAGAAATTTTTTTTATCTACCGCTCATTTGAAATTCAAATCGCTATTGCATTTTCTTGTCCTTATGCAATACATAACTATATTAAACAGTATACTGTATATGCATTTGTGGTACTACTGAAAATAATACAGAATATACAGTACAAAAGTGATTATTTCCTTTCTCACCTGATTCAACTAAAATATTCCCTCGATAAGTGAGGGTGAGGAACCTTTCTGTGGAAATCTGTAAAGAGGTACCAGCACGCACTGGTCTTGTTGCAACTCCATTTTCGTACTCACATCCGCCAGCATCTTCACCACATTCTTTAACGTCGCCACAAATATTCAGCTGTGGAATTAAACAAAAATGAATAATACATATATTATAATGCTTTACAATATTGTCTATAATCCGTGATAGGCAAGTAGTATTAAACATCCATACTAGGATAGTAGAACAAAGGGGGAAATTGAGTTAAAGGGACATTCCAGCCAAAATTGAAATCCACATGGATGCATTTCCCTTTTGAATAGAAGCATGTTAGTAATATACATGTATATGCAACAATGCTTATAATAAAAGCTTTAGCTGTTTCAAACGTGTAATTAAGTATGCATCATGCACCAGCATTTTAAAACACAGCATTTGCTCTGAGTTCCTAAGGTGTTGTCCCATATGGTAATAACTCAATTTGTTAATTGCTGACATGATACAAGCCCCACTGTCACTCTGAGCAGCTGCATTATTTAAAATGCTGGTGCACTGAGAATATCTAGCTATGCTTCACATGCACGTGCAGAGAAAAATGTTAACACTGAAACTGATAACTTTTACTAGAAGCATTTTTGCTGATGCATGTATATTGGAAATTGATTTCTATTTAAAGATGTCATTCATCTATGAGCATTTAAATTTTGACCGGAATGTCCCTTTAAGATGGAGTTCAGGAGTATGATGAACTTTATTTTGTTAAGATCAGAACACTCTTTAAAAAGGACAATAATAGTCAAAAAATGACCTGCTCTAATTCGTCAAAGCAGATTTTACATCACCCAAACCTATTTCATGTGTAGTTGCAGTATACAAACACATTCATAATGTACCAGTCGAATATAATAAGAAATACTCTAATGAAAATAAACTAACAAACCATGTTAATACTAATCATCAACTTTACCTTAAATGTTTTCCCATTCCCAGAGACAACATATCCATTATCATTCTTCAGTGATTCAAGGTTGAAAACAAAGCCAGTGTTTGGGTCTTCCACAGAGCAAGTCTAAGGGTGTAAAACAAACATTACTGTATTTTTAATTATGCAAAGCATCCCATTTCTGTGTTACCATCTTGTATTACAATTATTAGGAATGTCAAAATATTGAACATGTGGTCACTAATGAGAAGTAGAATACTTTGCAGGTGTAAAACAATGACCAATAATCGATTACTGAATTCTATGAAATTTCACTAAGAAATAATATCTTAAATAAATAAAAATATCTTATGAGAATTTATTTCTTAACCCCTTAAGGACACGGCCATTTTTCAATTTCTTTCCCTGAAGGACCAGGGCTTTTTTTAAATTTCTGCAGTGTTTGTGTTTAGCTGTAATTTTCCTCTTACTCATTTACTGTACCCACACATATTATATACCGTTTTTCTCGCCATTAAATGGACTTTCTAAAGATACCATTATTTTTATCATATCTTATCATTTACTTTAAAAAAATGATAAAATATGAGGAAAAAATGGAAAAAAACACACTTTTTCTAACTTTGACCCCCACAATCTGTTACACATCTACAACCACCAAAAAACACCCATGCTAAATAGTTTCTAAATTTTGTCCTGAGTTTAGAAATACCCAATGTTTACATGTTCTTTGCTTTTTTTGCAAGTTATAGGGCCATAAATACAAGTAGCACTTTGCTATTTCCAAACCACTTTTTTTTCAAAATTAGCGCTAGTTACATTGGAACACTGATATCTTTCAGGAATACCTGAATATCCCTTTACATGTATATATTTTTTTTAGAAGACATCCCAAAGTATTGATGTAGGCCCATTTTGGTATATTTCATGCCACCATTTCACCACCAAATGCAATCAAATAAAAAAAATTGTTCACTTTTTCCCAAATATTTTCACAAACTTTAGGTTCCTCACTGAAATTATTTACAAACAACGTGTGCAATTATGGCATAAATGGTTGTAAATGCTTCTCTGGGATCCCCTTTGTTCAGAAATAGCAGACATATACGACTTTGGCGTTGCTTTTTGGTAATTAGAAGGCTGCTAAATGCCACTGCGCATCACACGTGTATTATGCCCAGCAGTGAAGGGGTTAATTAGGGAGCATGTAGGGAGCGTCTAGGGTTAATTTTAGCTTTAGTGTAGTAGACAACCCCAAGTATTGATCTAGGCCCATCTTGGTATATTTCATGCTACCATTTCACCGCTAAATGCGATTAAATAAAAAAAAACGTAAAATTTTTCACAATTTTAGGTTTCTCACTGAAATTATTTACAAACAACTTTTGCAAGCATGGCATAAATGATTGTAAATACTTCTCTGGGATCCCCTTTGTTCAGAAATAGCAGACATATATGGCTTTGGCGTTGCTTTTTGGTAATTATAAGACCGCTAAATGCCGCTGCGCACCACACGTGTATTATGCCCAGCAGTGCAGGGGTTAATTAGGTCATTTGTAGGGAGCGTGCAGGGTTAATTTTAGCTTTAGCGTAGAGATCAGCCTCCCACCTGACACATCCCACCCCCTGATCCCTCCCAAACAGCTCCCTTCCCTCCCCCACCCCACAATTGCCCCCGCCATCTTAAGTACTGGCAGAAAGTCTGCCAGTACTAAAATAAAAGGTGTATTTAAAAAAAAAAAAAAAAAAAAAATTGTATAGCATATTTACATATGCAGCTGTGTAGGATCCCCCCTTAGCCCCCAACCTCCCTGATCCCCCCCCAAACAGCTCTCTACCCTCCACCTCTAACTTACTGGGAGCCATCTTGGGTACTGGCAGCTGTCTGCCAGTACCCAGTTTGCAAATAAAAATGTATTTTTTTTTTTATTTTTTTTTATTTATTTTCCTTTTTTCTGTAGTGTAGCTTCCCCCCCCCACCAATCCCCCACCCGCTCCCAGATCCCTTAGATTAACTTTTATTAGGGATTTTATCCCCCCTTACTGCCACTTCTGTACAATGTCTTTTTCCGTAGTGAAGCGGTTCCCACCCGCTCCCTCCCTGTGCACGCGCCCGCCCGCCGCGCTCCGGTGCGCACTCCCGACAACCCCGCCCGCGATCCCGCCCTCCTCTCTCTTCAGCCTTTCATCGATAGCCGCCCACCCGCCTCCCACGTCAGCTCCCACCCACCAACGATTGCGGCCATCGATGCCGGTGCAGAGAGGGCCACAGAGTGGCTCTCTCTGCATCGGATGGGGGAAAAATGTTATTGCAGGATGCCTCGATATCGAGGCATCACTGCAATAACTGTAAAGCGGCTGGAAGCGATCAGGATCGCTTCCAGCCGCTTTAATCCCCAAAGTCGTACAGAGTACGTCGCTGGTCTTTAAAGACCAGGTTGTGTGCGACGTACCCTGTACGACTCGTGTCGTTAAGGGGTTAATATGTTAAAATAAACTTTCATGATTCAGATAGGGCATGTAATTTTAAACAACTTTCCAATTTACTTTTATCATCAAATTTGCTTTGTTCTCTTGGAATTCTTTGTTTAAAACATAATTTATGTAAGAACTTACCTGATAAATTCATTTCTTTCATATTAGCAAGAGTCCATGAGCTAGTGACGTATGGGATATACATTCCTACCAGGAGGGGCAAAGTTTCCCAAACCTTAAAATGCCTATAAATACACCCCTCACCACACCCACAATTCAGTTTAACGAATAGCCAAGAAGTGGGGTGATAAAGGAGCGAAAGCATCAAAAATAAGGAATTGGAATAATTGTGCTTTATACAAAAAAATCATAACCACCACAAAAAGGGTGGGCCTCATGGACTCTTGCTAATATGAAAGAAATGAATTTATCAGGTAAATTCTTACATAAATTATGTTTTCTTTCATGTAATTAGCAAGAGTCCATGAGCTAGTGACGTATGGGATAGCAGATACCCAAGATGTGTAACTTCCACGCAAGAGTCACTAGAGAGGGAGGGATAAAATAAAGACAGCCAATTCCGCTGCAAAATTAATACACAACCCAAATCAAAAGTTTCAATTTTATAATGAAAAAAACTGAAATTATAAGCAGAAGAATCAAACTGAAACAGCTGCCTGAAGTACTATTCTACCAAAAACTGCTTCTGAAGAAGAGAAAACACCAAAATGGTAGAATTTAGTAAAAGTATGCAAAGAAGACCAAGTCGTTGCTTTGCAAATCTGATCAACAGAAGCTTCATTCTTAAAAGCCCAGGAAGTAGAAACTGACCTAGTAGAATGAGCCGTAATCCTCTGAGGCGGGGATTAACCCGACTCCAAATAAGCATGATGAATCAAAAGCTTTAACCAAGATGCCAAAGAAATGGCAGAAGCCTTCTGACCTTTCCTTAAACCAGAAAAGATAACATATAGACTAGAAGTCTTTCTGAAATCTGAGTAGCTTCAACATAATATTTCAACACTCTTACCACATCCAAAGAATGTAAGAATCTTTCCAAAGAATTCTTAGGATTAGGACACAAGAAAGGGACAACAATTCCTCTACTAATGTTGTTAGAATTCACAACTAAGGTAAAAATCGAAATGAAGACAGCAAAACCACTTTATCCTGATGAAAAATCAGAAAAAGGAGACTCACAAGAAAGAGCAGATAATTCAAAAACTGTTCTAGCTGAAGAGATGTCTAAAAGGAACAATACTTTCCATGAAAGTAATTTTAATGTCCAAAGAAAGCATATGCTCAAACGGAAGAGCCTGTAAAGCCCTCAGAACCAAATTAAGACTCCAAGGAGGAGAAATTGGCTTAATGACAGGCTTGATACGAACCAAAGCCTGAACAAAACAATGAATAACAGAAAGATTAGCAAATTTTTCTGTGAAAACAGCACAGAAAAAGCAGAGATTTGTCCTTTCAAAGAACTTACAGACAAAAACCCTTATCCAAACCATCCTGAAGAAACTATAAAATCCTAGGAATTCTAAAAGAATGCCAAGAGAATTTATGAGAAGAGCATCATGAGATGTAAATCTTCCAAACTCGATAATAAATCTTACTAGACACAGATTTACAAGCCTGCAACATAGTATTAATCACTGAGTCAGAGAAACTTCTATGACTAAGTACTAAGCGTTACATTTCCATACCATCAAATTAATAATTTGAGTTCCTGATGGAAAAAACGAATGTTAAGATATAAGGTCTGGCCTTAATGGAAGCGACCAAGATTGGCAACTGGACATCCGAACAAGAACCATATACCAAAACCTGTGTGGCCATGCTGGAGCCACCAGCAACACAAAAGATTGCTCCCTGATGATTTTGAAAATCACTCTAAAAAGAAGAACCAGAGGCGAAAAAATATAGGAAGATTGAAAACTCCAAGGAAGTGTCAATGCATACACTGCTTCCGCCTGAGGATCCCTGGACCTGAATAGGCCCCTGGGAAGTTCCTTGTTTAGATGAGATGCCATCAGATCTATTTCTGGAAGCCCTCACATCTGAACAATTTGAAAAAAAAACATCTGGGTAAAGAAACCATTCTCCCGGATGTAAAGCTTGATAAACAGAGATAATCCGCTTCCCAATTGCCTATACCTGGGAAATGGACCGCAGAAATTAGACAAGAGCTGGATTTAGCCCAAGCAAGTAACCGAGATACTTCTTTCACAGCCTAAGGACTGAGAGTCACACCCTGATGATTGACATACGCCACAGTTGTGACATTGTCTGTCTGAAAAACAATAAACGTCTCTTTCTTCAAAAAGAAGCCAAAACTGAAGAACTCTGAGAAATGCACGGAGTTCCAAAATATCGAATAGTAATCTCGCCTCCTGAGATTTCCAAACCCCTTGTGCTGACAGAGATCCCCAGACAGCCTCCCAACCTAAAAGACTCGCGTCTGTAGTGATCATGGTCCAGGTTGAATGAACCGAAGAGACCCGTAGAAATATATAATGGTGATCTAACCACCAAGTCAAAGATAGTTGAACATTGGGATTCAAAGATATAAAAAGTGATATCCTAGAATCCCTGCACCATTAATTCAGCATAAAAAACTGGAAAGGTTTCCTATAAAAATGAGCAAAGGGAATTGAATCCAATGCTGCAGCCATGACACCTAAAACTTCCATGCATATAGCAACTGAAGGAAATAGAGACTGAAGGTTCCGACAAACGGAACCCAATAAAATTGTCACTTGTCTGTTAGAGACAAAGACATTGACACAATCTATCTGAAAACCTAAAAAAGGTGACCCTTGTCTGAGGAATCAAAGAGCTTTTGATAAAAAGATCCTCTAACCATGTCTTGAAGAAACAACAAAAGTTGAATCGTATGAGATTCCGCAGAACGAAAAGACTGAGCTAGTACCACGAGACCGTCCAAATAAGGAAACACTGAGAACCTTGAAAAGATTCTTAGAGCTGTCGCTAGACCAGAAGGAAAAGCAACAAATTGGTAATGCTTGTCAAAAAAAGAGAATCTCAGAAAATGAAAATAATCTGAATGAAAACAGAAAATGAAGATATGCATCTATTGTATCTATTGTAAGCAAATAATGCCCTCACTGACCAAAAGGCAGAATAGACCATATAAACACCATTCTAAAAGATGGTACACTTATGACAATTCAAAAAGATTTTCTATCTTTGGGACAATGAATAGTTTTGAATAAAACCCCCAAACCCTGTTCCTAAAATGGAACTGGTATAAATACCCCAGAAAACTCCAGGTCTGAGCAGCGCCTTGAGCCCCAACTGGTGACCAGCCGCGCTTCACAAGTACCCAATACATACAGGTCTGAAACACACTTCAGGAAAGTGTGAGCCTTACTGGAATAGCTGGAATATGTTAGAGAAAAAAAAGACTTCTCACAGACGGTTTTACTCTGAATCCTATTCTGTATCCAAATCTAAGAAGTTTGGACCGAATTGAACCAAACAATCTTTAAAAAGTCTTAACCTGCCCCTTACCAGCTAAGCTGGAATAAGAACCGCACCTACATGCAAATTTGAGGAGCTGACTTTGATATTTAAAATGGCTTAAATTGAATGAAGAAAACTTCCAATTATAAACATGTTACTTGGGGAAGAAATAGGATTCCGTTCCTTAGTAAGAACAAAAACTAATATAAGCTTAAGATTTAGTCTTAGAGCTCAATCTTGAAGCCCAGAGTAACAGTAGAAGAATTGAATCCAATTGTGAACCAAATAATTGATTACCTTGGAAAAAAAGAAATATGGAATTTAGAAATCAAATTAGCATTCCAAGATTGAAGTCACAAAGTTCTTCTAGCTAAAATAGCTAAAGACATAGATTAAACCTCATTTGCAAAAATATCAAAAAAATGACGACACAAATGAAATTATTAGCATGTTGATCAACTTAACAATGCTAAACAAATCATAATCCGATACTTGTTGCACTAAAATATCCAACCAGAAAGTTGAAGCAGTTGCAACATCAGCCAAATAAATTACAGGTCTAAAAAAAAAAAAAGTACCTGAAAATAAATAATTTTCCTTAAATAAGATACAAGTTTCCCATCTGAAGGAAAAAAATAAATACTATTTGCTATAGGAATAGTAGTATGTTAAGCAAAAGTAGAGATAGCCCCATTAACTTGGGGAATCTTTCCTCAAAACTTAAAACTAACTGCCGGCAAAGGATACAATTTAAAAACCTTAAAGAAGGAATAAAAGAAATTCCCGGCCTATTCCATTCCCTAGTATCAGGAACTGGAGAAAACATCTGAAGAAACCACAGAAGGTTAATAAGCAGAATTTAAATGTTAGCTAGTCTTAATCAAAAGAACTAGTTACTTAATATCCAAAATAATCAACACCTTTTCAACAAAGAACGAATGTACTCTATTTAAAAATAAAAAAGTAGATTTGTTAGTGTCAATATCTGATGAAGAATATTCTGAATGAGAAAAAACACCATCAGAGAAGGATAATTCAGTATGTTGTTGGTCATTTGAAACTTCATCAACTAAATGAGAAGTTTAAAAAAGACCTAAAAATTTTATTAGAAGGCGGGATGACGGACAAAGCCTTTAGAATAGAATCAGAAAAATATTCTTATACATTCCTAAATATAGCTTGTACATTAGATGTAAAAAGAATAGCAATAGATAATGCATAAATACTAATGGACTCTGCATGTGAAAGTTTATCATAATAACTTATTACAAACCATAGCTAAAGATAAACATCCATAACAATAAAATAAATGAACTTAGCTTTGGTAGGACTGATATCAGTCATCAGGAATCCCTCAGTATTTTTGGAATATCTTGCAATATGTAATAGAAAAAACAACATATAAAGCAAAATTATCAAATTCCTTAAATGACAGTTTCAGGAATGGGAAAAAATGAAAATGAAACAAGCTTCTAGAAAACCAGAAGCAACTGAAAAGTGAGACTGAAATAATGTGAAAAAAAAACTGGCGCCAAGTATGACGCCCACATTTTTGGCGCCAAGTATAACGTCCACACATTTTTGCGCCAAGAATGACGCCCATATTTTTTGGCGCCAAAAAAAGTCCGCAATACACATATGTCAAAAATGACGCAATTACGTGAAAACTTCCGGCACCAACTATGACGCCGGAAATGACGAAATTTTTGCGCCAAAAAAATATTGCGCCCAGAATGACGCAATAAATAGAAGCATTTTCTGCACCCGCGAGCCTAACAGCCCGCAATTTTGAAAAAAAGTCAAATGAAAATTTTAAGGTAAGAAAAAATAAAATTTATATGCATTTTCCTAAAAAAATGAAACTGACAGTCTGAAACTAAGGAATACTGATTATCCTGAATCATGGCAAATATAAGTTTAAACACATATATTTAGAACTTTACATATAAAGTGCCCAACCATAGCTTTGAGTGTCATAAATAGAAATAAGATTTACTTACCCTAAGACACTCATCTACATAGAGTAGATAGCCAAACCAGTACTGAAACGAGAATCAGTAGAGGTAATGGTATATAAGAGTATATCGCCGATCTGAAAAGGGAGGTAAGAGATGAATCTCTACGACCGATAACAGAGAACCTATGAAATAGATCCCGTAGAAGGAGATCACTGCATTCAAATAGGCAATACTCTCCTCACATCTCCTCACATCCCTCTGACATTCACTGCACGCTGAGAGGAAAACCGGGCTCCAACTTGCTGCGGAGCGCATATCAACGTAGAATCTAGCACAAACTTACTTCACCACCTCCATGGGAGGCAAAGTTTGTAAAACTGAATTGTGGGTGTGGTGAGGGGTGTATTTATAGGCATTTTAAGGTTTGGGAAACTTTGCCCCTCCTGGTAGGAATGTATATCCCATACGTCACTAGCTCATGGACTCTTGCTAATTACATGAAAGAAATCTAAACCTAGGTAGGCTAATATGCTAATTTCTAAACCTTTGAAGGCCTCCTTTTATCTCAGTGCATTGTGACAGGTTTTTCCAGTTAGCACTAGTTCATGTGTGCCATATAGATACCGTGTGCTCACTCTGTGGAGTTATTTATGAGTCTGATATAAGAAACAGTGCAGCGTTTCGGGGTAACCCCTTATCCATACATAACGTTCACATACAAAAGTTATCTTTTAAAACGTACATATTCACGTATAAGTAAAAAAAAACTAAAAAAAAACTTGTGTATCTAAACTTGGTATGCATGAACAAGAGGTCACCCCGAAACGCCACATTGTTTTTAGTCTGTTACCAATAAAGATGGATTACTATAATGGTACTGTGGACTGTCTATAGCTGTTACATATATGGGACATGAGCATTCTCTAGTCTTCATGGGCACCCAAATCTCAGTGAGCTGCTCTATCTGGAATAGAGTTTGGTCCCTTTAAAAGGACAGCCTAGTCAAAAATAAACTTTCATTATTCAGATAGGGCATGCAATTTTAAACAACTTTTCAAATTAATTTTATCATCAATTTTGCTTTGTTCTCTTGGTATTCTGAGTTGAAAGCTAAACCTAGGTAGGCTCATATGCTAATTTCTAAGCCCATGAAGGCCACCTCTTATCTGAATGTATTTTGACATTTTTTCACAACTAGAGGGCTTTAGTTCATGTGGGCCATATAGATAACATTGTGCTCACGCCTGTGAAGTTACCTAGGTGTCAGCACTGATTGGCTTAAATGCAAGTCTGTCAAAAGCACTGAGATAAGTGACAATCTGCAAATATTTAGATACAAGGTAATCACATAGGTAAAACGTGTATTAATTTAACCGTGTTGGTTGTGCAAAACTGGGGAATGGGAAATACTAGTATTATCTATCTATTTAAACAATAACAATTCTGGTATAGAATGTCCCTTTAAGAAGAACTCTGTGTATTTGAACTAGAATATTCTTGATTTTGATTTATCATATTCCCTTTTTATTTAATTCATAGTCAACTGGTTAGTTTGGTTTAAGTATTGTCTATACTCGTACAACTCTTCAAGTACCATCCTTTAGGAACTCCTTTTTCTAATATGAAAGGGGTAGAAGGAGGTCATCAATATATCTACCATAATAAATTATGTTGAAACTATAGTTACAGTTTAAGAAAATGAACTGGCCTTCAAAATAGACTACAAATATGTTGAGAAACAAGGGGTAAACTTAGGGTTGCCACCTCAGCCATGTTTTCCTGGACACTTAAAAGTTACAAATGCTGCAGGGTGTGCAGGGAGGAATATGAATAGTGCTTATAAACAGTGCCGTCCAAAAACACAATACATGTTCCTCCCTGCACACCCTGCAGCCTGTGTAATTTATAAGTGTTCAGGAAGACATGGCTGAGGTGGCAACCCTAGGTAAACTCTGCCCAATTTTCTTAGAGAAAAGAAAAAACATAATTTATGCTTACCTGATAAATTCCTTTCTTCTGTTGTGTGATCAGTCCACGGGTCATCATTACTTCTGGGATATAACTCCTCCCCAACAGGAAATGCAAGAGGATTCACCCAGCAGAGCTGCATATAGCTCCTCCCCTCTACGTCAGTCCCAGTCATTCGACCAAGAATCAACGAGAAAGGAGTAACCAAGGGTGAAGTGGTGACTGGAGTATAATTTAAAAAATATTTACCTGCCTTAAAACAGGGCGGGCCGTGGACTGATCACACAACAGAAGAAAGGAATTTATCAGGTAAGCATAAATTATGTTTTCTTCTGTTATGTGTGATCAGTCCACGGGTCATCATTACTTCTGGGATACCAATACCAAAGCAAAAGTACACGGATGACGGGAGGGATAGGCAGGCTCATTATACAGAAGGAACCACTGCCTGAAGAACCTTTCTCCCAAAAATAGCCTCCGAAGAAGCAAAAGTGTCAAATTTGTAAAATTTGGAAAAAGTATGAAGCGAAGACCAAGTTGCAGCCTTGCAAATCTGTTCAACAGAGGCCTCATTCTTAAAGGCCCAAGTGGAAGCCACAGCTCTAGTGGAGTGGGCTGTAATTCTTTCAGGAGGCTGCTGTCCAGCAGTCTCATAGGCTAAACGTATTATGCTACGAAGCCAAAAAGAGAGAGAGGTAGCAGAAGCTTTTTGACCTCTCCTCTGTCCAGAATAAACGACAAACAGGGAAGAAGTTTGGCGAAAATCTTTAGTTGCCTGCAAGTAGAACTTGAGGGCACGAACTACATCCAGATTGTGTAGAAGACGTTCCTTCTTTGAAGAAGGATTTGGACACAAGGATGGAACAACAATCTCTTGATTGATATTCCTGTTAGTGACTACCTTAGGTAAGAACCCAGGTTTAGTACGCAGAACTACCTTGTCTGAGTGAAAAATCAGATAAGGAGAATCACAATGTAAGGCTGATAACTCAGAGACTCTTCGAGCCGAGGAAATAGCCATTAAAAACAGAACTTTCCAAGATAACAATTTTATATCAATGGAATGAAGGGGTTCAAACGGAACACCCTGTAAAACGTTAAGAACTAAGTTTAAACTCCATGGCGGAGCAACAGCCTTAAACACAGGCTTGATCCTAGCTAAAGCTTGACAAAAAGCCTGGACGTCTGGATTTTCCGACAGACGCTTGTGTAACAAGATGGACAGAGCTGAAATCTGTCCCTTTAATGAGCTAGCTGATAAACCCTTTTCTAAACCTTCTTGTAGAAAAGACAATATCCTAGCGATCCTAACCTTACTCCAGGAGTAACCTTTGGATTCGCACCAGTATAGGTATTTCCGCCATATTTTATGGTAAATCCTTCTGGTAACAGGCTTCCTAGCCTGAATCAGGGTATCAATAACCGACTCAGAAAAACCACGTTTTGATAAAATCAAGCGTTCAATTTCCAAGCAGTCAGCTTCAGAGAAGTTAGATTTTGATGTTTGAATGGACCCTGTATCAGAAGGTCCTGTCTTAGAGGTAGAGACCAAGGCGGACAGGATGACATGTCCACTAGATCTGCATACCAAGTCCTGCGTGGCCATGCAGGTGCTATTAGAATTACTGATGCCCTCTCCTGTTTGATTTTGGCAATCAATCGAGGAAGCAGCGGGAAGGGTGGAAACACATAAGCCATCCCGAAGTTCCAAGGTGCTGTCAAAGCATCTATCAGAACTGCTTCCGGATCCCTGGATCTGGACCCGTAGCGAGGAAGTTTGGCGTTCTGGCGAGACGCCATGAGATCTATCTCTGGTTTGCCCCAACGTCGAAGTATTTGGGCAAAGACCTCCGGATGAAGTTCCCACTCCCCCGGATGAAAAGTCTGGCGACTCAAGAAATCCGCCTCCCAGTTCTCCACTCCCGGGATGTGGATTGCTGACAGGTGGCAAGAGTGAGACTCTGCCCAGCGAATTATCTTTGATACTTCCATCATTGCTAGGGAGCTTCTTGTCCCTCCCTGATGGTTGATGTAAGCTACAGTCGTGATGTTGTCCGACTGAAACCTGATGAACCCCCGAGTTGTTAACTGGGGCCAAGCCAGAAGGGCATTGAGAACTGCTCTCAATTCCAGAATGTTTATTGGCAGGAGACTCTCCTCCTGATTCCATAGTCCCTGAGCCTTCAGAGAATTCCAGACAGCGCCCCAACCTAGTAGGCTGGCGTCTGTTGTTACAATTGTCCAGTCTGGCCTGCTGAATGGCATCCCCCTGGACAGGTGTGGCCGATAAAGCCACCATAGAAGAGAATTTCTGGTCTCTTGATTTAGACTCAGAGTAGGGGACAAATCTGAGTAATCCCCATTCCACTGACTTAGCATGCATAATTGCAGCGGTCTGAGGTGTAGGCGTGCAAAAGGTACTATGTCCATTGCCGCTACCATTAAGCCGATCACCTCCATGCATTGAGCTACTGACGGGTGTTGAATGGAATGAAGGACACGGCATGCATTTTGAAGCTTTGTTAACCTGTCTTCTGTCAGGTAAATCTTCATTTCTACAGAATCTATAAGAGTCCCCAAGAATGGAACTCTTGTGAGAGGAAAGAGAGAACTCTTCTTTTCGTTCACTTTCCATCCATGCGACCTTAGAAATGCCAGAACTAACTCTGTATGAGACTTGGCAGTTTGAAAGCTTGAAGCTTGTATTAGAATGTCGTCTAGGTACGGAGCTACCGAAATCCCTCGCGGTCTTAGTACCGCCAGAAGGGCACCCAGAACCTTTGTGAAGATTCTTGGAGCCGTAGCCAATCCGAATGGAAGAGCTACAAACTGGTAGTGCCTGTCTAAGAAGGCAAACCTTAGATACCGGTGATGATCTTTGTGGATCGGAATGTGAAGGTAAGCATCCTTTAAATCCACAGTGGTCATGTACTGACCCTCTTGGATCATGGGTAAAATTGTCCGAATAGTTTCCATTTTGAACGATGGAACTCTTAGGAATTTGTTTAGAATCTTCAAATCTAAGATTGGCCTGAAAGTTCCCTCTTTTTTGGGAACCACAAACAGGTTTGAGTAGAACCCTTGTCCTTGTTCCGACCGCGGAACCGGATGGATCACTCCCATTAATAACAGATCTTGTACGCAGCGTAGAAACGCTTCTTTCTTTATCTGGTTTGTTGACAACCTTGACAGATGAAATCTCCCTCTTGGGGGAGATAATTTGAAGTCTAGAAGGTATCCCTGAGATATGATCTCTAGTGCCCAGGGATCCTGAACATCTCTTGCCCAGGCCTGGGCGAAGAGAGAGAGTCTGCCCCCCACTAGATCCGGTCCCGGATCGGGGGCTCTCGGTTCATGCTGTCTTTGGGGCAGCAGCAGGTTTCCTGGCCTGCTTGCTCTTGTTCCAGGCCTGGTTAGGCTTCCAGCCTTGCCTGTAACGAGCAACAGCTCCTTCCTGTTTTGGTGCAGTGGAGGTTGATGCTGCTCCTGTTTTGAAATTCCGAAAGGGACGAAAATTAGACTGTCTAGCCTTAGCTTTGGCTTTGTCTTGGGGTAGGGCGTGGCCCTTACCTCCTGTAATGTCAGCGATAATTTCTTTCAAACCGGGCCCAAATAAAGACTGCCCCTTGAAAGGTATATTAAGTAATTTGGACTTAGAAGTAACATCTGCTGACCAGGATTTTAGCCACAGCGCCCTACGTGCCTGTATGGCGAATCCTGAGTTCTTAGCCGTAAGTTTGGTTAAATGTACTACGGCCTCCGAAATGAAAGAATTAGCTAGTTTAAGGACTCTAAGCCTGTCCGTAATGTCGTCTAGCGTAGATGAACTAAGGTTCTCTTCCAGCGACTCAATCCAAAATGCTGCCGCAGCCGTAATCGGCGCGATACATGCAAGGGGTTGCAATATAAAACCTTGTTGAACAAACATTTTCTTAAGGTAACCCTCTAATTTTTTATCCATTGGATCTGAGAAAGCACAGCTATCCTCCACCGGGATAGTGGTACGCTTAGCTAAAGTAGAAACTGCTCCCTCCACCTTGGGGACCGTTTGCCATAAGTCCCGAGTGGTGGCGTCTATTGGAAACATCTTTCTAAATATTGGAGGGGGTGAGAACGGCACACCGGGTCTATCCCACTCCTTAGTAACAATTTCAGTTAGTCTCTTAGGTATAGGAAAAACTTCAGTACTCGCCGGTACCGCAAAATATTTATCCAACCTGCACAGTTTCTCTGGTATTGCAACGGTGTTACAATCGTTGAGAGCTGCTAAGACCTCCCCTAGTAATACACGGAGGTTCTCCAATTTAAATTTAAAATTTGAAATATCTGAGTCCAATCTGTTTGGATCAGAACCGTCACCCACAGAATGAAGCTCTCCGTCTTCATGCTCTGCGAGCTGTGACGCAGTATCAGACATGGCCCTAGCATTGTCAGCGCACTCTGTTCTCACCCCAGAGTGATCACGCTTGCCTCTTAGTTCTGGTAATTTAGACAAAACTTCAGTCATAACAGTAGCCATATCTTGTAATGTTATCTGTAATGGCCGCCCAGATGTACTAGGCGCCATAATATCACGCACCTCCCGGGCGGGAGATGCAGGTACTGCCGCGTGAGGCGAGTTAGTCGGCATAACTCTCCCCTCGCTGTTTGGTGAAATTTGTTCACATTGTACAGATTGACTTTTATTTAAAGTAGCATCAATACAGTTAGTACATAAATTTCTATTGGGCTCCACCTTGGCATTGGAACAAATGACACAGACATCTTCCTCTGAGTCAGACATGTTTAACACACTAGCAAAAAACTTACAACTTGGTTATAATCTTTTTTAGCAAAAACGTACTGTGCCTCAAAGAGGTACTAAACGATTAAATGACAGTTGAAATAATGAACTGAAAAAAAACAGTTATAGCATCAACTTTAAAACAACACAACTTTTAGCAAAGGTTTGTTCCCATTAGTAAAATAACAATAATTAAATTTGACATAAAAAATACAAAACAACGTTTTTATTCACAGTCACTCTAAGAATTCTCACAGCTCTGCTGAGAGAATTTACCTCCCTTCAAAGAAGTTTGAAGACCCCTGAGATCTGTCAGAGATGAACCGGATCATGCAGGAAATATAAAAGTAACTGACTGGAATTTTTTGATGCGTAGCAAAGAGCGCCAAAAACGGCCCCTCCCTCTCCCACACAGCAGTGAAGAGAAACGAAACTGTCATAAATAAAAGCAAAAAATGCTGCCAAGTGGAAAATAATGCCCAAATATTTATTCACACAGTACCTCAGCAATGTAAACGATTCTACATTCCAGCAAAAACGTTTAACATGATAAATAGTTAATAAAAGGATTAGTGACCTTTAACAGAGTAGTTCCGGTGAAATACCATTCCCAGAATACTAAAGTGTATACATACATGTCATTTTAACGGTATGGCAGGATTTTCTCATCAATTCCATTCAGAAATAAAAACTGCTACATACCTCAATGCAGATTCATCTGCCCGCTGTCCCCTGATCTGAAGCCTTTACCTCCCTCAGATGGCCGAGAACAGCAATATGATCTTAACAACTCCGGTTAAAATCATAGTAAAAAACTCTGGCAGATTCTTCCTCAAACTCTGCCAGAGAAGTAATAACACGCTCCGGTGCTATTGTAAAATAACAAACTTTTGATTGAAGTCATAAAAACTAAGTATAATCACCATAGTCCTCTCACACATCCTATCTAGTCGTTGGGTGCAAGAGAATGACTGGGACTGACGTAGAGGGGAGGAGCTATATGCAGCTCTGCTGGGTGAATCCTCTTGCATTTCCTGTTGGGGAGGAGTTATATCCCAGAAGTAATGATGACCCGTGGACTGATCACACATAACAGAAGAAAATCCATCATCAATAAAAACATTTTGTGTTGGTAAATGACCTCTTCAAGGTAATTGATGAAGTTAATGGAATAGGTGCAACATCTCTTTAATATGTGATCAAAAGCCATAAGACTAAGAATGAAGGATGCTAGATTAACGATAAGTGATGTCCACAGAAATCAGCAATACACTGGGTGCCAATGTATACTATGTAACAGACTAATAACATGAACACTAGATTGAATGTAACCAGGCAAATTTTCTACTAAAGGTGGCAAAAGACTCTTACAGTAGGGCATTTTAACAAAGTGCATTGACACACACAACAACAAAAAACCTCATCAACAGAATCTGCAGCCCTGAGTGCCTATCACACAGCCAAAGCTTAAATTGACAGTGTAATACATTTGTTGTTAAAGGGACAGTCTAGTCAAAATTAAACTTTCATGATTCAGATAGGGAATGCGATTTTAAACAACGTTTCAATTTACTTTTATCATCAAATTTGCTTTGTTCTATTGGTATTCTTTGTAGACTGGAAAGCTAAACCTAGGTAGGTTCATATGCTAATTTCTAAGCCGTTGAAGGCCGCCTCTTATCTCAGTGCATTTTGACAGACACTTCTAGTTCATGTATGTCATATAGATAGCATTGTGCTCACTCCTGTGGAGTTAAATAAGAGTCAGCATTGATTGGCTAAAATGCATGCCTGCCAAAATAACTGAGATAAGGGGGTAGTCTGCAGAGGCTTAGAAACCAGGTAATCACAAAGTGTATTAATATAACAGTGTTGGTTATGCAAAATTGCGGAAAGGGTAATAAAGGGATTATCTATCTTTTTAAACAATAACAATTCTGGAGTAGACTGTCCCTTTAATTAATTCATGTTTTTTAAACAGGAAGAATAAGGTCTTACGTTAAAAAAATATTTTTTTTTAAAAATGCACCATTGCTTACTCACTTGAGTTGTAGCCGTATTAACAGGACAGGCAACTTCTGTATTCCAGTAGAATGTGACTAAACAATCCTCACTTGAGATAAAATTTGGACTGCTGGACTAAAAAAAGAAATAAAACAAAATTATTCATGTTTTCCAAGCATGATCCGAGCCTTAAAATAAGGAATAAAAAAAAATAACAAAAAAATATTTCTCTGTTTAATAAGGTTTGTTAAGCTACTGTATACATACAAAATGTACAAGCTCAAATACACAAAAACACATATATAATTCTTTATTTTCATATACACACAAAAATTTTATATGTACACATAAGGGGTGAAATATATCACTATTAGTTTACTTGTCATGGGAGAAAAAGTTCAAAGTTCAGTCCAAAGTTACTAGTCCCCTTAAATTAATAATTTCTGACATCATTTACAGAGTAAGTCATAGCTACGTACTAAAAAAACATAATTTATGTAAGAACTTACCTGATAAATTCATTTCTTTCATATTAGCAAGAGTCCATGAGCTAGTGACGTATGGGATATACATTCCTACCAGGAGGGGCAAAGTTTCCCAAACCTTAAAATGCCTATAAATACACCCCTCACCACACCCACAATTCAGTTTAACGAATAGCCAAGAAGTGGGGTGATAAGAAAAAAGTGCGAAAGCATATAAAATAAGGAATTGGAATAATTGTGCTTTATACAAAAAAATCATAACCACCACAAAAAAGGGCGGGCCTCATGGACTCTTGCTAATATGAAAGAAATGAATTTATCAGGTAAGTTCTTACATAAATTATGTTTTCTTTCATGTAATTAGCAAGAGTCCATGAGCTAGTGATGTATGGGATAATGATTACCCAAGATGTGGATCTTTCCACGCAAGAGTCACTAGAGAGGGAGGGATAAAATAAAGACAGCCAATTCCTGCTGAAAATAATCCACACCCAGAATAAAATTTTAATGAAAAAACATAAGCAGAAGATTCAAACTGAAAACACTGCCTGAAGTACGTTTCTACCAAAAACTGCTTCAAAAGAAGAAAACATATCAAAATGGTAGAATTTAGTAAAATTATGCAAAGAGGACCAAGTTGCTGCTTTGCAAATCTGATCAACCGAAGCTTCATTCCTAAACGCCCAGGAAGTAGAACTGACCTAGTAGAATGAGCTGTAATCCTTTGAGGCGGAGTGTTACCCGACTCAACATAGGCATGATGAAATAAAGATTTCAACCAAGATGCCAAAGAAATGGCAGAAGCTTTCCGGCCTTTTCTAGAACCGGAAAAGATGACAAATAGACTAGAAGTCTTTCGGAAAGACTTAGTAGCTTCAACATAATATTACAAAGCTCTAACAGCATCCAAAGAATGCAATGATTTCTCCTTAGAATTCATAGGATCAGGACATAATGAAGGAACCACAATTTCTCTACTAATGTTGTTAGAATTCACAACCTTAGGTAAAAAATTCAAAAGAAGTTCGCAGCACCGCCTTATCCTGATGCAAAATCAGAAAAGGAGACTCACAAAAAAGAGTAGATAATTCAGAGACTCTTCTGGCAGAAGAGATGGCCAAAAGAAACAAAACTTTCCAAGAAAGTAATATAACGACCAAAGAATGCATGGGTTCAAAAGGAGGAGCTTGAAGAGCCCCCAGAACCAAATTCAAACACCAAGGAGGAGAAATTGACTTAATGACAGGTTTTATACGAACCAAAGGTTGTACAAAACAATAAATATCAGGAAGATTAGCAAACCTTCTGTGAAAAAGAACAGAAAGAGCAGAGATTTGTCTTTCAAGGAACTTGCGGACAAACCTTTATCTAAACCATCCTGAAGAAACTGTAAAATTCTCGGTATTCAAAAAGAATGCCAAGAAAAAAGATGAGAAAGACACTAAGAAATATAAGTCTTCCAGACTCTATAATATATCTCTCTAGATACAAATGTACGAGCCTGTCACATAGTATCAATCACAGAGTCAGAGAAACCTCTTTGACCAAGAATCAAGCGTTCAAACTCCATACCTTAAAATTAAGGTTTTGAGACAGAAAGACTGGTCTTAACGGAAGAGTCCACAGCTGGCAAGAGGCCATCCGGACAAGATCCGCATACCAAAACCTGTGAGGCCATGCTGGAGCTACCAGCAGGACAAACGAGCATTCCTTTAGAATATTGGAGAATACCCTTGGAAGAAGAACTAGAGGCGGAAAGATATAGGCAGGATGACACTTGTAAGGAAGAAAATAATGCATCCACTGCCTCCGCCCGAGGATCCCGGGATCCGGACAGATACCAGGGAAGTTTCTTGTTTAGATGAGAAGCCATCAGATCTATTTCTGGGAGTTCCCACATTGAACAATCTGAGGAAATACCTCTGGGTGAAGAGACCATTCGCCCAGGTGCAACGTTTGGCGACTGAGATAATCCGCTTTCCAATTGTCCATACCTGGGATATGAACCGCAGAGATTAGACAGGAGCTGGATTCCGCCCAAACCAAAATTCGAGATACTTCTTTCATAACCAGAGGACTGTGAGTCCCTCCTTGATGATTGATGTATGCCACAGTTGTGACATTGTCTATCTGAAAACAAATGAACAACTCTCTCTTCAGAAGAGGCCAAGTCTGGAAAGCTCTGAAAATTGCACGGAGTTCCAAAATATTGATCGGAAATCTCACCTCCTGAGATTCCCAAACCCCTTGTGCCGTCAGATACCCCCACACAGCTCCCCAACCTGTAAGACTTGCATCTGTTGAGATTATAGTCCAGGTTGGAAGAACAAGAAGCCCCCTGAACTAAACGATGGTGATCTGTCCACCATGTCAGAGAGTGTCGTATAATCGGTTTAAAGATATTAATTGAGATATCTTTGAGTAATCCCTGCACCATTGGTTCAGCATACAGAGCTGAAGAGGTCGCATGTGAAAACGAGCAAAGGAGATCGCATCTGATGCGGCAGTCCTAAGACCTAAAATTTCCATGCATAAGGCTACCAAAGGGAATGATTGTGACTGAAGGTTTTGACAAGCTGATATCAATGTTAAACTTCTCTTGTCTGACAAGGACAGAGTCATAGACACTGAATCTATCTAGAAACCTAAAAAGGTTACCCTTGTCTGAGGAATCAATGAACTGATTGGTAAATTGTACCTCCAACCATGAACTTGAAGAAACAACACAAGTCGATTCGTATGAGATTCTTCGAAAATGAGAAGACTGAGCAAATACCAAGATATCGTCCAAATAAGGAAATACCAAAACCCTGTTCTCTGATTACAGAAAGAAGGGCACCGAGAACCTTTGAAAAAAATTCTTGGAACTGAGGCTAGGCCAAACGGAAGAGCCAAAAAACTGGTAATGCTTGTCTAAAAAGAGAATCTCAGACACTAAAAGTGATCTGGATGAATCGGAATATGCAGATACACATCCTGTAAATCTATTGTAGACATATAATGCCCTTGCTAAACAAAAAGCAGGATAGTCCTACAGTAACCATCTTGAATGTTGGTATCCTTACATAACGATTCAATATTGATAGATCCGGAACTGGTCTGAAGGAATTGACCTTCTTTGGTACAATGAAGAGATAAAATAAAACCCCAGCCCCTGTTCCAGAACTGGAACTGGCATAATTACTCCAACCAACTCTAGATCTGAAACACATTTCAGAAATGCTGAGCCTTTGCTGTGTTAACTGGGACACGGGAAAGAAAAAAATCTCTTAGCAGGAGGCCTTAACTGAAGCCAATTCTGTACCTTTCTGAAACAATGTTCTGAAACCAGAGATTGAGAACGGAATTGATCCAAATTTCTTTGAAGAAAACGTAATCTGCCCCATACCAGCTGAGCTGGAATAAGGGCCGCACCTTCATGGGTACTTAGGAGCTGGCTATAGATTTCTATAAGGCTTGGATATATTCCAAACTGGAAATAGTTTCCAAACTGATACCGCTCCTGAGGATGAAGGATCAGGCTTTTGTTCCTTGTTGTGAGGAAAGGAACGAAAAAGACTATTAGACCTAAATTTACCTTAGATTTTTTATCCTTTGGTAAAAAAGTTCCCTTCCTTCCAGAAACAATTGAGATAATAATTTAATACCCTGGAAAGAAAGGGAAAGCAAAGTTGACTTAGAAGACATATCAGCATTCCAAGTTTAATCCATAAAGCTTTTCTAGCTAAAATAGCTAGAGACATATACCTGACATCAACTCTAATGATATCAAAAGATGGTATCACCAATAAAATTATTAGCATGTTATAGAATAATAATAATGCTATAAAATTATGATCTGTTACTTGTTGCGCTAAAGCTTCTAACCAAAAAGTTGAAGCTGCAGCAACATCCGCTAAAAATATAGCAGGTCTAAGAAGATTACCTGAACATAAGTAAGCTTTTCTTAGAAAGGATTCAATTTTCCTTAAATAAAGTACTATCTGCCGTAGGAACAGTAGTACATTTAGCAGGAGTAGAGACAGCCCCATAACCTTAGGGATTTTGTCCCAAAAAAACTCTAATCTGTCAGATGGCACAGGATATAATTGCTTAAACGTTTAGAAGGAGTAAAAGAATTACCCAAATTATTCCATTCCCTGGAAATTACTTCAGAAATAGCATCAGGGAGATTAAACACTTCTGGAATAACTACAGGAGATTTAAAAACCTTATTTAAACGTTTAGATTTAGTATCAAGAGGACCAGAATCCTCTATTTCTAATGCAATTAATACTTCTTTAAATAAAGAATGAATAAATTCCATCTTGAACAAATACAAAGATTTATCAGTATCAGAATGATGATGTTCATTTAAAAATTCATCTGAAAAAAGAGAAGTTTTAAAAGACTTATGTAAACTAGAAGGAGAAATAACAGACATAGCCTTCTTAATGGATTTAAAAAATAAAATCTCATATGTTTATCAGGAACACTCTGAAAATTAGATGTTGACGGAACAGCAACAGGTAATGTAACAGTACTAAAGGAAATTTTATCTGCATTAATAAGTTTGTCATGACATGCAATACAAACAACAGCTGGAGAAACAGATACCAAAAATTATAGCAGATACACTTAGCTTGGTAGCTCCAGCACTAGACAGCGATTTTCCTGTAGTATCTTCTGACTCAGATGCAACGTGAGACATCTTGCAATATGTAAGACAAAAAAACAACATATAAAGCAAAATTGATCAAATTCCTTTAATGACAGTTTCAGGAATGGGAAAAAATGCCAAAGAACAAGCTTCTAGCAACCAGAAGCAATGAAAAATGAGACTAAAATAATGTGGAGACAAAAGCGACGCCCATATTTTTTAGCGCCAAATCAGACGCCCACATTATTTGGCACCTAAAATGCTTTTGGCGCCAAAAATGACGCCACATCCGGAAAGCCGACATTTTTGGCGCAAAATAACGTCAAAAAATGACGCTACTTCCGGCGACACGTATGACGCCGGAAACGGAAAAGAATTTTTGCGCCAAAAAAGTCCGCGCCAAGAATGACGCAATAAAATTAAGCATTTTCAGCCCCCGCGAGCCTAACAGCCCACAGGGAAAAAAGAGTCAAATTTTTGAAGGTAAGAAAAAAATGATTAATTCAAATGCATTATCCCAAATATGAAACTGACTGTCTGAAAAATAAGGAAAGTTGAACATTCTGAGTCAAGGCAAATAAATGTTTGAATACATATATTTAGAACTTTATAAACAAAGTGCCCAACCATAGCTTAGAGTGTCACAGAAAATAAGACTTACTTACCCCAGGACACTCATCTACAAGTAGTAGAAAGCCAAACCAGTACTGAAACGAGAATCAGCAGAGGAAATGGTATATATAAGAGTATATCGTCGATCTGAAAAGGGAGGTAAGAGATGAATCTCTACGACCGATAACAGAGAACCTATGAAATAGACCCCGTAGAAGGAGATCACTGCATTCAAATAGGCAATACTCTCCTCACATCCCTCTGACATTCACTGCACGCTGAGAGGAAAACCGGGCTCCAACTTGCTGCGGAGCGCATATCAACGTAGAATCTAGCACAAACTTACTTCACCACCTCCATCTGAGGCAAAGTTTGTAAAACTGAATTGTGGGTGTGGTGAGGGTGTATTTATAGGCATTTTAAGGTTTGGGATACTTTGCCCCTCCTGGTAGGAATGTATATCCCATACGTCACTAGCTCATGGACTCTTGCTAATTACATGAAAGAAATCAATTGTAAGTCATAACAATCTGTAACATTATACAAATTACTGGTCAAGTATAGTACAGTCTAACAATGCAAAGATAACTTTTTATGGTACTTTTCCATTTAAGGACCGCCACTCTAAAGAACTTAATTAGGAGCTGATTTGAGAGCATTGTGTGCATGGCACAAGTCAAGAGTGATTACTCATATGCTAAGCAACTAACCAAACTTTTTTTTTTTTTTAACCAATAATTTGAAACAGTATTATTATAATTGGTTATTTGTAAAGCGCCAGCAGATTCCGTAGCGCTTTAAACATAAGTGGTATACAAGGTAGCAATTTATAGGGATCAAATGCGTAGATGGCCCTGCCTAGAGTCGCCTTTGTTGTAGTCAGCTCTTGTGAAGGTGATCTGCAAGCAGTTGGGCTCTTAGGCTTACATTATAAGGGGGTTCATGGCGGAAAGCAATGGAGGAGAGGAACTGGTATTAGGAACGGTTAGTGTAGGTTGTATGCATCCCTGAACAGAAGAGTCTTTAGGGAGCACTTAAAGCTTTCAAAACTAGGGGAGAGTCTTGTGGAGCGAGGCAGAAAGTTCCACAAGATGGGAGCTAGTCTGGAGAAGTCCTGTAAACGGGAATGTGAGGAGGTAACAAAAGAGGAGGAGAATAGGAGGTCATGAGCAAAGCGAAGGGGACGGGAGGGAGAGTATCTGGAGACAAGGTCTGAGATATAGAGGGGAGCAGTGCAGTTAAGGGCTTTGTATGTATGTTTGAATTGTGTGTTTAATCCTGGAGGCAAGAGGAAGCCAGTGAAGTGATTGGCAGAGAGGTGCAGTAGATAAAGAGCGACGTAAGGAAGATGAGCCTGGCAGAGGCATTCATTATGGATTGTAAAGGAGCTAGACGGCAGGTATGGAGACCAGAGAGGGCGGAGTTGCAGTAATCAAGGCGGGAAAAGGATGAGAGAGTGGATTAAAATCTTAGTTGTGTCTTGTGTAAAGAAATGTCTAATTTTAGAGATGTTTTTAAGGTGGAAGAGGTAGGATTTAGCCAAGGCCTAAATGTGAGGAGTGAAAGAAAGACCTGAGTCAAGTGTGACCCCAAGACATCAAGCATGCGGGGGGTTGGGGTAATGATGGAGTTGTCAACAGTTATAGAGAGATGAGGGGTGGAGATTTTAGAAGGGGGAAAAATAAGGAGCTCAGTTTTGGAGAGGATTAGCTTAAGGTGGTGAGAGGACATCCATGAAGAGATATGAGAAAGACAGTTAGTGACACAAGTTAGACGATAGGTCTGGGGCAGAGATGTAGATTTGAGTGTCGCCGGCATACAAATGATAGTGAAACCCGTGGGACTTTATTAGGGAACCTAATGATGAAGTGTAGATTGAGAAGAGAAGGGGGCCGAGGATAGAGCCTTGCGGTACCCCAACAGAAAGTGTCAATGGGGCAGAGGAAGCCCCAAAGAAGGCTACACTAAAGGTACGGTTAGAAAGGTAGGAAGAGAACCACGCAAGGGCTGTGTCACAAATGCCAAAGGATTGGAGTGTTTGTAGCAAAAGAGGGTGGTCAACAGTATCAAAGGCTACAGACAGATCAAGGAGGATAAGCAGAGAGAAGTGGCCTTTGGATTTTGCTGCAAGTAGGTCGTTTGTAACCTTAGCGATTGCCGTCTCTGTGGAGTGATGGGGTCGAAATCCAGATTGCAGTGGATCAAGGAGGGAGTGTAATGTAAGGAAATTGGATAGGCGTGCATGTACTAGCTTTTCAAGAAGCTTTGAGGCAAGAGGGAGTAGGGAAATAGGGCGTTAGTTGGATGGGGAGGTTGGATCGAGAGAAGTTTTTTTGACAATAGGTGTGACCAGTGCATGTTTTAGAGATGAGGGAAATGTACCGGTGCTGAGGGAGAGGTTGAAGATGTGTGCGAGTATAGGGGTAAGGGTAGAAGAGAGGGAGGGGAGTAGCTGTGAAGGGATGGGGTTGAGGGGACAGGTAGTGAGGTGAAAGCGTAGTTGAAGTGCAGAAACGTCTTCCTCAGTAACAGGGGCGAAAGAGCTAAGTATATGGCTATGTGGGTTTTTGTTAATTGCAAGCTTTTGAGGGGGTGAGAGGATGGAAGCATGTTGAGAGCTGATTTCGTTTCTTATGGAATTCATTTTGTTATTGAAGTGGTTGGCAAAATCTTGAGCTGACACAGAAGTTGTATTAGGAGGTGGGGGCGGGCAGAGAAGAGTATTGAAATTGGAGAACAAACGTTTTGGGTTTGAAGAAAGAGTGGAGATAAGAGTAGAGAAGTAGTGTTGCTTATAAAGATTAAGGTCAGAGTAGTAGGAGTTCGGCTGAACTCAGATTAGCGAGCCAGGATGGAAGAGACCTTGACGTGGTTCCTGGGCTTGACCCATTTGGCCAGATGCGGTAAATAACTCTTCCATTTATGCTTTTAATCTTAGCTGTGCACTTGCAAGAGAGTGCCAGGCTTCCTACGTGTGTGTGTGTTAATTTGTTTTGTAATTTTCTCTATGGGCTATGCACCCAAACTTGTCTGGGGTTAACTGCCCAGGTCTCTGAAGACTGTGCAGCTGCCTGTGAGTACAGGGCTAAGGACTTGTGTCTGAAACGTCGTTGATTCTTTGGTCTGGGTTTATAAGCTGAATAAACCCGTTTAAAAGCATTGGTGGTGCTGCTTTTTCTTGTGCATGACCCTCTGAGCTGGCACACTATCTACTGTTCCCAGGTGCTGGATTCTCTGGACTTAAGTGCCGGTGAGTGCTATTTAGCACCCAGGGCTGTGCATTTTGCAGGGTCATAGGATGTGTACTCGGTCCAGTTTAAGAGTCCAGTCTATTTCCATGTTTTGTATGAGTCTAGGGAGATTACATAAGGTCTTTGCACCCTGGGTGGTTTCCAGTTTGTTTAATTGATAGCATGCATTGTTTGGCTGTAGTTAGGACCCAGGGTGGAAGTGTAAGAGGAGGTCACACTAAATGCTTGCCACTTTAGACTAAAGAAGCTGTATTTTCTGATTTTGTTTGTTTGTTTTTTTAATACTGCATACAAATATCCTGTTTTTTCTGGTTGTATTCTAATAAAGAGACTGAGAATGAATTACATATGGTCGTTATACCATTGTTAAATCAACAAATCTAATGGTGGCCTAAGACTTTTGCACAGTACTGTACATACTATGGAAAGGGGACTCACAATAAGCTCTTATAAAACCATAAACCCCACCCACATAGTGTCAAACAAACCTACTGAAACATACTGCCGCCTCCGCTTCCCTAGTTCTGCCACCTCAGCTCAACAAATTGATTTTTTTTTATAAATTGCACTATGTAAGCCTCACTCTTCATTAAGCAACAACCATTTCTAAAGTTCTCCCAAATGGGCAAGACAATTTTTGACATTTAAAACAAGATGTTAAGTACACTTACCAGCAAGCCTTTTGTGCAAACAAGATGTATCCTTGTAGAATAAGAGGTCTTATTTCCTTGCTGATCAGTACACTCAGAGCCATTTGTATATTCCAGTAGTATTCTACCAGATTTTTCAATGATAGGACCATTGCTTGCCACTCCCATGTTACTGATAGACACAGTCTCTGAAATTACATCCTGCAAAATGAATATATAAAATAGATTTACAGATGTCAAAAACCGTTGTACCTTTCTCAGAGAGAATGCATCATTCCTGGCTCAGCAACGATTCTTATCCATTTGCAGTTGATCATGTAAACTGGAGTTTAAACACTCCATTGCACAGCACCTTAATATTAAAACTACTCTTTAATATATACATATACATACATACATACATACAAACACACATACATGCACTACTGGACTTCAGTATTATATATGAACTTGAAAACTATGCATTATTTATAATGGTACCACAACTACATATTTTATATAACAAAAGTGTAAAATCAGTAAAAACAACAACAAAAAATTATACAAGCAATATTATAAAGACTAACAACGTAATTGTAAATAATTATACAATTAAGTAAAAAGGGCTTCACTCCACATTTAAAGAATGATGATTCTGCTTTTAGCGACTTATAATTAAATTACATTTGTAACATTCGAATTCTCATTCATACTAAATAACTTTATTCAAAAATTATAAAAGAAAACACACACACACACACAAATAGCTTGAGCTCAATAAGTTAAAAACACATAAACCAGCCGAAATGCTGAAACTCCCATTCTGATAAGACAGTAAGTAATATAGGCCAACAGTGACTATATCAAAACTATAAAAAGACCTTACAATCAGAGGGCTAAAGTTAAATCATGTTTATTGGTATCATTTTAAGCTAACTGCTAGGCTTCGATATCGTTATGTATATTAAAGGAGATCAGTCTTTATGTATGGTAAGCAAATTTAAAACAACGGAGAGACAGAGCTGCTCCAAAGGACCCCTGACACGCATTTCACAAAAACGCTTCCTCTGAGGAAGCTGTGTCTACGTTCAGGCCCCATGCTTTTGATTACTTCTCTGCAACCCGGATTTCAATCTATTAACCAAGTCAAACCTTACACATAGATTCTGCCACACCTGGTGTCAAAGGCTTTATAAGTTTGACATCAATGCACACTGTTGGCTTTGATATCATAAACATTAAAGAAACATAAATATGTGCTATTGAGTGCATATTTGCCTGCAAATGGTTTAAACACAGTTAAAAAAAAAAAAAAAAAAAAAAAAAAAAGTGGTGAGCCAATGACAAAATGACAAGAGGCATATATGTGTAACCACAAATCACAAGAAAACTCTCTGAAGTGCATTGCTGCTTGTGCCTACCTATGTATGCACCTCAAAGGATACCAGGAGAAGGAAATTAATTTGATAACAGAAATAAATTGAAAATTTTCTTCAAATTGCATGCCCTGCTTGAACCATGAAAGTTACATTTTGACGTAAATGTTCATGTAAGACTGTGTATAATGAGCACATGCAAAAGATACAGTGCCCATAACAATTGAATAGTGTACCACAATTTATCATAATGGATATAGTGGATACCTGTTATTTCTATGTCCCTATACTTTAATAAATTACCTAATGAATAGAATGAATTTTGCACACAAAAAACACGATAAATTATGCTTACCTGATAATTTCATTTTCTTCTGAAGGGAAGAGTCCACAACTGCATTCATTACTTTTGTGAATTCACAACCTGGCCACCTACCTCCCCCACTTCCCTTATCCCCCAGTCATTCTGCCAAGGGAACAAGGAACAGTAGGAGAAATATCAGGGTGAAAAAAAGGTGCCAGAAGAACAAAAAAATTATAGCCGCCTCAGAGATAAAAACACGGGCAGGAGCTGTAAACTCTTCCCTTCAGTCAGAAGAAAATGAAATCATCATCAAGTAAGCATAATTTATGTTTTTCTTCTTAAAAGGGAAGAGTCCACAGCTGCATTCAATACTTTTGGGAAAACAATGCCCAAGCTAGAGGACACTAAATGCAAATAACGGGTGGGTACAGAAGGCGGCCCCTTCGAAAGGCACCACAGCCTGAACAACAACACACAAAAAATTTTAAGTACAAACGACACGGGAGAAAAACCCAAGCCCAGGAAACAGCAGATCAGTTACACCACTGGCAAAGCCGAACTATAGACTACTCAGACCTAGAGTCCGTCAGGCCCAAACAACCTCCGAGGCGTCTGCGCCACGGGTCACGACTACCAAGAAGGTACCCGGCCAAAGATAAGGACCACATCTGCCCCTCAAAAGGGAACCAGAGACCAGGAAAATCCGAAGGAAAGTTTCCCACTTAACACCTAAAGAACAACCCATGGTTGTCCTTACTAAGGCAACACCAAGAGAGACAAACTCCCTAGAACACAAGGACCAAAAAAAGAAGGATCCATACCCAGGGAACATGTCCCAAAAAGGACTCGAGGAACCCCTCATGTCCCTAATCCCATACCCTAAGGTACTCCAAGAAATTCATGAGTCCCCCGATGCCCCATAACATATCTAGATCTGGAGGATAGGTGGAGACAGCAGAAACAGGATAAATATCCCAGCAGCAAGAACAGAGCTCTCCCAGAGAAACTCAAAGCACCTGAACAGGAACTCTCAAAGACCAGCCTCCAAAAGGAAGGCAGACTCCATTGCTAACTCAAACCCTAAAGGCGCGTCAAAACTTGTTAGCATCCAGACAAAAGCAATTAGCTGTAACGGGATATACCATCACTGAGCAAATTGCTGTAGATGGTTAAAACTGCAAAACTCCAAGGGCTTACAGCCCACCGAATAGCGGCTCCAAGGAGCGCCCCCTCCCGGCACCAGACGCCAGTAGGAAGGAGGAGGACATCCAAAGTCCTCCCTCAAAGAGAGGACCAACAGCAGAAAACGGTCAACACTGCATAGAGTAACTGATCCCCAACCTTCCCTCCAGGATAATGGTCCCAGCCAAAGGCTAATTAAAAGACCGATGACAAGAGTCCCAGACTACAGGAAAAGGAAGAGAGGATCAACGAGGGACAAAGTCCCCTGTTAGACTGCTGCTACAAACGGCATGCTACCGTGAGTCAGGAGAAACACTGTGCTCAGGTACGAGACCCCCTACACGCCGTCGTGGGCAAAAAGGGCACACTTCCCAAGAGAAGAAGTCCCCCAAAAAGCTCAGCATCCATATATTGAACCACATAGTAGAAGCCCCCACGGGAGCAAACCCTCAGCCTCCTGCTGCAGGAATGGAGGAACCAGACACTACATCACAGCTCCCCTCCCAGGAACTTGAAACACAGGAAGGAAAAAAAAACCTGCAAGGCAGAACCAAGGACCCCCAGGACTCCATGAATACTAAGGTAATTTCCGAACCCGGAAAACCCAAAACCTACTCTGGAAGAGAAGGGAATGAAAAACAATGGAAAAACTCCCAACCATAGAGGCGGGATCCCTCGGCCACATAGCAAACCCAGTTGAAAAAAACCTTGAGTCTACAGGAACATTGTAAATGCACCAGAAGACCAGTAAGGACCCATCAGAAAGACCTAAAGCTTAAGCCACAGTCAGATAGTCATCTCTCACAGAGACCCAGCCCCCCAAGAAAGGGGCCAGTGGGACCACAAGCGTGATCCCAAACGTCCACAGCCATCCATGGAGACATGGACCAAGGCCAGGGTCCTCGACAATGGTTGATCAAAAGATCCAATCTCCGAAAGAACCGTAAACTGCCTCCTTCAAGGAGGAGCGCACCTCTAAAGTCCGTAGACTTGGCGATCTAGAAATAGCCTCAAACCCAAGAGTCACGAAAGATTCCTTTACACTCTGAGAATTAGCACCCAGTGCAAATGGATTGCAAGAAATCTTGTAGGCAAGCGGCAACATGTGATACACACACAGGCAGGGTAACATCAATACCCAAAGGTAAATGATAACCCAGGGCCCTGCCCGCCATCTCAGAAAATTAACGTAAGGCACCGCCCATGAAAAACCCAAACGGAGTATCGAGGAAAAATGGACAACTGCCTGACCCTCGAAGGGTGGCCCTCCGTACCCAACCTCAACACTTCTACTGACAAGCCCCAAGGCTAGCGTAATATTGAGGATGCAATAAACCCCGAACGTCAAAGACCGTAGTCTGACCGAGGGTATTAGAATGGAAAAGACAACTGAGAGCTTGAAGAAGCTATTATTCAAGGAAAACTACCTTGAGCAGGCAAACGCTGGAGCCGTAGCTCCCACAGAAGGCAGGGAACCCCTGCATACCACCTCTAACAGTAATATAACTCAGAACAGAGAAAGACAAACATGCCCGTGCCACCGCAAGAAAAAACGCAATAGGCTAAAGAGTCAGCATCCGGAAGAACCTTGAGTGAAAACCCAAACATTATCACCTGGCACACCAGACCAAACAGATCACACACATCTCCCAACTTCCATTTAATGGAAATAATGGTTTTATGTCCCCGGGAACTTAAAGAACCTAGAAGTCGACTGCAGGAAGCAGAGTCATAGCCCAGGCGAGTAGCCCGAACTGACCAACCTTAGATTGGCACGCACAACCCTCCATCTGGAGAAGTTGCATATAAACCACAAGCCTCATACTTCGGCAGGATCCGAGCCCGGAGTCCATAGAATAGGCCAAGAGGCATTCCCAGCACCACAAAGGTAACATGAACCCTGGTAACAGCTGAAAAAGCGCCCGACTAGTACCAGCCTGGTATAAGGACACTCTGGAACTGTTCACGGTCCAAGAAAAATTTGTCCCAAAGGATCGATAAATGAACTAGAAACGAAAAATTCTAATATTCAACAAGTGCGCAACTCCCGAGGGAGTGCCCACGTGACCACTACTCGCAAGTATCAGTTTCAGAGAAGAACATTCATAAAAACTAAAATCTAACAGACCTGAGCTTAAGGAAAAGCAAATTAAACACAAACACATCCATTCGGATGACAAATAAAATGAAAGGTAGCACCCATCGGGTGAATGCCCAAGGTGAATGAGGACGACAACAGGACCAGCCGAGTAGAGGCCCCATTTACCAAAGCTCAGAAATGGAACCGAAAAACATAAACAAACATAAAATGAAGACGGATAAGGAGATTGACTTCATTCCCTAATGTCATATCCATTTTGCCATCCAGCTTCTAAGGCCTCGGATCCCTCCGACCACTAGGACTGGGATCCTCTAACATTGCCAAAACATGCCTTAAAAGAACCTGAAGGCGAGCCAGCCTATAACGGAAGGCAAAATCACTCCTCGCCGGATCTACTGGAGACCTCGGCTCCGAGATTGGGGCCAACATATTCCCAAAAGGCCAAACTGAAACGGGCGATCTGACACTCGATGGACCTAGGTTAACGGAGCATGGACAGTATCGGAGAAATACTTCACTTGGGAAATATAAATGAGACAGCGCCATAGAAATGGCCATGCGGAAACCGTGCCGTAACCTCTGGCGGAAACAAGCCACTCTCCAGAGAAGGAGTGAAGGCCATAGGGACACCTGCGTGCGTAGCCGGGAAAGGGTCTTGGGCACGCGCCTCACGGGTCATAGACACCTCGGAGGCATATGGCTCAACGCACTCTAAGCTCCCAGATTCAGGAGAAGAGAGAGTACTCTAGAACAGCACCCGGAACATAACTAATGGGCATTGATTACCCGGGCCATTTCATATTCATCACGACACATCCTCCGTATCGGAGGCATCCGTGCCACGTATATCAGAATCCTCCATATCTTGGGATTACAAAAAGACAAAACTAAGTGGCACACTTTGACACCCCCAATGGCTGGGGCACTCACCACCTCCTGTGAACCAGACAACCCACAAGCTAGACTCTCTCAGCCGCACACGGTCAGCATACAGAAGTGGAAAGAAAACAACGTAACCGCACCCATCACGAGGTGCACCGTGCCAGTCACAAAAAAGGCACGCAATCTTGAGAGATCGTGTCATTAAAAGTAGGCCGTTATGTTCCGAAAAAGGCCGTGAGCCTAAGTATAGCTACACATTGCAGATAGAACCACATAAACATTAAAGTCCCCCCTGTTCAATACCCCCCCCCCCACCCCTTCAGGAGATATTAACCCATGATTCCTCATTTAGGATAAAAGGAGTCCCACTGGGACCCTACCTTGTTTCTTCAATAATACATCTCATACTGAAATAAAACTAAACGTTCTTACCGGAATCTACGCCATAGAACAGGAACACGGCCCTACAAGTGTGACAGATAGTAGTCTCGCTTCTGACATGGACTTGAGTGAAGAAAGGTAGGCAGCGAAACTCGTCAACGCTGATTAGCAAGTGAGTCGGGATGGGTTCTCAGGAAAACTCTCCCTGCATCTCCGGACTAACTTTCATCCATGCTCTCACTGAGAGGCTGACAGCATCACTTAAAACTCCAGTCCCATTGCGAAGAGTACTACCCTCCATAAGAGACTATCTCGAACTTCTGACACTTCTCTGCCAACCTCCTGTGACAAAAGGCAAAGAATAACTGGGGGATGAGGAAAGTGGGGGAGGTATTTAAGCCTTTGGCTGTGTTGTCTTTGCCTCCTCCTGGTGGCCAGGTTCTGAATTCCCAAAAGTAATGAATGCAGCTGTGGACTCTTTCCTTTTAAGAAGAAAAAGAAATACAAATTAACTTTGTATGATGCTATAAACTCAAATATCTATCTTTGTATGAAACTTCATGTATCATACTCTTACAGTATGTTTAATAAAATGTGCACTATTATTATATGTGAATAATACAGAGACTTCTCCTCAACCGTATTTACAAATATAGCACCTTAATAAGGTGCATTCATATATATACATATTTATAATATCGTATATTTTCACATAAATACACACATGTATATTTACTGATTTCATCCATTAGATGCTGCCCTTTTCACATAGAGCAAGGGATTTTCAAACCTGTCATTGTGCCTCCCTAACAGGCCAGATTTTCAGGATTACCTTGGGTGAGAACAGGTTGATAACCCCCAAGGCAGAACATGCTGTGATCTGAGATGTCATTGCAGAAAATGCAGTATGACTGCAGAAAGAACAGGACACATGCAGGAATTGTTAGTGCTTTTAACTTTACAGCGATGCTCAACATTAGACTGTTCTCTTCAAACAGTGCTGTGCTCTTGGCTGCACTGTGTACGTTTTCCTTAAAGGGACAGTCCAGTAAAAAAAACAACTTTCATGATTTAAATAGGGCATGTAATTTTAAACAACTTTCCAATTTACTTTTATTACCAATTTTGCTTTGTTCTCTTGGTATTCTTGTTGAAAGCTAAACCTAGGAGGTTGATATGCTAAATTCTTAGACCTTGAAGTCCGCCTTTAATCTGAACGCATTTTGACATTTTTTCACCACTAGAGGGTGTTAGTTCATGTGTTTCACATAGATAACATTGAGCTCAGGCATCTGAAGCTCCTAGGAGTCAGCACTGATTGGCTAAAAATGCAAGTCTTTCAAAAGAACTGAAATAAGGGGGCAGTTTGCAGAGGCTTAGATACAAGGTAATCACAGAGGTAAAAAGTGTATTATAACTGTGCTGGTTATGCAAAACTGGGGAATGGGTAATAAAGGGATTATCTACATTTTTAAGCAACAAACATTCTGGTGTTTACTGCCCCTTTAACATAGCGCATCCAGAGAAAAGTGCTGTTTAAAGAGAACAGTCAAATACGGAGTAGCGCTGCAAAGCAGCAGTGCATTTATTGTTAACTGTCTCTCAGGTTTTTTTTTTTTTAAGCCCCAGTAGTTCCTAGTCTGCAAAGCTGTGACTTCTGAATTTAAGATTTTCATGTAAACAATGCACCATTTTATTACTACATTACTACCAAGAGAAAAGGAAAAAAAAAAAAATTCACGTGACTTTTTTGTCTGCAACTAATTTGCAATGCAATTTCAACTGTAGCACTAGATTATAAAAATAAAAAATACTTTTCCCTCCAGTTAATCAACACGTTGTTAAATTACATAGTTACACGCTCATTTCGCATATTATGTTTAGCTAAAAAAAAAAAAAAAAAATTATGTAATCGCAGAAAGTGAAGAAAAGTTCTGCCTCTGGGTTGATAACCCTGTTTAGCAATCAGCTAATTATTTCCCCTGTGCTACAGCACAATGAGGAATAAAGGATAAACAGGCACCGGATAAAGAAGAATGAAGAAAAAACAAGCACAGGACAATGAGGAATAAAACAAGCACAGGACAATGAGGAATGAAGGGGGGGGAAAGCGCAGGACAATGAGGAATGAAGGGAAAACAAGCAAATGACAATGAGGAATGAAGGGAAACAAGCACTGGACAATGAGGAATGAAGGGAAACAAGCACTGGACAATGAGGAATGAAGGGAAAACAAGCACTGGACAAGAGGAATGAAGGGAGAACAAGCACAGGACAAGAGGAATGAAGCGGGGAAAGCACAGGACAATGAGGAATGAAGGTAAAACAAGCAAATGACAATGAGGAATGAAGGGAAACAAGCACTGGACAATGAGGAATGAAGGGAAAACAAGCACTGGACAAGAGGAATGAAGGGAGAACAAGCACAGGACAAGTGGAATGAAGGGGGGAAAGCACAGGACAATGAGGAATGAAGGTAAAACAAGCGCAGGACAATGAGGAATGAAGGGAAAACAAGCACTGGACAATGAGGAATGAAGGGAGAACAAGCACAGGACAAGAGGAATGAAGGGAGAACAAGCACAGGACAATGAGGAATGAAGGTAAAACAAGCACTGGACAATGAGGAATGAAGGGAAAACGAGCACTGGACAATGAGGAATGAAGGGAAAACAAGCACTGGACAATGAGGAATGAAGGGAAAACAAGCACTGGACAAGAGGAATGCAGGGGGGGGGGGAGTACAGGACAATGAGGAATTAAGGTAAAAACAAGCAAAGGACAATGAGGAATGAAGGTAAAACAAGCAAAGGACAATGAGGAATGAAGGGAAAACAAGCAAAGGACAATGAGGAATGAAGGGAGAACAAGCACAGGACAAGAGGAATGCAGGGGGGGGGAGTACAGGACAATGAGGAATGAAGGTAAAAACAAGCAAAGGACAATGAGGAATGAAGGGAAAACAAGCAAAGGACAATGAGGAATGAAGGGAAAACAAGCAAAGGACAATGAGGAATGAAGGGAAAAGAAACAGGACATGAGGAATGAAGGCTAAATAAACACAAGACAATGTAGAATGAAGGGAAAACAAGCAAGAGCCAACAGTACTTTGAAGGAAGTGCAAGCAGGAAAAGAGGTAAGGAATGAGGACAAGCAGGGAATGAAGTGGACATGCAGAGGTATTACAGGTTGGGGGATGATGTACCAATTGAACAGTGGCAATTCACTGAAAGAATCCACATTTTTTTAAACTTTGAGTTCTGTAATTTAATCTGCCATATTAAAGGGACAAGTCAAAATTAAACTTTCATGATTCAGATAGAGCAGCAATATTAAACAACTTTCCAATTTACTTCCATTAACAAAATATGGACAGTATTTTTATTTTTACACTTGAGTCATCTCCTACTGAGCATGTGCAAGAATTCACAGACTATACGTATATGCATTTGTTATTGGCTGATGGCTGCCACATGATAAAGTCAAAATATACATAACTGACATTTGTCAGGGGAAAAAAAAATCTACTACTTCGACTAAAGTTCTATTGCATTGCCTTTTTATTATGCATTTGTTGATAATGCAAATCTACTGTATTTACTGGTCCTTTAATTTGGACACTCAAGCCAAACCTTGTACTAATACTGCCCTAAACTGCCCAGTGAAGTTGAAGAAAGTCCAAAGACTTATGCATATTCAAGTTACATCAAAATTCTATTTTAGAATTTGTTCTTACGCGTTCTGCCACAAGTCTATTCTACAGTATATTAACAAGCTCAACTATAATTTATGAAAGGCTTATAAAATTACTGACTCAGGACCCAATGAGTTTTCTTGAATTTTATGAAATCCTTTACTAATACTTCTAACATAAGCCCATCACACAAGTCTCCTCCTGGGAGAAAGAAAGATTTTTTTTGTAGTTGTCAGGTTATTCATACTTACTGACTGTAAATTATATTCCATCTGGCAAACAGAGGCAAAGCGATCACATCCTGGCACTGGAATTATGGATTGGCATACGTTTATGTAATATTTCTTATGTTTTTCAGATTTACTGTCCATTGCATACCAGTTTACGGCATGTCCATCATGTGACTTAGATAAGCTAGAAAAAAAATAGAAAAGACCAAATTTACCAGAGCATATTTATTCAGAAAATTAGTTGCAACTCATACATAAGTTGTTTCATTGCAAAACGGACATGAAACCCAAAATGTTTCCTTTATGATACAGATAGGGCATATAATTGTAAACAACTTACCGATTTACCTCTATTATCAAATGTCCTACATTCTCATGGTTGCCTTTGTTGAAGGAGCAGCAAGGCAGTATTGGGAGCCAGCTAGCTGAGCACAAAATTGGGAAAGCCAATTCCAAGCAACATATATGTACATCTACCAACAGCTAGATTCCAGTAGTGCATTGCTACCTAGGTATACTTTTCAACAAAAGACACCCAGAGAAGCCTCTTAAATGGTGTGTGCTTTTAGAGAAAGGTTAAATATATGGCAGGTTAAGCATTGTATATTTCATTGTATATTAAACATTTTTAAAGGGATAGGAAAATCAAAACTAATTTTGCATACATCTGATTGAGCATGCAATTTTAAATTCACTTCTATTTTCAAATGTACTTTGTTATCTTAGTATCCATTTTTAAAAATATGTAAATATCCTTTACTAGTTGGAGCCTAAACAAATGTGTCTCTTGTGATTGGTTGACTAGATGTGTTCAGCTAGCTCTCCGTAGTACATTGGTGCTCATTCAGCAAAGGATATCAAAAGAATGAAGCAAATTTGATCATAGAAATAAATTAAAAAGTTCTATCCGAGTCCTGAAAGAAAAATAGACAAAATTTATGCTTACCTGATAAATTTCTTTCTTTCTTGACACGATGAGTCCACGGATCATCTAGTTACTATTGGGAATATCACTCCTGCCCAGCAGGAGGCAGCAAAGAGCACCACAGCAAGGCTGTTAAATATCACTCCAACCCCAGTCATTCGACCGAAGCAAAGGAGAGAAAGGAAGCAACAAAGTGCAGTGTCTGAAGTTTATAACATACCAACAACCTGTCTAAAGAACAGGGCGGGCCGTGGACTCATCGTGTCAAGAAATAAATTTATCAGGTAAGCATACATTGTTTCTTTCTAATGACACGATGAGTCCACGGATCATCTAATTACTATTGGGAATCAATACCCAAGCTAGAGTACACAGATGATAAGGGAGGGACAAGACACGGAACCTAAACGGAAGGCACCACTGCTTGAAGAACCTTTCTCCCAAAAGAGGCCTCAGCCAAGGCAAAAGTGTCAAATTTATAGAATTTTGAAAAAGTGTGGAGAGGACCAAGTTGCAGCCTTGCAAATCTGTTCCACAGAAGATTCATTTTTGAATGCCCAGGAAGAGGAAACAGCCCTCGTAGAATGAGCAGTGATTCTCTCAGGAGGCTGCTGTCCAGCAGTTTCAGCCACAAAGAAAGAAGTAGCCATAACTTTCTGTCCCTTACATTTCCCTGAGAATACCACAAGCAGAGCAGAAGACTGACGAAAATCTTTAGTCGCCTGTAAATAGAATTTTAATGCACGCACCACGTCCAGATTGTGCAGAAGCCATTCCTTTTGAGAAGAAGGATTAGGACACAAGGAAGGAACAACAATCTCCTGATTAATGTTCCGGTCTGAAATTACTTTAGGGAGAAACCCTAACATAGTACGCAAAACCACCTTATCCGAATGAAAAATAAGGTAAGGAGACTCATACTGTAATGCCGAGAGCTCTGACACTCTACGAGCAGATGAAATAGCAACAAGAAACACAACTTTCCAAGATAACAACTTAATATCTAAGGAATGCATAGGCTCAAACGGAGCCCCTTGAAGAACCTTAAGAACTAAATTAAGACTCCAGGAAGGAGTAACTGGTTTAAACACAGGCCTGATCCTGACAAAATGATTGCACGCCTGAGACGACCGCTAGACCTTTATGTAACAAAATAGACATGAAAGATATTTGACCCTTTAGGGAACTTGCAGATAAACCCTTCTCCAAACCTTTTTGGAGAAAGGACAGGATTCTATGAATCCTAACTCTACTCCAACAGTAGCCCTTGGAATCACACCAATATAGATATTTACGCCATATCTTATGGTAAATCTTTTTAGTCACAGGTTTACGAGCCTGAATCATGGTCTCAATGACCAATTCCGAAAATCCACGCTTGGATAAAATTAAGCGTTCAATCAACAAGCAGTCAGCTTCAGAGAAACTAGATTTGGGTGAAGGAAGGACCTTTGAAGTAGAAGGTCCTTCCTCAACGGAAGTCTCCAAGTTGGAAGAGATGACATGTCCACCAGGTCTGCATACCAAATCCTGCAAGGCCACGCCGGTGCAATGAGGATCACCGACGACCCGAGGTAGAAGAGCGAACGGAGGAAATAGGAATGCGAAACTGAAATTCCAAAGTACCGCCAGAACGTCTATCAGTACAGCCTGAGGGTCCCTTGACCTCGACCCATACCTCGGAAGCTTGGAATTCTGCCGACATGCCATGTGATCCAATTCCGGCGGACCTTATTTGAGAATCAGGCTGGAAAACACTTCCGGATGGAGTTCCCACTCCCCCGGGTGAAAGGTCTGCCTGCTCAGGAAGTCCGCCTCCCAGTTGTCTACTCCTGGGATGTGGATCGCCGACAGACAGCAATTGTGGGTCTCCGCCCACTGAATGATCTTGGCTACCTCAGTCATGGCCAAGGAACTCCAAGTTCCTCCCTGATGGTTGATATAAGCCACTGAAGTTATATTGTCCGACTGGAACATGATGAACCGGGCCGAGGCTAACTCAGGCCAGGTCAGAAGAGCATTGAAGATTGCTCTCAGCTCCAGAATGTTTATGGGTAGAACAGACTCCGACCGAGTCCATGTTCCCTGAGCCTTTAGAGAGCCCCAGACTGCTCCCCATCCCAGAAGGCTGGAGTCTGTTGTCACAATCACCCAAGAGGGTCTGCAAAAGCAGGTTCCCTTAATGCAAAGTTCTCTCAATACATGAGGAACAGAAAGGGATTGGTGGTTCCACATTAGCATACAAACATAAAGAACATGCAACATCTTGCAGGGATTCTTGGTCCATCTTTATTCACCAATAAACAGACAACTGATATTTAATTCAGAAAATATCCCCCAAAACAAAAACAAAAAAATTGCTACTGTTCCTTTAAATTTAGAACAAACAAAATAGCTGCTTTATGTTTCTGTTATTAAAATTACACCTTAGCCCCCAAAATAACTTCCAGATAACTCTACACCTCAGCTTAGCATTGTTGAGGTGCTTACCTGCCTGCCAATGAAGTAAATTACTTTGTAACTGATCCGGACTCAACACTATAAACACTGCAGTCCGTAACCGCAACGTTGCTGAATCTATGACGCAGCTGAACTTCCCTCCAGAGACACTGAAAGTGACAAACAGGGCCAGAAAAAAGGAGCGCAATAGGAACTGCCGCCGTATATCTAACTCCGCCCATCGTGGGCGTAACCTGAAAACTCCTGATAAGTTAAATGAATTACCACAGCCATCAGGAGTGAAGTATAAAAAACAATACACCACCAACAGCCAGATTCTCCTCATCCCCAATGCCTGCTCTGCTGCCCTTACTAAATATTCCCCTGTCATAGGTGAATGTAACTTGTCCCAATGAAAGTAAAAGTGCTATCCTTTTTCTCTGCATGTCCCAGAAAAACATAAAGTTAGCACTTACCTTAATACTTCTGCCAGGCAGCACGGCAGCTCACTAGGTTTGGGAGGCCAGATCCCTCACATGGACCTGTGGGTAGAAACAAAGACTGAGTAATCTTACTCAGGCTTGCATGGATAGGGCAGCATAAATACATGGGAGGCGCAGTGAAAATTATGTCCCACAAGTTCCCATTGCTTTAAAGCCACCACTGCTCTACTGAAGAGACTGATATGGACTACAGCTACACGCTAAAGCAGAACAATCTTGCACTGCTTAAAAATAATAAAATCTTGCTTGAAGAATCTTTTCCTAACAACTAACTTAACCACTTCCTTGCTCTAACGTAGGCAAAGAGAATGACTGGGGTTGGAGGGAAGGGAGTTGATATTTAACAGCCTTGCTGTGGTGCTCTTTGCCGCCACCTGCTGGGCAGGAGTGATATTACCAATAGTAATTAGATGATCCGTGGACTCATCGTGTCATTAGAAAGAAATTAGGGTTCTTGACCCTTTAACTATAACCTGCTATATTTCTTTCATGTAATTAGCAAGAGTCCATGAGCTAGTGACATATGGGATATACATTCCTACCAGGAGGGGCAAAATTTCCCAAACCTCAAAATGCCTATAAATACACCCCTCACCACACCCACAATTCAGTTTTACAAACTTTGCCTCCCATGGAGGTGGTGAAGTAAGTTTGTGCTAGATTCTACGTTGATATGCGCTTCGCAGCAGGCTGGAGCCCGGTTTTCCTCTCAGAGTGCAGTGAATGTCAGAGGGATGTGAAGAGAGTATTGCCTATTTGAATACAATGGTCTTCCTCTAGGGGATCTATTTCATAGGTTCTCTGTTATCGGTCGTTGAGATTTCTTCTCCAACCTCCCTTTTCAGATTGACGATATACTCTTATATACCATTACCTCTACTGATTCTCGTTTCAGTACTGGTTTGGCTGTCTACTATATGTAGATGAGTGTCTTAGGGTAAGTAAGTCTTATTTTATTATGACACTCTTAAGCTATGGTTGGGCACTTTATTTGTAAAGTTCAAAATATATGTGTTTAAACTTATATTTGCCATGATTTAGGATAATCAGTATTCCTTATTTCAGACAGTCAGTTTTATTATTTGAGATAATGCATATGATTAAATATTTTTTTATTACCTTAAAAGAATTTTTTCAATTGACTTTTTTTCCCTGTGGGCTGTTAGGCTCGCGGGGGCTGAAAATGCTACAATTTATTGCGTCATTCTTGGCGCAAAAATTTTGTCATTTCCGGAGCCCTAATTGACGCTGGAAGTTTGTTCATGGTTGCGTCATTTTTTGACGTTCAGACGTTTTTTTGCGCCAAAATTGTGGGCGTCATTTTTTTCGGCGTCACAGGATGTGGCGTCATACTTGGCACCAAAAAATATGGGCGTTGTACTTGGCGCCAATAATGTGGGCGTCATTCTTGGCGCCAAAAAATGTGGGCGTCATTCTTGTCTCCACCTTTTTTTCACATTATTTCAGTCTCATTTTTCATTGCTTCTGGTTGCTAGAGGCTTGTTCATTTGGCATTTTTTTCCCCATTCCTGAAACTGTCATTTAAGGAATTTGATAATTTTGCTTTATATGTTGTTTTTTCTATTACATATTGCAAGATGTCTCAACCTGACCCTGGATCAGAATCTACTTCTGGAAAGACGCTGCCTGGTGCTGGTTCTACCAAAGTTAAGTTCATCTGTTGTAAACTTTTAGTAACTGTTCCTCCGGCTGTTTGTGATAACTGTCATGATAAACTTTCTAATGCAGATTGTGTTTCCATTAGTAATAAATATAATCCATTACCTGTTGTTGTTCCTTCAACATCTAATGTTCAGGATGTCCCTGTTAATGTTAAAGAATTTGTTTCTAAATCTATTAGGAACGCTCTGTCTGTTATTCCTCCTTCTAGTAAACGTAAAAGGTTTTTTAAAACTTCTCATATTTCAGATGAATTTTTAAGTGACCGTCATCATTCTGACTTATCTGTTTCTGATGAGGATCTATCTGGTTCAGAAGATTCTGCCTCAGATATTGACACAGATAAATCTTCATATTTATTTAAGATGGAGTTTATTCGTTCTTTACTTAAAGAAGTGTTAATTGCATTCGATATGGAGGAGTCTAGTCCTCTTGATACTAAATCTACTACGCGTTTAAATTCGGTTTTCAAACCTCATGTAGTTATTCCAGAAGTTTTTCCAGTTCCTGATGCTATTTCAGAAGTAATTTCTAGGGAATGGAATAGTCTGGGTACTTCATTTACTCCTTCTCAAAGGTTTAAGAAATTGTACCCTGTGCCATCTGATAGATTAGAGTTTTGGGACAAAATCCCTAAAGTTGATGGGGCTATTTCTACTCTTGCTAAACGTACTACTATTCCTACGGCGGATAGTACTTCCTTTAAGGATCCTTTAGATAGGAAGCTTGAATCCTTTCTAAGGAGAGCTTATTTATGTTCAGGTAACCTTCTTAGACCTGCTATTTCTTTGGCTGATGTTGCTGCAGCTACCACTTTCTGGTTGGAGGCTTTAGCGCAACAAGTGTCAGACCATAATGCTTATAGCATTGTTAAACTTCTTCAACATGCTAATAACTTTATTTGTGATGCCATTTTTGATATCATTAGAATTGATGTCAGGTACATGTCATTAGCTATTTTAGCTAGAAGAGCTTTATGGCTTAAATCTTGGAATGCAGATATGACTTCTAAGTCAACTTTGCTTTCTCTTTCTTTCCAAGGTAATAAATTATTTGGTTCACAGTTGGATTCTATTATTTCAACTGTTACTGGGGGGAAAGGAACCTTTTTGCCTCAGGACAAAAAATCTAAAGGTAAATACAGGGCTGCAAATCGTTTTCGTTCCTTTCGTGAGAATAAAGAACAGAAGCCTGACCCTTCCCCTAAAGGAACGGTTTCCGTTTGGAAACCTTCTCCAGTCTGGAATAAATCCAAGCCTTTTAGAAAGTCAAAACCAGCTCCCAAATCCGCATGAAAGTGCGGCCCTCATTCCAGCACAGCTGGTAGGGGGCAGGTTACGATTTTTCAAGATATTTGGATCAATTCGATTCACAGTCTTTGGATTCAGAACATTGTTTCTCAAGGGTACAGAATAGGTTTCAAGATAAGACCACCTGTGAGAAGATTTTTTCTCTCTCGCATTCCAGTAAACCCAGTGAAGGCTCAGGCATTTCTGAAATGTGTTTCAGATCTAGAGTTGGCTGGGGTAATTGTGCCAGTTCCAGAACGGGGTCTGCGGTTTTACTCAAATCTATTCATTGTACCAAAGAAGGAGAATTCCTTCAGACCAGTTCTGGATCTAAAAATATTGAATCGTTATGTAAGGATACCAACATTCAAAATGGTGACTATAAGGACTATTCTGCCTTTTGTTCAGCAAGGGCATTATATGTCCACAATAGATTTACAGGATGCATATCTTCATATTCCAATTCATCCAGATCACTATCAGTTTCTGAGATTCTCTTTTCTAGACAAGCATTACCAGTTTGTTGCCCCTCCATTTGGCCTAGCAACAGCTCCAAGGATCTTTTCAAAGGTTCTCGGTGCCCTTCTCTCTGTAATCAGAGAACAGGGTATTGTGGTATTTCCTTATTTGGACGATATCTTGGTACTTGCTCAGTCTTTTAAATATAATACAAAATATAAGTGCGCAAAGTGGATGCTAAAGTAAACAATTAAAAAGGGGTTTTAAAATAAACTCAGAATTCTGAATGTTTGACCATGTGCAAAAATTATGAATCTAACATTTATTTATTTAATACAATTGATAGTGACCGGCCCTAACTTATAAAACACATCTAAATTAATAACACATCTAAATTAATACCACATAAAAAAAATTTTTTGGCGCCTTGATTTTTACATCACTCTGGGCTACTCTCTGTAGTGAGCTGGTGTTAAGGCTGTGAGAAGAGCCTGTGTGGATCCTATACACACTGGGACACCTGTGTTTGATGAGAATCGGGCGCGGCGCTGATCTTTCAGTACCTATGTGTAAGTACTGATATTTGTTTGTTGTATAAACTATATACACCAATTTCAAGTGGACGCTTCTGTCTCCCACCTAGACGCTGCTCAGGACCAGCTGGGAGGAATCAGAAGATTTTTCTTGCTTATCATCGTGCATTGTGCTTTTGTGGAAAGCTTGGGAAGGACATCGTTTGGGACTTTCCTTTTGGGACTAATTACAAAGTTTCCATCTGAGTCCTTAAAACTTACACTTTATTTTGTGATCATATTTGTCCTTTTATCAATTTATCTGGTATTAATTTAGATGTGTTATTAATTTAGATGTGTTTTATAAGTTAGGGCCGGTCACTATCAATTGTATTAAATAAATAAATGTTAGATTCATAATTTTGGAAAGAGTATTTTGAAATTGTTCATTTCATGTTTTTAAGCATTATAAAATACAATATATATTTTAATCATATGTGGTTTGTTTCATGTGTGTATTCACCACTAATTTAATTTAATCTAAGTATATGGGAATTAATTTTAACCCTTTGGTGTGAGGACCTATAAAAAACCTCTCTGCATTTGAATATATTAGATTTAAATTTTTGCACATGGTCAAACATTCAGAATTCTGAGTTTATTTTAAAACCCCTTTTTAATTGTTAACTTTAGCATCCACTTTGCGCACTTATATTTTGTATTATATTTAAATTTTTGTCCTTTTGGAAGTAATATTGGGAATCTTCCTTATATATAGGTGTTTGTTTTCAATTCATTTTGCGCTGGTCTCTAATTGTTTTATTTACTTGCTCAGTCTTTACATTCTGCAGAATCTCATACGAATCAACTTGTGTTGTTTCTTCAAAGACATGGTTGGAGGATCAATTTACCAAAGAGTTCTTTGATTCTTCAGACAAAGGTAACCTTTTTGGGCTTTCAAATAGATTCAGTGTCCATGACTTTGTCTCTAACAGAAAAGAGACGTCTGAAGTTGGTTTCAGCTTGTCGAAACCTTCAGTCTCAATCATTCCCTTCGGTAGCTTTGTGCATGGAAAATCTAGGTCTCATGACTGCTGCATCGGACGCGATCCCCTTTGCTCGTTTTCACATGAGACCTCTTCAGCTTTGTATGCTGAACCAGTGGTGCAGGGATTATACAAAGATATCACAAATAATATCCTTAAATCCCAATGTTCGATCTTCTCTGACTTGGTGGTTGAATCACCATCGTCTAATTCAAGGGGCCTCTTTTGGTTGTCCAACCTGGACTGTAATCTCATCAGATGCGAGTATTTCAGGTTGGGGAGCTGTATGGGGATCTCTGACAGCGCAGGGGGTTTGGGAATCTCAGGAGGCGAGATTACCAATCAACATTTTGGAACTCCGTGCGATTTTCAGAGCTCTCCAGTTCTGGCCTCTTCTGAAGAGAGAATCGTTTATTTGTTTTCAGACAGACAATGTCACAACCGTGGCGTATGTCAATCATCAAGGTGGGACTCACAGTCCTCAAGCTATGAAAGAAGTATCTCGGATACTTCTATGGGTGGAATCCAGCTCCTGTCTAATTTCTGCAGTTCACATCCCAGGTGTAGACAATTGGGAAGCGGATTATCTCAGTCGCCAGACGTTACATCCGGGCGAATGGTCTCTTCACCCAGAGGTATTTCTTCAGATTGTTCAAATCTGGGGACTTCCAGAAATAGATCTGATGGCCTCTCATCTAAACAAGAAACTTCCCAGGTATCTGTCCAGATCCAGGGATCCTCAGGCGGAAGCAGTGGACGCGTTGTCGCTTCCTTGGAATTATCATCCTGCCTATATCTTTCCGCCTCTAGTTCTTCTTCCAAGAGTGATTTTCAAAATTCTAATGGAACGTTCGTTTGTACTGCTGGTGGCTCCAGCATGGCCTCACATGTTTTGGTATGCGGATCTCATTCGGATGGCCAGTTGCCAACCTTGAACACTTCCGTTAAGACCAGACAGACCTATCTCAAGGCCCATTTTTCCATCAGGATCTCAAATCATTAAATTTGAAGGTATGGAAATTGAACGCTTGATTCT